>NW_028318089.1:3017500-3617500 GCF_062004578.1 Staurois parvus | reverse complement strand
GACAGACCACCTGGCACCCTGACTGGGTGCCTCTGCCAAACAGTGCCTCCTGCCTTCCAAACCGTTCCAGCAGACCGAAAGCTAATACTAGCCCTTTATCCCAAGCATCAAAAATAGGGGCAGTCACCAGATGAACAATAAAAACAAATATTACACATTGGGGTAAACATCTCACAATGGTTAGGTAAAGAGATAAAGTTGACACATCCTTTAGGAATCTCCAAGAGGACTAGCAAACAGACAGAAACAATAGGTTACTTAATTAACCACTTCAATACTGGGCACTTTTACCCCCTTCCTGCCCAGGCCAATTTTCAGGTTTCAGCGCTCTCACATTTTGAATGACAATTGCGCGGTCATGCAACACTGTACCCAAATTAACTTTTTGTCATTTTGTTCACACAACCATAGCTTTCTTTTGGTGGTATTTAATCACCACTGGGGTTTTTATTTTTTGCTAAATTAAGAAGACCAACAATTTTGAAACAAAAGAAAAAAAACGTTTTTCTTTGTTTCTGCTTTAAAAGTTTGCAAATAAATAATTGTTCTTCATACATTTAGGCCAAGATGTATTCTGCTATATTTCTTTGGTGAAAATAAATCAAATCAGTATTTATTATTTAGTTTGTAGGAAAGTTATAGAGTTCACAAACTGTGGTATAGATCTGAAAATTGATCAACCCTGAAGTACTGACAGCCAATCTAATTTCTTGAGGCCCAAAAATGTCAGAACAGTACAGATATCCCCCAAATGACCCCTTTTTGCAAAGTAGACAGTGCGACGTATTTCATAAGAGGCATGGCGAATTTTTTGAAGATGTAATTTTTTTGTCAGAATTTTTTGGAAAATTAAAAAATTAAAAAAAAAGTTTCACAATTTTTTTTTTACATACTGTCACCAGTGCAGTACAGCATCATCATATAACTGGTGTGGCGGTGATCTGGGACACTGGTGAAAGTACAAAAATAAAAAATTATAATTTTTTTCATTAATTTTTTTTTATTTTTGATTACATTTTTTCTTTTTTTAAGATTTTTTTTTTCATATTGCACTATGACCAAAGTATTATAATGTTACCTTAGTAACATATTACTTTGGGAAAGTGATCAGTATTTTTTTTTTACACAATTTGATTATAGCAAATAATTTCTTTGCTATAAGCAAGGATTTAACTGAATGAAATAGATTCATGCAGGTTTTTTTGTTGTGATTAGCTGTGAATGGCCAAGGCTAATCACATGACACAGATGGGCTGTGATTGGCCCTGCCTGTGCATGTGATCGCTGTGACCATTCACAGCTAGACACACTTGTATACAATGGATGGCATGAAAGGAAGCCATCCATTGCATACATCAGTCATGTGACCTGCTGTGATTGGTCACAGCAGGTCACATGGTACTGGCAATGGGGCCGGTACACAGATCTGTCATCGGCCGTGTCCGAGGTACACGGCTGGTGACAGATCTCGCCACAGTGCAGCCCTGCGGGCATGCGCAATGCACGATGCGAGAAGGATGCCATATGGCATCCTCCTGGAGGGACAAAGTGTTCGCCCTGCCGCCATTTGGCCATAGGCCGGGTGGCAACTGGTTAACAATAGGAATTCAAACCTATGAGGCACACAATGGAAATTACACAATGGAAGAAAGAAACTACACACCTAGATAGGATAGGCAAACATATAACACCTGAATAAACAGATTACACATAACATCAGGAGACCCCAGCATCCGGTTGTCTTGAGCTAATTATAATCTTCTGCTTAAAGTCTCTGAGTGGGGGTTGAAGCAGTCAATGCTGGTTGATTCCATACTCCAACAAAATACAGAGGCCCCAAATCTGTATTCAGGTCTTCCAGTTCTCAGAGTCTGTGTGTTTTGGGGAGACATGGACTTGAATCCAAATTAAAACTACTCCAAAGGTCCCCCAGGCACACACCTCCCAAAGAATGGAGCCCCCTCAATTGCCAGGGCCCATAGTCAGCAGGCAAGAGGCTAGCCTGCAGTGCCCTCCTAAAGCCGCTGTCCTGGTTGGGTCTGTCACAAGGCCATGCCTACACTATGCCTTGATTTTATAGGGAGAAAAAAATACAATGCAGAACAGGTAAAATAGAAGCCCTGGGTAGAGACAATTATGAATTGCACAGGTTTTGAGGATGTTACATGAGAAGAGATGAGATGGTGCAGACACATGCTACTTATCTTTTATTTGATCAGTCAGCCAGCCCCAGGACATGTGTATATCATATGTGGCAACTCTAGCTTTGGAAAACTTATCTTTACTCCTTCATGCAATTCAGTCTGCTGTTTTTCCATCCCTCTTTCTCACCCCCCTCTAACCCATCCTTCTAGGTGTTAATGCCTAAGTTTAGTAATAATAATAAAAAAATCAGCACAAGGGACATGACTTATTATCACTCTAATGTATCCCTTGCGCTGCTGGTTTCTCCTTTAGTTGAAATCCTCATCCTCCGATAACCCCTAATAGAGCTGAGGGATCTGGCATACTGTATGCACTCATCAAGAGCGCTGATTATGACCACCCTTTCTGTCCACTTCCTCCACTCATAAAAGCTGTATAATCTCTGAATGAAGGAGGTGGACTTTTCATACATCTGCCCATTCTCCATTCAGAGATCATTTTTAATTCATAGAAGCTACAGTACAGCTTTTATGAATGGAGAATGGGGGGCATAATTGGCCCTATTGATGAGTACAAATAACAGGTCCCTCAGCCCTATTAACCCCACTAGAAGATTACAGTGGATCAGAGGAGGTGAAGGAAAATTTCAACTAAACAAGGAGCCAGTAGCACAAGGGACACATCAGATTGATAGAAAGTCGTGTCCCTTGTGCTCATTTTTTTGCACCAGACTTAGGCTTGTAGGTCCCATTCACATGGCTGTAACACTGCATTAAAAATGTACTGCTCAGGAACAAATGTTGCTAGCTAATGATCAGTAAATAGAGTTCATAAAAATTGTCCTGTTCTTTTTTTCAATGGTATACATGCATATGGATGTCCTCACATACGTTTGGATTCTGTGCTTTGGATCTGAATGCAGTGCATTGTAACGCACCTTGAATATCTTCACTGGAAACAGATCAGCTGCATTCACATCCGTAAATAAAAAATGGTTGTAACTGCATTTTTTTAATGGTTGTGTGAATGAGGCCTAAGATTTCCTTACTTGGTGAAGCCAGTTATACTCGCCAGTTCCCCCATCCAGGTCCCTCACTGACTCTCATTTCTGCCTGCTGGGACACTTGTATCCACCTGTGGAGGGACCGCCAGTCTAGCGCAGCATGTTGACCCTTGCCAAACTGTTCCCTTCACTATCATTTGTCTGATGCCGGTCCCCTTCTGGTTCCTGAGAAGGTCCTATCCAGGAAGTAAACGGAGAGAAGAACTCGGCACTGAATGATCATGTGACCACAGCTTCAGGTAAGTGTAATTGGATTTAGATAAGTTTTTTCACCGATGTGAAAAAGAGGGAGGTTTGACTTTTATTCATGTATTTTATTTAATGCAAGCAGCGTAAGTACCTGTATTTGACATGTTATAAGCCTTGTGAAGACCCTTGCACAGCAAAGCTTAAACTGGGAAAGCAAGAGGCAACAGAAGGAGCCATTCAGTTGTGCATAGTGATCACATGCTAAAAAGGGACATTTTAGTAGAAAGAGCAGACGAGAAAGAGATAAGCTCATTAGTCTGCTTCTTCTCCTTCACTATCTAATCACAGGATGGGGGATGGCAGGAGACCAGTAAGCGTTACTTGAACGCAGAAGAGAAAACTCAAGTCTCCTGTCCTGCCAGTGTGGGCTGTGCTTTGTGGCAGAACTGTAAATTAAAATATATAAAACAAACATAAAATAAATAAACCCAAAGTCCAATAAAAGTCCAAAGCCAAGAAAAAATATGCCAAATAAGTCCACAATCTTGAAAGATAAATACACACTGATTCCGATGATCGATGATGAATCCCAAAAATCTTTGTGTACCTCAAACAGAAAAAAACCTCAACATAGTGTATTATCTTAGGTCTCAAAAAGGTGCCACACGTGCAGCATGCAAACACTACAGTGCCACAGCAATCGTGAGAGATTCAAATAAGCACAGTTTACACCACTGCAAACAATATAGTAAAAGTGCATAATTACCCTAAAATAAATGAAACCAACATGTAATCCATAGTTAGGAATGGAGTTTCCTCAAAGTAACATCATCTTCTTCAGACACTTCCCATAGACCTCACAAACAGACCAGGGATCAGCGTATGAATCAAAAAGCATACAAATTTTATTATAGCAACTTACATTAAAAACCGATAAAATCAGCTTCCAGGTCATAGAGCTGTGTATACAGCCTTAATACTCAGCGATGGCTCCAAAAACGATGATCATTCAGCTCTAGAGGGGTGCCACATAGTAACTGGAAGTCCCAGGGATATGGACAACCATGTGTTCCAGAATCCAAAATGGCGGCCACGGCACTTCCGGGAGTGTCAATGCGTCACTATGTCACGTGCCCCACGTAAATTGAACTGTAAATTTCCTAACTGAATGGACATAAATGAAAAT
Organism: Staurois parvus; assembly: GCF_062004578.1. Taxonomy (NCBI): domain Eukaryota; kingdom Metazoa; phylum Chordata; class Amphibia; order Anura; family Ranidae; genus Staurois; species Staurois parvus. The sequence continues at coordinate 3,612,917 of NW_028318089.1, read as the reverse complement.
CCTTTGTCAGTTAAAGCTGATGCCATATGTGTATTTAATATGTGTGTTTAGGTGTTTGCCTCAAGTTCATCTTTAAGTGACTGGATCCACATCTCTTGAGGATTCCAGTGGTAAAATGCCTGTGCTTCAGTTCCCAGGTCTATAGACCTGCCTGTACCAGACATGAACCAGACCTACCTCCCAATCTGTACAAAACCAAGGGAGGAGGATTGTTGAGTACATCACGCACATATGTGAGAAAAATGTAGATGTTGAAGTCCACTAGATTTCACTTACATTTGATAGATCACTTTTGGATGGGCTGACTGTTTTTGGATTAGATGAAAGGCCTGTGCAGATGGGCTTTGGGCTTGTGTTGATGGCACAAACACTTATGAGATCATTCATAATTCATTGACTAGCACATTTGACCTTTGTTCTCTCTGACCCATATCAAGCTAGTTTCACATTCCTAAGCACTTTGACACCAGCCCTCAATTTGTTCATCTGATTTAAAAAAAAAAAAAAAGACAGCTGAAGCATGAAAATTACAAATTACAAAGGGACAATTTCATTGGATTTTCATTCCTGTTGCTACACAGCCTAAGCAGCCATAGTAACTATGCTTGCAAGGGAGACTCTAAGGCAGGCCAGATGATGTGATTTTCTTTTCTGCAACCACAGGTTGCAGGAAAGAAAATTGCTCGAATTCCCCATCAATACAGTCAGGGTTGATGGGGGAATCCCTCCCGCTGAGCTATTTTGTTCTCTTGGCGGGGGGTACAGGGAGCTGTCTCTGCCGGGAGAACACAGTGATTATTGCTAGTGGCTATAGCGGCTGGCAATAATCGCATGTAAATATCCAACATGCTGTTTGTACCCAAGTCATACAACAATCAATTTGGGTACAATCAGCCTGCCCATAGATGGTTAGAGTCTCGTCCGGTCCCCAGTGAACAGTTCAAGAATCAAACCATCTACAGTCGTCTTGAATCTCCAACATGGACCACTCCTTACAGTACAAAGGGGTTGATTTACTAAAACTGGAGAGTGCAAAATTTGGTCCAGCTGTGCATTGTGGTCAGCTTCTAACGTCAACTCGTATAACCCCTTAACCACAGTACTTTTACTGCGGGCATGCGGCATGTACAGGCAAAGCAACGTACCCATACGTCATTTTGCCGATATAGACACAGGCGGGCACGCCCCCCTCCTCTGCATCTGCATCCACCAGACACAGCAGAATTCTGATCCGGGTACTTGGGACCCGGTGATCATGTGACAACAAAGCTGTTGTGAATCAATATGATTCATAACAGTTTTGCTTCCTTTACTAATGGGCTGTGATTGGCCCACAGCCATCACATTTTTTAACGTACTGTCACCAGTCAGTGTCCCTGATCACCCCCACACTAGTCATATCATGACGCTGTACTGGGATGATGACGGTATGTAAAAAAAAAAGGTAAACAAATTGTGACAAAAAAAATAGAACTTTAAAAAATGTGCCATGCCTCTTACTAAATACCTCAGACTGTCTACTTTTTAAAGAGGGGTAATTTGTGGGGTATTTGTACTGTCCGGACATTTAAGTGCCTCAAGAAATGGGATTGGCTGTCAGTACATCCAGACTGATTAATTTTCAAATATATATCCCATAGTTTGTGGATTCAATAACTTTCCTAAAAACTGAATAATATACACTTATTGGGATATTTTTTTGTTTACAAAAGACATCTAGCAGAATACATTTTGGCCTGTACTTATGAAGAAATTTGATTTTTAAAATGTTTTATTGGATATGTATAACAGAAAATGGAAAATATTGTTTTTGTTTTCAGTCAGTTTTCGCTTATATAATAAAAAGTAAAAAAAACAGTGGTGATTAAATACCACCAAAAGAAAGCCCTATTCGTGTGAAAAAAATTATATAAATTTAATTTGTATACAGCTTTACATGACCGTGCAGTTGTCAGTTAAAGTAGTGCAGTGCTGAATAGCAAAAAATGGCCTGGTCATAAAATTTTCCAAAGCTGTGGTTAAAGACCAGGCCTTTTCTGGCATTTTTTGTTTACATATAAAAATCAGTATTTTTTTGCTAAAAAATTTCTTAGAAATCCCAATCATTATATATTTTTTAAAGCAGACGCTCTAGAGAATAAATAACCCAATTTTTGGTAAAATATAAAAGATGACGTTACACCAAGTACATAGACACCAAAAATATCCAGCTTTAAAATTGTGTGCACCCGTGCAACAGCAACAAATTACATAAATATTACTATTCATAGGCAACCCTTTAAAAGCCTTTACAAGTTAGCACTTTAGATTTAGGAGGAGGTCTGGTGATAGAATTACTGCCCATGATCTGACTTTTGCATGCATATGTTTGGATGATGATAGTCAGCAGAGCTCCCCCCCATTCAATAAGCCCTGGGGAAAATTCCCTTGTAAACAGTCTATTTGCCTTTAGTAAATCAACCATTTTTTGTGGTTGATTTACTAAAGGCAAATAGGCTGTTCAATTTGCAATGGAAGTTGCACTGTGCAAGAAAAATTTCCCTAGAGCTTAGTGAATGTGGTGCAATTTCACTTTGCAAAAAAATCACATGCTAGGAAAAAAAACCCAGCATTTTTGCATGCATATGTTTGGATGATGATAGTCAGCAGAGCTCCCCCCCATTCATTAAGCCCTGGGGAAAATTCCCTTGTAAACAGTCTATTTGCCTTAAGTAAATCAACCCCATTGTGTCTGCTAAAGAAGATGATCATTTTGGAGGGTACATACAACCACCTCCCTTCCTCCCAGTATTGAAACGTTTAAGAAGCCATACATGTTACTCTTCTGATACAGCAGATAGCAAAATGTGTTGAGAATGAAAACTACCTCCTGTTCACTGTTATGCTGTGAAGTGGATCAAGTGGAATAATGCAATAAACAATATGGAGACAGCACATTGTATCTGAGTATATTTACACGCTTTCTCATAGAATGTTGTCATAGAGGTGGTTGACAAGAAGTATAAATAGATTTATTCTCTTATTATAGATTTACATGTGAAAATTATATGTGCATACATGTATGCTTTTGTTAAATTTTGTATTAAATGAAAACATTTTAATCTTGTAATTTATCACAGTGTACGGCACCTTAAAAGTCCTAGTACTATGTGGAAGAGAAGTGGTTGTCTGTATTTATGAGCCTGGTGACCTGGTTAGCCATCACACTTAAAATAACTACAGTATTACCATATTGGAAGGTCTCACAAATTATCATAGTAAAATGTCATCATATGACACATCTCTAATTGGGACTTACATTGCTGTCCCCATAAATATACAGAATATACTATTCTTCAAAATATAATGATTTTTTTTCTCTTCATTTAATATTAAAACTGATTTAAGTATTAAAAATTAAAAGAGGAAGCTGTGGTTTGAGCTCTACAAGCAAAAGAGACTATAATCCGCCGTTTTGTGTCATCAGTTATCAAGGAATAATTGCTAGTTTTGGGTCTCATCTAACACAGCAGTGAAAGGCTCCAATTAGTAATTTTGTTAAGTGTTAGTCTTACCTGTATAATTATTACAAACTCTGCTCTAATAACTGAACTCAAACACTCTGAACCTTCTTCAAGAAATGCAAATTACATCTCACATCTTACCACTAGCTTTTTTTTTCTTGTAACTTGTCCTATTCTGGGAGAAATATTTAATTACTAATATATATATATATATATATATATATATACTGTATATATATATATATATACACATACATACACTATATTGCCAAATGTATTGGGACACCTGCCTTTACACGCACATGAAGTTTAATGGCATCCCAGTCTTAGTCTGTAGGTTTCAATATTGAGTTGGCCCTCCCTTTGCTGCTATAACAGCTTCAATTCTTCTGGGAAGGCTGTCCACAAGGTTTAGGAGTTCGTCTATGGGAATGTTTGACCATTCTTCCAGAAACGCATTTGTGAGGTCAGGCACTGATGTTGGACAAGAAGGCCTGGCTAACAGCCTACACTCTAATTCATCTCAAAGGTGTTCTATTGGGTTGAGGTCAGGACTCTGTGCAGGCCAGTCAATTTCCTCCACGCCAAACTTGCTCAGTCATGTCCTTATGGACCTTACTTTGTGCGCTGGTGCGCAGTTATGTTGGAACGAGAAGGGGCCATCCCCAAACTGTTCCCACAAAGTTGGGAGCATGAAATTGTCCAAAATGTCCTGGTATGCTGAATGCCTTAAGAGTTCCCTTCATTGGAACTAAGGGGCCAAGCCCAACCCCTGAAAAACAGCCCCACATCATAATTCCCTCTCCACCCAACTTTACGCTTGGCACAATGCAGTCAGGCAAGTACTGTTTCCCTGGCAAGCGCCAAACCCAGACACGTCCATTGGATTGCCAGACAGAGAAGCGTGATTCGTCACTCCAGAGAACATGTCTCCACTGCTCTAGAGTCCAGTGGCGGCATTCTTTATACCATTGCACTTGGTGATGTAAGGCTTGGATGCAGCTGCTCGGCCATGGAAACCCATTCCATGAAGCTCTCTATGCACTGTTGTGCTAATCTGAAGGCCACACGAAGTTTGGAGGTTTTTTGCTATTGACTCTGCAGACAGTTGAATACTTCTGCACACTGTGCGCTTCAGCATGCGCTGACCCCACTCTGTCATTTTACGTGGCCTTCCACTTTGTAGCTGAGTTGTTGTTCCCAGTTGCTTCCACTTTGTTATAATACCACTAACAGTTGACCGTGGAATATTTAGTAGCAAGGAAATGTCACGGAGGGACTTATTGCACAGGTGGCAACCTATCACAGTACCACGCTTGAATCCAATGAGCTCCTGAGAGCGACCCATTCTTTCACAAATATTTGTAGAAGCAGTCTGCATGCCTAGGTGCTTATACACCTGTGGCCATGGAGGTGATTGGAACACCTGAATCCAATGATTTGGAGGGGTGTCCCAATACTTTTGGCAATATAGTGTGTGTATATATATATATATATATATATACATATACTGTATATATGTACTGTATAAATCTCATATGGGCTAAAACATATAGTAGGTAGTGATCTGATAGCAGCGTGTTGCAGCTCTTTGCCTGTCCAGTTAACAGGTTGCAGGCAAAGAAAGTGACACCACTAGATTCTTTAGCTATAATAGAGAAAGTGGTGTCACAAACCTTGGTGTGATGTCTAGCAGAGGTGTATGAATCAAAACTTGGAAGCACCTTTTTTTTTAATGGGCGCATCTGCTGACCACACACTGGTTCCATTGTGAGGCCACATCCTCTTTACCATGAATTAAAAAGTAACTGGACAAAATTATGAATTCTTTGGGAGGAAAGACTTTTCACAATATATATTTTAATTGCACATTTTGCTGTTAGTCTGCCAGTTAGTTTTAACTAATAATATGGTTGCTATTATTTTGTATTTTCCATCCAATACATTTACACATATGCATTCTGGTTATACAAAGCTGTGAACCACATCACTGCACTTGGTTGCGGTGCCCTGAGATAATCTGATAACACCGTATGTACTTCATACACTCACTTAATGCTGCCTATGTCTGTTGAAGTGGTGGAGTATATCACATGAAAGGCATCGCAATTGTATAGACCCCTTTTATCCAGCTATAACAGCTGCATATTTGCAGTGGGATCACATGCCACTTGTTGTGTTGCCTTGTTATTATACAGGATTTACAGAGCACCAAGACCTCAGGCAGTGCTTTACAAAATAAAGGGAGAGGGCACAGTTTAAATACAATTCAATTCAAGAGGGTTAGAAGGGTAAGCTTACAATCTAAACGATCTAAAACGAGCTACATTTTTAGAAATGGTACCTAAATAACAACAGTTCTAAAGGTCACTTTGATAGTCTCAAATTTATTTGCACCACTTCGTTCTGACATTCCTCTCTTACATGTAAAAACATTTTTTTTTTGCTAAAAAACTACTTAGAACTCCCAAGCATTATATATATATTTTAAGCAGAGGCCCTAGAGAATAAAATGGTGCTAGTTTTTATGTCACGCGGTGTTTGCACAGCGGTTTTTCAAATACAAATTATTTTTTTAAATACACTTTAATGAATTTTAATGCACAAAAACACAATATAATATCCAATTGTTTGGTAAATATAAAAGATGACGTTACACCAATAAAGAGATACCAAACAGCATACTTGCCAGGGGCGGACTGAGAACTCATGGGGCCCCCGGGCAATAGGGGATCATGGGGCCCCTGTGTCCTTGCCTAAACTCAAAAAAGCCTATGAAAAAGGTACCAGGGACATCTCGTGGGGCCCCCTACTGACCCCAGGCCCTCGGGCAGAGCGCCCCTGGTCAGTCCGCCCCTGATACTTGCATATTGCATACGCCCGTAGAGCAGCACCAAACTTGGGTAAATAAAATCTCCACGCTTTAAAAGCCTTTACAGGTTATCAGTTTAGAGCTACACAGGTGGTCTGGTGCTAGAATACTTCACATGTGTGGTGCAGTTGCCATTTACATATGGGCTCAGGACTGACGCGTTTATTCGCATTTGTGTGTGAGCACACAGAAACTGGGGCACTTTAAACATTTTTTTTTTTATTTTATTGTTTATTTAATTTAAAACTTTTTTACACTGTAACATCCTTTGTTATAGAATGGGCTGTGACAGGTGCTCTTTTTAGAGAGATCTGGGGTGCTTTTAGACCCCAGATGTCTCTTCTGGCCTCCAAAGCACCTGATCAAAAAAAGATCGGTTTGATGTAACGCTTGTACAAGCCGGTAATGGCTTGTTCTGATGTCACACAGTAGGAGGAATGGCATCCGTTTCTCTCACTGTGTCTTAGGAATCGGAAGACAATGGTCGCATCCTTGTTGAGCTCCCTGATCACATGGGAGAGCCCTGTAAAGGCAGCAGTGGGAGGCCCCATTCCGCTGCCTGTAAAAGTAATCAAGAGGCTCGTTAGCCACTTGGATTACTTTTACTTTGTTCAGAATCCCCAGCTCTAAAAAATTATATAATTCTTGCCATCCAAGGAAGTACAGGTACATCCTATGGACGGGAAGTGGTAAAAAAATCAAACTTTACTGGAGAAAATGGGACTTTGAAAATAATCTGGCCAATTATATGGCTTTCATTATCTTCTGTCTGATGTGAAATTGCAGCATATTCATTGAACAGTCATACATTTTATGTTTGGAAATATATATAGGTGTACCTCGGTTTACGAACGCTTCAGTTAACATCATTTTCAATTTACGAATGAAAATCCATTGAAAATAATGCCTCGGTTTACAAATTTTTAAAGATTGTTTTGCAATATGAAGTGTATGTCGGTGCCGATTTTTAAATGCAATTGCCATTTTTTTTCTTCACTATAGCTCACAGAATTAGCTGTCACTTTCCCTGGAGCAAAATGATACTTTGTTTCTTTTATCTCTGGAAACAAACTAAAAGGTAACATTGTTTCTTTTAACTCAGGAAATAAACTAAAAGGAAACTTTCTTTCTTTTAGCTGGGGGGAAAGTGACAGCTGATTCTCTGAGCTATAGTGAAGAAAAAAAAGCCGGTAATTACATTTAAAAACCGGCACTGACCTATAGTGACAGCAACTTTTTTTAACTTTTTTTTTACCTCCAGAACGGATTAATTGGTTTTCAATGCATTCCTATGGTTTATGAATTTTTTGCAATACGAAACGTCCCCATAGAATGCATTAAATTCATAAACCGGGGTACACCTTTATATGTATTTACCAGTGCACCCTGCAAGAGTTGATGGACTTTGCTGTGGAATGACTCCGTGGTTGTAGCCCTTGAATGAAGTGATGGCTGGCAGCCGACAGTGAAGTACAATGCAAAGTACAAAATTGGAGGTGAGATTGTAATTTAGGGCAAGCAGATGGTTAGGGCTGGTGGTGAAGTTTAGTCATCAATAATAGTCAGAAGCAGGAAACTGGGATCAAGAACAATGACAGAAACTGGAACCTGGAGTCAAAGGCACAGAGAAAAGTCTTTGATCAGGCAATTTCAAATGACATCACTGGAAATGCAGGAGTGGCCCCAGACTGTAGTTCTCAACGTAAACCAGCAGGGAGAGCACAACAGCTCAGGTGGAAATACAGGACTGACAGGAGTTCCACCAGAGGAAGGAGTCCTTTCCTCAAGGGAAGAGAACACAACAGCAGACATGAAGACCAGGTAAAACAGGCAAGTTGGTTTTGTTGAGCCATACCTACAGCAGGGACAGCTGTCACCACAAGCATAGGTTACATAGGGCAGCACAGTGGTTAAGTGGGTAGTCCTTCTGTCTAGCAGTACTAGGGTTGTTGGTTCAAATCCCAACTACAGCACCACCTGTGCATGTTCTCCCTGTGCTTGCGTAGGTTTCCTCCCACACGCCAAAGACATGCTGGTAGGTTAATTGTGTCCTGTTTAAGTTGGCTCTAGTGTATGAATATGAGTTAGGGACCTTAGAATGTAGGCTCCTTGAGAGCAGGAACGGGTGTGAATATAAAATATATGCATAAAGCACTTTGTGAATTGATGATGCTGTATAAGTACCTGTAATAAATAAATGATAATAGGTCGAGCCCGAGGAGATCAACCTGTGACTTTCATGATGGTGAAACCTTTATAGCAGCAGTTGCCTTCTTTGTGTCTAAATGTATAGAATTACAATTTTATTTTCAAGTTTAACTTTAAGACGGTATAATAAAACTCAGAGGTTCCACAGTATATTAAAACTCAGTGGCTCCATCATAATGCTGACCCAAATTTGCGCTGTTCTTACTCCTCTCACTCATAATTCCCACTGGTTATTCTGTCTGATCCAGCCTCTCTCAGCATGTAGTCTTTTTCCAATGTCTACCCTAATCATAATGGGGCAGTGACTGCTGAGTATACCGGGGTCTTTGTATGCCACAGGCACATGGCACCCTACTGAGATTTGTACCAGCAGCAGGAGATGTCAGCTATAACTTTAATTGGACATCTTTAAACTGCACTGACAAACCACCTCTGGGTCTAAGTCTTGTTTCTTTTTTCACACAAATCTTACATTGCCCCTTCTCCTGCTATAGCTGTAACATTTTTTATTTTTTTTATTAGTTGTCAGAAATGTGTCACTGTCTCAGTTTCAATGTCCTAATTTTTATCAAGTGGACTTTGTTTTTTCATTTTTAAAATACTGAGTTCAGCCAAAGTCCAGTACATGCGATATGCATAATGAGTGACTGGAGGTTAATGTTGGGTCAAGGGTGCAAGTGTAGATTACAGAAAAACCATGTAGCAAGATGCGGAAGAACACAATTTTCTGACACCAGTAATTACCTTAAGGAATATATTTGAACACATAATTAATAAATGAATAGACTTAAACCCAAAATACACAATTACAGTGCAAAATCAAGTCCCAAAGTAATTTCCCAAAAAATTATGCAAAAATAAAATAATCTAAAAATATAAATATAAATACATCAATCAAATAAAATAAAATAAAGTCCCAAAACACAAAGTGTCCAAATAATGAGTCCAAACTAAGATCAAATCTTGATAGGAAGACGCTTCCTACTCCACTGAAGAAGATGCAAATCAATCACAGGTGCTCTTCAAATCCCTCAAAAAAACAAAATCTAGAGATAGTATATTACCTTTTAAATAATATACCCCAAAGTGCCACACGTGTATCATGCACAGAGAACACTCCAGTGTCACAGCACTCATGTGAAAAGTATATTACTAAGTAGATGTCACTGCACATCTTATACCAAGTGCATAATTAAGGTGTGCAGTGACATCTACTTAGTAATATACTTTTCACATGAGTGCTGTGACACTGAAGTGTTCTTTTTGCATGATACACGTGTGGCACTTTGGGGTATATTATTTAAAAGGTAATATACTATGTCTAGATTTTGTTTTTTTTTGAGGGATTTGAAGAGCACCTGTGATTGATTTGCATCTTCTTCAGTGGAGTAGGAAGCGTCTTCCTATCAAGATTTGATCTTAGTTTGGACTCATTATTTGGACACTTTGGGGTTTATTTACTAAAGCTGGAGAGTGCAAAATCAGACTCACTTCTGCATAGAAACCAATCAGCTTCCAGGTTTCATTGCCAAAGCTTCATTGAAGAAGCTGAGGTTAGAAGCTGATTGGTTTCTATGCAGAAGGGAGTCTGATTTTGGACTCTCCAGCTTTAGTAAATAAACCCCTTTGTGTTTTGGGACTTTATTTTATTTTATTTGATTGATGTATTTATATTTATATTTTTAGATTATTTTATTTTTGCATAATTTTTGGGAAATTAATTTGGGACTTGATTTTGCACTGTAATTGTGTATTTTGGGTTTAAGTCTATTAATTTATTAATTATTGGTACTTCAGGGGAAGGATATTGATGTGACTTTGAGGGATTTTTGAGGATTTTTATATTTATGTGTGCTGATTGAAATTTATAATATTTGAACACATAATCGTGTTTATACTCAGTCAGGGAAAGGGCCAAGATCTTTATTTAGCTGATAACATTTTGGGGAATCTTCCATGAGGTATCTCAGTCACTACCACTGTCGGCACTGGTGGTACCTGTACAAATATTTATTTAACAAGCAGTTTCAACACATTTGCAGCTAGTGTGGGGCAAATATTTCTAATGATTAATAAAAGGCCACCATTAAAAAACTTCAAAGGACTGGGATATAAAACTTATAGTGATTTACTGCCAATGTCTAGCTCAGACGATATGGACAAAATAATGTACAGTATGTGGTGGACAGTAAGATTTTTTCCTAATAAATGTAAATGTTTTTGTATACATTGATTTTTCCATTTTCTACAGGATTCGCAGGGCAGTGATGCCTCCACTAAGGAGATGGTGACCTGCCTCGCGCTACGCACACTGTGGCAGAGAGTGGCTAAATTATGCTACATGTTGGCTTTTTAGTCATATTAGAAACAAGTAAACACAGGGAGGGAACTACCCAAAATTAAATTCACCCCCTGTACACACTGTCCCATCCTCCCTACGCACTGCCCCTCTGTATACAGTGACCTTCTTTTCCCTTGTAATAATTTAAAAAAATTTTTTTTTACAATTTTTAAATTTTGTTTTACATTTTTTTTCACAACTGTGTTGGGGGTCTTTGGTGAGATATCAGAGGTCTAAAAAAGAGAAAGGGAACGAGTGCTCTGAGCCTTCTTGTTCATTCACAAACTGAAGCATAGTAAGCACAGTTTACTATGCTGGGGGGGGGACTGCAGAGGCCTCTCATGAACCTAGGGCCCTTGGGCAATGCCTAGGGGTGCCTATTCTTTAAAATGACCCTGGTTTGAAACCAATTGGACAATAGATCACATACAATATTCCCAATATTCTTGTGTGCAATGGGACACTTCCAACTTTTAGATGCTCTTTTGAAGATCTATGGTGTGCTGGCTATAATTGCCTTAAACTGGACAATATGTCACCTTAAGCATTTGATGTAACTTTTGATACCCAGTAACATGAGATCACCATGGGTTTGACTGGGGGGCTGTTCAGTGAATCCTGCTCACGTTTGGGGAAATTTGAACTTTGCCACAAACAGCATTGAAGTTCATAGGAGGCAAATCTTGCTATCAAATTTTTGCCATTTGTAGGACTAATGAGTAAGCATTTGTCACATGATCAGCCACTTGGCTCAAGGAAAGGCAGATGTGGCTTTCCTCTATTTTATGCGGCCTTACCACTGCTTTTTTGTGCAGCACCTGCAGGCCCCAACTACATCCATGAGCAGCACCTCTGCCTCTCATTTTAGTCCTGCCTGTTGTTGTAGAATTTGTTTAAAGAAAAAGAATGTCTAACTACTTAAACTATGGGGAAATGGGGGAATTTGTGGTGCTTCGGTGCATCAGAGATATCAAAACTTGGCAGCATTTTGCCCATTTTTTTTTTTAGCCTGGCATCTCTCCCAACACTGATTGTCAACTCTCTTTACACAAGCTCCAACACATTGACAATGTGGCTACTTTGAGATCAACTTTTTACAGTTAGGGGGCTGAGTTATCCATTCCTTCTGATTATGTGCTCTGGTAACTCAGCTAAATAGGGACAAAGGCTAAGCAGTGAAGGGTTGTTCCAAAGTTAAGGTGCAAAACATAAGCCAAAATTAGTCTTTCGGCTCAAAACTGGAATTTGCCACAAATTATTGAGGCAAACCTAAAACCCATCCCTACAGTGGAGGACTGGGGACCTTTGGCCTGTGGAGCAAACACACCCAACTGGCCCTTTAACAATAGGGACAGATGTCCGTGGGCTAAAAAACCGTATCATGTAAAGTGTGCTATGGTGCCACATTTATTGGTGGGCATATTAAAAGTTGTGTGTTCCTAAAGGACATACTTTATAATGACACTGCTATTTTACATCTTCATGCATCAGGGTTCTTTGTGGGTCTTGGCATGAGCTTACTTGACATTTCAGAGCTGCATAGGAACATGGTGCTTCTCTATACCAGACACTGTGATGAAAGGACTGAATGGTAGTAGGTAGCTATAAGACATCCAGCATGTGCCACTGATTGTGGATCCCACTCTGATTGACATTTGAATATATCTCAATAATGGCTAATAACAAAATATATTGGTTTTGGCATAGGGGTCAAATGCCTCCTCTTCCATGACCCCCGGTTCACATATATGCAGCCGTGCGGGCTGCGTTTTGCACAGGCACAAGAGTCCATTCATTTGAATGGACTCCCATGCCCGTGACACGCAGGGAAGAAGTCCCTGCAATTCTTTGGAAAATGCAGCCCGCATGGGAACCTCGGTTCCCAGTACGTTTGCGTTTTCCAGTGCAGGCGGTGTGCCATTAGAACTAATGGCACTCGTCCGCAAGTCCGCATTTCTCTGTGAGAGTGGTGCGGCTGCACGGATTTTCGTGCGGATCCGCAGCAGCACCACCCGCACAGATGTGAACCTAGAGTAATTAACCATAATTTTAAAAAATGCACTACTACCTGTAAATTTGGAGCCCTTGTCTATCAGACCATATTGAGAGAATAGCTGTGCTAGTTTAAAAACATTACTGCTTAACAGGGCTGGTAAAGTGTTTTTATATGGTCCTATGTGCTTTAACTGCCACTGCTGATTTTTAGCCATAGTCCAGAATTGCTCTGTTTATATCCATATAGGCTACGTGATTTATACAGATACCAAAGCATTCTGCGTCAGGAGAATCCAAGGTTGTAATGAGGTTTGTGCACATTGAGGCATTTTATTCTCCCAGTGAATTTAATGTCTTGTCTAGACATTTTATTGTTCAGTAAAGAATATGTTTCAGACAATTTGCCTTATTCCATATCATAGATTTTCATAGCAGAACGCAGCACCTTCTGGAAGCCCAATGTAAAAATAAATAACAAATACAAGCCACATATATCCAGGTCTCATAATAAGATGTTTAGTTTTTAACCAAGGGCCGTTTTTCTCAGTTTTTGAATCATTTAAAATAAAAACATATTAGCGCTAAAAAGGTTAGAGTAAGATTTGATATTGAGTAATAGAAAAGACTTGGACCAGGATCTGAATGCTTTTTAAAACAGTGTAGAAGCAACACTCAATGCTGTATCTATGTGGGCTGGTGTGTGCACAAAGGTGCTGCTCCCACGGTCATTAGCCAGTGGAGGGCATCAGCTGAAGTCACAGAGCTGATTGGAGCCGCTCTGTGCCATGCGATGGTGTCTTGACCAATCACAGAGTTAACGGTTCAGTACTGTTTGTATTGGTGAGCCCTCCCCTACCTCTCACAACAGAAGAATTGGAGAAAAAGGATTTAATGAATCCATTCATTAAGTACTCCGGTTGCAGCAGAGGAAAGCTGCAACTGTAGGTGTGGGAAAGGTTTAAAGGATCACTGATCACCTAAGTCAAGAGATGGGTTTCTTTGAGGGGAAATATATTTAAAATGCCAGTGGCCAACAATGATGGGAGAGAAGATGCGGGGCCTCTGACCACCAATGACTGTGGGATTGTTTTTTTTTTTTGAGGGGGGTTAAAGTTATAATGACCAACAATGATGAGGGGTGGGGGGGTTTAAAATGTAATTGACCATCAATTTTTTTAGAGGGGGTTTAGGGATGGGGAGGGGGTTAGGTACCGCTGACTACCAAAGATAAGGAGTGGGAGGCAGGGGCGGACTGACCATTTGAAAACTCGGGCACTGCCCGAGGGCCCGGGGTCCGTAGGGTCCTCATGAGATTCCCCTGGTACCTTTTTCATAGGCTTTTTTGAGTTTGAGCAAGGACACAGGGGCCCCATGATCCCCTATTGCCCGGGGGGACCATGAGTTGTCAGTCCGCCCTTGGTGGGAGGTTTTACAGTGACACTGACCACCAATTATTGTGGGATTGTTTGGGGATTAGTGAAGTGCAATTTTATTCTACAAGGAACTTCTAATTACATATGTTGGAAGACTTATAAACTTGCACCGAACAGCTCATAAAGGCTAAAGCCCTCCATAAATGGTTCAATTCTCAGCCAGTTCAGCACAAACCGGCTGAGATTCAAAACGTGTGGACAGGGTGAACGTACCCAAGTTGATCGATCAATCAACTTGGGTACAACTGGCTTGCCAGATTTTACATTCCATTATTACCAGCAGCTAATATAGCCGCTAGTAGTAATCACTGTGTTCCCCACCGCCAAGAGACCACAATGGCTCTGCAGGAGGGATTCCCCCATCAGGACTGACTGTGTTGATGGGGGAATTGAGCAATTTTCTTTTCTGAAAATCTCTCCATTTATGGATGGCTTTAGTGCACCTTAATTTATTTTTTAACAACCTCAATACTGGCATGTTTTTTCATTCCAAAAAATTGTGGCAACAATTAGGGACACCTGGGTGGGGCGGGGTATTCTCTTTCTAAAAAGGGGTAATTTTAAGAATGTTTATACTGTCCTGGCATTTGTATTTGAAAATATAACATAAAGTAATGGATTTTTTTTTTTACTATTTTCTTTTATATGGTAAAAAAAAAACCCCAGTGGTTATTAAATACTACCGAAACAAAGCTCTGTCTAAAAAACTGAAATTGGAAACTGAAAAAGGTCCTGGACAGGAAGGGTGTATAACTTGGAGGCCTGAAGTGATTAAGAAAGATCATAGAAATATTTACGTCTGTATCAGGATGTCGAAAAATCCAGACATTTACAGATTGTCCCTAATAAACATGCAAACACATTTGAGCTGTCTGTAAAGTAGGTGAAAAATGATTCTCTCCCACACTTGCACGTCAGTCAGTTTAAATGTTTTTCAAACCTAAAGCATAACTGAAAGTGTATTTGGTGGGCAGCCTTGCACACAGCGGGGAGCTCTTTCTGTGTCATACAGCTCTGCACTGTGTGATGGCAGGCACTGTTACACATGCATTAGTCATCTTATAATGTTAGTATTAGAGCATTGCTTGGAAGGGACTGCTGACAAATATTCAATCATACTATCGTTTTGAGCAGTTAAGTAATATTATAGTGATGTGTCAAAAAATGTTTTTTAATGAAAGTAAACCTAGATTCAGAGAACCTTATTCTTCACACCATACACGAGAACGAGTTCTGAATAGTATGGTACTTACACCCAGTGGCGAGACAAGGTCATCCAGTGCCCAGGGAGATGATGCCAAATTGCACCCCTCCCCTTATGTCAGGGTCCCCAAAGCAACCCCCCCTATAAGAGGGTCCCCAGAATCCTCCTTCATCATCGGTGTCTCCAAAGTCCCCACCCCTACATTAGGGTCCCCAGAGTCCCTTCCCTTAACATCAGAGTCCCCAGAGCCCCCCCAACTTCAGGCTCCCCAAATTTACCCTGCTTTCATCAGGGTCTCCATAGTCCCCACTTCCCCCTTTCATCAGGTCTCCAGAGTCCCATTTCCAAATCAGTGTCCTCCGCCTTACGTTAGGGTCTTCAGAGTCCTCTACCTTACGTCAGGGTCCCCAGAGTCCCCTCCTCTACGTCACAGTCTCCAGAATCTCCAGAGCCCTCCCCCCAACATCAGGGTACCCATTGTCCCTTCTCCCCCCTTTCATCAGGGTCCCTAGAGACCTCCTAACATCAGGATCCCCAGAATCCCCCCTTATTTTAGGATCCCCAGAGTCCCCCTGCTTACATCAGGGTTTACAGAACCTCCGCCCAAGATTAAATCAGGTTCCTTAGAGGTCTCTTACCCATCTTGCATAGAAGTCACCTCCCATATGTTCTTAATGCACCCCGCAGCTACAAGTAAAGCTTTGAAGCAGGGTACTTCCTCCTCCTCTGAATGAGAATGGCTGGGGATGGTGCAAGCACTTGTTTGGTATCTAGGATGCTGGGCGGTCCTAGCAATCAACTACTATGGCAGCGGCTGGTGGGAGGTGGCGCTGCAGCGGCACCAGTTAAAAAAAAAAAGATCACCGTGAGATGGAGGTGCTATAGCATACCCAGGGGCGGACTGACAACTCATGGGGCCCCCGGGCAATAAGGGGATCATGGGGCCCCTGTGTCCTTGCCCAAACTCAAAAAAGCCTATGAAAAAGGTACTAGGGGCATGTCATGGGGCCCCCTACTGACCCCGGGCCCTCGGGCAGTGCCCGAGTTTCCAAATGGTCAGTCCGCCCCTGAGCATACCCATGCAGCCCCCTGGAACCGCTACTGTGTGCTTTCGACTAGCAGTACATCTAAGCCCCAGGCAAGAAGGGCAGCCTGCCCTCACTCAATGGAGGCACCTGTGCTGAGAGGGAGGTGTCCTGTATTCTCAGCATGCTGTCCTGTCTTCTTCCTCCAGCAACTATCACACCCATGCACTGTGATCTGAATGACAGCATCACTTCTGCAATTCAGATAGCATGCAATGGTTGTCAGCGACACCTCTCCACATAGCGCCACTGCACCCAGGGCACATGTCCCTTCTGCCCTCCCCTTGTCCCGGCTCTGCTTACACCAGGCATTGTGCAGCTGCTCTTGTGCCTAGACCATCTCTGTTATCCATTGTACAAAGCTATGTTGTGAGGCAACCACCATATTAATGGAATTGCAAGCTTTTACGTTGCATTTACACCTGCAAATGAGCCCAATACCTATTTCATGCAAGAACTCCACTGCCCAATGTGCATCCAGGGCCAATTACTGATTGCTGTTGCATGTGAGCAGCCAAGATTTTTTTTTTGGTTGAACTGGATGGACTTTTGTCTTTTTTCAGCCAGACTAACTATGTAAGATTAGATGCAGGAGCCTCCTGCCTCAATGGGGCTGCCCCCGGTAACCAAGCGCAGGGAACCCCTCCTGTGGTTATAGCAGGTAATTGGTTTCAGGCTCATTTGCAGGTGTGAATGCAGCATCAATGGACATCAATTCTTCTAGTCTCCACCCCCTGCACACAGCATCAATGTAATCCAGTAATCAGAAGCAACAATCAATATGGGCAGCACAGCAGCTAAATGGTTAGCACTTCTGCCTGGCAGTACTAGGGTTGTTGGTTTGAATCCCAGCCACGGCACCACCTGCCTGTAGTTTGCATGTTCTCCCTGTATCTGCGTGGGTTTCCTCTGGGTACTCTGGTTTCCTCCCACACTCCAAAGACATGCTAGTAGGTTACTTGGGCCCTTGTATGTGTGTGTATGAATGTGAGTTAGGGACCTTAGATTGTATGCCCCTTGAGGGTTAGGGACTGATGTGAATGTACAATATATATATATGTAAAGCACTGTGTAAATTGAAAGTGCTATATACTGTAAGTACCTGAAATAATAATAATAAATAATAGGATAAGCCTCTGTTTGTTGTGAGGATCTTGCTAGAAGAATGGAGGGTGATGTGTACCTTCATTAATATTGTGTCCTGGAACCCTCCTGAGATCGAAAAACAATGATCAATGGATGACCACATTAGGTCTATACAAAATATAAACACCAACAAACTTTGATCTCCCACATCTTTATGGCCACCAAGCAAACTATGGTGAGGTCATGGAAAACATCTGCCCTAATTCTAACAAGGTAACACGGGCACCATGATCAGTGAAAATTTACTGTCCTAAATAACTTTCTCATGAAATTTCTGAAAATTGTCTACCTCAGTGACCTATTATAGCCACTATGGGTTTACTGTCCATCTTGTGGCTTCTTAAATTAGATGGGTGTAGAGACTGGCCCTTGGACTCTTTTTCTATTTATCTCTTCTCTCTCCTCTTTTCCTCCTTATTTCCTCTCTTTTTTGTCTTTCCTTTTTTTCTTTGGGCCCTGTACCTTGATCTATTTCCATTTTCCTCCCCTGCTTTTCCTATTTTGTGCTTGTTTTATCCTTACTTTGTGCAACAGGGTGATAGCGTCCTGGCTATGAACTCTTTGATATATTCTGAGTTGTTGAAGAAGCCAAGTTAGGAGCCACTCTCACTCACGCTTTAGTCATGGAAGACTTGAAGATTTCAATAATAACAGTTTACACTGTTTGCACTGTTCTTTTATGAAGACCACTAAAAACTTTGTAAAAGAAGAATGTTGGGTACCTAGACAATGTCCCACTTGTGAAAATGCTTTGCTGCTTCCAGATAGAGAATCCTATGCTACAGGTACCCTTTTCACTGATTGCTCTGTGACCATAAACTGTGCTAATGAATCCCTGTTAGCTCAACTTTAGATTTTAAAGTCCACTTAAAAGTGTATTTCCACATTTCCACAGCCAAATTTGAGAAAAAATAAATCTTCATTTTTAGATGTTTCTCAGCAGGTGTCATGGATGACATCAATGTTTTTTGAACAACGCGTGAGAGTCTGGCCCAAGTCTGTCTTCATAAACATACAATGCAACTAGCCTAGCCCCTAAACATTTAACCCTTTTTTTTTTAACAGACAGTGGTCAAATTGAGTTACAATTGACAATAAAGAGCAGCCTGGACAGCAAGTACAGGGCTAATTATGGCAAAAACAGTTGCCCAGTACCCTCCAATGTTTATTTTTTTTAAGTATTGCTATGTGAATGGGGAATTGTAATAAATATAAAGTGGACGTTATCCCAATTTGGCTGTAAAAGTGGAAATACACTTCAAGCTCACTGCGATTTTCTGGTCAGTTATTCATGAAAAAAACATAGAATTTTTTTTGGTTTGGCAACACTAGTCAGTGCTGAAAGTTTTCTCATAGATCCAAATAAATTCCAATGTGCCTTTGAAGTTTGGATGTGATCTGTGATACAGAAAACAGAGATGAAGTATGCTCCTAGCACACCCCCAACAAGCTGTATGAGGGCTGTACGCAGTGGATTACAGAGGACTATGATTGGGTTAAATTGAGTAAAGCCAGACAGCAAGAGAATTCTGCTGCCCAGCAAACAATGCAACTCCCACTTATACCTTGGAATTTTTGGTGCTGTTTTATGTCTGTGGAACAGCATACAAAATGTATAGTGAATTTTGTGCCATTATGGTTAATACATTGGACCTGCATTTACAACTTGAGTACCAACCTGTATATACTCCTTCATTACCAGACCATTTTTCAGTTTTCAGTGTTGTGATAGTATGCCTGACTATTACATGGTCATGAAACACTGTAAGCAAATTAATTTTATATCTTTTTTTAGACAGAACTTTTTTTGGTGGCATTTAAAACCAATTTTTATTTGTTACTATATAAATTTAAAAAAAATTACTTTCTCTCTCTGTTATAAGACATAAAAAAATGCCACAACAGTACAAACATCCTCAAAATGACCCCTATTTGAAAAGTAGACACCCCAAGGTGATCTAATTTCTTCCATAATTTTATTTGGAAATGAAGAAACATGCTGGTAACCATGGTGGTTAAACATGGAGCTTGGTAATTTAGGTGCCGTAGTTAATGTGACCCCAGCACTGATGGAGAGGGGCAGCAGAGGGTCAAACTAGAATGCTGTGCAGGCAGCTGACATCCTCCTTCAAAACTGATGATGCCATTGGCTGTCATGACACTGGAGGCAGGAAAGTCATAAATGGCGCGCAATGAAAACCTGCAACTTTGTTTAACTAAAAGGCAGGCTTGTTCCATTTGCTGGCTTGTATACATGTATATAAATTTAAAAAAAATGACTTTCTCTCTCTGTTATAAGACATATAAAAATGCCACGGCAGTACAAACATCCTCAAAATGACCCCTATTTGAAAAGTAAACACCCCAAGGTGATCTAATTTCTTCCATAATTTTATTTGGAAATGAAGAAACATGCTGGTAACCATGGTGGTTAAACATGGAGATTGGTAATTTAGGTGTCCTAGATAGAGTGCATCATTATTGTGCAAGTCACATACAGTGGGATGATGGAGAAGGGTAAAGGAGGTGAAAGTGTTAATATACAGGCACTACAGACATGGAGCTGAGAGGAGTGAAAAGGTTCAATATGTATCCTACAGTAACCTGTATTATCCTCTCCCCAAGTTCTGTTGTCTACCTCCAAGAATCCCTCCATTCATAAAATGCTCTTTCCTCTACTTCCTCTGTCATTAGAGTAAGGGGAGGGCTCTCAAATGTAAACTGTAATACTGTTTACATTTGTGATCTCTGTGGCTGGCTATCACAGCCATCACAAGGCACAGATCCACTCTGATTGGCTCTGTGCATTTTGACGATGATCTTGCCCTGGCTTTGTGCATGCACACATGTTGCAGAGTGTCATTTAAAATTGTTCCAGAATACCACGTCCACTGTACCATCATTTTAAAATGTACGGTGGCAGGCAAGTTTATAAAATACAGAGATGTGCACAGTGCCATCATAGTGACATATGACTTGTCATACATTTTGCATGCAGTCTGACATGCATTTAAAGCACCAAAAAAAAACGACATATGCCTTATCATTGTTGCAGTGTTTGCTAAACTGAACAGGCACATAGAGGCACAACCTGACAAGGTTCTAACCCTTCCCTTATATATCCAAAACATTTTGTCAGGAGTTGGGCTTTAACGGACATGTTTACAGGTCAGGACAACAATGACACATCTGTTTTCATTGTTCTTTTTCTCTTGTTAGCCCTACTCATGATCAATAAACATTTACATACATCTACTGACCACCAGCATACACTTTATGGCCAAATGTTTATGGACACCTAGCTATCACTCCTACACTATCTGACCATAAGAGAGAGAGTTCAGGTGTTTCTGCTGAAGGGTACTGTTAATGCTACAGCATATGTTTTTTTGTGTGCTTCCAACCTTGTTTGAACAGTTTACAAAAGATTATTTTCTGGTCCAGCATGAATGTGCCCTGTACGCAATGCCAACTCCATGAAGACATGGTTTGATAAGCCCGGTGAGAAGAAAGTTGGGTGTCCTACACAAAGCCTTAACCTCTACTCTACTAAACACCTTTGGGATGAATTGTAATGCTGACTGCCAGCCAGGACTTTTCCAAAATCAGAATCTGGCTTGATCTAAAAGATCTTTTATCTAAAAAGGCACACATTCGCCCAGACACACTCCAAAGTCTCATGAAAGCTGTCCCAGAGCTGTGAAGTCTGTTATAGCTACCAAGGGGAGATTGACTACAAAAGTTCTTAGTTTAAAAATGGGATATCCAACAAGCTCATAGGGGTGACAGTGAGGTGTCCAAAAACTTTAGACCATATGGTGTAACACAATGTCTTTAACTGCTTCCGCACCACCCTATAGCAGAAATACTGCTACAGGGCGGCACAGGTGCTCAAAATCACGTATATATACAGTGAAGGAAATAAGTATTTGATCCCCTGCTGATTTCGAATGTTTTCCCACTTACAAAGAAATGATCAGTCTAAAAATCGAATGGTAGGTGTATTGTAACACTGAGCGACAGATTAGCAACAAAAAATTCAAAAGAAATGCATGTCTAACAAATTATGCACTGATTTGCATGTTCATGAGGGAAATAAGTATTTGATCCCCTATCATTCAGCAGGATTTCTGGCTACCAGGTGTCTTTCATACAGATAACAAGCTGAGATTATAAGCAATCTCTTAAAGGGAGTGCTGCTAATCTCATTTTGTTACCGATATAAAAGACACCTGTCCAAAAGAGCTGTCCAAGGATGTCAGGGACAAGATTGTAGACCTACACAAGGCTGGACTGGGCTACAAAACTATCTCCAATCAGCTTGGTGAGAAGGTGACAACAGTTGGTGCAATCATTTACAAATGGAAGAAACACATAACAACTGTCAGTCTCCCTAGGTCTGGTGCACCATGCAAGATCTCACCTCGTGGAGTGTCAATGAACATGAGAACAGTGAGGAATCATCCCAGAACTACACGTGAGGATCTTGTCAATGATCTCCAGGCAGCTGGGACCACAGTCACCAAGGAAACAATTGGTAACACACTACGCCAACAAGGATTGAAATCCTGCAGTGCCTGCAAGGTCCCTCTGCTCAAAAAAGCACATGTTTAGGCCCAGCTGAAGTTTGCTACTGAACATCTAAATGATGCAGAGGAAGACTGGTTGAAAGTGTTGTGGTCAGATGAGACCAAAATCGAGCTCTTTGGCATCAACTGAACTTGCCGTGTTTGGAGGAGGAGGAATGATGCCTATGACCCCAAGAACACCATCCCAACTGTCAAACATGGTGGTGGAAACATTCTGCTTTGGGGGTGTTTTTCTGCTAAGGGGACAGGATAACTGCACCGCATCAAAGGGACGATGGATGGGGCAATGTACCGTCAAATCTTGGGTGAGAACCTTCTTTCCTCAGCAAGGGCATTGAAAATGGGTCATGGATGAGTGTTCCAGCATGACAATGACCCAGAACACATGGCCAAGGCAACAACGGAGTGGCTCAAGAAGAAGCACATTAAGGTTCTGGAGTGGCCTAGCCAGTCTCCAGACCTTAATCTGATTGAAAATCTGTGGAGGGAGCTGAAAGTTTGAGTTGCCAAATGTCAGCCACCAAACCTTAATGACTTGGAGAGGATTTGCCAAGAGGAGTGGGCCAAAATCCCTCCTGAGATATGTGCAAACTTGGTGGCCAACTGCAGGAAACATCTGACTTGTGATTGCCAACAAGGGATTTGCCACCAAGTACTAACCCATGCTTTGTGAAGGGTATCAAATCCTTATTTCCCTCAGGAACATGCAAATCAGTGTATAATTTGTTAGACATGCATTTCTTTTGATTTTTTTGTTGCTATTATGTCTCTCAGTGTTACAATACACCTACCATTCAAGTTTTAGACTGATCATTTCTTTGTGAATGGGCAAACATTCAAAATCAGCAGGGGATCAAATACTTATTTCCTTTTGTGTACATAATTTTGCATTTTTGGGTAGGGGGTGCATGTGAGCCACGCACGCGCCCTACCCATACCACTGTTCGCGGCCACAGCTGTCAATCACCGGGTCTCGGACGGTGATTTCCCACGATCTCTGACGGGGAGGAGAACTGTTTTGTTTACTAACAGTTCTCCTTCCTGTCAGCTTGGGCACATTGCTTTGGATGGCTGTGACCGTGCAATTGTCAGTTAAAATAACGCAGCGCCGTAATGCAAAAAATGGCCTGGTCAGGAAGGGGGGTAAATCCTCTGGAGGGCAAGTGGTTAATGTATTTTGTTTGGGTTTAAAGTGTTACTAACCCCGGACCCTGCATTCACTATATCTGGTCTTCCACAGTACACACAACATGGAAATGCAATTATTTTAATAAATATAAACTGCTAAATACCTTTTCTTATCAGCAGTTAGAGCAGTCTTGTGACTTCTATCAATGTCCAGCAGAGCAGAACACTTAAAGCTAGTAGGAGGAGTTTTCATTTTCCTCTGATTGTCCTATGAGGCGGAATAACCCCTGACTCTCTGCCTGGACAGCGCTGATTGGCCCTGTGTTGATCACATGCACCCTCCCAAGAAAAAAAAAAAACAACTGGCAGCATAGTGTCTACATGGTTAGCACCTCTGCTTGGCAGTACTAGGGTTGTTGGTTCAAATCCCAACCACCGCACCACCTGCCTGGAGTTTGCATGTTCTCCCTGTACCTGCGTGGGTTTCATCCGGGTACTCTGGTTTCCTCCCACACTCCAAAGACATGCTGATAGGTGAATTGGA
The DNA here is from genome assembly GCF_062004578.1 of Staurois parvus. Lineage (NCBI taxonomy): Eukaryota > Metazoa > Chordata > Amphibia > Anura > Ranidae > Staurois > Staurois parvus. The sequence goes on along the minus strand of NW_028318089.1, from coordinate 3,588,869 downwards.
TCCTGTCTAAATTGGCCCTAGTATGTGTGAGTTAGGATCTTAGATTGTATGCCTCTTGAGGGTTAGGGACTGATGGGAATGTACAATATATATGTAAAGCACTGTATAAATTGACAGTGCTATATAAGTACCTGAAATAAATAAATAAAACTATATAGCAATACACACCAAACTGAGCATGTGCATCTTGCTCCCAAGGGTCTGTTCTAATAGCAGATGGATGGGGACAGTAGAAGAATGGGAGGATCAGAGAAGACATGATCAACCATCTTTTTTACACAATGCAGAGGATTAACCCCTTAGGTTCCACAGTGAGTATAACAAGCATGCTTTACTGCATATACAGGTTGATTTTACTGTTGTGGGTTTAGTAACACTTTAAACATCAAACCAATTAATAAAACCTGCTGATGTCATTAAACACCTGTAGGCCATGTTCACTGTGAAAAGTGTTCATTGTTCAGCATGTTCATAGTGAGACTCCAGTCTAAACAGCGACAAAGTTTTTCACTTTCCATTCATATCTTTATTAATATTAGTAAAGAAAAGACGTCTATTGCTCAGCACGCTTCTTTCCGAACCCTCCTTATCCGGAGCTTCAATGTATCAGGAAAGTGCATACATTTCCACAAGCACAATTTACGGCTTCGAGGCCGCAAATCGGTTACCTTCATAAACTTCACATTTGGTCCACTTGATTTTATGTAACAGTTATTATTTCAACCCCTTTGTATTGTAATCATATTTCTGTAAAAAAAAAATGAATGTCACAACAACTGTAGGAATGGCGGTTTCACTCCAAAGTGCCACTAAAGGCAGAACACCGGACAGCAATACTTGAGTATCTCAAGAGATATGTACCCTTCCTCTTGAAGTATGTCAATCCCATGTGTATGGGCCACCAGCAAAAGTCTGCTAATGTATGTTTGTTCTTGGATGTCTTCATTGTGCTTTTCTCGTAGGAATACTGATGACCCCCCCTCCCCCCCTTGCTCATGGGAAGGGCCAAACACCATAGCACAGCATGGAGATCTTCACTTGGCTTCAAAGATTCTTACACAATGTTCTGTGCAGATGTATATGTTACACAATATTGCTTTATGCTGCAGCATAAAACCCAGGACAGGGATCCAAGCCTCGAAATTGAGTTACAGGCTTGGGACCTGTACATGTGGCTATGACACTTCTGGTAATGAGTTGTTGTTTCATGAGCAGTCTTTGCACAGAGCTACTTGTCCTCGATGGTAGTCTCTACACGGACATAGCCGACGGAACTTTGTGTTTTGTCCTGAGCAGCTAAAGAGCAGCGGCTCCCTCTGCAGATAGCATTCACGGACTTGGGGTGACACTGCAGGATACAAATGGCTCATTACAGACTCTGTACTGTCACACTGGGCTCCAAGCCTAAAAGATGAAAACAATAAGACATGTGAGTGATAGAGAGATGCGACACATGAAATACAACAGGGATGTCCACACTAGAGACTATAAAACATTATTGCCTGTTAACTACTGAATTACTACCAGTTTATCTTCAGTCATAAATAGTGAAGGCTGCCCCATGGTGACACATGTCATACCTACACAAAGAAGTGATGTGTCAATCTGTATCCTCAACTCTAAGGGCTCATGTACACTGCAGCTGATAAACTCACGTTTAGGAGCTGTTCAGCGTTTTTTTCAGCAGCCCCTGAACTCACCCTAATGTTTTTCTATGTGTCCATGTACACATCATCGTTTACAGGCATTTGAGTTTACAGTCGTTTTTTTGAACGCAGAAAACTTGCGTTCAGCAGTCGATTATCAGCGTTTCAAACGCAAGACACAGCTAAACGGGGAAAATCGTGTTTATTAGCATTTGCGCCTGAAATTTTTTTTTAATTCTTTCAGTTCCCAATGCTGTCCAGAGCCTTTTTTCATCATGAAAAATGCATGCAAAGCGTTTTCAAGGTACTCAGATGGACAAAACACTGAACACAGGATGTTCCTACCACAAATAAACGCGGAAAATCGCGCTTATTAGCATTTGCGTCTGAAAATGTTTTTTTAACTCTTTCAGTTTCCAATGCTGTCCAGAGCCTTTTTTCATCATGAAAAATGCATGAAAAGCATTTTCAAGGTACTCAGATGGACAAAACACTGAACACAGGATGTTCCTACTGCAGCTAAACGCGGAAAATTGTGTTTATTAGCATTTGCGTCTGAAATTTTTTTTTAACTCTTTCAGTTCCCAATGCTGTCCAGAGCCTTTTTCATCATGAAAAATGCATGCAAAGCATTTTCAAGGTACTCAGATTGACAAAACACTGAACACAGGATGTTCCTACCGCAGCTAAACGCAGAAAATCGTGTTTATTAGCATTTGCCGCTGAAATTTTTTTTTAACTCTTTCAGTTCCCAATGCTGTCCAGAGCCTTTTTTCATCATGAAAAATGCATGCAAAGCGTTTTCAAGGTACTCAGATAGACAAAACACTAAACACAGGATGTTCCTATCAAGCTTGTCACACATTGTAATGACCAATTCACACCTCAGACCTCTCACACCCTTGGAAACAAAAGATATGTTAATGCCCATTCACACCTCAAATTCCTCATTATTATTATTATTATTATAGAGTATTTATATAGCGTCAAAGGGTTTGCTCAGTGCTGTACATTAGAATGAAGACCTCCTGCCAGGTGGCCTTAATGACTCACCCCACCAGACACCTTTCCCACCCTTGGAAACAAAAGGAATGTTAAGGAGCAACTCACACCTAATTATCTCAACACATACTGCTGTCTCTGCTTCTACTCTCTATTTCCCTGAAACAGTCTGAAATAGTTAGTAATTTACCACTTTTCAGTGCATTCTGGGCATTTGGGAGGTTCTCCTGTGCTTATCTTTAAAAAAATGCTTCTAAACGCAAACGCACATAAACACGCATAAACGCGTTATGCAAACGCGGCTAAACAGACGGTTTTTAACCTATGTTTTCCAGCAGTCAGTTTCCATCGTTCAGAAGTGTCTTGTGCATATAGGGCCTAAGGCTTCATTCACAGTATTGAGTTTTGGGCGTTTTGTAGCAAGTTTGCATGTGTGGTTTTGTCCAGTGTTTTTCAGTTTTGGTATTTTTTAACCACTTCAATACCAAGCACTTTTTCCCCCTTCCTGCGCAGGCCAATATTCAGGTTTCAGCACTCTCACATTATTGCGCAGTCAACCCAAACTAAATTTTTAACACTAGAGCTTTCTTTTGGTGGTATTTAATCACCACTGGGGTTTTTATTCTTTGCTAAATTAACAAAAGAAAATTTCTTTCTGCTATATTTCTTTGGTGAAAATAACCCAAATCAGTATTTATTATTTAGTTTGTAGGAAAGTTATAGAGTTCACAAACTATGGGATAGATCTGAAAATTGACCAATACTGAAGTATTGATGGCCAATTTAATTTCTTGAGGTCCATAAATGTCTGAACAGTACAGATATCTCCCAAATGATCCCTTTTTGCAAAGTAAACAGTCCAACGTATTTCATAAGAGGCATGGCGAGTTTTTTGAAGTTGTAATTTTTTTGTGATAATTTTTTGGAAAATTAAGAAATTAAAAAAATTATTTTCACAATTTTTTTTACATACTATTACCAGTGCAGTACAGCGTCCTCATATAACTGGCATGGCGGTGATTAGGGGCACTGACTGGTGACACACTGACTGGTGACAGTATGAAAAAAAATTTGATAATTTTTTTTCAATTTTTATTTTATTTTGTATTACATTTTTTCTCTTTTTTTTAAGATTTTTCTTTCATATTACACTATGACTAAAGTAGTATAATGTTACCATAGTAACATTGTACTACTTTGAGGAAGAGATCAGTATTTTGTTTTTTTTTACACAATTTGATTGCTTATAGCAAATCAATTCATTCAGGTTTTTTTGTTGTGATTAACTGTGATTGGCCACAGCTAATCACATGACACAGATGGGCTGTGATTGGCCCAGTCTGTGCATGTGATCACTGTGACCATTCACAGCTAGACACACATGTATACAATGGATGGCATGAAAGAAAGCCATACGATGTTTACAACTGTCATGTGACCGGTCACATGGTACTGGCAGTGGGTCGGTACACAGATCTGTCTTCGACCGTGTCCAAGGTACACAGCCAGTGACAGATCTCGCCAGAGCGCGGCCATGCGGGCATGCGCAAGGCACGATCCGGGAAGGACATTATATGATGCCCTCCTGGATTGACGAGAGTCCCGTCCGGCCGTCATTTTACTATACGCCAGACTGGAAGTGGTTAATAGCCAGTAGAGAAAATAACATAATTTTTTGCTAGGCTTTTCAGGGTTTTTTTAGCTTTTCCATCAGCTTTTTTTTAACTTTTTTAATTTATTAGTATTATTTTTTTTGTTAGGGTAAAGGGGTTTGAGTTAGATTAGGTGATTAAGGGTTGGAATTAGGGGTTAATATTTTATTTATTGTCTTCTTTTTATTTATTTATTTATTGTTAGGGTAGGATGTTAAAGGACAAGTTCACCTTCGTACAAAAAAATAATGAATGCACATTTTATTTCAAGTAAAAAAATGTCAATTTATTATTTTTTGTTGCAGGAACCAGTAAACCATTGCACCAGTGATCAGCAGATCACTGGACCCATGCAGGTCTCCTGCAGATCTGTTAGTATATCTGTTTGCCTGTACAGGATGTATGGACAAGCAGATGTATTGAAAGGAAGACTCAATGAACTCTGTGGAGAGCTGTGGTAGTTCATTAAGAACTACAAACCGACCAAGGATATCGGTACTTATACTGTAGTTTAATGAGTTTTAGTGAATGAGTGACGCAGCCCCACACAGTCATGTTTTTTTAAATTTGACAGCTAGCAGGGGGGAGAATATCCTCTGCTAGCTGTCAAAGTGGGGGAAGGTGTATTAATAACATGTTACATGTTACACCCTGAATATGGGTGTAACATGTAATGGAAGGTGAACTTATCATTTAATTTATATTATTATTATTATTATTATTATTATTAATAATATATTTTTGTTAGCGTGTTTATTATTATTGTATTATTATTATTATCAATTTATGTATTTATTTTTTTAGTGTTCGGGGTTAAGGTTAAGTGTTATTTATTTTTTATGATTATTTTTATTTATTTGTGTAATTATTTTATTTAATAAAAATGTATTTATTCATTTATTATTATTTATTTATTTATTCTTTTACATTTTTTCATTTGAGAAGAAAAACCTGTGACAAAATGCGCAAACCGTGTGTTTTCATTCATTGCTATGGAATAAAAAAACCCGCAAATCTGCCCAATTTGAGCATTAAAAAAAGCTCCAGAACTTATTTGAGCTTCAGGCATTTGGCTCCAGGCAATTTGGAGTGTAGTGGAACCATCTCCATTGAGAATAATTGATTTTTTTTTTCTCCTCAAGGGTTTTGGAGTTTCAATCTACAAATCGCTCAAGTGTGAATGGGGCCTAGCTATACTAATACATTCTCAGATGTCTATCTGTTTAACCACTTCAAGTCCGGACACTTTAACCCCCTTCCTGTCCAGGCTAATTTTCAGCTTTCAGCGCTATCACACTTTGAATGACAATCACGCGGTCATGCAACACTGTACCCATATAAATTTTTTTAGCATTTTTTTGAGACAGATAAAACTTTATTTTGGTGATATTTATTCACCACTGGGATTTTTTTTTTTGCTATATAAATGAAAAAGTCCAAACATTTTGAAAAAAAAAGTGTTTTTCTTATAAAATTTTGCAAATAAATACTCATTCATAAATATTGGCCAAAATGTATTCAGCTATCTTTTTAGTAAAAAAAATAACCCAAATTAGTTTATAACCAAAAATAATAATTAAAAAAAGTTTTTTTTACATTTTAATTTTTTTTTATATTATTATTTATGTTTTTTTTACTGTCACCCTAACAGTACAGTGTTACCATAGTTACACTGTACTACTTGTGGGGGGTGATTAAGATTTTTTTCTTTTTTTACACACCGATTGCTTTTACACCCATAAAGGTTGTAAAGGCAGTAGTTTCTCCTTCTCTCTTGCTGCATTCTTGCAGCCATTGAGAAATACTGTGAGAGCTGTGATTGGTCACAGCTTGTCACATGGTACAAGGCTGTTGTGAATAGCCTTGCACCATGTGACCTCTGTGATCATTCACAGATTTCACTAGTAGTATGCAATGATGTTAGGAAGTGTCATCTTGCTTACTATTAGTCATGTGATCACTGATTGGCCAATCAGTGATCACATGATAGGGACCTCACACAGAGGTCCCATACAATGATTGGTGTTCCACTGTGTCCGGAGGTGTGTACAGTGGTTGGTGTTCCCAGGGAGCGCGCACAGGCAGTGAATGCGGGGCCCATTTATAAACGGCCACCCGCTTCAGCACTGCTCCTGTACGGCCGTTTATGTGCATGGGCCGGATGGGAAGTGGTTAAACGAAAATTGTACAATCTGGTATCATATGAGAAACATTTTCATGCTTGTCCCTTCAAATTTCAGATACAAACTGTCTACTAATAAACAGATTATCATACGATTGCTTCAAAAGTGGTAATTTGTGTACGAATTTCTGACCGTGTGTACTAGGCATTAGGGCTACAGGGAAGGATGATGTGTTAAAGCGGAACAACTCTGCATCTGAGCACCACAAACCAAAAAATCAATTTACTTCATTTTCTATATTCAGACCAGACTCCCCCATCCATCCATATCTCTATGCTTTATTTTGTTGAGAAAAACACCTCCCTAGCATTTCTGGCTGTGGCCATCTTGCGTAAAGGCAGATGATTCATGTTGCATTTACGTCCTGGCGTTCATCTGCCCTTAGCTCAGGCATGCATGCAGGAGGGTGTGCTTAGCTGATAAAACCCCTCCTCCCCTCCTGAAGACTCCTGGGATGTATGACATCATTTGCCTAGGCATGGAAACCAGGAAGTAAATCAAAAAATGTAAAAACAAGGAAATATGATATATTTTCCTATTTACTAATGCTAGCAGCATAAGTATTAAAAAGTCATTGTTTATTGAGAGAGAGGGAGGTTCCACTAGTGGTCAGTGTTAGTGTTTAGGAAAAGACTGATATGAGGCTTACTGTTAGGGCTCTGGGGAAACTTAGTGTTAGGGTTACAGGGATGGTTCATGTTAGGGTAAGGGTTAGTGTTAGACTTACACAGGACTTTTTTTTCTCCGAGAATAGGTGCAGGTACTCTCCCCTCCCCTTGTCACCCCTTGTCTCTGCCCCCTACCCACCTCCAAGCTTCATACCTTGGTTCCGCCCCTACCCGCCTTCCAGTATTGCCCCTTTTAGGGAATATGGAACCAAGTATCATTTTGTGGTGTTAAGTAGTTTGTAAGGATTTTGCTAATAATAACAAGAAAAGCAGTAAAATATCCCTTTCAGCCAGCAAAAATAGACTCCCAGCAACAATATATCCACGAGCAACAATAGATCCACCCCAGCAACAGTATACCACCGCCAGCAATAATAGAGCTCTTGGCAGCCAGCATCAATAGACCCTTCCAGCAACATAAGACCTCCCAGCAACAATAGATCCCCCATTAGCAACAATACGCTTCCCCTGCAACAATAGATCCCCCATATCAGAAAATCCCCCCAGTAACAATAGACCCTCCCCACCAACCCTTGTCATTACATATATTCAGTGCCGGAGATGCCAGAACTGCGTCCCCCCCATGTTAACGCTGAAAATAGCCCTGGGCTTCCAGGGAGGGTTATTGTGAGGACTACAGGGAGGGTTAGCATTATGGTTACATGAAAGGTTAGTGTTTTGGTTACAGGGAAGTTTGGTATGATGCTATGTCTTAAGACAGGGGTCTCCAAACTTTCTAAACAAAGGGCCGGTTTACTGTCCTTCAGTCTGTAGGAGGGTCAGAGGGCCAAGTGGAAGTAGAAAATACCCCAGCGTCAGTAGGAGTAAAAAAAAAAAACAGACATACTGCTTGTAGTCAGGGGAAGAAGGAATAGTGTCCAGTCATTAGTATTAGTTGGAGGAATAGTGCCCCATCATTGGTATCAGTGGGAGGAATAGTGACCCCTCATTGGTATTACTAGGAGAGATAGTGCCCCATCATTGGCATCCGTGGGAGGAATAGTGCCCCATCATTGGTATTACTAGGAAAAATAGTGCCCCATCATTGGTATTACTAGGAGGAATAGTGCCCCATCATTGGTATCAGTGGGAGGAATAGTGCCCCGTCATTGGTATTACTAGGAGAAATAATGCCCCATCATTGGTATTACTAGGAGAAATAGTGCCCCATCATTGGTATTACTAGGAGAAATAGTGCCCCATCATTGGTATTACTAGGAGAAATAGTGCCCCATCATTGGTATTACTGGGAGGAATAGTGCCCCATCATTGGTATTACTGGGAGGAATAGTGCCCCATCATTGGTATTACTGGGAGGAAACGCGCCCCATCATTGGTATTACTGGGAGAAATAGTGCCCCATCATTGGTATTACTGGGAGTAATAGTGCCCCATCATTGGTGTTAGTGGGTGGAATAGTGTCCCATCATTGGTGTTAGTGGGAGGAATAGTGCCCCATCATTGGTGTTAGTGGGAGAAATAGTGCCCCATCATTGGTATCAGTGGGAGGAATAGTGCCCCATCATTGGTATTACTAGGAGGAATAGTGCCCCATCATTGGTATCAGTGGGAGGAATAGTGCCCCATCATTGGTATTACTAGGAGGAATAGTGTCCCATCATTGGTATTACTAGGAGGAATAGTGCCCCATCATTGGTGTTAGTGGGAGGAATAGTGCCCCATACTTTGTATTAGTTGGAATAGTGCCCCATCATTGGTGTTAGTGGGAGAAATAGTGCCCCATCATTGGTATTAGTTGGAGGAACAGTGCTCCATCATTGGTATCAGTGGGAGGAATAGTGCCCCATCATTGGTATTACTAGGAGGAATAGTGCCCCATCATTGGTATTACTAGGAGGAATAGTGCCCCATCATTGGTGTTAGTGGGAGGAATAGTGCCCCATACTTTGTATTAGTTGGAATAGTGCCCCATCATTGGTATTTGTTGGAGGAATAGTACCTAATTGTTTATATCAGTGGGAGGAATTGTGCCCCATCATTGGTGTCAGTGGAAGGAAAAATGCCTCATAGTTTGTGCCAGTGGAAGAAATGGTACCTCCTTGTTTGTGTCAGTGGGAGGAATAGTACTCCAAGGGTCGGATAGAGGCAAGCGTTTGGTCCATGAGCTGCAGTTTGGAGACCGCTGTCTTAAGAGTTACAGGGAAGGTTAGTATAAGGTTTGCAAAGCAGGGTTAGTGTTAGTTTTAGATTTACAAGGAGGGTAATGGTTAGAGATATAATGAGCTTTAGTGTAACAAGGAGAACTAGTGTTAGAGCTATAGGAAGGGTTACTATGAGGGTTACATGGAAGGTTATTGTTGGGTTACAAAGTGAGGGCTACAGGGAAGGTTAATGTTAGGGTCACAGGAAGGGTTGGTGTGAAGGGTTAGCGTTAAGGATGCAGGAAGTATTGGGATTAAAGAGGAATTAGGGCTATGTGGAGGGTTAATGCTACAAATACAAAGAGGGATAATGTGAGGGTAACATAGAAGAATAATGTGAGGGTTACAGGCATGGACAGTATGACGGTTAGTGTTAGGGTTATAGAGAGGATTCTTGTAAGGGTTATCAGAACACTTACAGGGGTAATTAGAGTGAGGGTTACATGTTGGTGTTAAGAGTTAAAAAAGGGCTAGTGTGAGGGTTACAAGAAGAGTTAGTATGAGGTTTAAAGGGAAGATTAATATTAGGACTACAAGGGGGCTAATGTAGGGTTACAGGAGGGGGGGGGGTTAGCATTGGGGTTACAGGGAAGATTTGTGGTGGGACAACAGAGAGGGTTAGCATGAGAGTTAAACGAAAGTTTAGTGTTGGGGCTACAGGGAGGGTTAACGGTAGTGTAACGGGGAAGATCAGTGTGAGGGTTAATGTTGTTCCAGGAAGGGCTGGTATGAGTTGACCTTCTGGGAGTGAAAGCTAAAGTGTGAATATAACTCTTCAGTACATAATATCTGTATGTTGACTGCATTTCAACCCATATCTCTGCTGAGCATTTGGCTTGAATTTGTCTTCACCCTGAGTGGAGAAATGTTCCCTAAAGCGGTATAAGTCCTTATGATTGTCTACCTCTGTATTTGATTTTAGAGGCTTTGAAAGCTTTGTTTCCTCTTGAAGGTTTAAGAAGTTAACAAGAAGACAGATTTACCCAAAGCCCCTCTTCTCTCCAGGTGAAACTTAGGACGTATTTTAATTTCAATCAGATACAGTTTTCTTTCTGGCACATTCCATAGAGATGAAAAAATAAAAGACCATAACAAATCTGTTGAGATCTTGGGTAGATGTTATTTTCAACGTAACAACCACCTTGGATTTGAACACAAATCCTTTTGTATTCTGCGTGCCTTTGAGCAATTCGTGTAACTGTTGAATTTTTACTGTGTACTGATTTCTAACTCATACCTACCAATAGTCAATGCTCGTCTGTAATTCTAAGGCTCTGGGTGGGATGAGATGAAAGACAATGGTGTCAAATATTGCGTGAAACTGCGAATTTGTCTATACCATTTACATAAGGTGATTTATTTTTCTGATGCAGAGTTTTGTAAAGTGTGAGCTAACCTTTTGTGTCCCTTTTCCCTAATGCCACAGTAAAAACATAGACAAGATAATTAGATATGGTACTACAAACCATAGTAATGATATGCACTGTAGTAGCTCACATCCTATTATATTTTACCTTTTATCCCTTAAGGCTGTGAAAGTAAAAAAGAAGACAGCTGCTGATTGGTAGCACTTTTGCACACCGCTCTTTGCAGTAGTTATGCCCGTAGGGATCGTCTAGCCTGTGCAGAAATGTCAGCTTGAATAAAAGGTGTAATTCATTTAAAATCCTGTTTGTGTTCATTTGTTTCTGTACCTACTTCACAATGAACAAGTGCATAGGTAACTGGTACATAAAACAAGCACCCTTTAATCACCAGGAGTATTTTCAGCCTTTGTCACCATAACACTGGTTAGAAAGCGCTTAGACAGTGGTTCTCAACTATCACTGCTGTGCTGCGGCCTCCCTATCTCTGGGTTTCAAGCTAGCTGCAGCTCCCCTAACCTGCCAGAGTGCCTCCCAGTTACATTGTGCCACCCAGCCTACCCTGGTGGACCACAGTACCCCTTAACCTCTCCAAGTGCCTCTAAGCCTCCTGAGAGCCCTCCGCACCCATGGTGCTGCCCAACCTTTAATAGTGCCCCCAGTCCCCTGCAGTGTCATACATTGATCCCAGCCCCTGCAGTGCCTTCCAGTATCCCACAATGCCCCTGCAAAGACCCCAGCCCCTTCAGAGATACATCCCCCACCATTTCCCCCAGCTCCCTCCAGAAACCTCATAACATACAGGGCCACCAAGTCTGCTGTAGAGTCCCCTCCACAACCCTCATCCCCCGCAGTGACACTCAGCCCCATCTAGAGCCTTTCAGAGTTTCAATACATATTTTGTATTCCCATACTTTTATTATTTGAGTTTTTTTTTTTTTTTTACTGTTGGGGCATGGAAGGTTTTGGAAGAATTTACTGGGCCCTGAACTCAATAAGGTTAAGAACCACTGGTCTAAGAAACCTGGATGGCATCAAAGTTCCTGCACACATTGCAGGACTTTGTCTCTTTGCCCCTTGAGAAATAATTTTCATATTAGAGCAATGTTTTTGCAAATGTCTGAAAAACAGGCGGGAGTTGTTGTGTTTGATCCCAGCAGGTTCAGTGTGACCATGGCAGTTAGTTGTGGTCAAGTATACATGATCATGCACACCAGTGCACTCATGAATGTGCACACGAGTAATTTTCACACTTCTACCCTAGTCCGGTTGGTGTGTGTGATCTGATGAACACGTGCATGCACTCCTGAAGAAACATGTGATGGTGCACGTAGAGATGCAGGCCCGTGACATTATATCTTGTATATTTTTTAGCAGAAACCTATACTGTGGGGAAGTGTAATGCCTTAGCTTCTACTTTCATTTCATTCCATTCCAGTCCCAACAATAGATGGCCTCTCCAAATGAATTAATGGTATTTTTTTTGTGCAACAGAAGAGAAGGTCTGTTTGTGCAGCTCTCTAAGAGTCACAGCACAGGCCTTGCACAAGCTCAGGTGGGTGAGTTGAGTACAAAATTGTGGGGGGTGCTGGGAGAGAAAGGGGAGGAGGTAAATTAAAGGACAACTTTATAAAATAGCCACCCTGTAAGACACTTGGGGCTCTTTTGCACTTGTGGTTCGGGGGGGGGGGGGGTTGAACTTGCGGTGGCAAGATGGCTGTTTAGGACAAAATGGCTTCACTATAAGAATTTTAATCTGTCCTTATGTCTTTCCTTTATATGTACCCTGGCGTATTGCAAAAATAATTCAGACAACTTAATGAAACTTATGATTTATGTATGGAGGACCCGTGGCAAAGCAAGTTCCTGAAAATCAGCATCTGAACTCTATTTTTGAATGACACCCTAAGCCACAAGAAATCAACATCATTTTATGACTTTTTGATGAACCATAATCACCAGACAATTAACACAATGCTTTCTGTAATCATATTAATCTTTGATTGGTCAGTTTCATATCTTGGCACAGCTTACATTACATAAATCAATCTGAGTACTTAATCTGAAGCACCAAAAAATTAAAGCAGATCAACTGAATCAAGTTTCTGTCTGGTCTCTATGTAGCTTTGTAGAATTGGGTATCACAGACTTACCAGGATCAGGTTTTCATTCCTGAGCTGAAAAATTCCCATGACAAGCTGCATTTTTACCGACCCTCAGCTGCTCCCATTTTAACTGGGAAGGCAGCAGCTGGGGGTGTACAAATGCCATGGCTGTGATACTTTGCTTGGCAGCTGCGGCACAAATTCTACCCCTTGTCGCTCTCGGTGGGCAATACCGCCAGCCGACTGCGACCCACATGGATGAGGCTGCACTGCAACCTCACACAACACAAGTGGTTGTGGTGCGGTAGTCTGACACTTAGGGGGTTAAAAGTGGGTCGTTCTTCAGAGAGCAAAGCAAGCGAAAACAAGCTCTAATAGACATAATTTCTTTCAACAGATGTTAGATTCTTCTTTTTAAAGTTCTGAAGCTAAAAAGGCACCTAAATCCAAATTGTTTTGATAGTTTTAGATACTACAGGAAACAGTTGTAACCTTTGACAGGTTTTTATTGCTGTCTGGAGAGATTCCTCCTCTTTATTTGTCATAGCAACCCTTGTCATCTGAATAGAAAGGTGATAGAAAATCACAAATGATATGGTGGTCACTAGAAGAGCAACTAAAACTATAAATGTAAATACAGTAAATTTTCCCTTCAATGAATAGCTTCTGGCAGTCTAATTTTACTATCGCATTGCATGCCGAAATTATTGCTACATGTGATATTTTACAGTAGATTTGTTACAAGGCTTTCAAACCTTTGTGTTAAGTTCCAGTATACTCACTGCTCAAGAAACCGCCGCTGATTGATTAAACTGAAGTGTGTGGGCTCACACACCAAATCATGCTTCCAGCATGCACTTGTGCAGGATTCCCCTTCTGCAGACAGCCAGACTTGCATGGCAGAGACTGGGGGCCAGGTAGGTGGAGCAGGTTCATTGGATGGCCAAACCAGGTATGTATGATTAATGAGAACCAAAGAGGAGGGAAGAGGGAGTTGAGATGTGTTCATGGGGATGGGAAAGGGCAAAGGAGGGGAGCAAAATTCCTGGAGTATAAATTAATTTTTAGAGAGGTGGTACAGTGAACAAAATTAAAAGAGCAGAAATTGTAAAAAAAAAAAAAAAATGGCAGAAATCAAATGCAGTTAAAAGCAGAATGGGAAAGGATTGATGGAAAAAGGAAATGAGAAAGACATAAAAGGAATTTAAACTACATTATGCACTGGCAACCATTACATATAATGAACATTTGCAAGAAACCAGGATATGTTATCAGTGGCCCAGAGGGAGCCATCAAACAGTCTGAATTTCATCAAATTAACAATTTAATGCAGTTACATGGAGGGAACGCTAAGCTGGAGCAGAATCCGTACGATCAAATGGGTAAATAGGCACCTAACGGCTAAACTGCATGGGCAGTTTTCATCTCATGCTACTGTGTGATTTAAATATTTGAACCTAAGGTAATGTGCTGCAAAGGAAATGATCACTATGGCTAAATTGCTCTGTAGTTTGAAATTAAAATCGCTTATACAGTAGTATAAGTCTGATATACAGTATTTCAAATTCATATTCAATAATGTACAACCATACATAAAAATGGTGTATGTAAATAGAAGGTTTTTTTTTTAACCTACCCCCAACATCCTCTTTTCTCCAAAAACACCTTATGATCATGCTAGTCAAAAAGCCTTCCTTTCGTAGGGTGACAACGCTAACTGACCTCTAGTGAATTAATCATAGCCTTGTCACCCTGCACAGCTTCATTTTCAGAAGGAGGGTTATGAGAGTTGTCACTGCTGATAACTCTCTCAGCCAGTCAGCACAGGACAACCCATCCAAGGGGTTTTCCTGCCTCAGGTGCAAAAGATGCAGGGCACCTCATCAATTCCACTTACTGGCTCTGATGTACATTGGCCCTTGATGATGTCACAGAGGAGGGAAGGGGACTGACACATTAAAAAAGTCAGCCAGAGTGGGACTTTGAAGAAAAGAATATGTAGGTGGCAACTGCTAACATCTGAAAATGCTAGTTATCAGGCTGCCAAGATGTTCCAATGACTTTAATGCTTTCTACAGATCAAGAGTCCTGACTTCACTCTGACTTTCTAATTTGCATGTTTGTTCCAGGTCAGGTTACCTCAAAACTCTTAGAACGCTTAGTCTACAATCGCCTGAGCTCCTACCTCACTGACAACAACCTTCTTGACCCTCTACAGTCTGGCTTTCGCTCACTCCACTCCACTGAAACTGCCCTACTAAAACTCACTAATGATCTACTAACTGCTAAAACCAATGGCCACTACTCCGTACTATTACTACTTGACCTCTCTGCGGCTTTTGATAGTGTTGACCATCCCCTCCTCTTTAAAAAACTCCACTCTCTTGGCCTGCGAAACTCTGCTGTCTCCTGGTTTTCCTCCTACCTATCGCAGCGCTCCTTCAGCTTTACCCATAATTCTGGCTCCTCCTCTCCACTCCATCTTTCTGTAGGGGTCCCTCAAGGTTCTGTCCTTGGACCCCTTCTCTTCTCCATCTACACCTCCTCCCTTGGTCACTTGATAAACTCCCATGGCTTTAAGTACCATCTCTATGCTGATGACACACAAATCTATCTTTCTACCCCTCACCTCACCCCTTCAGTCTCCTCTCGCATTACTAACCTACTAAGCGACATATCGGCATGGATGTCACTCCACTTCCTCAAACTCAGTCTTTCCAAAACTGAGCTCTTAGTATTCCCTCCAGCCCGTGCTCCCTCCCCTAACTTCTCAATCAAGACCAATAATACAACCATCAGTCCCTCCCCTCATGCCAGGGTACTATGTGTAATCCTAGAATCCCATCTGTCCTTTCAGCCCCAAATCCAATGGCTGTCCAAATCTTGTATACTTCACCTACGCAACATCTCCAAGATACGGCCATTCTTAACCTCGGAAACTACTAAGCAACTTATTCACTCCCTTGTTATCTCTCACCTTGACTATTGTAACTCCCTCCTCATTGGCCTACCTCATTGAAGGCTATCCCCTCTTCAGTCTATCATGAATGCTGCTGCCAGACTCATCCACCTTACTAACCATTACGTATCTGCCACCACTCTCTGCCAATTCCTCCACTGGCCCAATGGATAAAATTCAAAACATTAACAATAACATATAAAGCTATTTATAACTCTGCCCCAAATTACATCAGCAATCTTGTCTCTAAATATCACCAAAACCATACTCAGCTCCTCGCACCTCCTGCTCTCTAGCTCCCTTGTCTCCTCCTCCCATGCTCATCTCCAGGACTTCTCCAGAGCTTCCCCCACCCTCTGGAACTCTCTACCCCAATTTATCAGACTATCGCCTACTCTGCTCATTTTTAGGCAGTCTCTGAAAACTTATCTCTTCAGGGAAGCCTATCCTGGCCTCAGCTAATAATAGAATATTCTACTCCTCCTACCAGTCCATCCCCAACAGTTACTACCTTTTGTACCACTAGCCCCTCCCTCTTAGATTGTAAGCTCCAAGGAGCAGGGCCCTCCTAACCCTCTTGTATTGAACTGTATTGTTGCTCTATCGTCTCCCGTTATATTGTAAGGCGCTGAGCAAACTGTTGGAACTATATAAATCCTGAATAATAATAATAAAGGTCAGCATCTTGGAAAGTATAGAAGCTGGAGCCAGGCAACTAGTATTTTCAGAAAGAGGTCAGCAAAGTCAGTATTACTAAATTACATTTTTAATTTGAGTGTGTATAGTATCTGCTTCTTGCCAGGTAAAAAAAAAAACTCCAGAGTACCCCTGAGCTACCTATAGCAAACCAGCTTAGATCATCCCCTAGGAGCTTATTATATATAAAAAGCATGCTAGCAAGGGCCTTTCCTGTTGCTCATAACAGCCAATTAGCTTCCAAATGTAATTTTTTTCAGTGCAAGGTTAAAAATAACACAGAGATCCCAGATGGTTGTTATGGACCATTAGAAATCTTTTGGACACCCTATGTTCATACATAAGCCCAGGGCTCTACTTACAACAATGGTACTTGTAGGTCAGTGTCTAGGGCAAAATGGGTTAGAGGGAGCAGCACCAAGAGTCAAAATTATTTTTTTCCTTCTCTAGTCACCTCTAGAATTTGTGGCTAAATTTAAGAAGAGAATAGTAAGAGAGAGAGAGAGAGAGTTCAGGGGATATTAAGAGGAGTCAGAAATCTCACTGTAGTTCAGGAGACATGAAACTTTTTCTTCTTCTGGTTTGTTAGTCTGCCCAGTTGAAAGGCATTCTGAATATAAAGAAGCCCTCATGCTTCCATTAATGCATTATCACATTAATTTCTACAAAAAAAATATTTGCATGACACAAGTGGTAGAGCTTGTGCCCAGGGTAGCATTATATCCAATTATGGCTCTGTGAAACCATAAAGCTAGCCTTATACCTGTAGAATTTTCGTTTGAACGAAAAGTTCAGAATGTTCTTTGATTATTCAAGAGTTAAAGGGGACAATTCAACAGCTGATTTTGACCGTAGTGAGCGAATAAACTTGAACAAAGATGGAAACGTTTTGTTGAATCTAATGGAAACAAATTATAATTGCTGAATTTACACCCAGCCGAAAAAAATCATAACTAGTCTTACGTGCAGGAAGTTAATCCAGAAGCAGAATGTTCTACGAAACTCAAGATACTAACATGGTGCTCAAACATGTTATTTGAAATTAGTCGAGTCCCTGAATGCGCCATTGCCTTGGTTGGATGAGCGATTTTTAGACTTCTCCGAACGTTCGAACGAAATGCTAGAGGTGTAAGCTCACCCATATGGAAGAAAAATATATTTGAAATATATTTTATAAACATTCTTCCCAACTATATTGACATATACTTGAAATGCTACAATTTTGGCCATGTTCAATATATTTTTAAAAATATATATTTTTTAAATATATTCCTGTTTTTTTTTAACATATAAAAAAGTCATTTTAACATATATTTTTACATATTTGTAAATTAATTCCAAAAATGTAGATTTGAATTTTTAAAGACATACAGTATATTTAAACTGTATTTTTAAAAATATTTTTGATATATTTTGTAATAAAAACGCATTTCAACATGCAGTATATATATATATATATATATATATATATACACACACACAGGTGAAACTCAAAAAATTAGAATATCGTGCAAAAGTTCATTTATTTCAGTAATGCAACTTAAAAGGGGAAACTAATATATGAGAGACTCATTACATGCAAAGCAAGATAGTTCAAGCCGTAATTTGTCATAATTGTGATGATTATGGCTTACAGCTCATTAAAACCCCAAATCCACAATCTCAGAAAATTAGAATATTGTGAAAAGGTGCAATATTCTCGGCTCAAAGTGTCCCACTCTAATCAGCAAATTAAGCCATAACACCTGAAAAGAGTTCCTGAGCCTTTAAATGGTCTCTCAGTCTGGTTCAGTAGGAATCACAATCATGGGAAAGACTGCTGACCTGACAGTTGTGCAGAAAACCATCATTGACACCCTCCATAAGGAGGGAAAGCCTCAAAAGGTAATTTGAAAAGAAGTTGGATGTTCACAAAGTGCTCTATCAAAGCACATTAATAGAAAGTTATGTGGAAGGGAAAAGTGTGGAAGAAAAAAGTGCACAAGCAGCAGGGATGACCGCAGCCTGGAGAGGATTGTCAGGTAAAGGCCATTAAAAAGTGTTGGGGACTTTCACAAGGAGTGGACTAAGGCTGGAGTCAGTGCATCAAGAGCCACCACACACAGACGGATCCTGGACATGGGCTTTAAATGTCGTATTCCTCTTGTCAAGTCGCTCCTGAACAACACACGTCAGAAGCGTCTTACCTGGGCTGAAGAAAAACAGTCCCTTTTTCTGATGAGAGCAACTTTTGCATCTCATTTGGAAGCCAAGGACCCAGAGTATGGAGGAAGAATGGAGAGGCACACACTGCAAGATTCTTGAAGTCCAGTGTGAAGTTTCCACAGTCTGTGTTGATTTGGGGAGCCATGTCATCTGCTGGTGTTGGTCCACTGTGCTTCATTAAGTCCAGGGTCAACGTAGCCGTCTACCAGGAGATTTTGAAGCACTTCATGCTTCCTTCCACAGACGAGCTTTATGGGGATGCTAACTTCATTTTCCAGCAGGCACCTGCCCACACTGCCAAAAGCACCAAAACCTGGTTCAATGACCATGAGATTATTGTGCTTGATTGGCCAGCAAACTCACCTGACCTGAACCCCTTAGAGAATCCATGGGGCAGTGCCAAGAGAAAGATGAGAGACATGAGACCGAACAATGCAGAAGATCTGAAGGCCGCTATTGAAGCATCCTGGTCTTCCATAACACCTCAGCAGTGCCACAGGCTGATAGCTCCCATGCCACGCCGCATTGAGGCAGTAATTGCTGCAAAAGGGGCCCAAACCAAGTACTGAGTACATATGCATGCTTATACTTTTCAGAGGTCTGATATTGTTCTATGTATAATCCTTGTTTTATTGATTGCATGTAATATTCTAATTTTCTGAGATTTTGAATTTGGGGTTTACATGAGCTGTAAGCCATAATCATCACAATTATGACAAACCATGGCTTGAACTATCTTGCTTTGCATGTAATGAGTATCTCATATATTAGTTTTACCTTTTAAGTTGCATTACTGAAATAAATGAACTTTTGCACGATATTCTAATTTTTCGAGTTTCACCAGTGTGTTTGTGTATATATATATATTGAAATATATTGAATTTGGCCAAAATTGTAGCATTTCAAATATATGTCAATATATTTGGGAAGAATATTTTTTAAATATATTTCAAATATATTTTTTTTCCATGTGGGCAGGTTTAGAATATACAGAGAGTTTTTTTGTTTTCAATCAGACAGATTCTTGGAGTGAAAAAAAGAGTATCAATCAAGTACAACTATTGCACAGCATTGCTAAGCAGGAGTTAGCACATGTATATGTTTAGAGGAAACATGGTAACCCCCGTGAACATACACAATTACAAATGACAAAAAAAACATTGTGTATGGAAAAGTAAAGCACAGTTATATTAGTATTTAAATTACACTTTAAAACAGTTAAAGGATAACTCCACTTTTGTAGCATTTTCCCCAGAAGTCTGATTTTTGGCAACCCCTGCAACAAAAATGTAATTTATGGTTAGATACTCCCAAACTCACATCTAAAGGGATGGAGACCCTACCAATTTACTCATCAGAGCCCTGCAGGTGCACCAGCTGATTGATCATTTTAAAATCACTCCCATACAGATCCACTCTGCACATGGACACAGACAGACAAACAAACAAACAGTTATTTCTTCAGAATAACAAAGGGCAAGAATCTACCTTGCAATGTACATGGATCACCCAGAGGGAAATGTTTGTCTTTCAACAAAAGTAGAGTTACTCTTCAATTCATACCTAGAATAATAAGGTTTTTATGGACAACTCTCATGTAAGAGACATACAGCTTACCTGGTGCTGGATATAAGCATGGAGCCTCTGAAGCATGCCTTCACTTGTAAACTCATAAGGCAGGTATGGATCAACCTATGGAGAATAAGACATTCAGTTTTTGTCTGTTTCAAGACACGGAAGAAAAACTCTAGATAGCTCAGAATAATGATTCTCAACAACTGGGCTGTGGCCCACTGCTGGGCTACGGCCTTCCTCCTCCTGGGCCTCAAGTCAGTTCCTGACTCCCTAACCTCCCACAGTGTCTCCCAGGTCCATAGTGCCATTGAACCACCTATAGTGGTCCACAGTATGCCTCAACCACCTACTGTGCACTCCAGCCCCCTGCAGTACCCCATAGTCTGCTGCAGAGCCCCCAGCCCCCCATAGTACCCCCGACTTTAAACGTTTCCCACAGTACCCTCCAGTGTCTACAGTGCACTCCAGTTTCCCACAGTGCCCATGGAAAGCCCCAGCCTCCTGGAAAGACCTCCAGCCCCCACCAGAGACCCTGTCCCACACAGTTGCTCCCAGCTTCCTCATCCTATACAAGACCACCTTTTATTCTGCACAGTCCCCTAACTTTGTCTACAATCCCCATCCCCACAGTGACACCCAGCCCCATTCAGAGCCCTCCAGCATTTCAATACATATTTTGTAAAATCTATTTCCTCTTGTACCAAATTGTATTGTAACTAATGTCTACCTTAATTTTGTTAAGCGCTGCGCAAACTGTTGGTGCTATATATATAAATCCTGTATAATATTAATAATAATAATATTTCCATATTTTTATTGTGTTGGTATAAACTTTTTTTTTACTTTTGGGGCATGGAAGGTTTTGAAAGATTTTACAGAGCCCCCATCCCAATAAGGTTGGTAACCACTGGTCTAAAACAATCAACAATAAGTTAGGCATATAAATAAAGTGAATAAAAATGGGCGCCAGCTAATGCACTCATATATTTTTGATTCTTCTGACATCACTTCCGGTGGATGGAACACATGCCGACCGTGTGAACAGCGGCGGTGTGGAAAGACGGATCCCCCTAGTGAGCTGTTTGGATTGGTGCTCCCTATAGCACCAAACATATGTGAGTGTATTCGATATTTTTTTATATTTTTAATATTATAAAATGCTGCACTATAAATATTTTTTGGGCTCTTTTCTGAGAAATTGGCTAAAGATGGAGGAAGTGGTATAGTGTTGCTTGAATGGGAAAAACCTGAAGGATTCTGCATAACTAGGCATCACACCAAACGCACAGGGGATTTGTGCTTATATGTCTGCTGGCTACTTTGTTGGCCGAGTGGATCTGGTGAGTTCCCATTTGGCCTATACACAGACTGTCACATCAGATTGGCGTTTGGGACTTTTCTTCACTGCACTATATTTTATTTTATGATTTGGTTTGATTATATGGTGTTTATGAAATGTTGCACAAGTGTCCTATGTTTTATGTAATAATTTTAAATTTAAATAAAATTTAAATGTTCACGTTATAAATTGGCTAGTGCCAATTTTTATTCACTTTACTTATATGAGTAAGTACGATTGTAGTTGAAGGGGCAGATGCCTAGAGGTATTATTGATTTTGAGATATGTCAATATTTCATTTGATTTGGCGCTGTTTCACATATCTTTGAATAAGTTAGGCATACTTCCTATTTGCAAAAATATCTCTAGAAAGTTAAATGAAAGTTAAAGCCCAAATCTACCCTAAAACTCCAAGCACCCTATCAATGTCCATTAACACCAAAGACCAACTTACTCTGCGATCAGGTACTCTTCCAAGTTGAATAACACCCTGGAATTGGGCTTTAAAGAGCAATTCCAGTCATCAAATTAAAGCATTGAGTCAGATACTGATGCGATCTAATAAACACAGAACTGTGCTAAAGTCAGGAAGCTCACTCGGTTTTGTAACCAGAAGTCATTGGAACCCATACGACCAGACTTAATTTAGTAGCATCAGCATGCATTGTTAACTTGACTATGGCCTGATATGCCTACATAAATGATTTTTACATGGTTTTATAAGAACATACGAGGCTTTTAATTTGCTACACTGTTTTAATAAATTCTGTTACACAAGCTATAAAATGTTAAAAAAAATGCAATTTACATGGAACAGCTTATAATCGTTTTTTTTTTTTTAGAATTTTTTTTAATGTTTCTTTTTTTAACATTCTGTATTTTACTTTAACAGCTGCAATCAACCTACTGCTCTCATTGCGCCTCTTTCTTTCCAATACTTAATTATGAATTTATTAATTTTTAGCAGCTTTATATTAGACACATTTTCTTCATACACAGTATATTATGCAGCGAAAATGTTTACACTGTCATATTATTACAAAGGATCTGCAAATAGTAAAACAAAATTACTGAATATATTGAACTCAAGGAATGGTCTCGATCTATAATTGATATTTACAAGGAGTATGTCTTTGAATATTATATAGTTAAAGTGAAATTCCAGTCAATTGCTAACTAAGGCTAAACCTACATCCACCCCCATTCTAAAGCTTAGGGCTGAGCTGTCAATGGCGTCTTCAGTGTACAGGAGAGGCAGCCAACAACGGATTCCCCATAGTAAGTCTATGGGTGACGTTATCTCCCAGACATTTCCCATCTCTCTCCTGCACACAGAAGTTGCCACTGGAGACTGGACCAGAGCCGCTTCAGAAAAGGTAAATATAGTGATTTTCTCTTTACAAGGTGTGGGAACTCGCTTCTAGTGGTAGAGCTTCTTCAAAGCACACAAAAACTCGCTTCTTTTTAAGGGCCTTTTTGCCCAATTTTATTTACAAGAAAGTTCAAACAACAAAAATGCTTCCCACACAGGGGTATCCACGATCAAACAAATTCAGCCTTCTGGCTCTTTCAGCTACACAGCTTTATATTGGTCTCCTACAGACTCCTTCCACAAATTATAGCCACTAGCACACAGCTAGTCCGGCTGCTACCTGACTCCAAGGCAGAGACCTCCCGTCTGCCAGAGTGGAGCCCTCCTGACTCAGTTTGCCGGGGTGGAGCCCTCCTGACTCCTGTCTGCCGGGGTGGAGCCCAGAATCATGGCCTGGCCTCCACAAAAAGGCCTGCACACACCTGTGCAATCAGCGCACTGGCTGCTCCCAAAATATGGTCCCAGGATTGGAGATTTCATCCCTCCCAAATCTCTAAGAAATCTCCAGGCAACAGGTCCCAAAACAGGCTTTACAAACCAAAGAGGAAACTGATAAACCAGTTTCCTCTGCATTATGAGATCTGCCTGGAGCCCCTCAACCTGTATAGTTGAGAATCCTGGGTCTCCATCATGATTTCCACTGTGGCAGGATACCGCACTGCCACAAAGGTTAGACAATACAGTGAAGGAAATAGGTATTTGATCCCCTGCTGATTTTGAATGTTTGCCCACTCACAAAGAAACGATCAATCTAAAAATTGAATGGTAGGTGTATTGTAACACTGAGAGACAGAAAAGCAACAAAAAATTCAAAAGAAATGCATGTCTAACAAATTATACACTGATTTGCATGTTCATGAGGGAAATAATTATTTGATCCCCTATCATTCAGCAGGATTTCTGGCTACCAGGTGTCTTTCATACAGGTAACAAGCTGAGATTAGAAGCAGTCTCTTAAAAGAAGTGCTGCTAATCTCATTTTGTTACCTGTATAGAAGACACCTGTCCACAGGAGCAATCAAACAATCAGATTCCAAACTCTCCACCATGGCAAAGACCAAAGAGCTCTCCAAGGATCTCAGTGACAAGATTGTAGACCTACACAAGGCTGGACTAGGCTACCAAACTATCGCCAAGCAGCTTGGTTAGAAGGTGACAACAGTTGGTCCAATCATTCACAAATGGAAGAAGCACAAAACAGCTGTCAGTCAGTCCCTAGGTCTGGTGCACCATGCAAGATCTCACCTCATGGATTGGGCAAACATTCAAAATCAGCAGGGGATCAAATACTTATTTCCTTCACTGTAGCTTTAGAATGGGGGTGGGGGAAGGTTTATCCTTAATTAGCTATTGACCGGAATTCCACTTTAGGAAAGTGTTACATGAAGGTGGGTAGGTGTCAGTCAGTGACAGGAAAGCCTCAACTGCAGTGCTATCTGAGGGCTCGAAGACCACAGGCATCCAATATTGCGTTTCAGCCTTGTCCCTTGAGCACAGAGATTTGTCCAGATTCTTGGAATCCTTTGATATTAGGCACTGTAGATGATGATATATTAAAAAGCTTTGCAATTTTACGTTGAGGAACATTACTATGAAGTTGTTTGCCAAGGTGAACCTTTACTTCTGAGATACTCTGACTCTCTAATATGCTCTTTTTATACCCGATCATGTTACTGATCTATTGCCAATTAACCCATTTAGTTGCAAAATGTACTTCCAGTTCTCCTTGTTAGTAGTACTTACTTTGCAGTTTTTTGTTGCCCTGTCCCAACTTTTTTGAGACATGTTGCTGCCATACATTTCAAAATAACCTTATTTTTTTCTTAAAATGGTACATTTTCTCAGTTTAAACATTTGATTTTCTATTTTCTATTGTGAATAAAATATGGGTTTATGAGATTTGCAAATCATTGCATTCTGTTTTTATGTAGATTTCACAGAGCGTCACAGCTTTTTTGGAACTGGGGTTGTAAGAATGTCAATGTTTAATTTGTCAATTTTACTGGATAGTATCTTTAAAACTTAATTAAAATTATTTTAGAATAGCTGCTTTTATATTTCTATTTAGGCACATGAATCAAACTTCTTTATTTCACTAGCTCTGTCTACATTACATACTCGAATGAAAGTAAAGCTGGCTAATCGCTATTGGAATTTCATCAGGAACCCACGAAAATACTCTCTGTATGTGGCCCTGTGACCACCCTCCTCCCTGGCATCATTCAATTGGAAAAATGTAAAGAGCCTGGAAGGAAATTTTTCCAACCAGATTCAGCTGCTGTTCAGGTATTCTGACAGCTGCTGTTGATGCCTTTCAGAATACAAATAGACATGGTGGGAAATCTGTCTTTCTAGGCTGTATAGAACATATATCCAGGCTGAGCAAAAAGAAAAAAAACAACAAACTAATACTATATTGTCAGCTTTAATCTCAGAACTGGCTGAACAAAATACAATCTTTTGTCAGGTTATACAGCCCACATATATGTATCTTTGTAAGCATATGATTGAGGGTTGCTTTGTAGGCAGTACAGCTACCATGTACTGTAAGTATTTCATCTGTGTGTTTAGCGGTTTCTAAATTCAGCTTTAAACGCATAATTCAGCTTTAAACACACAGCTCCCATATTTATATCCTCAAAGGATTACTTCAAGAAACATAAAAGGAAAAAGCCGATTGGAAATAGCTGTGGTCAATGCAACTGCTTCTTCTTCCAAATGTTTGATCATGAGGTGTGCTTTGTATAAAGTTCTTCTTTAATTGTTCTGACAATACAGTCTTAGGTCACACATTTAGCTCTAGGTCCCTTTTTTCTGTTTTCTCAAGAAATTGATTTTGATTGCTCAAAGACCAAAAAAAGACTGCTTGACATTTTCTAAACCCAAACTGAAATGAAATTATGACTTGTCAATACAAGAGGTTAATAAGTGGAAAATGAATTTCAGCACATTTGTGATTAGGAAAGATTAGAGCTCAAAATGAAGATGTGGCAACAGTAATAAAAGCATGCCTGCGAAATTAATCTGCGCCAAGAGCGTTGTCTGCACATAGCGGCGTAACCACGGCAACAAAAAAAAACCTACCCCCTCCACCAGGGGTAATAAACAAAGAATATTAGGGATGGGTTCTGCTTCTGTGACTGCGGCTCCTTTCTCCTCATCACATTGTCTAATGAGCTCCCATGGGCTCTGTCCCTGAGCTCTGTGATATACTATTATTCTTCTGCACGGAACCTTCTAGATAATGAGAGCTCTCTTTCAGCTGCTTGGGAATATTGGCTGTTAAACCACCCGCATCTGACACCTCCACGGCTCAATGACCTCAAATTGAAGCATTAGCCGGACCTCAATCCCCTTAATGGCTGCAACGCTCCCCTTGCTTGTCCCATCTGTCCTCCCCCCAGCCTGTAACATTACATTTTTGTTTTGCCAAAGGGGTTCCTTATTGTGGAATCTAACTACCAATCTATCAATTATATAAGTATCTATCTGTCCACCCTTGTACTGATGTGATCACTAAAAGCAAAGCAGCAGGACATCAGCCTAAAAAATGAATAAAATATTACAGTTTTAAGATGCAATTTGCTAGTTTGAGCATTCCTCAAGGCAATCTGAACATAGGATAATCAGCATTATTACTTTTTGGCGCATTTTGTTAAATTGAACACTGTATGGGATATATATGATGTATTGATTACTGTACACAAAAAATAGAAAGTCAGTGGGTTATAATTGTTCATATATTGGCCCCATTGTCCTCAAGAGGTTAGCAATCAAAGAAGATCAAACAACACATGGTATGTGTACATGGCTTTCCATGCCATGATCTTCTATAAAGCAATGACTATCATAACAACTCAAGACTTCAAGGAAACCTTGTACTCTTTAAAATTGAAAGGGCTAGTAAAGCTAAAGCTGGCTTTAGACATCCAAGGGTGGCTGGACATGGATGTTGTATCCAACTGTGCAT
Source organism: Staurois parvus (assembly GCF_062004578.1). Lineage (NCBI taxonomy): Eukaryota > Metazoa > Chordata > Amphibia > Anura > Ranidae > Staurois > Staurois parvus. Next base: position 3,561,971 of record NW_028318089.1, on the reverse strand, counting down.
ACATGTCTTCTGGTGGACTTTCAGCATAAACTGTACCTCTAAGGTCACATGAACATTCCTGTATAGGAATGCGAGTGGCACTAATCATACACTGCTATAAGTCTGGACACCCAGTTATTTTAAAATAAACCTATGGCCAGGCTAAGGACATTCAAATATCTACGTGTTCTTATAAAGTTTACAAACAAGCCTTTCTGACCTCAATAGCTGCAAGCACTGTGCGGCTGTTCATCTTCAACCTTTACAGCAGAAGCACTAAAGTCATTCAAGTTGTTTTTTCCCAAAAGCTCACCATACACTGGTTCTATGTCTACATTAAAGATTAAAAATCTGTAAGGCTGCTGAGTCACTTCTGGGAAGGGGAAGCTGTGCAAAGAACAGAGGTATACCGCTCAGGCAAACAATCTACGACAAGTGCAGGCTCTGGCTCGCCACCACACACAATGCAACAGGAAGAAGGGTCAGCCGCACAATGGAGAACTGATTATTATAGTGTATTTATTGATCCATAGGACACACAAAACACCAGGACATGAATACAGAACTGCTAACGCGTTTCACATGATCTTGTGCTTAATCATAAAGGCTTAATCAGAGGGGAAGCTGTGCTGCTGAGAGAACAACTTTAGTGCTCCTGTTGGGGATTTTGAGGATGGATTGCTTCGCAGTGCTTGCAGCCACAGAGGTCAATGAAAGATTGATTTAAAGCTCCTTTACTAACTCAAATCAGAATTATGGTGTGTAGAAACAGTACCCCTTTAATGGTTCCCCCTTCACTGCAAAAGTTCAATAACTGTTTACATTAGGGGGATTATGAATAAGATTAATTACTTATTTTTTTCCTTACTACCCCAGCAACCATCACTCTCTTCTGCTGCTCCCTGCATGTGGACGTTCCCTTGGCATGCTTATGTACAGTGCAGAATCACTGATGATATCAGGTGATGGCAACCAATTGAGCAGCAAAGAGTAGTAACTGTGTAGCACCAGTCTTACAAGCAGAAGAAAGCCTGTAGATGCAAGGAATAAGGTATTTTCCTTACTTTTATTCCCTTAGACACAACTAGCATTTAAACCTTTGCAGTACAAAGAGACCCACTGTAAAGGTTCACTTTTCTCAAGCCCAAAGTTCAGCTTAAAAATCCTCTATATCAGTAGTGCTTAACCAAGTTGATATAAGGGGCCTCAAATGCAGCCTCTGACAACACTGCACATAATATGTAGAGCATGTAATGCTATAGAAAATGGTCAGAGACTGTGGACGTGATACAGAAGATGATTAGAGGCTGCAAACATGCTACAGAAGACAGTCAGAGACTGCAGCCATGTTGTCAGAGATCACTGCCATTATAGTCTCTTCAAAATGCTTCCACATCTGAACTCTCCACAGACCTGTTAAAAATTATCAGCAGCACCACTAATATTTTTCTTAGAAAAAAAAGGCAGAGGGAAAGAAAATACATGAAAAGAAAAAACAGAGACCAAAGGGAATGACAACAAAAAAGTAAGAATGTGTTAAAGAAAATAAACCAAACATTTTATTAACAGAAACCAATCTAATCAATATTTTTCCTCCACAGGTCCTGAGTGAGCGCCTTGGCAGGAAAAACACTGACTACAGGCTACTGGAGACCAAGATCCACAAAACAAGAACCAAATGGATGCATACAACTCTTGGGCTGCGGGTTGGGCACCATGGATCTATACAGACAATTATTATTATTATTATTATTATTATTATACAGTATTTATAAAGCGCCAATAGTTCGCTCAGCGCTGTACATTACAAAAACACATTTATAGACATAGCAAATCTAGAAATTTCAGGAACTCCAAACTTACTAAATAAAGGGCCAGTTTACTGTCCTTCAGACATTAGGAGGACCAGACTGTGGCTAGTGGGAGTAGAAAATGCCTCATTTTATTATGGGAGGAATAGTGCCCCATCATTGGTGTCAGCGGGAGGTATAGTGCCCCATCATTGATATCAGTTGGAGGAATAATGCCCCATCACTGGTATCGTTGGAAGACATAATGCCCCAACATTGTTATCAGTGGAAAGAATAGTGTTCCATTGTTTGTATCATTGGGAGGAATATTGCCCTATTGTTGGTGTCATTGGAAGGAATAGTGCCATATTGTTGGTGTCATTGGGAGGAATAGTGCGCCATCATTAGTATTAGTGGAAGGAATAGTGCCCCATTGTTGGTGTCTGTGGGAGGAATACTGCCGCATCTTTCCTATCAGTGGGAGAAATAATGCCCCATTGCTGGTATTAGTAGGAAGAATAATGCCCTGTTGGTGGAGTCAGTGGATGGAATGTTGCTCCACGGGCTGCATAACGGCAAGCAAAGGGCCGTATATGGCTCCCAGGCCACAGTTTGGAGACCACTGTGCTAGGGTATGTATTTGCTGTATTGACTGTGCAAAAGTTGAACTGTTTTTGTTGCCAAAATCCTTGTAATTCTGTTTAACTGGCCCTATGATTCAGATACCCCTACCACATAATAGTGTACAGTTGACACCACTATTTCCCACTTTCAGCATTTTCCAATGTACAGTCCATTTCATAGGCAAGAACAGCAAACTGAAACGCTGCAACAGAAACTACCCCGTAGTCATGGAGTATGGCAATGGTGGGCAAATCGCATGACTAGGTGAACAATATTAGATATCCTTAAGGTAAAACCGACCCACATACATGTATTTCAGTTGTCCATCTGGCCATTTTTTGGAGTTCTGCTTTAATTCCTTGAAACACTGCTACTTATAAATGCTGAACGGCTGCAAAATTAACTGAACAGTTAATCCTAGATAAGATTTAATGGTTTGAGTTGTGTTAATAAAATTATTATTTGGGGTTTAACATAGGCTGTGGGATTAGCCAGGAGAGATTATGGAAGTCTGAAAATGTAGTTATGAATACTTTATTAAACTATAAAGTTTATCAACTGTATTACTATCGGATATCAATTTCATACACTTCAGACACATATCAGGTGGTGACTGCCAATTTCTCATTTAGGATAATGTAACTGAACTGAAGAATAGCCCACCCTTACCTTCCTTCACCACACCCCCCGCAACCCATTCACCTAGCAGAGTTCCTGTGAAATCCCTAGAATTCTGTGTATGTGGGAACCTTTGACACTCTCAATCTCATCCTATAATGCAGCAATGTGGGCTGATCAGCCATTTCAAAGTGCTGCAATGTAACATTTGATCATAACATTTTGGGAAATCACAACAAAATTTACATAGCTCCTCATAATCCAGAAGGGTCCATCTCCAGCTAGGAGTATGGTGGAACAGGTAGGCTACAGGTATATATTTCAGTGTATACAGAGAGATTAGACTCACATACAGTGCCTTGAAAAAGTATTCATACCCCTTGAAATATTCCACATTTTGTCATGTTACAACCAAAAACGTAAATGTATTTTATTGGAATTTTATGTGATAGTCCAACACAAAGTGGCACATAAATGTGAAGTGGAAGGAAAATGATACATGTTTTTCAAACTTTTTTACAAATAAATATCTGAAAAAATGTGGCATGCATTTGTATTCAGCCCCCTGTACTCTGATACCCCTAACTAAAATGTAGTGGAACCAATTGCCTTCAGAAGTCACCTAATCAGCACCAGTGTGTTATTTAATCTCGGTATAAATACAGCTGTTCTGTAAAGTTGTGGATAAGTTTAAAGCAGGGTTAGGTTATAAAAAAAATATTACAAGCTTTGAACATCTTTGATTTGAATCTGTTCAATCCATCATCCGAAAATGGAAAGAGCATGGCACAACTGCAAACCTACCAAGACATGGCCGTCCACCTAAAGTGACAGGCTGGGCAAGGAGAGCAATGATCAGAGAAACGGCCAAGAGGCCCATGGTAACTCTGGAGGAGCTGCAGAGATCCACAGCTCAGGTAGGAGAATTTGTCCACAGGACAACTATTAGTCGTGCACTCCACAAATCTGGCCTTTATGGAAGAGTGGCAAGACGAAAGCCATTGTTGAAAGAAATCCATAAGAAGTCTTGCAGCTTGCCTAAGCTAGCTTTTGGCCTAAAAGCAAAACGCTATGTGCGGCGGAAAACTAACACTGCACATCACTCTGAACACACCATCCTTACTGTGAAACATGGTGGTGGCAGCATCGTGTTGTGGGGATGCTTTTCAAGGACAGGCAAGCTGTTAGAGCTGATGGAAAGATGGATGGAGCCAAATACAGGGAACTCTTAGAAGAAAACCTGCTAGAGTATGCAAAAGACTTGAGACTGGGGTGGAAGTTCACCTTCCAGCAGGACAACCACCCTAAAAATACAGACAGAGCTACAATGGAATGGTTTAGATCAAAACACATTCATGTGTTAAAATGGCCCAGTCAAAGTTCAGACCAAAATCAAATTGAGAATCTGTGGCAAGACTTGAAAATTGCTGTTCACAGACACTCTCCATCCAATCTGACAGAGCGTGAGCTATTTTGCAAAGAAGAAAATTTCACTCTCTAGATGTGCAAAGCTGGTAGAGACAAAAAAAAAAAGACTTGAAGCTGTAACTGCAGCGAAAGGGGGTCCTACAAAGTATTGACTTTGAATGCATGCCACACTTTTCAGATATTTATTTGTAAAAAATTGTAAAAACCATTTATCATTTTCCTTCATTTTCCAATTATGTGCCACTTTGTGTTGGTCTATCACATAAAATCCCAATAAAATAAATTTACATTTTTGGTTGTAACAAGACAAAATGTGGAAAATTTTAAGGGGTATAAATACTTTTTCAAGGCACTGTAGGTCAGTCCATATTGTGCACCTAACAAGGTATGTCTGCGGAATCAAGCTATACATTGCTTGTTCATTCTGTGTCTGCATCTCCAAGAGGTCACTTTATTAAAATGCACTAGATAAAATATCTACCACTTAATCATAGTCATGTGAAAAGTAAGTACAACTCATGGAGATTGTTGACTTTTCTAACACATCTGAACAAGCAAACATTAGATCTTTGTTTAAACAGTGCCTACAGATAAATGTGATTGTCTTGAATAAATGGTGCAATCTAAATGAACAAAAATGCACTGCATTTGCCATCTAACAGAAATACACTGACACCCACAACAGATTGACCGTAGTGAGGGAAACACACAGAATATGGCTTTCCCACACTGCATTCTTTTGTGAAAGGAACCTAATCCTCACATATCCAGGGTCTGGTGTCAGTGTTGGGACAAGGTGACAAGGTTATCTTGAGCCCAGGGCAAACATGCCAAATTACCCCCCCCCCCCCAAGATTTATAAGCATTATGAGTCAGCAAATCCCCCCCCCCAAAAAAAAAAAAATTGAGCACTAATCTGCATTGAGCACAAATTCTCTACTACTACTCTACTACTCCAAATTCCCCCTCCCTGCACAAATTATCCTCTCCCAATCCCCCATCCAAGCTTAATAGCCCGCCCCAATATTTCCTCTCCTTGCACTAATGCAGCCCAATCATCCCCACTAGCACAAATCCCCCTCCTTCAAACAAAAAAAAATTCCCCTCATAGTACAAGTCTCTTCTGCTCTCTACTATGTCACCTTTTCTAGCATATCCCTCCCCCCAAAATCCCTTCCTAGCACAAATGTTCTTCCCCCCTTCCAACACAAATCCCCCCAAATCACTACTCCTAGCACACTTCCCAAAATTTCCCATTATAGACCAACTCTTACCCCCTGCATTTCCACTCCCAACACAAATCCCCTTTCAGCAATCCCCACCCTCATGATACCACAATGACCAGGGCAGCCACCCCTTCTGCCCAACCGTGTCTGATGTTATCTTTCAAATGCATTTATTACAGGTACTTATACAGCATCGTCAATTTACGCAGCACTTTACACATATATATTGTACATTCACATCAGTCCATTACCCTCAAGGAGCTCAAAATCTTAGGTCCCTAACTCACATTCATACATACAAATACTACGACCAATTTGGACAGCATGTCTTTGGAGTGTGGGAGGAAACCAGAGTACCTAGAGGAAACCCACACTGGCACAGGGAGAACTTGCAAACTCCAGGCAGGTAGTGTCATTGTTGGGATTTGAACCAATGACCCTAGTGCTTCTAGATGGAAGTGCTAACCACTTAGCCACTGTGCTGCCCACAAATTGAAATCAATCATTCCAATGTAAAGAAAATAATCCACAAGGAGCATACATTTCAAACAACTACTAGCCAGGGGCGGACTGACCACTTGGAAACTCGGGCACTGCCCGAGGGCCCGGGGTCATTAGGGGGCCCCATGAGATGCCCCTGGTACCTTTTTCATAGGCTTTTTTGAGTTTGGGCAAGGACACAGGGGCCCCATGATCCCCTATTGCCCGAGGGCCCCATGAGTTGTCAGTCCGCCCCTGCTACTAGCCTATCCAGGACTGGCCAGCCCATTACATTTAACCCACATTCTGACCCTTTAATGTTAAAAGAAGTCTTCATGAACTCCAAAATGTTCTTGTTGGCTGTTCAATTAACTTTTGGGGGTTAAAGTGCATAAATCAATAATCAGAAAAAGTTTACCAATTTTTCTTTCAAATCTGATCTCACGGTTTCCTCTCAAAAGCTGCACATTGCCATCAATTTACCTTGCTTCTCATGATAGACTTGATGGCTGCCTCAAACTCTTGTGTGTTGTTGAAGTCCACTGTTATGACATGCGGCCGTCCAATAGTCATTTCCATGTACGGGTGTTGTGATGACACCTACAGAAGGGAATGTATGAAGACTTTTAATGGCCTTATGTTTTATATCAACAAAAGCTAATTCAGCAAAAAAGACTGAGTACAATGAAGACACAAATGTTGTTTTCCAATGTAACTTAACAAGAGAAAGCATTTTATTTGCCATATTTGATTTTGGGAACTACAATGGTCTTCCATTAGGACCAGCCACTGCTGGCCATTTTATAATATTTTAAAGCTTTGCTTACCGTTATTGTTCATATTAAGCATGCATTTACTTTTAAATATGTACCTATATGTACTTTTTTTGTACATACAGCAAAGGCTTTTAAAATTAGAAGTTAAAAATAATACAGGTATGCACACTTGCATCTTCTGGTTTCTCAATAGGTTTCCCATATGCTGTGTGGGAATAAGATTCTCTATGGCTTGGCTTTATCTCCACTAGCTGCACAGTACAGAGGTCATAGGCTTTCCACACCCCCCTCTTAGTAGGCCATTATGTTTCCAAATTTGCATTACTGCACAGAACAATGTGACTCCTTCCAAGTTTTGCCCTGAGTTCTACCTTCTTATTAATTAGACATCTCCAATTTGTAAAATAAATACCAAGTGACTGATGACAGTACGGGAGAGAGGGAAGATTGTAGGGGAGAGAACTGCCCTATTACATGCCTGATTCCTGGTAAAAAAAAAATTAAAATTGTTCCTACAGAGGACTTGCCATGAGAGAATGATTAAATTGCTTCCCTCAGATGGTAAGATTGCCTTCATCCCTCCTTCTAATATAGAGAGGTCAAGGAAAAAACTCAGCACAATGGAATATGAATAAAATATGTATGCAAAAGGTAATGCAGATATCCAAGTATGCACAGTTGCACTATTTTTAATTTAAAAGAGTTTGCATCGAAAGGGAGATAATTTGCTTTTACCGAAACATGTCATAACAGAAAATAAAGACTACCATTACTGACCATTCCATCTGAAAATGTTATTTGCCTGATATATCAAGATGACTATCTTGCTTTAGTACTTTAAGGGCTAGGTAACACTAGCATTATCCCTCTAAAGAGTGATCTGTGGGGTTTTAACCCCTAAAAACCTACACACCTTGCACGTGCTTGAGGGGCACTTGTAACACAGCCCCATTCCCGTTGAACGTGACAAGGGGGAAAATGTGTACCCCAATTTGCTGCCTCTGCAGCTTAAGGGGGAGTGTTTGGGGGCACTAAAATGATGGCTAAAACCATGTGTTTTTACCAACCACCAAGTACAAGTGTACAGAAGCCCTTAGTCATTGACCTTTAAAATATATACAGATTAGGATTTCTAAACTTTTGTTCTTATCTACATGCTTGTTCTGGTTCAACACCAAAGCAATTAGCATTTTCCAAAGGATATCAGCAAAGGTGGATCCCATATTTCACTCATAACAGGATTACTTTAAAATGTAACAGATGTAGACTCTGTGAAGAATCTGGAAGCCAAAAACACTGGCTCATACAGTAGATGTATTGAAGGGGGAAGGGAAGGAGGGAAGGGAAGGAAGGAGGGAAGGGGAGGGAAGGGAAGGAAAGGAAGGAGGGAAGGGAAGGAAAGGAAGGAGGGAAGGGAAGGGACGGAAAGGAAGGAGGGAAGGGAAGGGAAGGGAAGAAAAGGAAGGGAAGGGAAGGGAAGAAAGGAAGGAAGGAAGGAAGGAAGGAAGAGAGGGAAGGAAGGAAGAAGGGAAGGAAGGGGAGGAAGGAAGGGGAGGAAGGAAGGAAAGAAGGAAGGAAAGAAGGAAGGAAGGAAGGAAAAAAGGAAGGAAGGGAGGGAGGGCCACATTAGAGCTCCTTCTGATTGCTTGGCAGTCATGCTGAACCTTGAATACATCGCTGACCCTGAACAATCATGCAGCATGTAAAGTCCTTGAAAATATAGTTGTTCTGGATAATTCTGGGTGAAAATATTGACACCATTAGAACAGTATGAAACCAGTCAACTACAATTTTCAGAAATCATTAATGATAAGTCCTATATTTACAGTCAGGTCCATAAATATTGGGACATTGACACAATTCTAACATTTTTGGCTCTATACACCACCACAATGGATTTGAAATTAAACGAACAAGTGGTGCTTTAACTGCAGACTGCCAGCTTTAATTTGAGGGAATTTACATCAAAATCAGGTGAACGGTGTAGGAATTACAACAGTTTGCATATGTGCCTCCCACTTGTTAAGGGACCAAAAGTAATGGGACAATTGGCTTCTCAGCTGTTCCATGGCCAGGTGTGTGTTATTCCCTCATTATCCCAATTACAATGAGCAGACAAAAGGTCCAGAGTTTAATTCAAGTATGCTATTTGCATTTGGAATCTGTTGCTGTCAACTCTCAAGATGAGATCCAAAGAGCTGTCACTATCAGTGAAGCAAGCCAGCATTAGGCTGAAAAAACAAAACAAACCCATCAGAGAGATAGCAAAAACAGTAGGTGTGGCCAAAACAACTGTTTGGAACATTCTTAAAAAGAAGGAACGCAACGGTGAGCTCAGCAACACCAAAAGACCCGGAAGACCACGGAAAACAACTGTGGTGGATGACCGAAGAATTCTTTCCCTGGTGAAGAAAACACCCTTCACAACAGTTGGCCAGATCAAGAACACTCTCCAGGAGGTAGGTGTATGTGTGTCAAAGTCAATAATCAAGAGAAGACTTCACCAGAGTGAATACAGAGGGTTCATCACAAGATGTAAACCATTGGTGAGCCTCAAAAACAGGAAGGCCAGATTAGAGTTTGCCAAATGACATCTAAAAAAGCCTTCACAGTTCTGGAACAACATCCTATGGACAGATGAGACCAAGATCAACTTGTACCAGAGTGATGGGAAGAGAAGAGTATGGAGAAGGAAAGGAACTGCTCATGATCCTAAGCATACCACCTCATCAGTGAAGCATGGTGGTGGTAGTGTCATGGCGTGGGCATGTATGGCTGCCAATGGAACTGGTTCTCTTGTATTTATTGATGATGTGACTGCTGACAGAAGCAGCAGCATGAATTCTGAAGTGTTTTGGGCAATATTATCTGCTCATATTCAGCCAAATGCTTCAGAACTCATTGGATGCCGCTTCACAGTGCAGATGGACAATGACCCAAAGCATACTGCAAAAGCAACCAAAGAGCTTTTTAAGGGAAATAAGTGGAATGTTATGCAATGGCCAAGTCAATCACCTGACCTGAATCCGATTGAGCATGCATTTCACTTGCTGAAGACAAAACTGAAGGGAAAATGCCCCAAGAACAAGCAGGAACTGAAGACAGTTGCAGTAGAGGCCTGGCAGAGCATCACCAGGGATGAAACCCAGCGTCTGGTGATGTCTATGCGTTCCAGACTTCAGGCTGTAATTGACTGCAAAAGATTTGCAACCAAGTATTAAAAAGTGAAAGTTTGATTTATGATTATTATTCTGTCCCATTACTTTTGGTCCCGTAACAAGTGGGAGGCACATATGCAAACTGTTGTAATTCCTACACCGTTCACATGATTTGGATGTAAATACCCTCAAATTAAAGCTGACAGTCTGCAGTTAAAGCACATCTTGTTCATTTCATTTCAAATCCATTGTGGTGGTGTATAGAGCCAAAAATTTTAGAATTGTGTAGATGTCCCAATATTTATGGACCTGACTGTATCTAATGATAGACAATACTATACTGTACAATAGTTAAAAAACACCATTTCTTTCAATATCTGCCATCTGCAAAAAAAAAAAAAAGACTTGACTTCAACACCTAGCAGCACAATACAAGAGATGTTTAAAACCTTTTGAAGTGAACCTGCAGAGTGTCCATGCTACCTCCTCAGCAGCTTATACTCACCTTTTGTATCCCGCTTGGCTCAGTCACCTGAAGAAAACATAGGACTATCCCATGTGACAGTGCTGGACCAATCACCAAGCACCAAAACTGTCACATGCTCTTCAATGCCCTGCTGTAACAGATTTTCTTTGCTCCCAGTAGCTAATGGAGACTTCTGGCTGACCATGCCTAAAGTCTAGGGTTGCCACCTCACCCCTTTAAAACTAAATACATATTAATGACACAGGTTCTTAGGCTAATTTATTGCAGATAAGGCACTAAGTGAATTTAATTACCACCTTAATAAGCCACAGAACCTGTGTCATTAATATGTGTTTGGTTTTAAAGGGATGAGGTGGCAGCCCTACAAAAGTCAGCCATAGATGGATCGAATTTCGGGCTGGTTCAGCAGGGACCGGCCAAGATTTGATCCATATATGGGCAGGCTGGTTGTACTGAAGTCAATCCATCGATCGATTTCAGTACAACTAGCCTGTTGGATTTTTTTCATGTGATCACTGTCGGCAACTATACTGTAGCTATAGGGTTGATTTACTAGAGGCAAATAGACTGTCCACTTTGCAAATGCAGTTCCCCAGAGCTTAGTAAATGTGGTAAACCTCATGCGGAGGCAAGAATGTTTTTTTTCATTGTCCTTGCACCTGACTGGGTTTTCTTTGTAAATATAATGTGGTAAATATTTACTTTATAAAGGAAAATTAGTGCAACTGTACTTGCAAAATGCACAGTCTATTTGCCTTTAGTATATCCTCCCCATTGTGTTCTTCTGGCAGGGAAGGCTTCCCGCTGGCAGAACACAATTGCGTTGTAGGATGATGGGGGAGTCAGTGTTGATGGGGGAAATGAGCAATTTTCTTTCCTTCCACTTGCGGTGGAAACAAAATCGCATGATCTATGGGGGCTGCTTTAAAGTGACCTTTTTACTTTGCCCTGCACGACCATTATCTTTTATTGGGTGACAGAACAACAAAGCTATTCTCTAAATATTCTACCCATTAATTTAACAAACTACCAGGAGGAATAATGTGCTGCACGCAGTAAATTTTTCCAGCATGTGATCTGCCAAGAGCCTGTCAGGTATTCCCATTAAAATACAGAAAAAAAGTTAATTAAAAAACAGAAATGGTGCACAGAGCTCTCTTGTGACATCTTTCCGCATGACACAGATATTCAGAATATGTTCATTCCCAACATTTCTGTCTTATATTCACACCGCCCCATTGATATTTTTACCCTTTCTATTTTCAGTAGTCCTAATTTTGGTGATAACATCAGCACACACGTGTATGAATCCCACTCTGATTCTGACAGTCAGTGACAGACACCTCCATTCATCAGAACACAGCGAGGAATCTTCCTTAATTAATGAAGGTAATTATGTTTTTTTACCAGGCGGCTATGATTAATTCCCCGAGGTTTGCTGCGCGGCGCACAACGTTCTACGTGTGTTTAAATCAATATAAGCCTTTTCAATTTGTGATGGTGTAAAAAGCATTACCAGTGCAGAAAGCTCTACTGCTGAAAGTAATGGTCCGATTAATACCTGTGGTCCTTTCAAAGGTAAATGGAAGTTTACCCACTCTTCCCTGTTTGTAATGTGTTAATGAAAGTGTTAAAGGAGGTTTGCCATGTACTGTATAATAAGGATTGCCTCCAACTGATCAGAGCATACCCGTGAATACCAATAAATAAAGTGGGATCAAAATCCCCCAATGGAATAGACTACTGAGCAGGGCAGTGCCACTACTGCTTGTTGAATTGTAACAATGTGTTATCACATAGCTTTTTATTAAAGGATAAGTTCCCCCTTTTAGACAAAAATAATAAATGCACATTTTTTTGCAGGTAAAAAATGTTCCCTTTTTCTATTTTTGTCCAAAGAAGCCTGGAAAGCATGGCACTAGTGATCAGTAGATCGCTGATGCCATGTAGGTCTCCTGCAGACCTGTCAGAATATTTTCTTGCTGCACGGGATGTATGGGCAAGCAGATATTCTGATAGGAAGCTTCAATGAACTACCACGGAGCTCTACTGCGCCGTGGTAGTTCATTGACAACTACAAGCTCACAGCCGCTAAGGCTGTTAGGACATGCAGTTCATTCATTCACAGACGTGCTGTTTTCAAATTTGACAGATAGTACAGGGAGACTTCTCCCTGTACTATCTGTCAGAGGGAGGACGGGTGGCGGGAGGTGGCTGCGGTTATGGGAACATGTTACATGTTCCAGCCTAAAAACGGGTGGAACATATAACATGTTTCCAAAGGTGAACTTATCCTTTAAGACTAAGATACACTGGCGATTGTATCTCTTATCTACTGAGAGATTTACCTGCTTTTTGACAGTTTTTTTTTAACCTGCAGTGGCATGCAAATTTAAACACCTAATTGTACAAAAAAAAAGTGCATGTGAAAAACACACACAAAAAGTGCACTTAAGGGTGTGTCTCTAGTCCACACCACTGAGAGGTAAGACTCTACCCTGAACCCCAGGATGCAAGGCTCCTGACAGGAGCAAGGCTCAACATGGTCCACCTAGCCAAAAGGCCAGGCGGACCCCTCTCCTAATAGTCAGCTGAAACTGACCATCAAGTACTAGGTGAGGGGCTCTCCCAAAGAGAGCACCCCCTCTCCCCCGTTCAGGGGAGGAAGGAACCTGCTGGCCACACATCCTCCCCCTAGACTTACATACCCCATCACAGTGAGAAAAAAACACAGACAAAAGTGTAAAGTGACAAAATGTGAGCGAAAAATAAAATAAATAAATAGTGCCTGTGCTGGTGTACTGGCTAGGCCTTGCGGCCTGGTAGCAAAAATTGCCAAAAGACCTAGCCCACGTAGGCACAATGCAAAAAAACTCAGGTAACTTTGTGCCTGTAAGTGTTACTAAGAGCACCCCTGGGGCACCCTGGGGCAATTAACTCCCAAGGGGTACAGACACAGTGGGTTCTCTGCACTTGATGTTAGCCAAAAGGCCGATAAGCAATTGCCAGGTTGTTCATAATTATCTCATTAGCACCACACTGGTTTTGGGTCCCTCAGCATCCCCTCTGTACAGGTGGGGGATGTTACAGCTCCTTCTCTCCTTTCGGCGCCCAGGGAGAGCTTGTACTGCCTGGTGGTCTGGCCCTGTTTTTTCTTTGCAGAATCTGGTGCTGCTGGTCTCTGCTTGTTGGCCTGGCAGTGCCATGTTTCTGGTGGCCAGAGAAATGTCCTCAGCCACATCTGGCAGTGTTTACATTGTTTCTGGAAGGGGCAGGACTTGCAGGTTGTCAATTCTGACAACAAAGACACAGGGGAGGAGGAAGGACCCAGCTGGTGCCTATTTCCAGTTCCAGTCTGGCGCCTTAACATCTCAGGACTACAGAACCAGCATTTAAGCCACACTTTTTTGCTGAAGGCTCTACATGATGGCAGAAACAGGAACCTTGACAGCGGTAGGGACAGGTGCTTTCAGCAACAAAGCCCAGGTAGGGATACAGTGTTGGTGTCTCTCTATGTCAGGCTTTCTTGTGTTTTTTTCACTCCTGGTGGCTGGGGCCTATCTGGGCACTGGGATTAGGCATGCAATATAATTAGGCACTGGAATTTGGCATATTTTTCAGTGCTCCTGTGTTTGTGGCAATTTGGGGACTATGGTACTTGTGGATCAGGGCCTCAGCTGGAGTTCCTTCTTTTTGTTTTCAGTTTAAGATCTCTGATAAAGATCAGGCCTCTGGGAAGCAGAAGTGCCCCTCATGCCCCTTAAAACTGGAGATTCTTGAAAAAAGCCATTGTGCGAAGGCTGTATTTCTCTCCTTGTTAAGGAAGAATCTTCGGCTGTTTGTAATGACCTAATAACCTAAGTCTAAAATGAGATCTGTGCCATTTTCCACTCCTTTCGCAGCATGCTATAGTGTATTCCCACCCCTCAAGCTTTTAGTTTTATAGAAGCTACGCCTCTATTAGTGCAGAGCCTGGGGGATCTTTCATGTAGGAAGTCCCCCTCCATCTCTCTCTGGGAATCTGATGAAGAGGAGGAGGAAGGTGTTTTTCAGACTCTAAATACAACCTAACTCATGAAGAAGTAGATGATTTTCTAAAAGAGGTGTATACCACAGTTTTCATTCAAAAAGAGAAAACAAAATTATCCTTACACAACGGTATGTACTTAGGTCTAGGACGGTTGTTTCCAGTTCATCCTCTTATTTATGAAAAGGGAATGACAGGAACGGGATAGAAAACTTTTTTCTCAAAATCCTCATAGGAGGAGATTCACGTTTGAGGAAGACTCAGCTATTTGGAATAACATGCCTAAACTAGATGCATTTTTTGCCCAGGTCTCCAAAAGTACAGATCTAGCTTTCGAAGACAAGGTCAACCAGACAGGCCATGGACAAGAGAATGGATCTACTGTTTATAAGATCCTGGTAGTTCATTATGTGGAATCTGAAGCGAGCTATGGCAACTATCTGAATTGTTAGAAACCGGTGACCAGACTATTAATTTCAACAACAAACTTCTCATAAGATTATATTGCATTCAACACATTTTATGCATGTTTATCACTTGTAAAAGTCTCCATTATATAGACCAGCCTTTCTCAACCAGGGTGCCCAGGCACCCTGGGATGCCTTCAGGTTTCTTCAGGGGTGCCTTAGCAAAATGCCCAAAAAATTTATACAAGCCAGCAGGTGGATCAGCCATAAATTTTCATTGTGCACTTTTATGACCTTCTAGCTGCCAGCATCCTAACAACCAATGACATCATCAGGTAATAATGAGGACGTCGGGTGCATGCACATCATCCTTGTTTGGCCCTCCCCTGCCCCTCTCCATCAGCACTGGGGTTGCAATAGCAGAGTGAGGGAGAGAAAATGAGAGAGACACACTGGAATACTACTCAGTACCAGTGTGCAAAGGTGTATTTGCTTTGGAAGAATAAATCACCTCTAACATTGCGTGTACTGGATGGGTGTAGAATAGTTTTTTTACATTTTAGAATGGGGTGCCTTAATATTGTGCAGAATTTTAAAGAGTGCCTTGAGATTATCCATAATTTTAAAGGGTTCCTTGACTGAAAAAAGGTTGAGAAACACTGATACAGATATCCAAAAGCCCACCACCATCTTGGATGCATAGTTAGCAGCTGCAGGAGACTCAGAACTGTCTATCAAGTAATATTCTACAGCAGCTTTTCTCAACCAGGGTTCCGTGGAACATTAAGGTTCCTCCAGATGTTGCTAGAGTTCCTTGGGCTGTGGCTGGTTGATCTTCCATTTGATGCACAGTTCCAGGACCAACACCACTTGGTAGAACTAGCTGAAGGACACTAATGATTCATTTAGCTGTCTGTAACAGTGACCACTGCTGTAAGGGGGTATTCTTTCCAATGCCAACGAATGTAAGGAGCAATTTTCCCACTGACTCCTAATGAATTGGTTCCTCTGGGGTAAAAAGGTTGAGAAAGGCTGCTCTATTGTATTCGCTTCTTTCCCAGTAGTCACAAAAAAGTTAATGTGGGGAGGCCGACTGACCATTTGGAAACTCGGGCACTGCCCGAGGGCCTGGGGTCAGTTGGGGGACCCATGAGATGCCCCTGGTACCTTTTTCATAGGCTTTTTTGAGTTTGGGCAAGGACACATGGGCCCCATGATCCCCTGTTGCCCGGGGGCCCCATGAGTTGTCAGTCCGCCCCTGGTGGGGAGGTGAACGGAGGGATGGATTTATAGAGCCAGTACGTAGACACTCTTAGAAGGGGAGAGGGCTATCACATGCGCACAGGAAGGGGGCTGTGCTAAAAATATGACTCCTGAAGAAAGTCAAATTTGCTAGCACATTCAGGGGCACATTATAATTGAATAAAAAAATGTTTTGTGAAAAGTAAAACACTGCAAGCAAGTAATAGCTGATCTTGTGCTTGTGTGCGTGTTTAGTTGGGGCAGGGTTTTTTGTTTAAGTGCACTGAAACGTAGGTTACTGCCATCACGAAGTTAAATCTCTCATTAGCAAAGATAATAAGGGTTCAACCACTATGCATTTTATCATTGCAAGTGTGTTAAAGCTATGCATTATCCAAATTTAGGGTGTGCTATTTAAATATTAGTATATCTAAACTCAAGAACAACAATGTAATATATTGCAGCTTACTAGTCCTTAGATGTGGTGTCTGCTTTTGTTTTCTTTTTTTTTCAGTCTAACTACATTTTCTGCAAGTACTGAATAATACCTGGTAATCTTGCCAGTCCTTATAACGTCCTGTGCATTGAACTGTAACCTCAAAAAACAATATCAGCCTTCCAGCTATCTCTGTGGACTACAGAAAACCACCCACCCACCCATGTAATAGGGATGATGAGAGGAAGAGGTGTTCACAGCCCAAATCAGTAGAGCTGCCTAGGGTGGCAACGCTGCTCCTTCACAGATACAGTATGGTTAGTGAGTGTTGCTAGCCTAGGACAGGAAGAGTGCTACCAGTAGAATCACCAGGTGCAGATAGGGACTGGTAAGCTGTAATATATTAAATTTTTGTTTTTGGGTTTAGATACATGTTAAGGCTATCTGTTAATCTTGAATGAGCTGGCAGTGCACTTTAAAGCAGAATTCCAGTTAAAAGTTTTATTTTCCCATGCAGTGGGCCCACACTGCATGGATTAGCTGCTCGATTTGTCCAGAGGCTCAGGGTAAATATATACTTACCAAGTCCTCCGATCCTCCGGAAAACTGTGCTCCCCCATCTCCAGTGGTGGACTGTTCCTGCCGTCTTCATGCCCGGAGCAGGTCTATGGGTGTGATGACGTCAGGAACAGCCCATTCACAGGACCACTAGCATGCGGGGGGGAGGCAGGAGCATCTTGCACTCAGAGGATCGGTGGATTAGGTAAGTATATCTCTGCTTACCGAGTCCATAGACAAAAATGAGCATTTAATCCATGCAATGCGGGCACAGCACCACTGCATAAGAAAATAATACTTTTGCCTGGAGTTCTTCTTTAACACATAAAAATAGAGATGTTTCATAGCTCAA
This sequence comes from Staurois parvus, assembly GCF_062004578.1. NCBI lineage: Eukaryota > Metazoa > Chordata > Amphibia > Anura > Ranidae > Staurois > Staurois parvus. The sequence continues at coordinate 3,544,383 of NW_028318089.1, read as the reverse complement.
TTAGCAACTAAAATCACTAGTAAATAACTGTTAGGAGTAGCAATGTATCTATAAACAGATGGAACAAATGGCTGGCTATAGCAGAAGCTACACAAGTAGTATGTAGTAGTAATCGATATTGCATGATCACAGTGCTCCAATCCCATGAGACTGATCACTACAGAGTACTACTGCATACTAGCATTACTTAAAGGGAGCCATACAATACCAGATGAGTTACTGTCTGTGGCAGCTTAAAGTGCTCTGGCAATCCTTTGTCATATTTTAAATGCTTATCTGTAAAACATCAGTTTATAAATGCATACATTAAATACAGTAAAACTGACATAAAGTACTGTAGTGTCCTATTAAAAACATTTCATTTTCAGATTGAAGGAATATTGGCCCTATCGTACCTCTCTGGATGTTGGCTTCCCACGAAAGAATTCATGATTAAGAGAGCTGTGAGGAGGGTTGAAGCGTGGTTGCAGAAATACACAGCCATTGGCAACTGCTTCTAAGGGTGCAGGACCTTCATATGGGAAGCCAAAACCTATAAAGAGCTAAGGAGAAAAAAATGCAAAGTTAATGCACAGATAAGAATAATCATGCAAAAATATGTGATGTCAGATCAGCCAAAATTTTAAAAACAAACCTTTCAGCAATGTCTATAAAATCAAAAAGGAAGGGGTTGGGGGGGTTTCAAAAATGTCTTCACGACTTCAAGTCCGGACACTTTCACCCCCTTCCAGTGCAGGCCAATCTTCAGCTTTCAGCGCTATCACATTTTGAATGATAATTGCACGGTCATGCAACACTGTACCCAAATGAATTTTTTAGCATTTTTTTTGAGACAGATAGTGCTTTCTTTTGGTGGTATTTATTCACCAATGGGATTTTTATTCTTTTGCTATATAAATGAAAAAGTGTTTTTCTTATAAAAGTTTGCAAGTAAATAATCTTTCTTCATAAATCTTGGCCAAAATGTATACACCTATCTTTTTAGTAAAAAAAAAAAAATAAAATAACCCAAATTAGTTTATAACCAAAAATTATAATTTTTAAAAACATTTTTTACATTTTTATTTTTTTATATTATTATTTATGGTTTTTTTTTACATACTGTCACTTTAGCAGTACAGTGTCACCATAATGACACTGTACTACTTGTGGGGGTTGATGAAGATTTTTTTTTCTTTTTTCACACTGATTGCTTTTACACCCATAAAGGCTGTAAAAGCAATCATTTCTCCTTCTCTCTGGCTGCATTCCTGCAGCCATTGAGAAATACTGTGTGAGCTGTGATTGGTAAGAGCTTGTCACATGGTACAAGGTTGTTGTGAATAGCCTTGTACCATGTGACCTCTGTGATCCTTCACAGATTTCAGAAGTAGTAAGCAATGATGTCAGGAAGTGATATCTGGTTTACTACTGTTCATGTGATTACTGTTTGGCCAATCAGTGATCACATGAATTGGGACCTCGCATAGAGGTCTTGTACAGCGATCTGTGTACCGATCGTGGCGCAGCGTGCTCCCGGGGAGTGCACACAGGCAATGGATACGGGGGGAAGTTTAGAAACATCCATCCACATCGGCAGAGCTCCTGTCCAGCCCATGTCAATAAACGGTTAAAAATGAAAACCAACCCTCCACTTAGACAACTTAAATGACTAAAATAACTATAACATGATGTCAAAACTTTTATGAAAAAAAAGTATATATATTTGATCATTTTTATTTTTGGGCTATAATAGTCTTCTAACCAGGCTAGAGGCATGGGTCCTATTAAACGTTTAACCAGCCCAAGGGACGGAAACTGCTGGGGGTGTTAGATCAACAAGCTTGCTTACAGAGCAAATTTTAAAAAAATGTTAATAAGTAACCTGATTGACCAATGAGAAGGAAGATTACACCCTCTCAGTATGTTTTATGAGTATGTTGTCTGCCACTAAATATAATTGCAGGTCAGGTAGACAGGAAGCACTTCATTGACAGGATGACAATGATTACAGCTCATCATCTGAGGGGGGGCGCACTTCATTGAAGCCAGGGCACACAGCTTCAACTGAAAAGACAAACTCCACCCATTAATTGGCAGGCATCTTATGAGAGTCTAACTAGTAATAATTTTAGAGACTATAACCGCTGGTGGAACTATAATTTCTATTTCTCATATTGATTTTACTGTTTGCAATTTGGTCATTTTAATTTGCCGTATTGGCATAACTTTAGATCGGGGGTCGGCAACACCGCGGGGAGCCAACAGGTCGATCATGACCCCAGTTCTGCCTCCCCCCAGCCTCCGCCGATCTCATGTTATAGGCAAAGCGGAGAGCAGGAGGCAGCATAATGCTGGATAGAAGGCGGGATCAGGGGCGGAAGCTGCTCAGTTACTGGTTGCTAGGCTGTCCTAGCAACCAATCACCAGCTTGGCAGCTCCTGCTCCCGCCTTCCACCCAGCACTGTGTTGTCTTCTGATCTCCACTCTGTGTGTGTGTGATATGAAGGGGACACAGGAGACACTATGGGGGAGGGCGGTCTTAGGAGACACTGTGGGAGGGGGAACACAGGAGACTCTGTGTGGGGGGGCTTAGGAAACATTGTGGGAGGGGGAAGAGGACACTGGTTTGGGGGGGGGTACAGGACACTACTGGGGGGGAGGGGGCAGAGGATATGACAGTGGGAGGGTGTGGTGTGAAGGGGGGCAGGGGACACAGTTTTGGGAGGTACAGGACACTACTGTGGGGGAGGGGGGCAAAGGACACAGCATTGGGGGTACACGACGCTACTGTGGGGGGCAGAGAACACTACAGTGAGGGGGATGATGAAAAGGGGGACAGAGGACACTACTGTGGGGGGTGATGTTTTTGATTTTTTATAAGGGCGCAGCCTAGAAACCCCCCCCAGGGGATCTTTGCTTTACTCCATGTTGTCCAGGTAGACCTCAACCTCTGAAAGGTTGTCTACCGCTTTAGAAGAACTTCACTCGGTAATTCAACTGCAGCGGGTTCTCAGGTCAACTCAGTTAAATGCAGATTATTATCTGTCAAATTTTATAAAAATAGGTTAGGATATCTACAAAAGGGGAAATTAAATATTTAGTTTAATCCAAAGTATCTACCAAGGTGTTAGCAATTCATTATGAAGATAATCTAGTGTCTGTGTCTGTGTCAATTTATTAATCAAACTGTTAGTGGTGTTTGTAAAGTGGATTATTGTAAATAAATATAAATTTATTTTCATAGTCTGTAATCTATACTTACACCGATCTTGTTGTGTTATTCAAGGAATTTCTGCATAGGCAAAGGAATTTGGGAATAACTAATTCAGTTAAATTATTTTTAGAAATTTTGCATTGGAGGCCCTGTGGTTCATCGATTGATTAAACAATTGATTTAGCTGACCAAATTAATTGTTCAGACATTCTTTGACAATGACCTGTCACAAACACAGAAGCAGCCAATATTTGCTAAAATCTTACTGTATTGGAGATTTTAGTGACTGGGTTTACATACTGTATACTTAAAAGGGAAGAAGAACAGATATCCAGGGATCAAAGTCCCCAAGACAGTCTCAAGCAAGGTTCATAGATCTGTTGGTGAATGTCCTTGAGACAAATTTTGCAAGGACCTAATATTAAATAATGCAGCAAGGGACATCATGAAGTAGCAATTTGCTGGCAGAACAAGTAGGGCTGATTCTTCTTCCTTACTAGGGATTTCTAGATTTGGAAGACCCCTATACAAGTCCGATTCTTCTTATCTTTTATCTCTGTCATGAAAAAGGACATCTAGTTCTACCAATAGAAAAAAAATAAACAAATAGAAAACCTCCATATACCCACAGTTGATCCAGAGGAAAGCAAAAAAAACCATACAAAATGCATAGTCTGGCTCCAGCATGGGAAAAAAAAGTCCTTCCTGATCCCCCAGGAGGCAATCAGAAATTAACTGGATCAACAATCTCTGGTGCTAATACCTATAAATGTTGTCAATAATATTTTGTGCATTTAGGAATTCATCCAGCTCTTTTTTAAACAATCTACTGAGCTGGCCAGAACTTGTTTAGAAGGAGTCTATTACAAATTTTCACAGCTCTTACTATGAAGAATCCTTTCTGTGCATGGAGGTTAAATCTTTTACTCCATGTGTAAACAGTGTCCCCTTGTCCACTGTAATGACCTCTATACCAAGGTTACTAAATGGACCACCTATATTCTTATACATGGTAACCATATCTCCCTTTAATTGCCTCTTCTCAAGGGGGGATAAATTCAGTTCAGTGAATCTTTCCTCATAGCTGAACTCCTCCACTGCATGCTATTAGGTCTATGATCTACCAGGACACCCAAATTCTTCTCAATCATTCACTCCTCCAGCTGTTTTCCTCCAGAATGTATGATGCATGCATGTTTTTAGCCCCAAAGAAACCTCCTGTAAAGGCATTATTCAACTACGTTGCTTGGTGTCATCTGCAAACACTAAACCTTGGGGTATGCCACTAATAACCTTAGACCATCCATGAATCATTAACCACTACTCTTTGTCTTTTAGCCAATTTTGTATCCATTTACAAAAGAAATCATAAAATCAAAAAAGAAACCAAGTTTGTTAGACAACTTCACTCAAAATTTTGTTTTGTAGCAAAAACTCTTTTATGTGGTCTTTTGTTAAACGCTCAAGCACCTTCTCAACTATAGAAGTTAAACGAACTGGTCTGTAGTTACTTGGTAAAGACTCTGATCCCTTTTTAAATATAGGCACCACATTGGCCATTCCAGCAATATCCAGCGATACCACGCCTGTTTTTAATGAGTCTCTTAAAATGCTAAATAATGGCTTTAAATAACAGACCTCAACTCTTTGAGGACACATGGGTGTAGGCCATCTTAACAATTCTTGTTAAGGGACCAAAAGTAATGGGACAATTGGCTTCTCAGCTGTTCTATGGCCAGGTGTGTGTTATTCCCTCATTATCCCAATTACAACGAGCAGATAAAAGGTCCAGAGTTAATTTCAAGTGTGCTATTTGCATTTGGAATCTGTTGCTGTCAACTCTCAAAATGAGATCCAAAGAGCTGTCACTATCGGTGAAGCAAGCCACCATTAGACTGAAAAAACAAAACAAACCCATCAGAGAGATAGCAAAAACATTAGGCGTGGCCAAAACAACTGTTTGGAACATTCTTAAAAAGAAGGAACGCACCGGTGAACTCAGCAACACCAAAAGACCTGGAAGACCACGGAAAACAACTGTGGTGGATGACCGAAGCATTCTTTCCCTGGTGAAGAAAACACCCTTCAGAACAGTTGGCCAGATCAAGAACACTCTCCAGGAGGTAGGTGTATGTGTGTCAAAGTCAACAATCAAGAGAAGACTTCACCAGAGTGAATACAGAGGGTTCACCACAAGATGGAAACCATTGGTGAGCCTCAAAAACAGGAAGGCCAGATTAGAGTTTGCCAAATGACATCTAAAAAAGCCTTCACAGTTCTGGAACAACATCCTATGGACAAATGAGACCAAGATCAACTTGTACCAGAGTGATGGGAAGAGAAGAGTATGGAGAAAGAAAGGAACTGCTCATGATCCTAAGCATACCACCTCATCAGTGAAGCATGGTGGTGGTAGTGTCATGGCGTGGGCATGTATGGCTGCCAATGGAACTGGTTCTCTTGTATTTATTGATGATGTGACTGCTGAAAAAAGCAGCAGGATGAATTCTGAAGTGTTTCGGGCAATATTATCTGCTCATATTCAGCCAAATGCTTCACAACTCATTGGACGCCGCTTCACATTGCAGATGGACAATGACCCAAAGCATACTGCAAAAGCAACCAAAGAGTTTTTTAAGGGAAAGAAGTGGAATGTTATGCAATGGCCAAGTCAATCACCTGACCTGAATCCGATTGAGCATGCATTTCACTTCCTGAAGACAAAACTGAAGGGAAAATGCCCCAAGAACAAGCAGGAACTGAAGACAGTTGCAGTAGAGGCCTGGCAGAGCATCACCAGGGATGAAACCCAGCGTCCGGTGATGTCTATGCGTTCCAGGCTTCAGGCTGTAATTGACTGCAAAGGATTTGCAACCAAGTATTAAAAAGTGAAAGTTTGATTTATGATTATTATTCTGTCCCATTACTTTTGGTCCCTTAACAAGTGGGAGGCACATATGCAAACTGTTGTAATTCCTACACCGTTCACCTGATTTGGATGTAAATACCCTCAAATAAAAACTGACAGTCTGCAGTTAAAGCACATCTTATGTGTTTCCTTTCAAATCCATTGTGGTGGTGTATAGAGCCAAAAATGTTAGAATTGTGTCGATGTCCCAATATTTATGGAGCTGACCGTATCTGATCCAGGTGCATTGTTCATCTTTATTTTGTTTCTGGACCACATCAATTTTGAGGCATTGTGGTTCTTTTGGGGCTATCTCAATACTATCTCAAATATGGGCTTGAGCTCCCCCATTTTTCTTTGTTACACAGAACTGAAGAACTTAAATAATACATTTACAATCTCTTTGTCCCCAGCCACAACTTCAGATTATCTTGCAAAGATCCTACATGCCCAGGACCTACATTTTTTGGGAGTTTGTCCTACTGTTTTGCAACCTGTCATTCATTTTGAACTCAAGGGCCAGTGATTAGGGCAGCAGGGGATACAACTCCAAGCCTCGAAACTGACAAACTGCAGTACTCTTTCTATTTTGTTTCCCTTTCCAGGTCACCTCTTAGCATTTGTGGCTAAATTCAGCAGAACTGTAGAGAAAACGTCTAAAAGGAATGCTAAGAGTAGTCACAAGCCTCCGTGACCAAACTGATAACCTGATGGAGGAGCTCAGCTATAAGGAAAGATTAGAGGAACTGAATTTATTCTCTCTTGAGAAGAGGAGATTAAGGGGGGATATGATCAACATGTATAAATACATCAGTGGTTCATATAGTGAACTTGGTGTAGTTATTCACCCTGAGGTCATCATAGAGGACAAGGGGGCACTCTTTACATCTGGAGGAAAATAAATTTAATCTCCAAAACAGGGAAAAGTTTCTTCACAGTGAGAACTGTGAAAATGTGGAATAGACTCCCTCAAGAGTTGGTTCTGGCCAGCTCAGTGGATTGCTTTAAAAAGGTCTGGATTGTTTCTTATATACACAGAATATAACTGGATACTAACATTTATAGGTAAAGTTGATCCAGGGAATATCCGATTGCCTCTCGGGGGATCAGGAAGGAATTTTTTTCCTTGCAGGAGCAAATTGGATCATGCTTTGCTGGGTTTTTTGCCTTCCTCTGGATCAACTGTGGGTATAGGATTATAATTTTTTTTTTTAATGGTTGAACTGGATGTACTTATGTCTTTTTTCAGCCAGACTAACTATGTAACTATGTATTGTCCTGGAAACCAATTCTTATTTTTTTCTAAATCCTTAGCCAAACACTAACAGGACCACCCCACAAAAGTTTCAGTAAGTCTGTAACACAATACACAGTACAAAATGAATGTTTAGACTGAGCCATAGTTGGTTTTGCAACAATACAGAGAGAAGCCCCTATGGAAATAAATAAACTGCTTTACTATGATCTAATAAAAAAGATGAATAGTAAAATAAAACACACTTTAATATCTTTAATTACAAAAGGTTAATCATCTACAGATTGAATAAACCTTTCTATGTTTAATGTTTCTAAGATGCATTCCCTGCCAAGAATGACCAAAGAGCTCCGGGAATGAGCCATTAATCCCCTGGCCCATTAAAATGTGTGGATGAGAGTAAAATACCACTCAACCCCAAAATTGAAATTTTAAAACATTTATTTGATTTATTTTATGAAGGACCATTCATAAAGGTCACTTTTAACCTTATATTTATCTGTAGATTGTTAGATCTTTTTTCAGAATAAACAATTATGGGTTTTGTATTTAAAGTGTATGTCTGAGCAAAATTAAAAAAAAAACAAGTGTGGTACATTTTTACAGTATGTGCACATTTTCCCAGATTTTATCCTTGCAAAGGTCCCGCACCTACAGAAAAATACTTGTTGAAGTGCCAGAAATGCACACAGCATTTTATTTCTTGTGGTGTCAGCCCTGCACCAGTTTTTTTGTTAAACTACTCAAACCCCCCCCACTCTTTGATCTCCACAGTATATCATAAAGTATAATCATTCTCTAGTCTCAAGAAAACAACTAGAAAGATGAATTACTCTCCTTGAGATCACATAGGACATGTGCAGAGGACAGCTCTGAATTTCTGACACAATCGAAAGATGTTTTTTTCAGTCGAACAGATATAATAAAACACTTTTAATTGTAAATTTAACAGACTAAAAGGGAACAAATAAGAGATGTTCATTGTTATGGTTTACATACACATTAAAAACTGCCAATCATTCCTGAGTTCTCACAAACCCAAGTGACCTGATTAGGTTGAGTTTATTAAAATTAAATCACTTAAATGGTGTTTCAGAGTAATTCCTCTTTTCATTGCAATCTACCTTGCATTACATTCATCTGGAAGCGGAACTACACTCACCTTTGCTCCAGCAACATCCATTAGCTCCCATTCCAGCGCTGACATTTTCTCACTGTCTTCTTCTGGACTTGGGATCTTCAGCCATTTTTATTGGCCTGGCTAAGATGATATAACTTCCACGCGTGTATGTGGGAGTTTATTCATCCATCCGGCACATGCTGAAATTGTACCCTGAGCTGCACATACGCCCAGCAGGTGCTGAAATTGTACACTGAGCTAAGCAGAAATTTTTGCAAGGAGGAATGTAAAAATATTTTATAGCAGAAGAGACATAGTATAAAAAAACCCCTTCCTACTTCCAAAATTGTTAAAAGTTTTGCTTAACCTCCTCACGCCGGCTGCACATATATGTGTAAACAACTTACCGTGCTGATGCTCCCTGCACAGAAGCCGGCGGGGATCGATAAGCTCCCTATACATACTTGTGATTGGGAGCTTTCCAATCATGTGACCGCTGTGACAGCCAATCACAGCAGTCACATGACCCAAATGCCGACTCCTGGCTTTTAGAACTATTAAAGGGCTGGGAGGCGGTCAGCTCGAAAGGGGTTAAATAGTCTACAATATGTAATGGGTGTTGTTTTATTTTCAGTTGTTGGTGCTTAAGGATGGAAGGTGCTTAAAATAGGGTGGGAACAGTAGTTTGAGGATTTATTTTACAGGATTATTTTAACTGCAGAATTAAAGTTTATCTACAGCCCAAACTTTTTTCTTAGTTTTGGATGGAGTGTGGAATAGATAGGACCTCTATCAGACTGTTACTGCAGTCTGCTTCCCCACTAGGGAGATTCACCTTCTCTTTCTGTCCTGGTCATCAATGTCAGTGGCAAGCATGGTAATGAGAAATCCAGAATTTTACGGTTGTTATCGAACAGGTTGTATCTCCCACAAAGGAAAAATAAATAAATAAATAAAGGGACAGCAAATATAACCATGTGTCTATCTAAAACTAAAGTAGTTGTTTTTGTTTTAGTTATACTTTAACTACAGGGAGATCCATGACATGGTGTACTGTCTGGCAGGGTTGACTGGATCACAAGACTGGCTAACCAGATAACTACAGGGAGATCCATGACATGGTGTACTGTCTGGCAGGGTTGACTGGATCACAAGACTGGCTAACCAGATAACTACAGGGAGATCCACGACATGGTGTACTGTCTGGCAGGGTTGACTGGATCACAAGGCTGGCTAACCAGAACTACAACGGCTTTGGTCAGATGGCCAGTTGGAGTTCAGTTTTAATGTGCTCTAAAGTACAGATGACAGGTTCACATTCATAGGAGTGCAGTATTTTGCTGTAAAAGAACTCCATGATGTCTTAGGGCGAGTACTTTGCAAGAATCTGTTCTCTTCACCTGTTATATAAATAACCTCTTGGAATAATTCTGTCTCAAAGTATTAGTCCTACGGAAAGATGCAACAAAGCAGTCACATATTGTATGTGAACAACCAGCTGTTTTCACAAAGTCAATCTACCAAACACCCAGAAGTTTGTTCTGGAGAGCTAATGACTTACTTCCATTATGCCATTGGGATACTATTGTAGATTTTTAGCAGTCGCAAATTCGTTATTATACAATTTAGGTGAATAATATATTTAATGAAACTTCCATGTTTTATATGCTTGTTCGATATTTTGACAATTGTAATTTATACATATATTTGTAAATTTTCCCTCTGGTAAATGGCTGCTGAGATAAGATTATTAACCACACAGAGTTTGACTAGTTTAATTAAACTAAATTAAATATACTTGCAAAGACAGAGGAGTAAGACACAATCATTCTGTATTTCTACTAACAAAGAATATGCAATGAGCGAATATAGCTGCTCCCATATATAGTACACATATAATTACAAATTATATATGGAAATAAAGATAAGATATAAAAACACATGCACTGACAAGATCACTTTTCTAAAGCAGGTCACATTACAGTATGTATTTGAAAAAATTATTAAAAAATATAGATTTACTATAGGCGCACACTAATACTCATATCAGTAAATGACACAGTGTCCCTTTATCTATTCCAATTAAGTCTTTTTGTCTATGTACAAAACTCTTCAAAGACAATGAATCCCTTCAACGCCACACCTTTGGACAGTCCTTTGGGAGTGTAAATGAAAGGGCCAGTCCACCTCAGGGGCGGACTGACAACTCATGGGGCCCCCGGGCAATAGGGGATCATGGGGCCCCTGTGTCCTTGCCCAAACTCAAAAAAGCCTATGAAAAAGGTACCAGGGGCATCTAATGGGGCCCCCTACTGATCCCGGGCCCTCGGGCGGTGCCCGAGTTTCCAAATGGTCAGTCTGCCCCTGGTCCACCTTGACCTTTGTAGAAGCTATCGTTCTGTCACCGTTATTCCCCATCAAATCTCTGTAATTCAGAGGGTGGCCTCACATACTGTTATAGTATTTAGTTTTACTAAAAATGTCTTAGTTGTGTTTCTGACTTCCTTAGATTTTTGTGGACTAAGCTTTTCTTGTATTAATGTTATATACAAATGTCAGCTTTTGTGACACTCCTAAATTAATGAAAGTAATAAAAAATTATATACAACCATAAAGGGTCAGTCCACCTAAAACTGACAAGGAAGTCTTAAAACCTCTGGGTTATACTGCTGCCCACAGGAGGATTTGACACTGGCAAACAAAAACTATAGGCCAACCCAAGGTTCAACCCTTCCTATTATCTGCATGCTTCAGTTATCTGCTAGTGTCCTAAGAGGATGGACATCTTTTTTCAGCAGTGCAGTTTTAAAGACAAACCTGTGATTTTTCCTAGCAACTTTTTCTTCTTCTTCGGTAAAGATTCTTCTCAACAACTGTTAGTGGCACTGACTCAAAACTATCCAGCGCGGCCTTCCTCAGCCTACATTTTGGACTGTATCTCAAATGAATAACACTGGACTGAATGTTGCAGGGTGTGCCTGGAAGTGACTCTTAGACACTTTGCTCCATGTGGGTTCCTTGCAGATTGGAGGTTCCAAGTGCCATAGTTTTGTACCAAGATTTGGTGCACACGAGTCTGTTTTAGACCTTGGGTCTTAAACGACTCCTAAGACTGCAAAGATGTTCCTTGTGTACTTGCTCTTTTAGTTATTTCTGTACCAAAACTGTACCAAAACTGGAAATGTTCTGATAGGCTGTTTGCTCCATCTAAGGGCTTAGTGTCTCTGTACCTGCTTAGTGAACATTTTGAAAAGTGGTCCATTCCCACTGTGGTTTCAGACATTGCTCACCTTGAATACTTTTAGATACCCAACTGATAAGTGGCTGCAGGCCCTTTGGAAAACTATGTTCTCATTGGCAGGTCTCTCCATACAACTGATTTTGGTTGTAATTGTACTTTGACAAACCATGTCAGATTGGTTCAAATCCCTTAAAAGGGATCTAACTTTATTTGAGCGTGTGGAACAGATGTCTATGACATTAACCTTTACTGTGATGGCCTGTTAAAAGTCTCCTGGCTTATTGCTTGCATTAGCATATTGTCAGTACAAAACACTTTTTTTATCTAATTTTGTAAGAGGGAGTGGGATGGAGTAAGATAAAATTAAGTTGCTTTCCTTTAACCCTTCCTATGTGCCCTCAACAACTTGCCGATGTCCATCGGGCACTCTCTCAACTACAGGACCAGGAAGTCATATCCCCAGTCCCTGCTGCAGGTTTCAGGGGTTTTACTTAAACCTGTTTACTGTCCCAAAACCTAAAGGGAAAATTCACCCCATCTTGGACCTCTGAATTTTTACATTCAGCCCCCAAATTCCATATGAAATCAACCAGATCTGTCATTGGCTCCCTTTACCAGGAAGACTTCCTAGCTTCAGTGGAAATAAAATGTGTAAGGGCTCTTGAGGGCAATTGGTCTTTGACTGTCCAGATGTTGAAGAGCTTCAAGAGGACTTAACTCTTGATGGCTGGTGCAGGAAACTTGGTCATCTGAGGAATCACATATTCTTATCAACATAGTGGCACTTCTGGACATCAAGCTGTCCTTTTAGCTTTGGAGCAACCTGCTGGAGGGCCATTAAAGTCCAGTTGAACAATGTCAATGCAACCATGCCCCTGCAAGAGAGGTAGAGCTGATCCTGTTCTGGGTAGAACTTTCTGTTTCAGCTATGTCAGTTGTTTATACTCCCAGTGTGCAGAAATGGCTGGCAGATGCCCTAAACTGGCAGTATCTGGACATGAAAAAGTTTTTTTTTTTGCAGCCATCACCTTGGCTAGCCAAGTGTCTGAGCTTGTGGCTTTGTCTTTCAAGGAACCCTTTTTGGTCTTACACGAGGCCTATTGTGTTCTGCAGTCACTTGGGGATCAGTGTGAGAAACCATTAAGCACCATGCGTGACTAAGGATATCAACATATCAACGCTTTTGGGTTTTTTTTTCAGAAACTTTAGCAAACAATTCCTCTTGACTGAAACAGTATGTAGCAGCAAGAAAGGTTTACAGTCTTCTTTAAAGAACAGTGCTGAGGAGACTTGACAATGCGTTGATGACTTGACAAAGCGCATGTGCGTGAAACACATTATCGTGGCAATCATCTCAGCTTGTGGTTCAGCCTGGTAGGGTGGCCGACTTCCGCTTCCTCCTGGGACCTGTGACATCAGTTACGGTGCACCGTGGTCCCCAGTCCAGTCAGCTTGTTTCTAGTGATCACCTTGCCTTACCATCTATTCTGGTGCAGGGGCTCAGGTGAGCGGATATTCCATCATGGCCACACATTGGGTTCAACGCTGTTATTGGAGGATTATATGCTTCTTTTAATGCTTCTATTTATGGAATAAATTTATACCCCTTCTGAAGTACCTTGTGGGGTCATTACTAAGTCTCCTCAGTGCTATTCTTTTGGATTTTATTTATCACTTCTTTTAGTGCGGCATTAGCAGCTGAGGATCAATTGGCTTCCAACAATCTGGGATTTCAGTGCTTAGATCTTTTGTTGTTAGTCTTCTTTAAAGGCACTGCTTTAATTTGAACATTTAGAAACAGAGTTAATTTAACCTGTAACCTATCTCTTGAAATAAACCCTCATTTTATACTCAACTTTGCACAAAACCCCTGAAAACCTAGCCCCAACCTTAACCCCTGGGCTAGATTCACATATGCACTATAAAGAGAGTACTTGGCAGGTTAAAATAGCCTGCCAAACGCTTCTCTTTTTAATGTATTTTCTTATTATCCCTCTCACAATGTACCTTGGCCTTCTTGAGCAACTGCTGTAGATCTTGTTGAGGCAGCAAACCATGATTTTTGACAAACGCAGGAACCTCAGGGGGCCTCTGGGTCTCGAAATAAACCGTCCCGTGCACTTCCATGTATTTGTGTAGAACGGACAAAAACTTTTCCTTACCCTGGAAATGAAGGGAACAATTTAATTAGTAGGAGCAGGTAAAAATCTTTTAATCAGCATTAAATTGTTTTCATCGTATTCACATCAAGAATCCAGAGATCCTTACCCTGTGAAGATATTTTTTCTCTATATTATGAATGTGTTGCACGTGTGACTGCATTGTAAATGATATGTCACATATGTCTTCTGTGATTGATGCTTTCCCAGACAAATTTAAAATGAATCACGCTGGGCTAATGATTCTAGCACTGAGTGTAGTTCTGGTACAGCTAGCACATGATCTGTTCCATGTAACAGGATTAACTGGATTAATTTTATATTGATTACTCTCTGGCTAGTGGCTTAAAGGACACCTATCATGAAAGAAATGCATAGGCTGCCATTGCTGAACTCCTGAAAAATGCGGCCACCTGACAAACTGATCTTCAGGCTTCAATTCTTTCACTGACCAAGAACAAGTGTGCACATCAAAGGTTCTGACGTTATTTGCTGTGGGCTTGCTCCATGCCAGCGACACAGAACATATAATGGCCGGAGGACAACTCAACAATTGGCATTTTAAGATTTCTTTGTCCATGTTTTTGTCCAAGCCTGCTGATCCTCTAAAGGTCTTTCCAGGAGAAATTTGCAATTTACTGGCTAAGGTTTCTTTACCAATAGCCTTCATTCCTTGGGATAAGAGTCACATCTAGGTTTCCTTAGTATATACAGCTGTTATGTAAGCAAGTCACCTATGCACTTGATGGGTGGAGGGAGGTAAGTGCCCACTGGTTGGAACAGTTGCACCATGTCCAAACATCATATTAAAGTGTATCTATACCCAAGAACAAAAATGTAATATTGCAGCCTAAATTATAAAAACCGGGATGCCCTGATCAATGAATGATAAGAGGTCAACAACAGGGTTCCAAAAAGGGAATTCCCAAATAGTAATACATCAAACTCACTGACTCACTAAGGAATACCCAAAGTGGTATCCTCAGAACCAATCATGACTAGCAAAAAAGGGGAAAAAGACCTAAGGAAAGGGGTCCAAAGGTCAAGGGGTCCCAATGAGGACAATCTTAGATTTAAATATTTTATTGCAAAATATAAAAATAACATAAATTCAGATAAAGTACAGACCCAACCACCACCAACAGAAAATGGCATGAAGATGGGAGATGTTATGGTGTATCCAGGGTGACAGCCCATGCTGAGAAGTCCCAGCGCCTCAGATGGAAAGAAGTGGCAGGAACCATGAGGTGAATAGATTGATATGAAAGGATAGTCTGGATGACAGGCTCAAGAGTAAGCATGGAATGCAAACAGCAATCAATAAATTGGCACAAATGGTCACAATAGTGAAAGTGGCTCCCACCTATCACAACCTCACATATCTCCAATTGCCCTCATACAAGTGGGTATAGGAACATCCACAGGGCTCATGGGGTGTAGGTGGCTATCTGATGTAGGGTGTTGTAGCCAAAATTCCCCTCCATATCATGGCAATTGCAGAGCATGCAGCTGTGCGGTCAGGTCAGCCTATGGTATTAAAACATGAGGTTTGAAGGCGATGCCAGGTATATGCTGTTTCATGGTTAATGGAAGACACTTTCAAGGATCTGGGGCATGATGCAGTGAGACCTATAAATCTTAGCATTTTTATTATCTGTGCAATCCTTGGGTTATATGTCTGAATTAATATCATCAATTTACATTATTCAGTTGATTCACATGTGATAATCTTCTATTCATCAATAGTCCTGGAATGATTTACATACTTCCTGCCAGGGCACTGCAGTGCGGGGACAATTTTCCTTGTGACATTATTCATAAATAGCCATATTATTATTATTATACGGGATTTATATAGCACTAACAGCTTGCTCAGCTCTTTACAATATAACGGGAGACAATACAGCAACAATACAGTTAAATACAAGAGGGATAGGAGGGCCCTGCTCTTTGGAGCTTACAATCTAGGAGCCATATGGCATGATTATCTAATTGACACCTGGATGATTGGCAGATTTCTCTAAATCATGTGCTGGAAGGACTAATATAGTGGCATACTATCATTTCCAATTGGAGTTTTCCCGATATTCATTCATCACATCACTATTTCATGGCATGTTTCATTTAAGATGTTATGATGTTATATGTCAGTGGACCTTGGTTCACTAGACATCATAATGGTTTTAGTGACTCCCTGCCTCTCCTATAGAGCACTGATATGGTGCCTATTATCCCTTGTATAAGGGCAATTGGAGATATGTGAGGTTGTGATAGGTGGGAGCCACTTTCACTATTGTGACCATCTGTGCCAATTTATTGATTGCTGTTTGCATTTCATGCTTACTCTTGAGCCTGTCATCCAGACTATTCTTTCATATCATTCTATTCACCTCATGGTTCCTGGCACATCTGAGGTGCTGGGACTTCTCAGCACGGGCTGTCACCCTGGATACACCATAACATCTCCCATCTTCATGCCATTTTCTGTTGGTGGTGGTTGGGTCTGTACTTTATCTGAATTTAGGTTATTTTTATATTTTGCAATAAAATATTTAAATTTAAGCCACAGATTGTCCTCATTGGGACCCCTTGACCTTTGGACCCTTTTCCTTAGGTCTTTTTCCCCTTTTTTGCTAATATTGCAGCCTACTAGTCTGTAATTGTAGTACCTTCATTTGTCTTCTTTTGAGTTTTTTCCCCTTCACATTTAATTGGTGACCCTGCCAACACAACGTTTCCTGTGCTAGGGAGAAAACGCTCACTCACTGTACTGTATCTGCACCATTGTAACCTAAGACATCACTACACAACACCTCCTTTTCTCTTCTCTTTTTCATAGGAGAGGGATGTTTTGTAGTTCACAGAGAGCTGGGAACAATGCTAACTGATAAGAGTGCAGCACAGGCAGAGAGCTCAGGATGTTTTCAGCTCACTCAATTTCAAGCAGGATCATCAGATATCAAAAAGATTCAACAAAATGCCTTCACTTGTATATTTACCAGACCAAAAGGAAGCAAACAAAATAAGATCATTGTTGGAGTTTACATACACTTTAACAGTGATGTCACCCTCCTGACTAAGCAGGGCTGCAGGTTTTTGTAAAATGCAAGAGTTGATTCCTTTCAGGATCAATAGGTATTTTTTGCATGTATCTAACAGATATAACAAAACACTTCCAATGGTATATTTAAAAGATCAAAAGGGAGCAAATAAGAGAAGTGTATTATTAGGTTCACATACAATCAGGGGCGGACTGACCATTTGGAAACTCGGGCACTGCCCGAGGGCCCGGAGTCAGTAGGGGGCCCCATGAGATACCCCTGGTACCTTTTTCATAGGCTTTTTTGAGTTTGGGCAAGGACACAGGGGCCCCATGATCCTCTATTGCCCGGGGGGCCCCATGAGTTGTCAGTCCGCCCCTGCATACAATATTAGCCCTGTCCACTGTATCACCCTGGATTTACAGTCATGAGCCAGAATGTACATGCATAATATTATTTAGAAGCTTGATGTCAATCTGCTGTGTCATTGTTCTGGGACTTTACACACTCGGCTCCAGGTGCAATAAATCCAATTACCACAATCTAGGATCTCAAAAACAGACTTCAGTGGTTTGGCCAAGTTTTACTCCTTTTAGGTGGCACTAGCTGTTTTGAGAAATCTGCTAATCTGCAATGATTTATAAGCTTTTTGCATGCTGGGCAAAAAGTATTAGTGTTCCATCTTTGGGAACCCAAGCACCAGACTGCAGTTGTGCTACAAAGGACTGAGTATGAATATTTGCTTTATTAGGTTTTGTCTTTGAATTTATTTGTTTTTTATCTTTTCTGGTCAATCTTCATCTGTTTTTCCTCATTATAATTCTAGACAGCCTAAAATTTTAATATAATTTTTTTCAGACACGCTTTACAGCTTACAAGCTTCCCCAACTAGTCAGTATTTCAATAACTGTTTCAATAACTGAAGGAAAATGACTATGATAGGAGCAAGTAGGAGATGTACAAAAAAGTTCTTACCTGCAACTGTGCAATGTCATCAAGGTAGGTGCCAAAGAAGAAAGAGAGAGGGGTGTGAGTAAGTCATTAAATTTGACAATTTGAAATTAGGAAGGTATGGTAGAAGGATAAAAGCTTTAGATTAAAAGATTATAAAGAATGCAACATGTTTAGATATAGATCTTAGATAAGGGAAAAATAATAAAATTCCAACTCAACTCTCAGTTTAAATCACCTTAACGTGATACTAAAGGTTGGGCTTGGCCCCTTAGTTCCAGTGAAGGAAACTCTTAAGGTGTCAGCATACCAAGACATTTTGGACAATTTCATGCTCCCAACTTTGTGGGAACAGTTTGGGGATGGCCCCTTCCTGTTCCAACATGACTGCGCACCAGTGTACAAAGCAAGGTCCATAAAGACATGGAGGAGCGAGTTTGGGGTGGAGGAACTTGACTGACCTGAGTCCTGACCTCAACCCAATAGAACACCTGTGGGAAGAATTAGAGTGGAGA
Source organism: Staurois parvus (assembly GCF_062004578.1). Taxonomy (NCBI): domain Eukaryota; kingdom Metazoa; phylum Chordata; class Amphibia; order Anura; family Ranidae; genus Staurois; species Staurois parvus. The sequence goes on along the minus strand of NW_028318089.1, from coordinate 3,525,997 downwards.
CTGTGACCTTCTCATCCGACATCAGTGCCTGACATCACAATTGCGCTTCTGAAAGAATGGTTAAACATTCCCATAGACACACTCCTAAACCTTGTGGACAGCGTTCACAGAAGAGTTGAAGCTGTTATAGCTGCAAAGGGCGGACCAACTCAATATTGAACCCTATAGACTAAGGCTGGCATGACATTAAAATTTGTGGTAAGGCGTGTAAAGGCAGGTGTAACCAATACTTTTGGCAATATAATGTATTCCGATTCGAATCAGAAGGATTCGATATTTTTGGATGTTAGTCCAACCTGCCAAGAGAAATGGCATGAGCTGAATAGGCAATATTGACTGGTGTCATGTGCATCCCAATGAACGAATAAAACAAAATTTGGATCCACTCGTTAACTGAATCTGAATTATCAAAAAAAGTTAGAAAATGTAATTCTTTTCTCCATGGGTGTGAACTACTATTGCATCATGTGGTGTCATCTGAATGAAACAAATGAAACTAATGCATTAGTTAATTTCGTTATAATTTTTTTTTTGGATTCGTATACATCCAAATGACATTTTCGTAAAATGAATTGTGGTGAAACGAAACGCATATACCTATTCATATGCTCACCCTTGCACACTCTGGTGATGGGACCCTGATATTAGTTTTTACATCAGCAGTGCAAGACTGGTAACTGGTTTCACAGCTCATCTTTTGGATAGAATGATACATCTGTGAACACAGTGCTATGTGCATGGAGTTTTGTCTGAACTCAATGAAAGATTGTGGTACAGTAAAGTGGTCCTAAAAGGACCAAATGTCAGCATCCAAGTATTTAGTGCATCCCCTCCATTCATAGCTATTATTATTCTACAGTATTTATATAGCGCCAAAAGGTTTGCTCAGTGCTGTACATCATAGTGGGGGACAGTACATGAGACAATACAGTAACAAAACAATACACGAGGGGGTCAAGGGCCCTGCTCTTTTGAGCTTACAATCTAGAAGGAGAATATCTACTGTAGTTAGTGACTTTTAATATTCTGTAGCATGACATCATCCTAAGCTGTCAGGTAACACAGAGGGCCCATTCACATTCACACAAAAAGCATGTTTTACCACATTGTTGCAATGCACGGTGTGGTGGATTGCAGTGCTAGTCATTTTGATTGGCACCCTAAAGCACTATTATCAAAGTAGGCATCGCACCTGCACTACGTTGCATCACAACGCACATGCCATACGTCATACTGCCCTTGAAAAAAGGGGGCATATGAACCCACTTTATTAGTATTTTACATGTTTAGTTGCACTACCTTTTTCAGAATGGGCTGACGTTTCTTTTCTAAGAGATTCCCATCTCCTCCTAATCCATTTAGACCGGCAGTGGAAGGTTTAATACAAGTATGATAAATATTATAAGCCTACCTCCATTGCTTTGTGTATGTCTATTCTGGATTGGATTGTGGTTATTGTACTTTTCCTTGTCATAATGGTTGTGCGCTCAATAAGCCTCAATTTGAAGAAAAATGGGCTGCCTTAATGCAGCATGCTCTAACACGTGATAACGCATTATGTTATCTCAACACATAATGTGAATGGGCCCATAGATTTTCTCACAGAAGTTAATTCCAGATTTAGCAACAACGTGCAGAGACGTTACTGTAATACAGTTCTTATAAGCCTGAGCCTTCTGATTTGGGTTAGTCTATCAAGACAATACAAACAGCAACTGTTTCCTATAATGACAAAGCAGGAGATATGGAAGGGCCTCAAATTAAAGTGCAGCTGAAATAATATAAAAAAACTCACTCCATTGCCTTCCTGATGAAAAGTGGATGTGCCTGGAATGCCATTACTGCCTATGGCTGGACCCCGCAGATACCAAAGATGATAAGAAATATGAAGACGGACCGAAGGCAACAGACTTGTTTGCATCTGAATTTGTTTATTCATGTACAGATTTCATTAGGAGAACAGGGGGTGGGTGAGTTTGTTATTTTACACTGTCCATCCAACTTTAACCATCTGACCTGTGGACAGTTTTTACCCCCTTTATGACCAGGGCATTTTTGTTATTCAGCATTGTGCTACTTTGAATGGCAATTGCTTGGTCATGCAACACTGTACTCAAATTAAATTTCTATATTTTTTTTCACACAATTAGAGCTTTCTTTTAATGGTATTTGATCACCACTGTTTTTTTTAATTTTTTATTATATAAATGAGCAAAAACAAAACATCCAATAAAATCTGTTATAAAACATATCCAATAAAATCATGTTTCTTCATACATTTAGGCCAAAATGTATTCTGCTACATGTGTTTGGTAAACGCAATCAGGTGTAGCTAATCACCTTCTCAATGGCACACAAAGCCATTTAACTTTCAACCGTGATCAGCTGTGGTCATTTTGATTAGCTCAGCATGAAAAGAGCTTTCCTGGAGCATTTCAGTTCTTGGTAGTGCAACTGAAGAAAACAATTAACTATGAGTGGCAAGGCACTGTCTATAGATCTCCGGGATAAAGTTGTGGACAGGCACAAGTCAGGAGATGGATACACTAAAAAAAATTAAATTAAAGGTTGCATCAATGCCTAGAAGCCCAGTAAAGTCTATTATTAAGAAGTGGAAGGTGTTTGGTACAACACAAAAACTCCCTGGATCAGGACGTCACTCCAAACTGGATGAAAGAGCCAGGAGGAAACTGGTCAGAGAGGCTACCAAGAGGCCTACAGCAACTCTGAAGCAGTTGTAGGAATTTACAACAAAGAGTGGTCATTGTGTGCATGTGACAACAATATCACAAATTATCCACAAATATGGCTTGTGTGGGAGGGTTGCAAGAAAAAAGCCACTCCTCAAGAAAGGTCACATGCAGTCACCACTGAGCTTTGCCAAAACGCACCTTGAAGATTCTGAGGCCACATGGAAAACTGTGTTCTGGTCACATGAGACTAAAATTGAATTATTTGGCCTCAACACTAATCGATATGTCTGGTGGAAATCCAATACAGCTCCCATCCAAATCCCACCATTCCTACAGCAAAGCATGGAGGTGGTATTATCCTGTTATGGGGTTGTTTCTCTGCAGCTGGGACTGGAGCACTTGTCAGGATAGAAGTAAAATTCATGGGACAAACTACCATCAAATTCTTGAGGAAAATCTACTGCCCTCTGTCAGAAAGTTGTCAATGGGAAGGTTTATCTTCCAACATGACTATGACCCAAAGTACACAGCAAAAATTACCACACAGTGGTTGAAGGAGAAAAAGGCGAATGTCCTTGCATGGCCTAGTCAGAAACCCAGTCTTAAACCCCATTGAAATCCTGTGGAATGACTTGAAGACTGCAGTCCACAAATGGTCACCCTCAAATTTAACTGAACTTGAGCAATTCTGCAAAGAAGAGTGGGCAAATATTGCAAAGTTTAGATGTGCAAAGTTAGTAGAGACATATCCTAACAGACTAAAGGCTGTAATTAAAGCAAAAGATGGTTCAACATAATACCTACAAAAAGGGCTGATCCTTTTTCCAACTCAGTGATTCTGTTTTTGAATTTTTGAATTAATGTTAATTTTTTCTGACATGTTGGATCTTGGATGTTATAACACTGAATAAATACAGTAGAATGATAACAAAAACTGTGTCTGTCTTCATTTCAGGCTGCAAAGCAACAAAATGTGATTATTTTAAAGGGGGGTGATTCTTTTCTATACCCACTGTATATCTATATCTATATCTATATCTATCTATCTATCTATCTATCTATCTATCTATCTATCGTAAGTACTAGCATCAAATGTAAGGGCTTTTCTTACTCATTTTTAGTAAAAGGAAGTTCAAAAACAAACAAATTGTCAATTTCACACACAGGGATTTTCAGCTTTCCATCCAAATAAATATATGTGCAGTCTCCTGGCTTACACATACATCACCATAGCTCAAGCTTTACTCCTTAAGCCCTGGTCTGTCTCCTACAGACATGACAGCATACCACTCAGGACCTCTCTCAACAGCTTGGTCCACAAACTTGGCAGCCACTTTCTGCTTCAGCTCCAATCTGTACTCCTAGGCAGAGACCTCCTCTGTCTGCCAGGGTAGAGCCCAGAACCCCAGTTAGGTTATTACTTAAAGCCCTGCACACACCCGTACAATTAGTATGCTGGTGGTTCACAAAACATGGACCCAGGATTGTAGATTTCATCCCTCCCATATCACTTTGAAACTTCCAACCTCCAGGTCCCAAAAGTGACTTTACGAACAAATGAGGAAACTGAAAAGCCAGTTTCCTCTGAATTAAGCAAACCCCCTGGAGCCCCTCCACCTGCTTAGTCGAGAATCCGGGGATATAACTTTGATTCACACCATGGGAGGGCCCAGAACTGCCAATATATATACAATATTTATACAATATATATATATATACGAGCAGCACAGTGGCTAAGTGGTTGGCTCTTCCATCTGGCAGTACTCGGGTCGGTTTGAATCCCAACCACGGCACCACCTGCCTGGAGTTTGCATGTTCTCCCTGTGCCTGCGTGGGTTTCCTCCGGGTACTCTGGTTTCCTCCCACACTCCAAAGAGATGATGGTAAGTTAATTGGCCCTAGTATGTGTATGTATGAATGTGAGTTAGGGACCTTAGATTGTACACCCCTTGAGGGTTAGGGACTGATGTGAATGTACAATATATATGTAAAGCGCTGCGTAAATTGATGGCGCTATATAAGTACCTGGCGCTATATAAGTACCTGAAATAAATAATAAATATATATATATATATATATATATATATATATCTATATACATACATATATAATGCAGATCTGTCAAGATTAATTAGCAAGAAGAATCTCTGAAAAGCTGGCCAGAGAGTTCAGAGGTATTGTGAGATGTGAATAGAGGAATGTAACATACCTTCCACATAGCTGCTTCCTTTCCATATACAACAGCCATATTTCTGACCTTGTTGAGAGCTACTTGTTGGCGCTCAGTTTCATTGAGTTCATCAGTCACAAATCCCATAAAGGAATTATCTGGAGTGTGAGCTGCAGAACAAGACACAAAACAAATAGTCCACAAGCAGAGGTATATCTCACTGCAGCATTGCGTGAGGAGTACTGGGGGGATAGCGAGCAACAAACATAGTGCATGGGCACAATTACATCACCACAGTAAGTAGCCAGCATGTAGTCCATGCTCAAGGGAAAAGCACCTGAATGAATGGATAGCAGTCCTAACAGTACAATGAAGATGCAAAATCATAGGTAAGCACAGGTAACAGCAGCAGTGCCATGCTATGATATAAGTGCAACAATACAGCTGTGTTGATGGCAATTAGAAGGCTAGCATAGATGATGGTGAAATTCTGAAATTCCTTGCATACATCTTTATATACAGTCCCCTTTTCACTATTTTCTCCTTCCTCCATTGGTCCAATGTTTTTTCATCCTTATGCTTGCACCTCAGCTGTTAGTTTATCTACTACCTACTACCCCATCTACCTTGCCAAGCACTCTCCATACATGATATATCTGCTGCCATAGCTAACAACGGACACATCAGTTCATGACTGGTGTTTTTAAAGTGTGCTTAAAGTAAACCAACACTCAGAGAACTATGGGGACTATCATTGCTGAACTCCTTGGTGAAAATGTTAGTTGCCTGGCCACTGCTAGCATCAATACCAGATCACTGACCTGGAACAATCATACAGATCAAAAATGTTCAGACTGAAACAACTTGGAAAGTTTTAAAGCAATTAAATCTGCAAGACAGCCATGGAAATGGGATGTTTAAAAATAGGAATCAGCAATAGCAGCATCAAAACGTCAGTATACTGTACATTTCCTTTAAGGCAGCTTAAAGAGCAGAACTCAAGAAGCAGAAATTCCCTATCTTATAGGGAACAACAGGAAATGGTAATTGTGTAAATAGTACCCTGAAATTTTACCTTTTGTCTTTAGTCCGTATAAAAAAAGTTCACTTTCTAGCATGTGATTGGCCTAAGCACTCCTACGCCTACAGCCTCATGGCTTTATATCTGCAGTGCACAAGGCACTGCCATCTGACTGCTAGTCTCACAGTGAGATTTCATGTCACTACTGTGCTGCTTGCTGGAGAGTAATTCGTACCTGTACTTGCACTTGATGCAGTTATCTGCTTCTGCTTCAGGAATTCTGTACATGTTTCCTCTACCTCGTCTGTTGCTTCTTGAACATTACCCCACCAGTCATCAGATAACCAATTACCAGGGAGGTCAGCTCTGATATTGGAAAGAGGAACCCTTCCTTTACTAAAGTGGTTGCCTCCATACAGACAGACATAAGATATGGATAGTCAATTTGAGGGGAAAGATCAGCTGCAGAGAGTCTATAGGCAATACTAATGACTTGCCCTTCTAATTCATTTCAATGAGCAGGGTATCACAGGACATACTCCTAGTATAAGTGCTGTCTGATCACATGAATATTTGTTAAATCCGGTGCCATGAAAATGACATCAGTGTTATCAGTAAACAATTGGTGTGCAATTCCCAAAAATGCATAATTAACTATATATGCACTGGCTGCTGTTACTAAAGATAACAGTATACTGTATTAGTGCTTTATAACTCTGAATATTTCCAATGTTCACTGCTGCAGTAAGTCCTTCCATTTCATCTACACTGGTAGTGTATGGACGGTGTTGCCCTATTATTGCCCCTTCTAGCAACAAACAGGCATTTTCCAAGAGTGGATATCTGATTGTTTACAATGGCAACATACACCATTGTCAGGGTCCAGAGCTGAACCAGTGACCTCTGTGATGTCTGGCTGTAGCTATTCTTGCTTACCACCTAAGATACTGGACAATTCCCTGTCTGATCTCTGAGGACAATCTTGCCTTGACTCTTGTTCCTGCTGAACTTTGAACTCTTTGCTGCTTCCATGAACTTCCTAATTTAAGCCATGTCTCTGCACTTCTTGTTTCCTGATTATTGTGCTCTCTGCAGCTGATATCTTGCTCCTTTTTATACCTGCAGCTGTCCTTATTTCCACTACCATTCATTATCGACCGTTGGCTTGTTCCTTGACTATGCTTCTGCTTGATCGCAAACTGCTATCATGTGTTACTGACCTTTGGCTTGTTTACTGACTATGCTTCAGCTTGATCTCAACTTGCTATATCTGCTACTGGACCCTGGCTTGGTCACCTCCTGGTGGGGTGATCTGTGGACTGCAACCTGGTACAAACACACAGCAAAACCCATCTCCACCTTCAGGAGCTTTGGTGAACACTGGTTATTGCTTAGACCTCACACCTAGGGTGAGCCCCTGTCATCCGCCAGGGTGACCTACTTGTACACTTATTCTACTGGTCGGTGGGAGCCTCTCTGTGGCTATAGCTACTGGTCTCTGAGCCTAACCCCTGACCATGACAACCATTCTTCTCCAGTAGGTGACACTATTTTAATTACATAATTAAAGGGAAATACTATTGCCTATCACACAGTTTAGGGAATAACACCTTGAAAATGTGCTTTATACAAAACGTACATATAATAAAGGATGCAACGCAAACCAATAATGTAAACATCAAGCTACCTTTGCAAATCAACAAACTGAAAAACATGTTTGCCATGTTGCATGCTTGGATGTCAAATGGGTTCAATTCACCCCCCCATAACTCTATTCCCAAACTCACGGAACATTGTCATGAACTGTTTGGGATGTAGATTCCAGTAGCCCCAGTTTGTGCGGTAGCCATGGAGCGTGGCATACTCTTCGTGGTTGTACGCTGGTTCTGTCCCAAATGTGTCCACCACGCGCAGACGGCACCTGCAGGAGGGGGGTGTTCATGGTGTGGACCCTCACTGTAAGGGGCCAAATGTCGGTGTGGACTAGAGGGCAGGGATATTTTATTAAAAGAGTTTTCCACTTTATATCAATAGTAGACTTCTGGTTTAGACTTGTCCATTGAGCCACACTGAAGGGTCCCCGCCTTCCATAATAAGTAACAGAGAAACTAATATTCTATTTTTTAAGTACTTTTTTCTATATTAAAGTATTCATTGGTAATATACAACCATCTAAATGACAAGCCATTATACTGATTTCATGATATGGTACAGGTAAAACAAGAGAAACCTCAACAACTTGTAAAAATGAGGAGCAACAGGCTCCTGAATCTTTGTTGTTTTACACAAAGAGGTCTCCAGTTAATTCACTTTTAGGCCCCTTTCACATGGGCATTCCGTTTTTTTCATCAGTTCAGTCATGTTTTTTCAAAGAAAAAATGGATGTGTTTTTCATCAGTTTAAATCAATTTCCACATCAGTTTTCCATTCGTTTTTCCATCAGTTTTTTACATCCACTACCAATGCAGAAATGGTCCGTTTGTCCCTTTACATCTGTTTTTTTGTCCGTTATGTTTTTTAAGGGCTTTGCTCTTCCAAAAACAGATGTTGGCAGATGTGGCTGTAAACGGATGACCATCCATTTATATTCATTTATCCATAGAGATGTATTGATGTTCATTCTTCATCCATCAATGGACGGATGAAAAACGGACAAATGGAATGCCCGTGTGAAAGGGGCCTTATAGTAAAGTGGAAAAATCTTTAGCATTGATTGAAGGGAGCTAAGGGTGGCTGCAGTGAAGTCAGGTGTGTCCATTAGAGGTGAGCAAGAAGTCATAGGTCAACAGGAACAGTCTCTGACACAGTCTGGGAGTATTTTTAAATCTGTCTTGGTGTTTACCAATTACATCTTCCTCTCACCTGTACTTCCTGAATGACAGGCCCATGTGCTGCTTCATTTGTTGCATGCCATGATAGTCCGTGTAGATAAGATCAAAATTTAATGGTTCTGTTAGCGGGCAATTCCCTCTTCCAGGGGGGACACCTAAAAAACTGAGAAACATAGGATTGTTCCATTAGCAGAGCATGACCCCTAAATCTACTATACACACAGCAACGGTTTAAACAATTGAAAACACTGAAAATTTGGTGTACTCTAGAGACTCTGTTTTGTGAACTGCCCCATTTCCTATTGAATGTTCTGCTCATCAAAGACTGGCTCTTTATCCTACCCATAATGTAGCTCTAGATTATAGATTAAAAATCTTGAAACAAGGCCCTAAATGGGGCCCAACTATCAATTTTAGAATGTCCAGTTGTAAGTAATAAAGACTACACACTGCTGGGTGATTTTGAGAATAACATATGTAACAGTAAACTGAGAGGAACAACACCAGCAATACGAAAATACCTTAAGGTCCCAACACGTATTTTTTGTCAGTCAATAAAGACAGTTCCCTAGAATTTCTAATATGACAACTTTTCCTCTATACTTAGGTAACAATCCCCCAAATCTGGTGAACAACATAGCATCACTTTCATTTCTTTCTTGTTTGTACCTTCAGACATTAAAGAATGTTTCCCAATTAAACCATTTTTTTTACTTAGAATGGGGAAAGTTTATATGTTCAAAGACCCTTTCCAACAGCTTCTTACCAAGCCTGGCTAGGTACTTTTGGGAGTTAAAGTGGCTGGTTAGGATCAGTTTTTCTGATCAGTCATGATTGTTTTCCCTTGAGATGGTGAGGCTGGTGCTAAGCATTTCTCCAAATCTCCAACATTGGCCACACATGCACATGTACAATTTGCACGTTTTCAACAGGACGTTTACTTGGAGGGCATGCATGCACCACCACCTATAGTCTGTAGGCAACCTAACAGTCATCCATTCTAAATGTTATCACTAAGACACAGGTGAGTATGAATGGCTCCATGACCATTGTTACTACAGAGGAACATATTGGGTAGTACAGGCTCTAGTAATCCTCTATAACATCATCATGTAGCAAAGTCAACAGCACTGTCACTATCCTCACCTCTGGAGCTCTTTCACAGACACTGTTATTTTTAGACTGTGACCCAACACATACAGAGCTGCAAGGATATCTGCCCACTGCACCATCTCACCCAGGGGTCCACCTTTCAGCACCCTAGGACTGAACACATCACCAGACTCCTCTGTCAGAAAACCAATGTGAACCAGGATCTGGAGAGATATGGAAAATCTTTAGTTAGTTGTAGACTTCAAAACAGGTAGATAATTAACAACTAACACAACTATAGCAAGATAAACTAAAATGAGAGGTCTTGAGACCTGTTTCTGCTCATTAGGTGTACTCTGAATCTTGGCCTCCAACCTCCGAGCAGCCAACAGCCACTGAGCCTCCAACCTCCTCAGCCTCTTCTTCATGAAAATAAGAGACTCCTTTCCAGTTCCCATTAGATCCAGAAGAGATGAGAGCTCTGTGCGAAAAGCAGCCTAAGAAAAAGGAACAAGTGACAAACACTGAGAGGTGCACAAAAGTTATGCAGTCAAATAGAGTTGAAAATAGTTAGAGCAATGGCATAGGGAAAGCTAAAAGGGTTGAGGAGTCTTTGAAGACTTTGCCATTTGGTACGAGGAGAGGATATGTGTTAGAAAAGGAGTCGATACAGAGATGAATCTTTGTGCTTGGGTTTTTTAGTGTGTGGAGGCTTACTTTTTGTCTATAATCATTAAATTGTGTAATACTTGCATTCGGTCTGTAAAGGTCATCTGGGCAGGGAGGAGCCAATTTCCTTAGATGCATTTCTTGGCTGCCAGAATACAAAGGAGCTCTAACCTGGTGGGGGCAGAGGCTGAATCAGGGCTAGCGAGAGGAAGAAAATAAAAAAGGGCTAAATGTGGAGTAGGATCTTTAGAATGACCAGGGTGTAGTGACCTAAAACCAAACAACGCCAGAAGGCCATCAATTGGGGACAGATCCATAATAAATGCTGTAGTGCACTACACTGGTGGTGGCATTTTGTACACTTATTAAGTGGCGTTTACATTGTAGTCACTCGAGGGCAAGGGGTTAAAGTGATGTTTTATTCATAGTACTTTATAGGTCATGACTGCTTGCTGCCTTCAGACCAAAGGATTTAAAATATGGGTAGTGTACATCCGTCTACAATATACAACTGTCTCATCATATGCGGGAAATCAAACTGTTCCAGCAGTCTGCTCTCATCTTTATTGCCAACAGCTCAGTGTAAAATAATATATTCAAAATAAAAAGACCTAGTCAGAAAATGATCCTGTCTACACTTGCAAGAAAAGCATTTAATGTATAATTCCCTCCAGGTGAACTATATCAATTCCACACTCTACTGACATTTTGTACCTTCTGAGTTGCCTTTTATATGTGTACTTACCGTGATGTATGCTCAGAAGTTTGAAAAACCCTAATAAAACTTTATTCTTTAAATTAATTTGCTTTGCAAATGTTTTAGCGTTTGCATGAAAGTCGCAAATAATCCATGTAATGTTTGTAATATGTGTGAGACATCAGTTACCCTAACATTTGATCCTGAGAACAAAAAAAACCTTAAGAACATTCAACAAGAAGAGTTAAAGTGGTTATAAACCCTCACATATACCCAGTGAAGTGAATGGCCACAGGTGATACACAGACTATTCTAAAAACATACAGTTCAAAGGATTTTTTCTCAGCTCTAGCATCAGGGAACAGGGATCTCAAGTCTCAGTGCAGATCCCAGTCAGGAAAGCTCTGAGCCCTTATTGGAGGGAAGGGACACACCCCCCTTCACATACTACATAGAGAACATGCAGACCTAAGGATATGAACCACAGACTATGTGCTGCAGCTCTCCTTTCCATTACCTGTTTATTTCAATTTATCTCAGAAGTGACTAATGCTAGTAGCAGAGGAAGGAGGAAGCAGAGGGAAATCGCCCTCAGTGCTTTGAATAGAGGCAAAAACACACTATAGATGAATGTGCTTTGTTCAGACCCCCTGGAGTGTAAAGAACATCCCCAGGTTGTATGGACTGAAGTCATATGTCATAATATGTCATAAGTCATATGTCGTATGGAACCAAAGTGTGATTTTTTTGACAGACCTGGGGGCCAAAACAGAAGGGTCACTCTTAAAAACATTAAACTACGGCTATGGTTTTTTTTTGGTTTTTTTTTAGAGAAAGTGGACCTCAAACTCATGACGTCTCTGCCCAGGACTGCAAATTGGTGGGAGATGATTGAGGGGGAAGAGGACCAAGTACATCACATCAACAGCTAAAGTCACCAGAACAAGGTGATTTAAAAAATCTGCTGTCAGGAGCTTCAAAGGGGAATGGGGTCCTCTTGGGAGGAGAGCTGGATTTTAACCACTTCTGTTCGGCCCATGTATATAAAGTGTCGGATAGGAGCAGTGCAGGAGCGGGTTCATAAATGGCGCCCGCATTTTCAGCCTGTGTGTGCTCCCTGGGAGCGCGCGGCACACCAATCGCTGTACGGGACCTTTGTGTGAGGTCCCGATCATGTGATCACTGATTGGCCAATCAGTGATCACATGAATAGTAGTAAACAAGATGTCACTTCTGACATCATTGCTTACTACGTGTAAAATCTGTGAATTCACAACAGCCTTGTACCATGTGACAAGCTGTGACCAATCACAGCTCTCACAGTATTTCTCAATGGCTGCAAGAATGCAGTCAGAGAGAAGGAAAAATTATTGCTTTTACAGCCTTTATGGGTGTAAAAGCAATCAGTGTAAAAAAAAAAAAAATCATCACCCCCCACAAGTAGTCAGTGTCACTATGTACTGCTAGGGTGACAGTATGTTAAAAAAAACCCATAAATAATAATATAAAAAAAATAAAATAAAAATGTAAAAAAAAAATTAGAAAAATTATAAGTTTTGGTAATAAACTAATTTGGGTTTTTTTTCTTACTAAAAAGATAGCTGAATACATTTTGGCCAAGATTTATGAAGAAAAAATATTTATTTGCAAAATTTTATAAGAAAGACCCTTTTTTTTAAAAAATTTGGACTTTTTCATTTATATAGCAAAAAATAAAATAAAAATCCCAGTGGTGAATCAAAACCACCAAAATAAAGTTTTATCTGTCACAAACAAATGCGAAAAAATTCATATGGGTACAGTTTTGCATGACCGCGCAATTGTCATTCAAAGTGTGACAGCGCTGAAAGCTGAAAATTGACCTGGACAGCAAGGGGGTAAAAGTTTCCCGGCTTGAAGTGGTTTAAAGAGTAGACCAAAGTCTTAGGATAAATATTAGAGCTTTCATTGTTTACTTATGAAAACGCCTGGCTATCATGCTGACCCTCCAACATTAATAGGTATGCAGATGAGAAAAGTCTGAGTATAATCAGCAGTCCTTATTGACGTACTTGTTTTAGGTTAGTGAATCAAAGTATTGAAAGAGGGTCATCATTACAGTTAGGCAACTAGCATTCGTAGAACGAGAACTTAGCGATTGCCTCTATAAAGGTGCATAGTAAATGATCTGTAAGTAAAAACTTATGTATGTCAAATGCCAACTCTGGCTCAAGAGATGCATTGAATATTTTCTGTCTGGTGCAAACGAGTGTGCTGATTTTCCAAACAGCTCATGTCTAAAAAAAAAAGTTTTTCCTAAACCCTGCATAAATAAACCAATTTTAGCATTCTGAACTAGCAGGATCAATGATGCCAACGTGGTGCAGGTTTTCCTGTGTAGTCTATGAGCTCCTACAATAAGGAACTAGCTGATACTTGACAGCCCAGTTAATATACTTTTTAATAGATATCATTGTCCCTAGGTCATCTATTCTGTTCACACACATTGTCCATTTAAAGGGATTGTACTGTTAAAACACTGGAATCCTAAGACCACAGAGCATAGGCTCATATGGATCACCTAAATGAGCATCAAGTGCAACCTTTCTCTGCGCATGGACAGTCATATTCCCTGCACGCTTTCACTCCAGGTTGTCTGATCCCCCTTTAGGGAGCTCAGCAACCTCACAGATGTGAGTACACCATTGCATTTGACCTTTACTTTCTATATTCCATCTTATTATCTGCTAAACCACTGAACCATAAAGAACTCTCCCGCAGCCTCTGTCTCTTTTCTTTTTTCTTCTTATCTTTGGAGGCACCCCAGTTATAAAGGGAATGTAGTTTGCGAATAATTGTCTTTCATCATCATGGTAAGCACTAAACAATACAATGTTTGAAAATATTTTAAGCAAGTAAATATGAAATACTATATCTGAATATCACATATTGACCACTCGTGGCCAACAGGTGGCAAAAATAAAGCTATTTCTCCAGGTTCTAACTGGGCTTGTTTACTGCTACACTGTGAATAGCCTGTGCTGTGAATTAAACTGAATAGAAGTTGATTACAAATTACAGAGCATAAAGAAAACAAGGTGATCCCCACATGGAAGAAAATATATTTGAAATATATTTTGAAAATATATATTTCTTAAATATTTTAAAAATATTCTCCCCAAATATATTGACATGTATTTGAAATGCTACAATTTTGGCCATATTGAATATATTTCAAAATATATTTCAATAAAAAAAAAATATATATATATATACACTGTATGTTGAAATACGTTTTTATTAAATCTTCTTTGTAGGTGGCATATTTTTGACTTCTTTGATTTTAGCAACTTAGTCATTTAGAAAAAACAAGGGGGGAATAGAGGGTGTGCTTCCCATATGGAAGAAAAATATATTTTAAATATATGTTAAAAATATTCTTTCCAAATATATTGACATATATTTGAAATGCTACAATTTTGGCCATATTCAATATATTTCAAAATATAAGTAAATATACACACACATATATATATATATATATATATATATATATATACACTGTATGTTGAAATGCATTTTTATTACAAAATATATGAAATATATTTTTAAAAATACATTTCAAAAAATACACATCTACATTTTTGGAATACATTTACAAATATATGTAAAAATATATGTTAAAATTACTTTTTTTTATATGTTAAAACCAATCTGAAGAATATATTTTAAAACAAATTCTTCAGAGTTTTTTTAACATATAAAAAAGTCATTTTAACGTATATTTTTACATATATTTGTAAATGCATTCCAAAAATGTAGATTTGTATTTTTAAAGACATACAGTATATTTGAAAAGCATTTTAAAATATATTTTTCATATATTTTGTAATAAAAACTCATTTCAACATACAATATATATATATATATATATATATATATATATATATATATATATATATTTATTTATTTATTAAAATATATTTTGAAATATATTGTATATGGCCAACATTGTAGCATTTCAAATATATGTCAATATATTTGGGAAGAATATTTTTAAAATATATTTCAAATATATTTTTATTCCATATGGGAAGCACACCCTCTATTCCCCCTTTTTTTTTTTTTCTAAACGACTAAGTTGCTAAAATCAAAGAAGTCAAATATATGCCACCTACAAAGAAGATTTATATTACCTGTCTTTCTGCCTTTGCCGATTATCAGCACTGTATGGCACAGAAATTGCCATTTGAAGAATTTTTTCAATCTGACACATCTGGGAGTGTTGATTTCCTGGTCCCTACTATGTGCTGTGGTTCCTCTCGTTTGTCCCTACGTCATGACGCAGCATTGACGCCGTGGCTAGCAGTAGAATCCACTGTGCACAGAGATTGTTCTGGAATTTGATATCACCATTAGTGTCAGATTCAGAAGATTCTTCAAGAGGCAATGTTTTTTTTTTTTGCACTACAAAGAATTTATTGGATTCAGTAGACTCTTGAAGCTGTGATTCCTGTGCAATACAGCAGGCACCAGTGGTGCAGAAAAAAATGCACCGCCAGGGCCATTTTGGAGCGTTTTGGCTGAAAAAAGCATCTAAGTACTTGTTATACTAAGCCCTCATGCACATGGGACATTTTTACAGTAGCTGTTATTGGCTTTTGACGTTTTTTTCTACAGCTAGTAAACCCCCCAGCATGTTATCCTATGTGTCTATGTACACATAGACTGTAATGAACGTTTTTTGGCAGGGACGTTTTTTGACTGGAAAAAAACCCAGGACTAGTGGCAGGGGAGGACTGACAACTCATGGGGCTCTTGGGAAATATGGGATCATGGGGTCCTTGCCCACACCCAAAAAAGCCTATGAAAAAGCCAATGAAAGGTACCAGGGGCATCTCATGGAGTCCCCTACTGACCCGGGGCCCTCGGGCAGTGCCCAAGTGCTCGAATGGTCAGTCCGCCCCTGACTAGTGGGTTTCTAGAGGAGTTTTTTAGCTGTAAAAACACTCTAATGCTGAAATAAGCAGCAAAATGCGGTAAAACGCAGTAAACACCGACGTTTTAGGACTTTTTTGACCCCCAAATTTTTTTTTTGGTTAAACAAAATGCTAAAAATTGTAAACGCGGAAAAACGTGGGAAAACGCAGCTAAACGCTAATGCAAAAACGCTAAAAAAAGCTGAAAAACTCATGTTTTTAACGAGACTTTACACAGATAACATTACCAACGTTTTTAAAACACCCCATGTGCATGGAGCCTAAGTGCGTTTAGAGATGAGCGTTAATTTATTTCAATGGCCAGAATAAATTATTTTGGTCAATTCTGGCCATTTATTCTGGCTAATCAAATCAATTAAATGGTTAGCACTTCCGCCTGGCAGTACCAGGGTCGTTGGTTCGAATCCCAGCCACGGCACCTCCTGCCTGGAGTTTGCATGTTCTCCCTGTGCCTGCGTGGGTTTCCTCCGGGTACTCCGGTTTCCTCCCACACTCGAAAGACATGCTGGTAGGTTAATTGGATCCTGTCTAAATTGGCCCTTGTATATGAATGTGAGTTAGGGACCTTAGATTGTACGCCCCTTGAGGATTAGGGATTGATGTGAATGTACAATATATATGTAGAGCGCTGTGTAAATTGACAACGCTATATAAGTACCTGAAATAAATAAATAAATAAATTTGCGCCCAAAGGCATGACAGGGGTAAACGCGGTGCGCACTTTTACAAGTGTCAAGCATTTTTTTTTCCAAAGCGCTGCTGGCTTCTAAGGGAGTTAAAATAATTGTCAGTGTGCATGAGGCCTAATATTATATAATGATGATGAAGTGATTTATACCAGGAAGAACGTATGTGACATTGTTACCAGAATATACTAATACATAACATGAATTTCAACATCTTTCATTTCTAGATGCTTAGAAGCAACATTTACTATGGCGGTTACAACTGTTTCAGTTAATGTGCTATTTTACCAAGCTGTAGGAGGCCTTTGAGGACATGCCATTAATGAGAACTTAATGAAAAGGTTTCCATGGTCACAGTTTAATATACTTAACACACTGCCTAAAGATGATAAATATATTGGTCTAGAAGCTTAAATTATAACTAAACTCAAAAGCAATCATTTTACATATTGCAGCTTACCAGTTCTTAGAGGTGGTCGCTGCATTTGTTTTCTTTTTTAAACTTTTTTCTGCTTTATTTTCACTTGTGATCCAGCCAGTAAGCCAGCCATTTTTCAGCTTTCTTCAACAAGCAAGTTGTCCAGCTAAAGTGGCACTTAGAGGGTTGAGACAAATTATTTATCACTGACAGGGGTACTTACAATGGCCAGCTTTTATTCATTCATGCTGACCGTCTGTACGACAGTATCCTTCCACTGTCATGCCCTGACCTGGCCACTACTGCGTATAACGACTCACTGTCAGCTGCCTTAGACTCCTTAGCACCCCTAACCACACGTAGCATTAGACCCCGACCGCTTCAACCCTGGCAGAACGACCACACTAAACATCTTAAACGACGCAGTCGTGCGCTGGAGCGATTATGGCGCAAAACCAGATCCCCTCGAGCATTCTCCCTCTACAAATCCGCCTTCCTTACCTACCTCCTCCACGCTGCCAAACAAGCCTACTTCGTAACCCTCATCAACACCCTCTCCACCTGTCCCCGCTGGCTCTTCTCCACTTTCAACTCCCTACTCTCCCCCCCCACCCCCACCCAGTACCTCACTTACCGCCCACGAGATTGCCAATCACTTCCAAAATAAGATCGACGCAATCCATAAGGACATCGCCAATGCTCAACCTACCTCCCCACCTAGCCTCCCTCCCACTATAACCCCATCAACTCTCTTCTCCTCTGACCTCGCAACTGCCCTACCCCCCACCACACCTAACGTCCTGGACACTATAACCTCCCCAACACTCCATTCCTTCAGCCTTGCTACCACTGAGGAGGTTACTAAGGTCTTCTCAGAAGCCCACCTCACCACTTGCCCCCTTGACCCTGTCCCCACACAACTCCTCCGGTCACCCTCCTCCTCCATCCTACGATCTCTCACCCACATCTTCAATCTCTCCCTCTCTACTGGCGCATTCCCCTCCCCCCTAAAGCACACGCAGATCACCCCCATACTCAAAAAACCCTCCCTGGACCCCACCGGCCTGAACAACCTTAGACCCGTCTCCCTGCTGCCATTTACTTCCAAACTCCTTGCGCGCTTAGTCTACAATCGCCTATGCACCCACCTCACTGACAACAACCTCCTCGATCCACTACAGTCTGGCTTCTGTCCCCTACACTCCACCAAAACTGCCCTACTCAAAATCACTAATGACCTGTTAACCGCCAAAGCTAATGGCCACTACTCAGTCCTCCTACTCCTTGACCTCTCTGCGGCCTTCGACACAGTCGACCATCCCCTCCTTCTTAATAAACTACACTCCCTTGGCATCAGAGGCTCCACTCTCTCCTGGCTCTCCTCCTATCTATCCCAACGCTCCTTTAGCGTTGCCTATAACGCTACCACCTCCCCCTCTCTCCCCCTCTCTGTTGGGGTCCCCCAAGGCTCTGTCCTCGGGCCCCTTCTCTTCTCCATCTACACCTCCTCCCTCGGCAAACTGATATACTCCCATGGCTTCAACTATCACCTCTATGCCGATGACACGCAATTTTACCTCTCCTCCCCTCAACTCACCCCTTCAGTCTCCGCCCGTATCACCCACCTACAGAACGACATATCAGACTGGATGTCGCTCCATTTCCTCAAACTGAACCTTTCCAACCGAGCTCCTGATTTTCCCCCCAGCCCTTGCGCCCCCTCACCCTCTCCATCACGACCAACAACGCCACCATCAGTCCCACCCCACAAGCCAAAGTCCTAGGTGTCACTCTAGACTCAATCCTGTCCTTCCAACCCCATGTCCAATCGTTGGCAAACTCATGCAGGCTCCACCTCTGCAACATCTCCACTGGCTCCCGATTGCCCAACGCATTAAATTCAAACTACTAACATTGACCTACAAAGCCATTCATAATGCTGCCCCAAACTACCTCACCGACCTGATACCCAAATACCACCCTACCCGTAATCTTCACTCCTCACAAGACCTCCTACTTTCTAGCTCCCTGGTCTCCACCTCCCACGCCCAACTGCAGGACTTCTCCAGGACTTCCCCCATCCTCTGGAACTCACTACCCCAATCCATCAGACTGTCACCTACCCTCCTCACCTTTAGGCGCACCCTGAAAACCCATCTCTTCAGGGAAGCCTACCCCGCCCTCACCTAACAGCTGATCTCCTCCTCTCCGCCCACCACTCCATCTCCCACAGCCACTTCCTCCTGTACCACTATCCCCTCCCTCCTAGATTGTAAGCTCGAAAGGACCCTTGAATCCCTCGTGTTCTGTTTTGTTACTGTATTGTCTCATGTACTGTCCCCCACTATAATGTACAGAGCTGAGCAAACCTTTTAGCTCTATATAAATACTGTATAATAATAATAATAATTCAGCCTGGGTTCACATCTCTGCGTGTTGGGAACGCATGGAAAATCATGTGCTCTCCCGACACAGAGAAACATGTTGCACATTAGCAGACACACCCCACGCAGGGGCATCCCTAGGGTTGGTGTCACCCGATATGATAACACTTGGTGTCACCCCTCCAACGAACCCCGCAGGATGGATCAGATCTACGAATTGAGCATAATGGATCAGACTTTGATCCATTATGCTCCCCAATCCGCAAATCTGATCCATCCTGTGGGGATCGTCGGCTTGCAACCTATACGGGGTTAACTGATCTCTCCACGAAAAGGTAAGTTTTAAAGCAAGCCGACAATCTCCGCAAGATGGATCGGATCTGCGGATTGGGGAGCATAATGGATCGGACTCCGATCCATTATGCTCAATCCATAGATCTGATCCATCCCGCGGGGATCGTCGGCTTGCTTTAAAACGTACCTTTTCGTGGAGCGGGTCTGGTGTCACCCCGTGTGATAGGTGTCACCCTGTGCCACACACCCCCCACACTTGCCTAGGGACGCCACTGACCCCACACACTGGCAACTGCGCACGTTTTTCATGGT
Source organism: Staurois parvus (assembly GCF_062004578.1). Taxonomy (NCBI): domain Eukaryota; kingdom Metazoa; phylum Chordata; class Amphibia; order Anura; family Ranidae; genus Staurois; species Staurois parvus. The sequence goes on along the minus strand of NW_028318089.1, from coordinate 3,505,751 downwards.
TTTGCGTGGCTCAATTTTAAAAAAGATTTAGGGACTTTTTTCACTACTTTTCTTGTGAGTAGGGAAGCCCATCGAAATGAAAGGGCTGTCCTACAAATATCATGCATAGATGGGAACCAAGACTTGTGTAAAACCTTTATTCCAAAGGAAAAGAAAAACTGTTGCTGTAACTGCTTAAAAAGTGTTAGCTGCTGTTCTGATTTATAAAATTCCCTACATGTGAGAAATGCTGAAAACATGTCTCTTTTCCAAAAAATGTGTCGCACTGAACATCATGGTGCTGCATCACCATGTGGTTTGGCATGTGCGAAAACACGCACGTTTGCAGATGCATGGGGGTGCCAATATTAATTAATGGCACCTCTGTGTGTCTACTAAATGGCAGTGCATTTCTGTGTGAGGAAACCATGCGAGAAATGCCTAAAAAAAACAAAAAAAAAACAAATGCAGCCACCACATTTAAGAAGTGGTAAGTTGCAAAATATTACATTTTGTTTTTGGGTTTAGATATGCTTTAACTTTCCATTGCACATTTGTTATGTGGGAGTTAAGTATGTGTAATGTCCTGCCATGGTATTCAACAATACAACACAACTACACATCAACATTACTAATACACTAAAACTGAAAAAATGCTCTAAGCCTAAAGCATTTTCCTTTTTTTGAAGGTTTGTCTGTTTTATTCATGATCATGTGACCAGTATAGTGTACAGAACGCCGAGGCTGCTGTTAGAACCTACGGGGCCCCATACAGCCAATTTGACAGCCCCTCCCCACAAAAAAAAAATACAGCTTACTGTGCTTTAATTAAGAATGAATGCAGTGAGTAATTGGTACCAATCACTCATTGTGTTTATTCAGGAAAGGAAGGTGCTGGTAAATGTGACATATTTACCAAACCTTTCCCCCACTTTCCATCCTAAAGAGTCCTATCATGTGCTTGCAGATGCCAGTAGGAAGGAGAAGAGGGAAGCCAGCAGCGCTGTGCGGGTGGGTTGATGGGTGCTGCAAAGGGGGTAATTACTGGAACCGGTCCCCTGTTTGGCTCTCTCTGCAGCAGCTGAAATCCAGAGGGGGCAAAAAGGAGAAGAAGCCAGCTTTCAGCTGCTGCAGAGAGAGCCATACAGAGGATTAGTTCCAGTAATTACCCCCCTCCCCACCATGCTGATCACCCTCCCTGCCCACATCTGATTCACCCAGCTGCCTGGGACCCACACAGGGGGACTGGCGGTACCCCTTTATCCACGGCCCCGCAAAACGTTGTATGTTGGTACAGCATCTTACACAGGGAAAGACCTGGACGTAATGAAAATGATAAACCAGGAAGCGCCCTCTAGTTTTCAATGTCATGAAGATTCAGGAAGCTGAGGTTGCTGGCAGAATCGCCAGGTAACAGGTAACAAACGTACTGGAGGAAAAGAACAAGGAATCCATGGCAGACTTCATAAAAGTATGTAGAAACATTTAATACATTATGTTTAGTTGGGCTTACAATGGAGTTTTTTCCAAGACGTTTTTGACGAACAGTCTAATAACATACCTGCTTTTTAGGATGGGGTTTGGAAAAGGAACTAAGAGACTGATTCCTCCAGGGCAGCACTGGGCAGAACCATTCCACCTCACTAAGATACATTAGGAAGGAGCACTCTGTCCCATCCACTCCATAGAATGCATAACACGGGTCTGATGTCCAGCGAGATCGCATCCACTGAAACATAGATATTATCAAAATTGTAGTTATATAAGGCCATTAAATTCTAGGATAATATAATCTTTAAGCCAAGTCAGTGCCAGGACAAGATCCTCTGACACCCGTGGCAATGATGCCAAAGTGTACCCCTCCCAGAGGAGCTGAGATAAAGTATGCTTGGGTGTTTGTAAGTACATTGGCCAAGACAACACAGAAATGGCAGGTTCTCTTTGCTACCTTTTAGATCTATGAAAAACAATTGGGTTGGTAATAAGTGTGGTTGGTTTGTTGAAGTTGAACTCCAGTAATTCAGCTCCTTTCGAAAAGTGAAGGCACGCTACAATTTAAGTCCAAGGAGGTGCATGACATCTCCTGCACTTATCTCTGTTATTTACATCTGACAATTGTATTACACTCCCAGAAGACAGCTATCACTGTAGTTCCAGAAGCCCAATGCTGATCCTTCTGGTCTCAGCATCTTCAAAATTAGAGTCCCTGTATCTGCTATGCCTGCCTCTTCCCACCTGGCCATCACAGAAGCCTTTGTATTATATGACCTCATTCACACAAAGGCTTCTGTGAATGGGCAGTAGAGGGGAGGGGTGGGTGTAGCTGCTATTTGTTCTTTGATCCTCTGCTACAGCCCCGAGTGTCTCGGGGTATGCCGGATATACTATAAATAACAGAGATAAGTCAACAAAGTGGCACGCACCAACTTGGACTTAACTCATAGTGCCATCACTTTTTACAAAGTCGCTGGATTCCTGGAATTCAGCTTAAAGCCATAATGATCACGGTAAAATAAAGCCAGCTTCTCAGCAGCATTATACATGATAATTTGTTTTTGCATTTGGGAACTAAGGTAGTTAATCATTCATCGCAAGTGCAAATTGTCCCTTTTATATAGGCATTAAAGCTAAAGTTCAGCTACAAAGCGTGGTGAAGTTTTTTTTGCACAAATGAACTAGGGGGTATTTTGTAATGCTGCACTGCAAAAACAAAATAGTTTATTTATAGACAATAAAGGCAATATGCAAACAATGCATTTATGAATAAAGCCTGCAAACCACGTTGGCAGACCTAATTCATACAGGACCACTTTCAGCACCTTTGATGTACATACCATGGCCATGCTGTCATAATAACAACCAAGATTCAGGAAAGATGTTCCTTGTTCCCAGCTGCACCCCTCTCACTGCAGTACCTAAAGTGGACACCTCTGCTGCTTTTTTGTTGGCCCTACCCTGAGGTCAATTATACAATAATGAAAATATCATTAAAAATATTTTTTTAATAATTGGTATGTGTAATGTGACTGGGAGGTTATACAATCATGCTAATGTTACATAACATGTGAATCATAAGAGTGGCTGAAGAGAATTCCAAGTCTTTGTGCTTTTAAACATGTTTTATATATATTCATGTTTTACTGTTTACTTTAGTTAAGGGCTCATTCACACCAACAGAGTTGGGTTGCATTGCACAATGCAAGAACAAGGCAGTTTTCCTTATGTCCTGTGGCTTCAGTTTACACCAATGCACTGCGTAGGTGGTAGCAGGATCAAAGCAGGACATGTTGCATTTTTATGCAGCACATAAGAATCACATACAAGTTAAAAAAAAAGCAAACACTACAAGGCGTTGTAATCAGGGGCGGACTGACCATTTGGAAGCTCAGGCACTGCCCGAGGGCCCAGGGTCAGTAGGGGGCCCCATGAGATGCCCCTGGTACCTTTTTCATAGGCTTTTTTGAGTTTGGGCAAGGACACAGGGGCCCCATGATCCCCTATTGCCCGGGGGCCCCATGAGCTGTCAGTCCGCTCCTGGTTGTAACAACGCAGTTCAGTTTGCAGAAGCATGCATTCATAACGCACAAACACTTTATACGCTCAATAATGCACATGTGTGATTGGGCTCCTTAGTGATTTCATGGCATATTACTAAACCAGAAAAAGAAGTAAAGAAAAAAAAAATAAACATACCTCCACTTTTCCAGAGCAGTCTGGGTACCTAGGGTCTCTTGGGATGTCACAAAGATCCCTCTGACCTTCAAGCACTAAAAACAAATATTTACTAGCTCAACACATGTTATAGCAATGTCATTACACTCCAAGACATATGCTATAATCCCCCCACTGAACCTACACATAAAACTAACAGATTACTCATAAAACCTATTTATTCAATAGAAATTGCCAATATAATGAGCCACTTAGCTTGGAGCAGCTGCTCGTAGCTTATGTTATCCTTGGCCACCAGAGCTCTGATATCAGCTGCAGCTAAGTTCTAGAGGTCATAAAGTAGAATTCAGCCAGTGTGAGTCATCATGTCGGAGCAATTCCCAACTGTCTACACTCAAAAGGATTGTCAGAACAAGAGGGGAACAGAGGTCTAGAACAAACAATGAACAGAATATCATAAAGGCCCAGCGTGGCTTCACCTTTACCCCATGCCTGGTCAACTATATAGGCGTGAAATCTATTTGCTGCTGTTAGGACAAAGGTGTATCTAAACTACCCTTGCAATTAGTACTTCAACTCTATTAATACATTATCTTACAAATAGAAATGTCCACAAACTAGAAACTTGGTTTTGTAAGGATATTACTGTATTTTAGTAATGGAGAAGATAAAGTTAAATTGGCATAATTAACATGAATGTGTATGTAAACCAAAAATTAAATTAAAATCCTGGTGATCTACTCTTTGTTGATAATGTTGAGGGAGTTGTTTTCTCTCTGCAAGCTTTTAGTTCTGCATTTTTTCAGTGTTCCTGTCCTAGGTCAACAACATTGACAAAGCCTGTGCCTCTGCAGTAGGGATGAGCTTCCATTTGGTCCAGACCAGGTCCATTGTGAAGCAGGAACTTAGCTGTCACTGCTGAGCAATTGTGGATGGGAGCTCTGGAGAACCCCTTAATATATGTGCAGCTGCAGGTTGCGGGTGCCCATGACATTATAGAGCTAATATGGCCATGTGACAATATTAGGTCACCAACATTGACCCAAAATAGCCTTGGTCTATATTAGGTTAAAGACACTGACTTTGACTTAATATTGCCATGTGACCATATTATGTCAATGATATTGACCTATTATGGCCATGGGCCAATGCTGGGTAAATGACATTAACCCATTATGGCCATGTGCCCATATTAGGTCAATGACTTTGACCTAATATTGCCCTGTAGCCATATTAGGTCAATGACATTGACCAAATATGACCATGGGCCTTAACTGGCTCAATAGCATTGATCCAATATGGCCATGTGCCCATATTAGGTCAATGACTTTGATCTAATATTGCCATGTAGCCATATTAGATCAATGACATTGACCTAATATGGTCATGGGCCAATACTGGGTCAATGACATTGACTCAATATGGCCATGTGCCCATATTAGGTCAATGACATTGACCGAATATGACCATGGGCCAATACTGGGTCAATAGCATTGACCCAATATGGCCCTGCAGCCATATTAGGTCAATGATATTGACCTGATACAGCCATGTGCCCATATTAGGTCAATGACTTTAATTAATTAATGACACTAATAAGGTCATGTGTTCATACTGGGACTGTGACATTGAGCTAATAATGGCCATGCATCCATATTAGGTCAATGACATCACAAGCATCCCTGCTTCTTTGTGCACATCTATCTCCCAACCACAGCTCATTAGCCCAGCAAAGATATCCAACTTCTGGGTTCTGACAAACTTGGTATTGGAAGCCCAAGGCCAAACCCAAGCTCATCACTCCTGCAGAAAGAGAATTGTCTAAAGCCTATGGATTGCTGGTTGGCGGTGTGCTGGCAGGTAGGTGTGCCTAATCTATTGCACAGCCTCCGACTTCTCTATTGTGCACTGCTATGATGTGAAACAAAGAGCTGAAGAGCCATGCATAGCCCATGACTGTTGTTGGCAAATAAAATTAGTTGCTTGTAATGCTAGTTAGGATTTAGTTGTAAATTAATTATTTAATTTTGTAAATTAGTGATGCTATGTTTACCAATCACGTGCACACAAATTAAAAAAAACAAACAAAACAATCTGCCTTCTAAGTGACTGAAGTATTGGAGTGAATACAAGTTTACTTTAAACACTAAACCAAACAAGATGTCATTTTGCTGAGTGAGCAGGCACCTTGCCAAGTGTAAATCACTACTCCTTTAGTAAATCAACCCCATGACTTTAATCAATTTATCTAGCAGTACTCACTCTCACCTTTTCCTCTTAGGAGACTGTTCCTCAGGATCTGATCCACTTTGACTGCAATGTCAGAAACATTCTGAGCAATTGCTTGAATCTTCTCCATTAGACTCCCTGGCTGAAAACTGCAAGACACACACTTCCAGTGACACACAAGATAGGCAGTGATGCATGTTAGCTTTTCAGAATATACAGACATAACAGATATTTTTTTAAAACATAAAAAAGCAATGATCATGTACAATCAATACAAGTAATGTGCAAGGGAGACTAATCCACAGCAATCAGATTTTGGTTTACAGCAGTCAAGAGATTAATTTAGGTTGGTTGGAATAGGCTATTACACATCTCACACCAGAATTGCCCTGTGTTGTGTGCCAACTATAGGACTGTGCAATATGACTTTTAGACTTCTAAAAAACCTCTACTTAGTTGCCCCCACCCCCATGAATACTACCCACCTGGTCTTATACTGCACTTATCTTCATCTCTAATTAAGCGATCTCCAATGCGTGGCCCGGCTCCAAGTTGGACAATTTTTCTTGTAAACATGGCTGATTTGTATTGCGCATGCGTGCCACAACTCCGTTAATTCCTATGGAGAAGTTGCTAGAAGCCACCATGAGTATGGATTTTACATTGAAATGAATGGGGCACATGTGCAGTAAAAATCACCATTCTTAGAGGAAAAACTGTGCGACTCAGAGCTGGGCCACACAGTGAAAATTAGTAAAAGATCAAGTAGGCGACAGTCAGGGACCAGGGGGCAACTAAGTAAGGCAGGCTATAGACAGCACAAATTTCCATAGTTGCAGGAAAGAAATTGGATTCCCCCATCAACACAGACAGTGTTGACAGGGGAATTCTTCCCACTGTGCCATTGTGTTCCCCAAGCGGGATGGAGGAGGGGAGAGGAGGAGGGAAGCAATCTCCGCTGGGAGAAGACAGTGATTATTGCAAGCGGGTATAAGAGCCGCTATCAATAATGTAAAATAGATCGATCAATGTGGGTACTCAGCCTGCCCATACATGGTTTGAGTCTCGGCTGGTTCCTGCTGAGATTCAAGACTTCTATTGCTGGTTTAAGAATCTATGTAAAGTAAAGTTGTACCTTAAGGTCCACTTTAAATTGGTCCAGTCATGCCCTTTAAAGGACACCTTTCATTAGAGAAATATAAAGGCTTGCTGACTTCTGCTTCCTAAAATCCTAGTTTCCTGGCTGTTATGCTGATCCAGTGGCTTTGAACAACTGAACTATACCAAGTATACAGTTAAGGACTTCTGACTTTTCTCTAGCTTTCCTGATCTGCATAATTATTCCTAATAATGAAAGTATTATAACGCCAATGGAGCACCATATGAGCCAGAGGACTATCACTTGCAAAAGAGGGTCAGCAATGGCAGCTCCCACATTTCTCTTGTGACAGATCTAGTTTGCATACAACCATATCCATCATTCCATTAAATCTTGGCTGCTTCATCACGAAGCCCAGGGTCCAGCCTATGTAGAAATATAACAGCAGCACAACATGTGTCAAAAAAGATTTGATTGGATATACTCTTCAATCCCAGCGGATATTAGCCCCCATTTACACGCGAATGTTTTGCTGTGTATTTTCATGTATTTCTCTGCGTGGCAATGCTGAACATCAAGAATCACATTCTTTTCTATTGTCTCTGTTCATTTCACTATGTTTAGTTGCTTGAAGCACAAAAAGATTCATGAGCCTTTCTTGGAGCTGCGTTGCACATTTCTGGCCCCACGGACGTTAATGGAAGCGCCTGTAAATGTGCCATACAAGTGTTTTTTCTCCCCCAAAACAAACTTGCATGAGCTTGCATAAAACATTTAACCACTTGACCTCCAAGCCTTTTTCTGACACTTTTGTTTGCATGTAAAAATCAATATTTTTTTGTTAGGAAATTAGTTAGAACATTTTTTAAAACAGAGGCCGTAAAGAATAAAATGGTGGGTTTTGCAATTTTTTATGTCACACGGTATTTTCGCAGCAGTTTTTCAAATGCAATTTCTTGGGAGAAAATACAAATTTTTACATTTGAATGCAAAAAAACACAATACATAACCCAATTTTTTGTAAAATATAAAAGATTATGTTACGCCGAGTAGATACCAAACATGTCACGCTTTAAAGCTGCACATGCCCGTGATAAACGGCATAAATGTTACTAACCATAGGCAACGCTTTAAAAGCCTTCACAGGTTACCACTTTGGTTTAACAGAGGAGGTCTAGTACTCGAATTACTGCCCATGATCTGAAATTGCAGCACCGACGCATGGCCTTTGTGCGAGAGCACTTTAATTTTTTATTTATTATTTTCACACTGTAGCTTAAAATTTTTTTAATTATCACTTGATTTGCTATAAATATCCCTTGTGACAGCAATATTCACACAACAGGTACTCTTTATGGAGGGATCTGGGGTCTACAAAAATCTCTCCTCTGCATTTAAAAGCATTCAAAAGACCAAGATTGGTGGTTTTGAATGCTTTCATTTTTTTAAATGTAGCGCCCTCCTAGATAGCTTGGGGGAACTAGTGATAAATTGTTAGTCAGAGGCTGAGTAGCAGCCTGTGGTGATAGTCAGAGGGAGGTCACATTCAGGTCAGAGCTGAGAGGCTCTGCAGGCCAGTTCCCTGATACCTCCCCCTGCTGTAGAATCTTGGAGAAGATTCTAGAAGCAGTGGGCGGGGGTGAGGAGGAGCTGACCTGCACACTTAGAGGACCTTGGCCAATCCTTAAGCTGGAGGCTTGGCATGGGGCCAAGGCAGCCTTCAAATGTGACAGCAGCAGGAGAGTTTGGTGGAAGATGGAGTGAGATGCTGGAGAGCAAAAGCCTGGGAAGGGGCCCAGATGGGAATGGGCATACCTACAGGCAGAGGAGTTGGAAAGGAGGAAAGCTCAGGACCTCAAGGAAGGAGCAGTCTAGCAGAAGGCCTGAGAGCATTTACCAACTCATCAGCTCATAGACAGAGGACTGAGCGAATAGACCTACACCCCCGGGACCAGAAAGGGGAAGGAGCACTCTAGTGGGAAACTGGATTAGCTTACTACCCAGGACTGACTTCTATTTAAAGTGAGTGGCACTGGATCCCCTGCCCAGGGATTCACCCAGAACAGTTGGATAAAGGAGTATCTGGGGTCTGGGGTGGTACACCAGGAGAGGCTGGCTAGCTCTCCAGAAGATAATGTTTGCTGTCTAAAAAGACTATACATAGTTCCAGGGAGATTGTCCTCAGTTGCCATTCCCTCTGGGCATCCCATACCCCATCCAAGTTCAATTCCCCTAATAAAATCCAAAAAACCAAGCTCAAGGACTCGTTACTGTCTCCTGGATGCAAGTCTTTTTTAAAAAATGCATGTTGCCTGGCTATCAGCACTATAGGAGAACCCAAATCTCTAGCGACTCCTAAGGGGGTAGTGCTACATAAAAATGGCATTGTTTAGCGCCGAGTAAACCAGAAGTGATGTCAGGTCACATCTTCCGGGTTACTATACCGAAAAGCCGATCAAAGCTTTGTTTGGCTGTTCGGCCAGCTGGCGGATGTGCTGGCTGGTCGCTCAGGTCTGGTGGGATGAAAGATCCTAAGAGAGCGGAAGAAGGCTTCGGTTGCTTTTACAGGAGAGCCGACCAACGGCTCTAAAAATTGGTACCTGGGTACCAATCACCCCAGTATAACTGCTTGAAGTCCAGCAATGTACGGGTACATTTCTGGTCTGCAAGTGGTTTTTAAAGTGTTACTGCTCTCAATGATATACTGCACAGAAGGCCGCACAGCTGCTTGCCAGGAGCAAGCCAAGCCCACTGAGGCTATATCAGGACTGGGTGCTCTTGAGAGGAATACTGAGGCAGGGTGCTGTGGTATTTTTAGGATGCTATGTACAGCACCCTGTTGGATCCTCCCACTAGTCATAATCTGCCTGAATTTCATAGAGAAGCGCACAGTCCCAGTGATGGTGTCACTGAATGTGTAATGAAAATGAAACGGTTTTATTAAAAAAATGTCATTATAATGCCCATGAAGGGAGATGGAGGAACCAGGGAAGGTGCAATATCAGCAGATTAAACATCAGCTTTAACCTTATTAATATACCTGACTGATATGTTTTTACATGTAACCTGGAATACTAACAAATTCTTATGTGCCATTATGTAGTTGTATTTTTTAATAGGGAAAAAATCTGCATGCTATTTTCCAAAAATGTAATCAAAAGTAAAATTTCACTATTTTGTCATAATGCTTTGAAGCTGAAGAAGGTGGCGACATTAGGGTGGTTTTTACATTTGCTTTCTAAACTGTATTTGTATTTGGATGGGGATTTGTTTCTTATTTGTACTAAAATATATCTATCTGCATGAAGGTAAAAAAAACTTCTGTAATCAGCTCCCCCTAGCCCCCCTAAATACTTACCTAAGCTGATCTTGATTCAGAGTTGTGTCCAATCTCGGTTCAGCGCTGTGTCCGATCTCGGTTCAGCGCTGTGTCCGATCTCGGTTCAGCGTTGTGTCCGATCTCGGTTCAGCGCTGTGTCCGATCTCGGTTCAGCGTTGTGTCCGATCTCGGTTCAGCGTTGTGTCCGATCTCGGTTCAGCGCTGTGTCCGATCTCGGTTCAGCGCTGTGTCCGATCTCGGTTCAGCGCTGCGTCCGATCTCGGTTCAGCGTTGCGTCCGATCTCGGTTCAGCGTTGTGTCCGATCTCGGTTCAGCGTTGTGTCCGATCTCGGTTCAGCGCTGTGTCCGATCTCGGTTCAGCGCTGCGTCCGATCTCGGTTCAGCGTTGTGTCCGATCTCGGTTCAGCGTTGTGTCCGATCTCGGTTCAGCTCTGTGCCCGATCTCGATTCAGCTCTGTGCCTGATCTTACTTCAGCACTGTGCCAGACAGCAGCTCTGCTTTCTCTTTGTCTTCACAATGGACATGGCGGCAGCACCGAGAGCCACTGGACCCTGCTGCTGTCAATCAAATCCTGTTTGGGAGGGAGGGACGAGACTATAGACACACACAGCCCAGCTCGGGATCAAGCCTGCATGAGGGCTCCTTAGCAAGTGGCTTGCTATGAGGGCACTCTGAAGAAGAGAGTAGCCAGGAGCATCGGTAGGGGAACCCAGAAGAGGAGGTTCAAGGCTACTCTGTGCAAAACCACTGCACAATGCAGGTAAGTATGACATGTTTATTATTTATTTTTTAAAATGAAGCTTTAGAATCACTTTACGTTAGAAGTACATAACAGAAATGAGACCATTACAGTTTCAGCTCTTAAAGAAGACTTCAAACTAAAACTGAAGTCGGGTACAAATGTTTCGGCTTGTGATAACAGATTTGATTTTAAGGGTTCGCTTATGTGTGTGGCGGTGTTTACTGCCTTTCTGAAAAGTGATATGTAGAGCATTGCTTTCCAGAGGCATTTGACAGATGGCTTGGAGGTGAAACTCCTGAACTCCAATTTTAAACAACATAAGCCTGCCACGCTGTTCAGTACATGTGGATTTGACATAGTTCCATGCATTTCAATGGGTCGCATTGGCGGTGGTTCTGCCTGACAAATGCAAAGGTTATTTAAATTTCACTGCATGGCAACCACTACAGTGTGTACTAACATGGCCACTGGCCATGTTAACTTGTGGCTACGCTGTCTCAACCACCCATTGGTGTACTTAGGTTTTGTGCTGCCCTAGGCAACACAAAAATCGCCCGTCCCCACGGACACCAACCAACACCAACCCCCCCCTTACCACTCTCGTGGAGAAAGCCTGACATTGACCCACCCCCCCCGCGATAGAGAGAGACACTCATCTTCATCTCCCGACATCCCTGGGAATGAGAGTCAGGCTCTACATACAGCATTAAGCAGCCCGCAGCCTCTTTCGGATCCCACTTGGATCCCATGGAGCACATGTCCCTTCTTTCATCCCTTCTTCTGGAGGGGAAGTGCTGCCCCCCTGAAAAATGTTGCCCCTAGGCAAGTGCCTTGTTTGCCTTGTGGTAAATACGCCCCTGCAACTACCTATTTTTACCATGTATACAAGGCCTTAATGAATTCTAAAATGGTTATTTCTCCTGTGTTGCTCTAGCAGTTCATAACTTCTATTTGCACTCTCGGTTTACGTAAACCTCCTTCCTTCAATACAACAATTTTGCTTTCAGAGTTAGATATGGAGAGGTGCATGGAGTTTGTTCCATATGGTTCTTCTGTTACCCTAAGAATCTTGAAATACTGTATCTGCTTTCATTAGCTGTACATACATCCAACACAAAATCTGCTGATTGCACAAGTTTCATTCTGCTTCTACAGACAAGAGGCACTTGCTTTAATGAATTTATTGGTCTATGATTTATGGTAAACCACATTTTTTTTACCACATTTGCTCTTTATGAGACAAGATTAAATTGGTATAAATGGTGTCATAAGGCATTATTATTTTTTTTTTGCAGCTGATATAGTATTCCAGAATATCAAGCTAATGGTAGTAGACAGCTTACTTCGGAATCTTGTGTTCTATAACTGTCTGCCTCTAGAGTGCAAAAGTTACAATCATTTTTTGTCTATTAAGTAAATGAATCTAGACAAGCCCCAGCATGCTTTGCTGCTATGCCATAAAATTCAGCATTCCATAGGATGGCATAGAACTGTCAGGACTTGGACACAATCACTGCACATTGTCACTGACGTGATGTCAGATTCTGTGTAAATCTTCTAGTTGTTCTCTCGAAAATTTATGATCTTCAACCTTTTCCGCATTATAGTGTGAGGAACTGAATAAAAACTAGAAATATGGTGAACTGATGTTTGTAAGAATTGAATACATGGTGAGCACTAGTGATGGGATTACAGACCTGTCCAAAGTGAAGTGCCCGCTGTCTTCTGCCCTTCGAGACTCGCTAGCATTTTCTAGTCGTGCTAAGATGTCCATCCTCCTCACCAGGGTCTCCAAGATGTCATTCATCCGCCTCAGAGCTCCTCTTGACTCTCCCAAGCCTAGAACTGAGAAAAAAAAGAACTGACATCTTTACAGAGATGGAACGGGCAAGTGAAATGAATTAATTTGTTGCATCACTGGTTCATAGAGTACAGTGAAGGAGTAATTTACAAGGCATCTCATAGCTGTTTTCTGGAGAATGCTTGTCTGTTCCCAATGGCTTCTGTTGCGCATACTATATGATTGACAATCATCAAAGATTAAGTTTAGTGATTGTCTTTCTTTAAAACCACACTATGGATGGTACTTACATTGAAAGAAAGTTATTCTTTGTGGTGGTGGCTGCCATGTTCATTGAAATCTTTAGTCCTCTGCCCCCTCGCCCCCCGGATACCCTGCAGCTATGATTTTTCAGTGCTCATGAGGTTAATACGAGTGGGTAGACCTGTCATAGTTACTTGTCAAAAGTGCAGACTATGCTTGCTCTTTCTGCCATATGCTCCCTTTATAGCAGCTGAACTATCACTTCACACAATAACAAGGGCTGTACCGATTGGAGGAGGTGGACCTTTCATTCTACCGTCCATCCTCCATTCAAAGATCGCTTTTTATTTTAGGAACCAATAGTATAACCTTTATGAATAGAGCAGGTAGATGGAAAGGGTGGGCATAGTTGGCACTTTTGAACCGTGACAGGTGCAGCCACTAGTATTAGCCCCTGCAGTGCTGGAAGATCACAGCTGTGGGAGTATCTGAGGGGGAAAAAGACTGAAATTTTCATTGAACACAGCAGCCACCAGTACACATTTCTTTCAATGTAAGTACCGTCCCTGGTGCTGATTTTTTAAAATAAATATTTCACCAAATTTAAAGTGGTTGTAAACCTCAGATATGAAATATGAATGAAGCATGTCCCTTTGTAGTGTGTACTCTTAATTAAGAGCACTAAGTGTCATTTCTCTCTACTGCCTCATTTCTCTGCTATCAGCATGAATCACTTCTGACAAGTTTTCCTGACACCAAGAGAAAAAAGGGGAGGGACCTCCAGGACACAGCTTGTGATTGATAGCCTCAGCTCTGTTACTGTGTAAAAGGGGTGTGTTCATTCCCTCCAATCATCTCTTAGAGCACTCCTCACTGAGCTCTGCAATATCTAACTTCAACTCTGAACCCCCATGTTTTCTGAAAGTACAGACAAGCGTTATACATTTTGGACTTTTTTTTTTTTAATCAAGTAATTTTTATTAAAGTATTTTTGCATGTCATATAAACAAAACAACAAGCAAGAAACTTATATGTTACATGGAACAACAGTATGCCAACACCGGCTGACACCAAGCTAGACATCAAGTGAACAGCAAGAACAAAAAACAAAAAGAAAAAAACCAAGTACAATAACTGAGGCTATAGGCCGTATAGTCCAAATACAGTTTACTTACATACAAAGATTGTGCAAAATTACATTACAGACATACAAGATGCTCAGAGCCAGTGTGATCAGATTCTGCAATACAACCCGTATCCTAGCACATCCGAGCCTGAAGATCCTTCAATACAAGGAACATCGCACCTACCATACCAGAAGTCTAACTCCCCTCACCCGTCCCCATGGATAGTGGCGAAAATGCTAAGTCATATACATTTTGGACTTTGAATGAATGTAGAGAAGACTGCAGATAAACAGGTACAACTTACTGTATGTAGGATATGTTTAGTCTCTGTGTATCACCTGAGGCCAGTCACTTCACTGTTTATATGTAAGGGTTTACAACCACTTTAACTTTTAAATTCAAAGAACAAATGTGACACTCACTCAGATTTATTACTTTGTAACTGAAAGAGACAATGCAAACACTAACAGTGTAGCATCTACCTTGCAGTCCCACCTCTATTATTATGTGAATATGTACAATAACTGATTTAGTGCAGATTATAATGAGCACTGTGAATCTTAACCTCTTCCTGTCACCATAATGTATATATGCAGTGGCAGGGCAGGTAGGCCTTAATGCCCAGCCGTTGCACATATGTGTCAATGAGGGTCCAAGGTTGTGGGGTGGGAGCACACTAACAGCATTTGGTCTCTATGATCCAGAGCCCGTGGGACAGACTCCTGACTATGTGACCACTGTGAGAGAAAATCACAGCAATCACATGATCAGGACACCATCTCCACCTCCTGGTGCTAAGACCCACTTAAAGGGTGGCGAAGAGGTTACAAAGAGCCTGTACTCTGAAAGTTGTGACCAAAAAAATCACGCAGAGAACAAAAGACTAGTTACCAGTATTTCCTGCGGTCTTCCTGCTTTTTCTCCTTCACCCATTAATGACTTTTAATGTATTGTTCTACATGTTATCCCTGTGTAGAGGTGACCCTCTTTATAGGAACAGGGTTTTGCTTCCTCATGGTACAGCTGCCCTCCTAATGACTGGTGTTCTGATCACTGGTTGGGGAATAATCAAAAAACAGCAGGAGAGACGTGCTAAGCATAGATCCACAGAATGAATATATCAGAACCAGGGAGACCCTTGTATTGCAGTTCTTCATGTACAGCTTTCTTTCCAGCAAGGAGAACAGCAAGTAGCACAGTAGTGAGATCACCATAATTCACACCAGGGATGGACTGACAACTCATGGGGCCCCCGAGCAATAGGGGATCATGGGGCCCCTGTGTCCTTGCCCAAACTCAAAAAAGCCTATGAAAAAGGTACCACGGGCATCTCATGGGTCCCCCTACTGACCCCAGGCCCTTGGGCAGTGCCCGAGTTTCCAAATGGTCAGTCCGCCCCTGATTCACACCATACCTTGTTAGACTAGTGGTCAGTGGCAGCAGTGCTTTAGAGGATCTTATACTGCAGGTGCACAAATACTAGGCTACAGAAAAGCACATTCACATTCAGGAGGTGAACTGCTATTTTTCAGGGTACAGAATTACCATTCCTAGAAGTACCCTATAATATAGCTTTCAATAAGTCTTCACTTTTTGAGTTGAGGTTTAAAAGTAAGGTTATTTTAAAAGTAAGGTTTAAGAAAGATAAAGTGCTCTTTGAGAAGAACTGTTTTTAGTTGAGATGTATGCCAAATTATAATATGCTTTTTGTGAATTTGTATGGCTGACATTGTTTGATGGTGTCCAGCGTAAACTTATAGACATTATTTTTTGTTTTTTTGTTGACCACAAGTGGAGTGACATTGCTGACCCATTTAGTCTGAATGCAAGATTACATAGATAGAAAGGTAGTAACATTTAACATCTGTGAGAACTACATGGTGGATAGGTCATCATAAAACATTTGTGTCATTTCAGAAGACACTCGTTGCCCTTGCCTTGAAATTAATTTAATGCAAGCCGTGTAAATACCTTAATTTGAATATTTAGCAGCCTCTTGCAGTCTACTGCATAGCAGAGCTCACACAGAGTGAGGGAAAAGCAGCACAAGGAGCCAATCAGGTGTGCTGCAGTACAAGAAACATGCTGACTGGAGGAGGGAGTAAAGTGAGAGAGAGCTGAACTCATCAATGTGATGTTTCTCCATTCCTTCTCTAGTCATAGATAGGGGGTAGGTGGTAGACCTTTAAGTGAAAGTGAAACTTCAGGAGAGAAAGATCAGGTACACACACTTGGCAAGCAAAACAATAACCTCCTGTGCTCAAGTGAAATGCAAAGGGAATGATTGATCACAGTCCCCTCAGGGCTGGAGACAGCCAAAAGTCACACTAGAAAATAAAAAGAACTAAAACGTCGCACTAGAAAAAAATAGTGCACACCAGCCTTGGGCATTATCTTTGTGACAGCTTTATTAGAAAGATAAAAACAGATGTAAACTCGCAAACAGCATGAAGCACATTGGTGTCCGCAGTGACCCGCACAACCAGGGAAACTGAATGAGTCTCAAGCACAAGGACCTTACTGGCTGACGCGTTTCAAGGGCAGATCCCCTCTTCCACACACCCCTGCCAGGCAGAACTAGGCTGTGTTGCATATATCTCCCCAACGATTCAGTGGTCTGATGTCATCAAGTACAATGCAAGGCCCATAGCCCTACACTGAATGTGGGGGCGCCATGGCACAGTAGGGAGGAAGAGAAACCTTTGCAGTGTGGGGTAATTCTAGGCTTTAATAGGCTTTAAAGCAATTCTAAAGGCAGATTTTAAAAAGAAAATAACAAACATGTTATACTTACTTGCTCTGTGCAGTGGTTTTGCACAGAGCAGCCCTGATCCCCCTCTTCTCAATGCCCTGGCCGGTGCTTCTGGCCCCTCCCTCCTGTAACAGATTGCTATGGGAGCACTCAAACAGGCTCACTCTTGAGCTGCTGCTCTGTGTTTCCATTCACACAACTGCTTGGTTCGGCGCTGCCCCCTGCTCTCTCCTCATTGGCTCCCTGGTTGTGATTGACAGTAGAGGGAGCCAATTGCTCCCACTGAGCTCTCAGCCAATAAGGAGGGAGAGACTCAGGACAGTCGAGGCTCTCGTGCACATCGCTGGATCGAGATAGGGCTCAGGTAGGTATTGGGGGAGCTGGGGATGCTGCAATAAGAAGGTTTATTACCTTCATTCATAAAAACCTTGAGCTTTAACAACAAGAAGCTGAAAGGGTGTACATGTGCTGACGGAGGACGTGAATGGGGAGAGAGGGTAGGAAAGGTGGGGGGTTCATATCATAATTCTGGTCTGGAGGACCAGGAAATTATGTGCCCACGGTAGAGAAGTGTCTTCATATTCCTGCCATACATATATGATCATTTGCAATGACAGCAACTCAATATTAGCTAGCAGCAATGTTTGCCTGAAAGAAAATGATGACAGTACCTATTTCAAATTCTAAAGCCTTAAGGGAACATCTGCTGTGTGAGTGCCTGTTTGGACCAGAGAGATTTATTAACCAGCTGCACAGCTACATCCTCTACACACAGAGTGACAATATTACGCTCACTGAACTCACTAAAGCAAAAGAAATAAAGTATTCTTTTCAGTATCACTCCTCACTCATAAAAATCTCTGGAGCAATTACTTACGTGTTTGTACCTTGGTGGATCCAACCCAAGGGAAATGAATGTCTAGCCTGGGGATGGGTTGTGGATCATCTGTGGTCAGAATAGATATTTCCAAGAAGGTATTACAGCACCAGTTCTTGGATGACAATATGGCGGCAGCAAAATGTCCCCAAAAAATGTACATTATGTGTACGGATGACACTGTCTATTGTTTTGCTCAGGGATTGGGTTTAGGAACTAGGTTAAAATTTACATCAAGCCAAAATCTTTTTTTGCTAGTTTTGGAGTTCCAGATAGAGTAGGTGGTTTTAACTGCTTTGTAACAGATCCATTCCACACCACATCATTTCATTTCCTTTGTGGCTTCATGGCTAGTGTTGACATGGTCAACAGAAACAAATAGAAGAGAGAGCCAACATTCAACCAATCAACTTCGGGATTTTAATGAGGACATTTTGCAAGAAACAATATACAAATATGCAGCGTTAACCATAAAATTCCAACACTTTGGGTCCACAGCGGACCCCTGTCTCAAAGTGACAGATAGCTGTCTGTCTCCCTGAGAAAGGGATTTACCATGGCTCCAAAACGCTGGTGTGTTATGGTTTACTCTGCATATTTGTACATTGCTCTTGCCAAATGACTTCAATAAAATCTTGAGGGTGATTGGCTGAGTGTAGGCTCTCACTATTTCATTTTTTTTTTATTCAATATCTTTTTATTGACTTTTGTTCATACAAAAGAGCAAGCATGTCTTTAACACAGGGCAAAAAGGGCAGTTTCCCTGGGCCCTGTCATTGTTTGTGGGGCCCAAAGCAGCCCCGTAATGTCTTGAGCAGGGCCAGCGCCAGGATTGGTGGTTGGTGGGGGTAAAATTCTGGCACCATGCTACAGAGAGCGCATGTGGTGTGTCAGTGTTGTTGGGCTGACAAGGTGGAGGACAGCCCAGTCCTCTGCTCTGCCTGTTACTCTATAATCCCTGCTCTGGACTCAGTCTTGTCCCTTCCTCCTGGTTTGCTGCAGTTCCTACCTTGTCCTATGGGTGGAGAAGGTGGTAGCACTGCTGAAGAACAGAGCTCCCGCTGAGACCTTTTTCAGCCAGGTCTGGAGAGCTCTGTAATATGGGAGGGCCAGCAGCAAGGTAAGAACTATGGCAAGGTCCTTATTTTACTGACAGTGCTTTGTCTCCTCTCTTCCAACCCAGGGGCGGACTGACAACTCATGGGGCCCCCGGGCAATAGGGGATCATGGGGCACCTGTGTCCTGGCCTACACCCAAAAAAGCCTATGAAAAAGCCAATGAAAGGTACCAGGGACATCTCATGGGGCCCCCTACCTACCCTGGGCCCTCGAGCAGTGCCCGAGTGCTTAAATGGTCAGTAGGCCCCTGTCGCAACCCTGCAAAAATTTCTCTACTCTCATGTAATGTTCTGCAGGGCTGGGAAGAGGGAGACAGGTGTGATGCTCTGCAGGGGGGAGGGATGGAGGTGTGATGCTCTGCAGTGCTGGGAGGGGGGGGACAGGTCATGATGCTCTGCAGGGCTAGAGATAAGTGTGATGCTCTCCAAGGCTTGGAGGGGGAGACAGGTGTGGTGTTCTGCAGGGCTGGAGACAAATGTAATGATCTGCAGGGCTGGGAGAGGGGAGACAGGTGTGATACTCTGCAGGGCTGGGAGAGGGAAGACAGGTGTGATGTTCTGCAGAGCAGGAAGAGGGGACTCAGGTGTGATGCTCAGCAGGGCTGGAGACAGTTGTGAAGCTCTGCAGGGTGGGGAGAGGGGAGGCAGGTGTGATGCTCTGCTGGGCTGGGAGAGGGGAGACAGGTGTGATGCTCTACAGGCCCTGGAGATAGATGTGATGCTCTGTGGGGCTGTTAAAGGGGATAAGATGGGAGACAGGTGTGATAATCTGTAGAGCAGGAAGAGGGAAGACAGATGTGATGTTCTGCAGGGCAGGAAGAGGGGAGACAGGTGTGATATTTTGCAGGGCTGAAGACAGGTGTGATGATCTGCAGGGGTGAAGACAGGTGTGATATTCTGCAGGGCTAGGAGAGAGAAGATAGGTGTGATGCTCTGCAGGGCAAGAAACAGGTGTGCTCTTCTCCAGGGCTGACTTCATCAGAGTGTCACCGATTTGAAAAGTAGTTCCTGCACTACTTTTGCCGATTTCTGGTGCAACTTGCATTGACATCTGTGCATGAAGTCGCACAGATGTCTGCCAGGTCCCACTTGAAGTCGCACTGACTTGTGACTTTGAAACCATGCGACTTCAAGTGAAGTCACATGATTTCAAAGACGGATTCGGTGTGAACCTAGGTTTAGAGCCATTTAGAAGCTGTGGCGTAATGGAAGGCTTATATTGGCCTGTTGGCTCATTGTACACTATTTAGCTTTTTACTTCTATCTGAGGCTCTCCAAAAGAGATGTAAACCTGCCATACATGGCTCACGTTTTGGCCAATATCGGCAATCAGATGCAGTCACTGTTCAGCCGCAGGTTTCGGCTATCTGAACACAACAGCCCATATGCATTTCAACCAAAGAAGGCCCAAAGTGGTATTTGGTTAATTCCACAAATAACAACAGAACAAAACACCAAGCAGCTCATGCACTTCGGGGGCTCAACACTCCCCCTTTATCAGGGCTCCAAGAAAAACTATATATCAGCTGGACCCACAGCAAAGCTCCTAGAAAATTTCAATCCAAACCAGGAGGATAATTTTAGAAACGCTGCCCTGCTGAAGAAGTGAAATGCTTTGGCTGCCTGGTGTTTTTTTTTTCCTGTTGCCATTTGTGGAATCAGTAAACTACCACTTTGAAATGCCTATGGCCTTCTCAAACTGGGTGACATTTCTCTTTTCAGAAGGGGTCTTATTTTGTGGAGACCTGCCAAACACAAGACATTTGGCTTCATAAGGGATTCTCTCATTATATATTGGGGATCCATATCCAGTGCCTCATCTTCAGAGATGATGATAAGGCACTGGGTACAGATCACCCATATATAATGATGGTTATCATTCTAGTGTATGTGGCATCCTTCCACAGGGTGAAAACTGATTTCTTTATAGTAAAATCACTGCACCGTTGTCACACTGTTGAGTGCTGTGTGCCATGCAGGTAGAAGAAGATCCTTGGCATTGTCACCACTGAGACGCCTCCTCCTCAATGCTGGTAAATGCTTTTCATGCCTATCTGCTCTTCCAGGTGTTGTGACTACCAGTATGGAGCTGTCCAAATCGCCTGGGGAGAAGACTGGAGAAGGTAATACAAGGTGTCCTCTTTCATCCCTTCTCCTGGATTTGGTGACCATAAGACAGGGACTAGTAAGAGGATTTTCATTGAAGGTATTTTACATACGTTTCTACCTAAAACTATTTTGATCTCAATACCCAGATTTGGATATGGAGGATCAGCACTCTGAGCCAGTTGGGGCTCTAATGCATTGCAAAGTGCTTGTTGATGCTGAACATGCTTATATTAGGGAATGCATGGGGATGACCTCATCAATAAGCTGATCTTTCAGGATCCATTTTTTCTGATGATCACATGTAAGAGCACTGACATCCTGATTTCAGGGGAACAGGCTTGATAAACTGAGCAAGTGCAAGATGACTGCAACTATAGGAGAAAGGTAGGGCATATGTACCTAGCATATAATGGAGATTCTGAATTTACTTGGGTACTAGGGATAGCACCTAAAGTCCAACTCAACCTTCTATGTCAGCTGAGGCTCCCCTTGCCATTTTTTTTAACTTACATTATGCATACTTTGTTCTTTTACTTTTGGCCAGTATGGAGACATCACCGTTCCTTCTTCTTCCTCGAAGTTCTTATTCCTGGGCAGCACAAAATTACTTGCGAATGCCACACTGGAGAAGTGTGAGCCCACACATTATGATGTGCCTCCAGGGGGGCATCTCCATGATGGCCTGAGCTCAAAGGAAGTTGGTTGAATTACAATGGATGTCATTCAACCAGGATGACTGGTGGCATTTTATGCTGGAGTAGAGGAGTCTCAGGGACAGCTCTAGACTAAAGGAACGTATAGCGGTCAGAACTAAGTTTTTATTTTAAGACTGTGTAGGTGTCATTAAAAAAGGAGCTGGTCTTAATAAGGTCAGGGGTAGGGATAGAGGTTGGTTAAAGGCTAAGCTGAGTAAAAATAGTTTTCTTTTAAGTTTTCAAATATGGTTATCATTGAATGTTAGATGTCACAGTTCCTTCTTCTGCAAGGTTCTCATTCCTGGACAGCACACAATGACGTGTGAAGACCACACTGGAGTA
Organism: Staurois parvus; assembly: GCF_062004578.1. NCBI lineage: Eukaryota > Metazoa > Chordata > Amphibia > Anura > Ranidae > Staurois > Staurois parvus. The sequence continues at coordinate 3,483,626 of NW_028318089.1, read as the reverse complement.
GTGTGAGCCCACAACCTTGTGATGTGCCCCCAGGGGTCTTCTCCATGATGGCCTGAGCTCATAGGAAGTTGGTTAAATTATGTTGGATGCCATTCAGCCTACATGACTGTTGGCATTTTATGCTGGAGTAGAGGAGCCTCAGGAACAGCTGTAGACTAAAGGAAAGTAGAGCAGTCAGAACTAAGTTTTTATTTTAAGACTGTGTAGGTCTCACTAAAAAAGGAGCTGGACTTAATAAGGTCAGTGGTAGGGATAGAGGTTGGTTAAAGGCTAAGCTGAGTAAAAATAGTTTTCTTTTAGGTTTTCAAATATGATTATCATTGAATGTTAGATGTCACAGTTCCTTCCTCTGCAAGGTTCTTATTCCTGGACAGCACACAATGATGTGTGAAGACCACACTGGAGTAGTGTGAGCCCACACATTGTGATGTGCCCAGGGGTGTATTTACCACAAGATAAACAAGGCATTTGCCTAGGGCGGCATTTTTCAGCACCGCCCCCTGGATGAAAGGACATTTGCAGCATGGGGACCAGGTGGGAATCAAGAGAGGCTGCAGACTGCTTGATGGTGTATGCAGAGCCCGACTCTTGTTCCCAGGGATGTCCAGAGCTGTGAAGGTGAGTGACTTTCTCTCGGGTGGGGTCCGATTTTTGTGTTGCCTAGGGCAGCACAAAACCTAAATACACCACTGGATGTGCCCCCAGGGGTCTTCTCCATGATGGCCTGAGCCCATAGGAAGTTGGTTAAATTACGTTGGATGTCATTCAACCTGGATGACTGGTGGCATTTTGTGGAGAAGAGGTACTGCAGGGATTAAAAGAATGTAAAGCAGTCAGAACTAAGTTTTTATTTTAAAACTGGCTGGGTCTCATTTAAAGGAAATAAAATAGGGAGTTAGTCTTTATAGGATCAGGGGTAGCGATAGAGGCTGTGTTGACAAGATCTGGGGTCAAATTGAGCATTAACAGCTAAGCTGAGTGAGCTGAGTTTATTTTAGGTTTTCAATATGATTATCATTGAATGTTAGAACAGGAAGTGGTGAGAAATGTCTCCAACAGGGACACAGACAAGAAACAAAAACACATTTTTAGTAAACTGAGCACAGGTTAGAACTTCTGACAATATATTTTATTCTTTTGGGTTTTTCACAATTTTTTTTTAGTGGCGCACGGCACATTTGTTTTTTTTTTATATTTTATTGTGACAATTGCATTCCCTACTGCTTGTTCAGGTGTCACAAGGACAGGGAACTCGGTCATAGCCAACCTGTGTCAGGATATAACCAGAATGTCTAACTATCACTGCATATTTTCTCATAACAGCGTGTTAGAGTAAACATGTAGCTGGTGCTGAGTTACTATGGATCAATGAACTCTGGTCGCATGTGGGGCCAAATTTGTCAAGCTCTAGTGAACGCTACACTTGTGTCTATGGCTGTTGCATGTGTGCAGTCAACGGGAACAGAAGCAGAATAAAAATATCACTGGTGGATAACACATTACAGGTATATTAAAAAAAAGAAAAAAAAAAAAAAGAATTTATCCATGTTGCATAGCTAGCACTTACAAAAAGATTTCATTCCCACCCAGGCACAGCATGCGGAAAAGACCTAAGACACATAGGGGAGCGCATTAAAAAGACACAGTGCTTTACAATGCACTTTCTCTGTCTAAAGACCCATTAATCTGAATAATCCATAAGTGCTCGCTATGGCCAGTAAACTCTCTTACTGGTATGCAAAATGACACGGTGACAAAGGACGGCAGGGCTGTTTGGGACACGGAACCCTTTCGCTGTCTGCAGGGTGACATAATGACATAGCCAGCACTCATACATTAAACATGTAGCTGTGTGTATAATTATTACTCTCGGCTTGGATTGTGCTGCAGGATTTGTTGCAGTCTCCTCATCGCTCCCAGTCCCCAGGGGCCCTGTCGTTCCTCATGAGTTGGGGAGGGAGAGATTGCTGGAGGGGTTTATAAAGTTGTCTTTGATTCCAATTCTCAACAGCTCCCAGAACAGTTTAAGCTGCTGTGGCAATATCCCCCCCTCCTTCCCAGCCTGAAGATTTCATTATGTGAGCAGCCGAGTATGCCAATGAAAAAAATCTGAGCACAGCAAAACTGGTAATGTTCACGTGCACACAGTTCCCCTTCAAAACAGCCTGTGTCCACGCTGACGGTGTAAGCCCAGCTGGGTGCGTGTTTTATGAAATATTTGTATTTCTTTTTGATCATACAGACATCCCGAATCCTTCACACCATCAATGATACCCAACGTGGCAATAAAAAATATCTTTATTCTCCCAAAATGTTCCATAACAAATATGTCATACTTACCTGCACAGAGCAGTCCCGATCCTCCTCTTCTTGAGTCCCCCTCTGCGTCTTCTGACCCCTCCTCCCTCCTTAGTGCCCCCAGAGCAAGCTGCTTACTCTGGGGACACTTGTGTGTGCTTGCTCCTGAGCCACCTTTGTGTGTCTATGACTGTGTCTATGGCTGTGATTGAAAGCAATGGTTCCCGCTGCTGTGTCTCAGCCAATAAGGAGTGAGAGATCCGGGAGAGCTGGTGCTCTCGTGCACAGCGCTGGATCACGACGGGCTCAGGTGGGTGTAAGGAAGGGAGGTGGGGTGCTGCACACTGAAGGTTTTTTTACATTTTCTAGCATAATGGCCCGGCAATCTTTTTAGTATGGTTTTACTGTTTTCCTGCCTTCTTGTAACATCCTGAATCTCTCCTTTTCACCTCACTTACTTTTGTTTTGACGTCACTCAGCTGGTCCAGGCTGAGGAAAGATCCCACCTTTGAAGTTGGGATCCACCCAGAGTCTGGAGTGCCACCTGGCTCAGCCTCACTGGGATCCGCTGAGAGCCTGGGCCCGCCGCTCCCTCCCATTCTACAGCCCAGTGCTCCAGTGAGCAGGGGGGCTGAGCATAGAGCGATGACCAAGGCCCCATGTACACGGGACACTTCTGAACGATGGAAACTGACTGCTGGAAAACCTAGATTTACAAAAAAATCTGTTAGCCACGTTTGCATACCGCGTTTATGCGTGTTTATGAGCGTTTGTGTTTAGAAGTGTTTTTTTTTAAGATAACCTCAGGAGACCTTCCAAAATGCCCAGAAAGCACTGAAAAACAGTAAAAAATTAACTATTTCAGACATTTTGAGAGAAATAGAGAGAGTAGAAGCAGAGAGAGCAGTATTTGTGGAGATTAGTTTTTTTGTTTTGTGGTGTTTGGATGAGTTCCAGCTCATTTCTGTGCAGAAATTATTGCAGCAGTGTCTAACATATTTTCTTTCATGCAAAACCTCAAAGTATGGTGTACCAGGTCCATTTGAGTACCAGGAAAACGCTTTGCTTGCATTTTTCATGATGAAAAAAGTCTCTGGACAGCATCTGGAAAAGGAATAGTTAAAAAAAAAATTCAAACGCAAACGCCTATAAATGCGGTTAGCTGCGCTTACACAAGTTTACAAGCGTTTTGCGTTTGAAAAGCTGATAAAATCTACTGCTGAGCGCAAGTTCTCTGCGTTCAACAAAACGACTGTAAACTCAACTGCCTGTAAACGACTGTAAACGACAATGTGTACATGGACACATAGGAAAACATTAGGGAGAGTTCAGGGGCTGCTGAAAAAAAACGCTGAACAGCTCCTGAACGTGAGTTTATCAGCTGCAGTGTACATGAGCCCTAACAGTCACTGCTCTCTGCTGAGAGTGGCTGTGAGAACTCAGGGATCGGCGGTCATGCGATCTCTGAGTTCTCACCCTTAGAGCCGGCGGGGGGACAGATGCAGCATCAGACCAATGCTGCATCCACCTAGGTTAGTATGATTTAAAAAAAAAATAATAATTCCCACACTTCTGTTTTAAAGTGAACCTGTGGCCAGTCTATGGATATTCAAGTATTTACGTACATCAAAACTAAAGATAAATCCAATTACAAAACTTTTATCAAATGTAATTTAATTTCAAAGTTGATTTTATCTTTTTGATCTCCTATACCCCAACATCCTCAAGTGATTAAACAACAGGTGAATTTCAGACCCCTCCATGATTTCTAAGTGGGAGAACTTGCAAAATCGCAGGGTGTTCAAATACTTCTGTTCCTCACTGTATGTCATTGTCTACAATAATACCATTGATTGTGGAATGTTCTTCTCATACTTATGGACTATGGTTTATGTCTATATGGACTTTTTGTTATTTTTTTTGTTTTTGAAAGTTTTCTACTAACGTTTATGTATATTTGAGGTGAATTGTTTGCACATTGAGATTTGACCTATCCTCAATCAGTCTTCAGAGGTGTGAGGGTCTTCATAGGGCTCATAGATAATGCATGATATTTTAGGTTAATTTGACCACATATTATGGTTTCTTGATTTATGATTACTGTACTCACTCAGTTTATTCAATTAATTTTTTTCAAATGTTGATTGCCCTTCAGAGGGGTGAGGGTCTTCATAGGGAATATGTATGCACTTATTTAGTTTAACTATTACCGTGTTTTATTTTCAATTTTTGAGCGCTTTTCAGAAGGTCTTCATAGTGCTCACAAAGTTTTAAGGGTTCACCTAGCGCAGTATCCATTTGTATATACAGTATGTTGCTTTTCCACACTTGTATAAAGGCTGCACTAACAAGTGATCCAGGGAAATAAAATACTATTGCCTATTAGACTTCTTGTTAAGATGGATGGGAGGTGAGAGATTTCTCAGTTGCATTTCCCTTCGTATATTAAACATACTTGGGCTATACTAAGCTCTGGTGCACATCCTTTAAAAGGATTATTCTTTTTTAGGAGGTGAAAAAGGAATTACCATGGATCAATCACATGGATTTTCCAAGATGCTGGATAGTCTCTGGGAGCTATAAAAAAACACTAATGCTTACTGCTTTGTATCGCAGCTGAGGGCAACAATGCACTGCCAAATCACTGACAACAATGTACTGCCAAATCACTGACAACAATGCACTGCCAAATCACTGACAACAATGCACTGCCAAATCACTGACAACAATGTACTGCCAAATCACTGACAACAATGCACTGCCAAATCACTGACAACAATGCACTGCCAAATCACTGACAACAATGCACTGACAACAATGCACTGCCAAATCACTGACAACAATGCACTGCCAAAGCACTGACAACAATGCACTGACAAATCACTGACAACAATGCACTGCCAAATCACTGACAACAATGCACTGCCAAATCACTGACAACAATGCACTGACAACAATGCACTGCCAAAGCACTGACAACAACACACTGCAAAAGCACTGACAACAATGTACTGCCAAATCACTGACAACAATGCACTGCTAAAGCACTGACAACAATGTACTGCCAAATCACTGACAACAATGCACTGCCAAATCACTGACAACAATACACTGCTAAAGCACTGACAATGCACTGCCAAATCACTGACAACAATGCACTGCCAAATCACTGACAACAATGCACTGCCAAAGCACTGAGAACAATGCACTGCCAAAGCACTGACAACAATGCTTGAGTAGAGTGCATTTCTTGTAAAAATTGGTGCATGCATTGCTTAGCTAAGTGTACATCATGTGTTCCACGCTCCCTCGGAATTCAGCTCCATTCATTGCAGGATCTAATTCTGCAAACAATTTTATGGGCTTTTGCATCAGATCAGAGTTCAGGTTAAAAAGGGAAGTGTCCAATTAACTTGCAATGAAAATGAGAAAGTGCCAACATAAATGCTGTAAGAACAACTGAACCGCATCTGCAGCTCCAGGTCAGCTCCATTCACCCCTCAATTAAATGAGAAGTGGTGTGAGAACAAGGAAATATGACTCTGTACACTTAGGGGTGTATTTATTGAAAAAACAAATTGCAGAGCCATTCGTTCTATGAAACTGCATGCATATTTGTTCTGTGAGAATGGGGGTGGAATCGAATGTTACTAGTTTGTTTTCTCTCCAGGTCAAATGTTTTTCATTCTCATGGGATAAGGCCCGGACAGAAAAAAATAGGCCCGGGCATTTTAGACTGAGCAGTCCTAGGCCTCCTTTCCCTGGGGTCCAGTGTCGGAACACCAGGGCCCGGTTGCAAGAGCAACCTTTGCGACCCTGGTAGATTCTGCCACTGGTGTCAGTATATTTTTTTTATTGGATTGTTTTTTTTTTATTTGAGTGTTTTTCATTCATATGGAATGAGGCCCAGTCTGAAAAAAATAGGCCTGGGCATTTTAGACTGAGCAGTCCCAGGCCTCCTTTCCCAGGGGTCCAGTTTTGGAACACCAGGGCCCAGTTGCAAGTGCAACCTTTGCGACCCTGGTAGCTCTGCCACTGGTGTCAGTATTTTTTTTTTATGTGATTATTATTTACCATTTTATTTATTTTACAATTTTATTATTTATTATTTTTTACAATTTTTTTTTTAGGAGCCCCGTTGGGGGGGTTTGGTGAGATATCAGAGGTCTAGGCAGACCCCTGACATCCCACCTTTGAGACAGAGAAAGTAGACTGAGAACACAGCCCTCAAACTCCTGCTATGCAGCCTCAGCAGCACAGAATTAATGGACAGGAATAGCTCTTTATAGAGCTTCCCGTTCATTCATATCTGAAGTATAGTAAGCGCAGTTTACTATGCTTCAGTTATGAATGGACAAAGTCAGTGATCAATACCAATCACTGATTGTCCATTCAGACAAAGAAGAGGGCCGATAAACGACATATTTACCGGCCCCTTCCCCACTCTCCATCCTGATACATCCCCCGCAGCAGCCAGAGGTAGAGAGGGGGGGAGAGCACACAGGGGCCTGGAGAGAGGACAAGGGGACCAGGAGAGAGGACAGGGCCCAGGGGCAGCAGAAAGAAAATGGATAGGAGGGACGGCGGGGTGGCATAAAGAGGAGTCGATCTGTCCATTTCTCTCCTGCAGCCGCTAAATACCTGCAGAAGGGAGAGGAGGAGAAGAGGGCATTCAGCCTTGGTGGAAGGGAAATGAACGGATCGGATCCTCTATATGCTGCCCACGCTGCCCCTCCCTATCCAGGTGGCCTTGGCCCACCAGGCAAATTCCCAGAGTGCCCTATGACCAGCCCGGGCCTGTATGGAATAGAGTGAATCAAGAAAATAACCCATTATGGCCACAAGATGGAGCTGATGAAAATAAGAAATAAATACATACTTCCTGTTTTCTTACAATATTAATAATAATTATAAATACTTAGTCACTTCTTTCACCAGCTCCATCTAGACACCATGTGATAATAATGTGGTATTTTCCCAAACTACTCTATTTTTATTAAATGACTAACATTCGACCTGAAGAGAAAATAGCCTACTAACATAACTTAGGCTCTATTTATAAATGTTTTCACTTAAGATTCACACAATTTTCACCCAGGATTCACACAAATCCAATTATAAAAAGTGCAACACTATAGGAATTGTGGGGAATTTTTTTCTAGAAATAGAACCTTTAATGTATAGCCAAAGCATTTTTTGTTTTGGATAGAGTAGGAAAGGGTTAAAATTCCTAGCAGCTTATTTTTTTTTGCTGTCTGTGCCCTCTTGGGTAGATTTCTCTTTACTTCCTGTCCCAGAGATGCCACAGGAAGTGAAAGATGTCTCTACAAAGATATACATTAACTGATCACTGATACCTGCAATTTTGGCAAGACTTCAAAATGTTGGACTCTTTAACCTCTTCACACCAGCCGAACGCAAATGTGCAGCCTCCCGGCATCTGGGCCTAGACGCCGAGCGGCCGCACATTTGTGTTCTATTAAAAAAGAACATATGTGCTGCGTGCTCCCATCACACATGTCCGGTAGTCACGGAAAGGTCCCAATCTCCTCTTTCGATTGGGACCTTTCCCGAGCATGTGACCGCCGTGACGACGATCACATGACCCTAAACCCCGCCCGCCTCCTGAAACCCTTAAAGGGCCGGGAGGCACCAGCGTGAAGGGGTTAACGGATACAATCAGTGATATTGGAAAGAGGAAGTCACCAGGCAGTAACCATTGCCAGTCACCATGCTATCGGACATTGAAAGGTGAGATTTCAGAGGAACTTCTTTGCGAACCGCTGCGGGTGTGTATGTTAAGTTAACAACACCCCGAAAGCAGTCCGCAAAATGTGGTGCTATATGCAGAATCAGATCACATTCGTGTGAATATCCATGTGACCCGATTCTAGTGCGGACCAAAAAAATGGTCCTGCACGTTTTTGTGCGGGTGCGGTGCAATTAGGGCCATACAAAATATATGGCTCCAATCGCACCGCACACAATTTGCATGTGATTTGCACAGGAATGCACCGAGTGAAAACACGGAGATGTGAACCTGTCCCATAGGAAATCTGCTGTGCGTTTCTGCAATACGCAGCGGAAAACGCATAGGTGTGAACCTAGACTTAGTGTACACATACACATACAGAGTAAAATATGTATGTTGTTCTGGCACGTGGGAGCCACAGCTACTGTGTAATTTTGCCTATTGACATGCATTACAAAAAACGCTTTTCATGTTTTTTTGCACATAATCATCGGCAACTGCTTTTACACACACACATGTATTGCTGAATTTTTCAGAATGTAAAATGTTACCTTTGAGCCATTACGGTCATAAGCACACGTATGTAAATGTTAATGCTGCCCGATATGCGCATATAGCCGCACACCTTGTGTTCGGTAATTTATGTCAATGGGGCAAATTATGCTGCAGATGTGGCTTCTGGGTGCCAGAACAACGTATTTTTTTGTGTATGGCTATATACATCTAATGCCCCTTGCACACGGGGCCGTCTAGCTGCAGTTCCCCCCCTTCCGGAATTTTTGTTCGCTCGGGAGTGTCCAGCCCCACTGCAGGTAGCCTCTCAAAGTCTATGGCAGGCTGTGGCTGGACAAATCCTGCCCTACACTTCCATACACTTTGGGGCCCTGTGTGTTCAGGCAGAAAGGTCTGGAGTATAGGTCTTTGTCCCTGAGGGCATAGGGCCCAATCAGTACATGGTTCAGCCCTGCCCAGCTGTGCAACAGCCCTTATTCGGTGAAGGGCATCATCTTTAAAAAATGACTGGATAAACTATTGAAAGTGCAGCAGATTTTTTATTGCGCATTCCATATATGAAAAAAGCACCCCCTTCAATACAATGCTGCAACGCCAACCGTTCTAAGATGGAACAATAAACTCCTCCCTTTTTTTCCTACACCTCCCCTTTTGCTCCCTTTTCCAGTCTTTCCTACATCCCCATCTCTGCTTACTATTCCTAACGTTTTGCACTTTCATCTATCTGCAAATATTAGAAGTCATTGAGGTTGATATTTTAAAAGCAAATAGGATGTTCACTTTGTAAGGAAATTTGTACTCTGAAAGGGAATTAAAAACCTCTCTAGCAATACACACTAAACTGAGCACGTTTGCTTCCCAAACGCCTCTCTGCCGCCTGCACACAACGCTAGTGTGAACGTAGCCTAAGAGATACAACGTGGACATTTGAACAAGAGGAGGAGCTGAGAAGTCAGGATCAAATGGCCTTTTTACACAATGCAGAGGATTAACCCCTTAGGTTGCACAGTGAGTATAACAAGCATGCTTTACTGCATATACAGACTGATTTTACTGTTGTGGGTTTAGTAACACTTTAAGGATAGTGCCTTATCTCCATGATATTCTCTCCTTTCTCCTTCATTGGCAGCCTATGAACTTCAGCACTGTCAGCCTTTCTCTCTATAACTGAGCCAAGACATACAATCAAGGCTGGAAATGTAAATTTTTCTAATTGAAGAAAGTGACATACCGCATTTGCCGGCATATAAGGCGACTGGGTGTATAAGATGACCACCTCATTTTCCAGTTAAAACATAGGTTTTGGGCTATACTCGTCGTATAAGACTACCCCCCTTCTGAGGCCACACCATTTAAAAACATCAGATTTGAATAAACATCAGATTTGATTAAGTATACACCCACTAATCTCTCAGCCCACTGGATGTGCAGTAATACACCCCTTATGATTAAGTCCCGGATGTGACGAAACGCGTCAAGAGAAGTGACGTTGGACGCACATGAAAGGAACCAGAAGTGGCGTGTCGGCCATTTTGGAAGTTGTCAAAACCACATGGCAAGTTGAGAGGAAGCTGCTCGGCAACCCTGAGTGGTTTTTGGGCATGGGAATTTCCGTTTTTTTTTTAAACCTGGAATGTAAGCAGTTATAATAAATTTATAATCTTATAAAAAACGGAATTACACTATATATTATATCCATACATCTGTTACATGAGCACCCTGGAGTCTTGGGAATGTCCATTTAAACCATGAGGATGTTCAGGAGGATATGGTGGATGACATCCTAAGAGGTATACTTCAGGAGTGGAGGAAAGGAGTGGAAGTATGCTGATGATTCCTACCAGGGGTGGACTGAAAACTCATGGGGCCCCCCGGGCAATAGGGGATCATGGGGCCCCTGTGTCCTTGCCCAACCTCAAAAAAGCCTATGAAAAAGGTACTAGGGGCATCTCATGGGGCCCCCTACTGACCCTGGGCCCTTGGGCAGTGCCCGAGTTTCCAAATGGTCAATCTGCCCCTGATTCCTACTATATAAATAAGACATTTTTACTTTTTTGTTCTGGTAAGAGTATATATGCTTTTTCACTATAGAAGTATACACTGTTGTGGTCACTTGTTTTAATTTGCTGTATTCACAGAGTGATTCACTACTATTCACGTTGCACAGTGTTCACTATTTTTGCACTACTTTGAATTTTTGCACATATTTTTTTGGGGGGAAGAAATTATACCTTTTTGTGATTTATTTAATGTAGTGTTTTCTTTCTTTCGCGTTATTTTCTGTCCTCTTAGAGCCAGTGGAGGAGCACCAAAGAATGTGACAAGCTGGATTTTGGACACTTATTTTGTTGCAGTGACTTTATTTTTATTTTTTGAGTGACTATACACAATAAATTTTTATTTTGGTCATTGGATTGTTTGTCTTTGGGATTTATAGTTTTGAGTTTAGCACTTGGGTTTATAGTGTGGAGTATATAGACATATTAGATTTTTGGTTTAATAAAGTATACCGTGCTGAGCCAAACTAGCTCAAAACGAACGTCCCTACGGTAATCTGTCAGCCCGCTGGATGTGCAGTAATACTGTATGTATGGTAGCTTTGGCTACATACAGTATACCGCACTGAGCCAATCACGGCAAGTGATGTATTCTATTAATAAATACAGAGCCTGCTCGAATTGGCTGAGTCAGAGAGGCGGGCTGATGATGTCACAACCTCAGCCAATCCAAGCAGGCTCTGTATTCATTAACAGAATACATCGCTTGATTGGCTCAGCACGGTATACTGTGTGTAGCCGAAGCTACCGTACATACAGTATTACCGCACATCCAGCGGGCTGAAGATTAGGGACGTTCGTTTTGAGCCAGCTTGGCCCAAATGAACTAAAGGTTCACATTGTATACCCCGCATATAAGACAACCCCCGATTCTTGGGGTAGGTTTTTAGGTATAAAAAGTCATCTTATACGCCGGAAAATACGGGTAATAGTTTTTGAGACCAAGGAGTGATTGTTCTGGGCTTCAACAAAATGGCGGCCTCCAGCAAGAAGAAGCAGGAGTAATGATGGAGGCAATTTACAGCACACACTAATTTTGGTAGCATAATTATTAATGTGAAATGTACTGTATGTCCTTTTGTTAAAGAACTTTAATCGTTATCAAACTGTTAAGGATAAAGTTCATCTTTAAACTTTCAAATGCTTGAACACTGGAGGAGATTAAAAAAATACAGATACATCCCTGACTGCAACATGTACTGTAAATGCCAACAAGATCAGAAAACAGCTATTTGCTGTACATAGTAGGCTGAAAATAATTGTATTTGTTTATCACAATAAGTAGAAACGTATGTGAACCTTCAAGTAACCACTGTAATCGCAAACTTCAGAGAACTCTGCCGTTCCAAAAAACTGTATTTCAGAGATAACAGTTCTGGGTACATAAAACACGAAACATCAGCAAATGTGCTGGTGTGGGAGTAGCTCTATGCCATAACCCTGGTATTAAAATTTTCGGCAGCCGGTGCACTTTCAGCTAAATGTGATCAGAGCAGCTGATTAGCCGCTGTATCATTTTTAGAAGCAGCTGGAGGGGATATTTGCACACACACACACCATCCTCTCTGGTAGTTCTTGGGCTTACCCGTATCACCGGTGAGCCCAAAATCCAATCCAGTGGTTGCGTTGGCTGGCCATAGAGGTTACCAGAGACCAGATCGTCTCTGATGACCTCTATGACAGTGGTCTCCAAACTGTGTCCCGTGGGCCGAATGCGGCCCTTTGCTTTTCCTCTATCCAGCCCTCGGAGTACTATTCCTCTCACTAATACCAACAAGGAGGCACCATTTCTCCCACTGGCACCAACTATGGGGCATTTTTCCTTCCACTGACACCAATGATGCGGCACAGTTCCTCCCACTAATGTAAACAATTGGGTACTATTCCTCCAAGTAATACAAAGGATGGGGCACTATTCCTCTAACTAATACCAAGAATGGGGCACTATTCCTCCAACTAATACCAAGGATGGGGCACTATTCCTTCCTCTGATACCAATGATGGGGCACTCTTCCTCCCCCTGACACCAATGATGGGGCACTCTTCCTCCCCCTGACACCAATGATGGGGCACTATTGCTCCCCCTGACACCAATGATGGGACACTATTCCTCTCACAAACACCAATGATGGGGCACTATTCCTTCCCCTGACACCAATGATGGAGCACTATTCCTCCCACTGTCACCAATGAAGTGGCACTATTCCTTCCTCTGATACCAATGATGGGGCACTATTCATCCCCCTGACACCAATGATGGGTCATTATTCCTCCCCCTGACACCAATGATGAGGCACTATTCCTCCCCCTGACACCAATGATGGGGCACTATTCATCCCACTGACACTAATGATGGAGCACTATTCCTCCCACTAATACCAATGTTGGGGCACTATTCATCCCCCTGACACCAATGATGGAGCACTATTCCTCCCACTGACACCAATGATGGGTCATTATTCCTCCCCCTGACACCAATGATGGGGCACTATTCCTCCCCCTGACACCAATGATGGGGCACTATTCCTCCCCCTGACACCAATGATGGGGCACTATTCCTCCCACTGACACTAATGATGGGGCACTATTCCTCCCACTAATACCAATGATGGGGCACTATTCCTCCCACTAATACTAATGATGGGGCACTATTCCTCCAACTAATACTAATGATGGGGTACTATTCCTCTAACTAATACCAATGACTGGACACTATTCCTCCTTCCACTAACTACAAGCACTATGTACAAGCACTGCCGGTTTTTTTTTTGGGGGGGGGGGGGGGGGAGTATCAGAGCAATGTTTTTTTTTTGTTTTGTTTTTTAAATCTCATGCTTTCCAGGGTAGAGGAAAGATCTTGGGTCTTATAAAACCCAGATCTCTCCATGAAGAGGACCTGTTATGCTTTACTGTTATCATAAGGGATGTTTACATTTCTTGTGATAGCAATAAAAGTGATAACAAAAATGAGAGACAGTGTTAACATAATAAAAGTAATAAAATAAATAACAATGTAAAACATTTTAAAGTTCCCTCATCCCCACGTGCTCGCATGCAGTGGTGAACGCATACTTAGGTGGCGCCTGCATATTTACATGATGTTCGCACCACACGTGAGGTATCGCCGCAAACGTTATAGCAAGAGCAATAATTCTAGCACTAGACCTCCACTGTAACTGTAAACAGTAAAAATTTTGAACTTGAGTGTGCGCAATTTTAAAGTGTGTCTTGTTAGGTATCCATTTTAATCAGCATAACGTCATCTTTTATAGTTTACACAAAATGGGTTATATATTGTGTTTTCTTGTATTAGAATTCATTAAAGTGTTTTAAAACCATGTGTGACATTTTATATACCTGGGGAGCCACAGGTACCATGTACAGCTGTCTACAGAGTCAACAGCTGTATGCATCTTATGCATTTCCCCAAGCGTAAAAGTGGCATGTTCAAGGAAATACACATATCCATGGGTGAATGCCAGTACAGAAGCCAACAGTGTTTAGGTTGTAGGACTTTACAGTCTCTTGATGTCCATGTGCATAAGGACTAACAATGAGCTTCTCTTATTTGCTCCCTTTTGATTTGTTAAACATACCATCAAGAAGTCCATAAAATACCTGTTGATTCTGCCACAAATCTAGTGAGCTGATAACTACCTGTGCGCTCCACCTCTGCTCTTCTTACTGTTAGAATTGTTCCTAGCTCCCTCATTGAAATGCAGAACTCTAACCCTCCACCCTATGTTATGGAGATGAAGAGAGGGCGAGGTGTTATAGTACTAACACACTTAAAAAAAAATCCTAATAAATGTATATTGATTAGTTTGCATGAAAATTATAGCGTCTACAAACTATGGTATAGATAGTAGAATTTTTACTTATTTTTTTATACTAGTAATGGCGGCGATCAGGGACTTAAAGTGGGACTGTGATAGTGCGGTGGGCAATCTGACACTAACTGACGCTGGGGGGGAACTGATACCCTCCATCCTATGTTATGGAGATGAAGAGAGGACGAGGTGTTAAAGTCCTAACACACTTCTTGGTCTAGATTGACAACCCTGATCCTCCATGGATACAGTGCAGTAAGTAAGCGTTGTCATAAAGGAAAAGAGTAAAAAAAGATAACTGATGAAGCCACCATATCTAAGGACTTGTAAGCTACTACATATATTTTCTTCTTGGGTTTAGATACACTTTAAATTATAATTACCAGGAAAAAGTTCCCTTGGTTGTTAACCACTTGAGCTTCAGAAGCCTTTACCACTCGGGTTTTTTTTTTTGCGACCAAAATAAAAAAAAAACAATATTTTCTACTTTCTGCTATTATACATATCCAATAAAAAAATTTTAAAAATCAAATTTCTTCATAAATTTTGGCCAAAATGTGTCTTTGGTAAAAAAAAAAATCCCATTAAGTGTATATTAATTAGTTTGCATTAAAGTTATAACATCTGCAAACTATGGTATAGATACTAGGATTTTTATTAATTTTTTTATTCTAGTAATGGCGGCGATCAGGGACTTAAAGTGGGACTGTGAAAGTGCGGTATGCAATCTGACACTAATTGATGCTGGAGAGGAACTGATTAACTGCCACTGACATCTCCAGTGACAATAATACAGTGATCCCTGCTAATAATATACACTGTCACTATACTAATGACACTGGCTGGGAAGGGGTTAACATCTAGGGTGATCAAGGGGTTAAATGTGTGCCTAACAATGTTTAGTGTGTGTACTGTGTGCTGTATTACTAAGCAATGTGCTGGTTTTTACGCCCTGCTTTACAGGGAGGAAAAAAAAAACAATGAGCTTCTCTTATTTGCTCCCTTTTGATCTGTTAAACATACCATCAACAACAAGTCCATAAAATACCTGTTGATTCTGCCAAAAATCTAGTGAGCTGATAACTTCCTGTGTGCTCCGCCTCTGCTCTTCTCACTGTTAGAATTGTTCCTAGCTCCCTCATTGAAATGCAGAACTCTAACCCTCCACCCTATGTTATGGAGATGAAGAGAGGACAAGGTGTTATAGTCCTAACACACTTAAAAAAAAAATCCTAATAAATGTATATTGATTACCGTAGTTTGCATGAAAATTATAGCATCTACAAACTATGGTATAGATAGTAGAATTTTTACTTATTTTTTTATACTAGTAATGGCGGCGATCAGGGACTTAAAGTGGGACTGTGAAAGTGCGGTATGCAATCTGACACTAATTGATGCTGGTGAGGAACTGATTAACTGCCACTGACATCTCCAGTGACAATAATACAGTGATCCATGCTAATAATATACACTGTCACTATACTAATGACACTGGCTGGGAAGGGGTTAACATCTAGGGTGATCAAGGGGTTAAATGTGTGCCTAACACTGTTTAGTGTGTGTACTGTGTGCTGTATTACTAAGCAATGTGCTGGTTTTTACGCCCTGCTTTACAGGGAGAGAAAAAAAAACAACACATCGCTGCTGTCTGAATAGAGCTCAGTTTTTTTTAGGAACACAGAACTCTCTCCTGTCCTTCTCTGAGCTGATCAGAGGGTTCCTGTCATAAATTATTGGCTGGGATCCGCTGATTGGCTTGTGCTGCAGAGAATTAGAGCACAATCTTCCAGGTTTGCACGCGCATGCGCGAGTAGACTCGGAAGAAAGCCGCAATGTACAGGTACATGATTGTGCTTGTACGAGCTGACCTGCCGCAGCACATGTACTGCGGTGGGTCAGCAAGCAGGTAATCATCTTTTGCCTATACCATCTAATATGGTATAGATATTGGGTGGAAAGGTTGTGTTGTAGGGAGGTGAGGACAAGGGTTAATAAATACTAAGAGTCACATCAGACTGGGCTTTTGTCATGCTGTGATTTTGTTAATTGAAAAATGTGGTGTGATTACTTCACGCTGAGCAGGAAAATGCTATATCGGCTTGATGCGAAGGTCTCTAAATAAGTGCATATGTGCCATAATGAACTATTTCTCCATAGAAACTAACCTAAAATGATGTAAAGTTTACCAACTCTGCATGGGGTACATATGTCAACCACTGTGCACATTACACTGTCACCCCAACAATCACCCGTCATGCTGAGCACAGAATTAATTCTGAAGGCACAAACAGAGCAAATCACGACTCATGTATCATGAAGACTGAGACCACGAAGAAGATAATATTTGTCCAAAAATACATTTATTACAAAAATTGCATCTATCTATCTAAAATAAAATGACAGCACCCCGAGAGCAAAATAATTACAGTACGAGGCCAAAGGAAGTTGATAAACCATAATAAGATTTACACCATATAGAGATAGCAAACTTTAGTATTTGGCATAATATTATCAATTAACCACTTCAAGTCCGGACACTTTCACCCCCTTCCTGTCCAGACCACTTTTCAGCTTTCAGTGCTATCACACTTTGAATGACAATTGCGCGGTCATGCAACACTGTACCCATATGAATTTTTTTGAGACAGATAAAACTTTATTTTGGTGATATTTATTCACCATTGGGATTTTTATTTTTTTGCTATATTAATGAAAAAGTCCAAACATTTTGAAAAAAAAAAAGTGTTTTTCTTAAAAAGTTCTCAAATAAATAATCTTTCTTCATAAATCTTGGCCAAAATGTACTCAGCTATCTTTTTAGTAAAAAAAATAACCCAAATTAGTTTATAACTAAAAATTATAATTTTTCAAAACTTTTTTTTTACATTTGTATATAATTTTTTTATATTATTATTTGTCTTTGTTTTTTTTAACATACTGTCACCCTAGCAGTACAGTGTCACCATAGTATTACTTGTGGGGGGTGATGAAGATTTTTTTTTTTTTTTTACACTGATTGATTTTACACCCATAAAGGCTGTAAAAGCAATAATTTCTCCTTCTCTTTGGCTGCATTCTTGCAGCCATTGAGAAATACTGTGAGAGCTGTGATTGGTCACAGCGTGTCACATGGTACAAGGCTGTTGTGAATAGCCTTGTACCATGTGACCTCTGTGATCATTCACAGATTTCACTAGTAGTAAGCAATGATGCCAGGAAGTGACATCTTGTTTACTACTGTTCATGTGATCACTGATTGGCTAATCAGTGATCGCTTGATCGGGACCTCACACAGAGGTCACGTACAGCGATCAGTGCCGCGTGCTCCTAGGCAGGGAAGCGGGAGGACGTTTATAAACGGCCATCCACTCCTGCACTGCTCCCGTCCAGCCATTTATATACATGGGCTGGACAGGAAGTAGTTAATAACTGATTATGTATTGTCATTTTAAAAAATGGTTAGCACTTCCGCCTGGCAGTACTAGGGTCATTGGTTCAAATCCCAACCACGGCACCACCTGCCTGGAGTTTTCATGTTCTCCCTGTGCCTGTGTGGGTTTCCTCTGGGTACTCCGGTTTCCTCCCACATTCCAAAGACATGCTGGTAGGTTAATTGTATCCTTTCTAAATTGGTCCTTGTATGTGTATGTATGAATGTGAGTTAGGGACTTTAGATTGTACACCCCTTGAGGGTTAGTGATTGATGTGAATGTACAATATATATGTAAAGCGCTGTGTAAATTGATGGTACTATATGAGTACCTGTAATAATAATAATAATAATTGATTTTGTATTGTAATTTCAAAGGGCTAAAACACCCAAACTGCTTTTTGGTAGATGTTGAAGAGTTAAACCTACTTAAAATATATTGGTAGGATATCTACACTTTAGGATCAGCGCACCTGCTGTGGCCATTAGGACGTTTACACTCTTCCACTTTATTAATTAATATGCTGTATATGGGGAATAAAGGAGAAGAGCTTGAAGCATCCAAAGGTGGATAGGAATGCTCAAACTTTCCAAGTGGACAGGAGCATGTATGGTTAGAAATGAAGGCAGAAAGATCTCACTGTTGGGGTATTGAAGACAAACAAAAAGCCAGGGACAGGCTCAGTGTATCAGGCGTCATCTATAAATATAATATCACTTTTGGGTGAATTGGCCTTTTAAACGTCCATTAGAAATCCACAGGGACATAACTCACATATTGTGTGAATCAACATCACTAAAAGTTATCACACACAGTATGAGTAGGCAGTTCTATTGACTTCAATGATCTTTAATTATAATTTAAAGCCCCACGTAAGCATGAAAAAAATTACACTTGCAGTAGGTCCCCCTTGCAAGGGTTAAATGAGTTAGGTCTAGGAGCATGCTATGTGGCCAGTTACCAGGGGCGGACTGACCATCTGGAAACTTGGGCACTGCCTGAGGGCCCAGGGACAGTAGAGGGCCCCATGAGATGCCCCTGGTACCTTTTTCATAGGCTTTTTTGAGTTTGGGCAAGGACACAGGGGCCCCATGATCCCCTATTGCCCGGGGGGCCCCATGTATTGTCAGCCCGCCCCTGCCAGTTACCTAAAGCTTCTTCTTTTTGGTGCTTCACCTGGCAGTCACACTGATTGTCAACATTTCTCCATTGTATGTGAGAAGGGCAACGGCCTCTCCACAACCTGGAGCATCAGAGAAGAGCTCAGGAGGAGGTTGTGGTTGGGGCACTGCAACGGTATATATATTTTTTTTTAAATCCTGGACTGCAGGGTTTTTTCCCCCAGAGGGGAGGGTGGTTTAGACAAAACAGGTCTAGTTTCATCCAAATAGGAAAGAAATCACAGTGGTTTAACTGAATTCAACCAAACCCAATTAAGGATGTTCAAATGATGTGCGGTCTACATTTAGTGAATTCTGTAATTACATTCCCTCTGGCCTGTTTATGATAACTGTTAATTGCAAGTTACAGCATTTTTGTAAAAAAAAGAATATATTTTAGGCTTTGACTGTGTTTATATGTGCAGTTTAAAGCCTAGTTCAAGCAAAGTAATTTTTAGTTCTTTTAAAAAATAAATTATTTTTCTTCTGCCTGTAATCTAAAATATAGTAAGGCGGACACACTCTAAGCCCTGGTTCCCATATATGCGGCTGTGCGGGCTGCGTTTTGCGCGGGAACGAGAGCCCATTCACAAGAGTCCCTGCACTTCTTCTGAAAACGCAGCCCGCACAGGAACCTTGGTTCCCAGTACAGTTGCATTTTCCAGTTTGGTAGCATGCCATTAGAACTAATGGCACCCGCCCGCGGGTCTGCATTTCTCTGTGTGGGTGGTGCGGCTGCACGGATTGTCATGCGGATCTGCAGCAGCACCACCCACACAGATGTGAACCTAGCCTTACAACTATATACACTATTACAAATTACATAGTTACATAATTAGGTAAAAAAAAACACAAGCATATCTAGTTCAACCAATAGAAAAAAATAAACAGAAAACAACCATAAACACAATCCTATACACAGATTTGATCCAGGAGATGGCAAAAAAACCTCCTATTTATTTCAGGTACTTATATAGCACCGTCAATTTACGCAGTGCTTTTAGATATATATATTGTACATTCACATCAGTCCCTAACCCTCAAGGGGCGTACAATCTAAGATCCCTAACTCACATTCATACATACACATACTAGGGCCAATTTAGACAGGAGCTAATTAACCTACCAGCATGTCTTTGAAGTGTGGGAGGAAACTGGAGTACCAAGAGGAAACCCATGCAGTCACAGGGAGAACATGCAAACTCCAGGCAGGTGGTGCTGTGGTTGGGATTTGAACCTGCAACCCCGGTACTGCCAGGCGGAAATGCTAACCATTTAGCCACTGTGCTGCTCCTATGAAGCATGGTCCAATTTGTTCCAGCAAGGTAAAAGGTAAATTCCTTCCTGATTCTCCAGGAAGCAATTTGGATATTCCATGGATCAATAATCTCTGGTGTTAGGGATCATGTACAGTACAGCTGCTAAACTGACGTTCAGGAGCTGTTCAGCGTTTCTTTCAGCATCCCCTGAACTCGCCCTAATGTTTTCCTTTGTGTCCATGTACACATAGTCGTTTACAGTCGTTTATAGGCAGTTATTATTATTATACAGGATTTATATAGCGCCAACAGTTTGCTCAGCGCTTTACAATATAACGGGAGACAATACAGCAACAATACAGTTCCATACAAGAGGATTAGGAGGGCCTGATACTGGGCGCTTACAATCTAGGAGATAGTTGAATTTACAGTCGATTTTTTGAATGCACCAAACTTGCATTCAGGAGTAGATTTTACCAGCGTTTCAAATGCCAAATGCTTGTAAACGTGTGTAAACACGGTTAACCATGTTTATAAACGTTTGCATTTAGAAGCGTTTTTTTAACTGTTCCATATCCAGATGCTGTCCAGAGCCTTTTTTCATCATCAGAAATGCATGCAAAGCGTTTTCCATGTATTCAAAATGGACCTAGTACACCAGTGCAGTCAGTTCCAGGTTTTGCGTGAAGGAAAAAATGGTAGAATGTGCTGCATTATGCTCATGATGGGATCCATAGTGAATACAACCAGAAAGACAGGTCATCTCAACAAATTACATAGTTACATAATTAGGTCATCTCTGCTTCTGCTCTCTCTATTTCTCTCAAAATGTCTGAAATAGTAAATTTTTTTTACTGTTTTTCAGTGCATTTTGGGAAGGTCTCCTGAGGTTAACTTTAAAAAACGCTTCTAAATGCAAATGCGCATAAATGCGGTATGCAAACGTGGCTAAACAGACTTTTTTTAACCTACGTTTTCCAGCGGTCAGTTTCCATCGTTCAGAAGAGTTTTCCAAATCCCCCGTGTACATGAGCCTTTAGGAGTGACACCTGCATCCCCAATTATACATCTATGGCCCCTTTCAAACTGGCGGACTCTACCAGCAGATCCATCTTCTCAACGAAGAATCTGTTCACTGATCCCCCTTGAGCAGGCAGATGACAGGTTTGTGTCTGCTCTGCTTATGCAGAGTGGACACAGCCTGCTGTCCTCTATGGGTGGACAATTGTAGACGTACCACCTGTCCGATTAGGTCCGGCTGTCATTCGATCTGCTAGATGGATGGGAAACGGTGATTTATTGGATCAGATTCAGGTGGGTGTAAATGGACATATGTCCATAGGGGGCCGCAGATGGTCTGACCGGGTCCTCCTGAAAAATGGACACGGGGGGCCTAGTGAATGACCTGGAGAGAGCTAGGACCAACGTAACAAAGGCTACCATCAGTAACACACTACGCCGCCAGGGACTCCGATCCTGCAGTGCCAGACGTGTCCCCCTGCTTAAGCCAGTACATGTTCGGGCCCGTCTGAAGTTTGCTAGAGAGCATTTGGATGATGCAGAAGAGGATTGGGAGAATATCATATGGTCAGATGAAAGCAAAATAGAACTGTTTGGTAGAAACACAACTTGTCGTGTTTGGAGGAGAGAGAATGCTGAGTTGCATCCAAAGAACACATTACCTACTGTGAAGCATGGGGGTGGCAACATCATGCTTTGGGGCTGTTTCTCCGCAAAGGGACCAGGACGACTGATCCATGTACAGGACAGAATGAATGGGGCCATGTATCGTGAGATTTTGAGTGCAAACCTCCTTCCATCAGCAAGGGCATTGAAGATTAAACATGGCTGGGTCTTCCAACATGACAATGATCCCAAACATACCACCTGGGCAATGAAGGAGTGGCTTCGTAAGAAGCATTTCAAGGTCCTGGAGTGGCCTAGCCAGTCTCCAGATCTCAACCCCATAGAAAACCTTTGGAGGGAGTTGAAAGTCCGTATTGCCCACCAGCGACAGCCCCAAAACATCACTGCTCTAGAGGAGATCTGCATGGAGGAATGGGCCAACATACCAGCAACAGTGTGTGCCAACCTTGTGAAGACTTACAGGAAACGTTTGACCTCTGTCATTGCCAACAAAGAATATATAACAAAGTATTGAGATGAGCTTTTGATATTGACCAAATACTTATTTTCCACCATAATTTGCAAATAAATTCTTTGCAAATCAGCCAATGTGATTGTCTGGATTTTTTTCTCATTTTGTCTCTCATAGTTGAGGTCTACCTATGATGCCAATTACAGGCCTCTCTCATCTTTTCAAGTGGGAGAACTTGCACAATTGGTGGTTGACTAAATAATTTTGCCCCACTGTATACATATATATATATATATATATATATATATACAGTGGGGATCGAAAGTTTGGGCACCCCAGCTAAAAATTTGTATTAATGTGCATAAAGAAGCCAAGGAAAGATGGAAAAATCTCCAAAAGGCATCAAATTACATATTAGACATTCTTATATTATGTCAGCAAAAGTTAGATTTTATTTCCATCATTTACACTTTCAAAATAACAGAAAACAAAAAAATGGCGTCTGCAAAAGTTTGGGCACCCTGCAGAATTTATACCATGCACTGCCCCCTTTGCAAAGCTGAGACATGCCAGTGTCATGGATTGTTCTCAATCATCGTCTGGGAAGACCAGGTGATGTCAATCTCAAAGGTTTTAAATGCCCAGACTCATCTGACCTTGCCCCAACAATCAGCACCATGGGTTCTTCTAAGCAGTTGTCTAGAAAACTGAACCTGAAAATAGTTGACGCTCACAAAGCTGGAGAAGGCTATAAGAAGATAGCAAAGCGTTTTCAGATGTCAATATCCTCTGTTCGGAATCTAATTAAGAAATGGCAGTCATCAGGAACAGTGGAAGTTAAAGCAAGATCTGGAAGACCAAGAAAAATATCAGACAGAACAGCTCGCAGGATTGTGAGAAAAACAATTCAAAACCCACGTTTGACTACACGATCCCTCCAGAAAGATCTGGCAGACACTGGAGTTGTGGTACACTATTCCACTATAAAGAGATACTTGTACAAATATGGTCTTCATGGAAGAGTCATCAGAAGAAAACCTCTTCTACGTCCTCACCACAAAAATCATCGTTTGAACTTTGCAAATGAACATATAGACAAGCCTGATGCATTTTGGAAACAAGTTCTGTGGACCGATGAGGTTAAAATTGAACTTTTTGGCCGGAATGAGCAAAGGTACGTTTGGAGAAGAAGGGGCACAGAATTTAATGAAAAGAACCTCTGTCCAACTGTTAAGCATGGGGTTGGATCAATCATGCTTTGGGGTTGTGTTGCAGCCAGTGGCACAGGGAACATCTCACGAGTAGAAGGAAAAATGGATTCAATAAAATTTCAGCAAATTTTGGATGGCAACTTGATGCCATCTGTGAAAAAGCTGAAGTTAAAGAGGGGATGGCTTCTACAAATGGATAATGATCCTAAACACACCTCGAAATCCACGGGGGATTACATCAAGAGGCGTAAACTGAAGGTTTTGCCATGGCCTTCACAATCTCCTGACCTCAACATAACTGAAAATCTATGGATAGACCTTAAAAGAGCAGTGCGTGACAGACAGCCCAGAAATCTCAAAGAACTGGAAGACTTTTGTAAGGAAGAATGGGCAAAGATACCTCAAACAAGAATTGAAAGACTCTTGGCTGGCTACAAAAAGCGTTTACAAACTGTGATACTTGCCAAAGGGGGCAGTACAAGATATTAACTCTGCAGGGTGCCCAAACTTTTGCAGACGCCATTTTTTTGTTTTCTGTTATTTTGAAAGTGTAAATGATGGAAATAAAATCTAACTTTTGTTGACATATTATAAGAATGTCTAATCTGTAATTTGATGCCTTTTGGAGATTTTTCCATCTTTCCTTGGCTTCTTTATGCACATTAATACAAATTTTTAGCTGGGGTGCCCAAACTTTCGATCCCCACTGTATATATATTCAAAAGATAGAGAAAATCCTACACTTCTACTTAAAAATAAAGGAACTGGATACCATTAAAGACACATTTTAAACTTTTGGAGCACATTAGATGTACAGTATATTTTTGTCTGTGACCTCACTGAGAAGATTTTCCCTCACTTCCTGTCCTTGTGATACCTCGACAAGAAATGGGGGGGGGGGGGGCAACTGACACTAGGAAAGAAAGGCACAGGCTACAATAAAAAAAACAACCCTTCTCAACCCTACTACAAATGTGGACACAGACAATAAAAACTTGAGCATGTTTAACCCTTTCCCACTCTAGCCAAAACAAAAAGCTTTGAATAGACTTGGGCTTGAAGTAATGGATGGGAACATGTAAAAAATTAAGAAGTAGGTGTTATCCCAATTTGTCTGCAAAAGTGGAAAAACCATTTAATCGCTCACTTATAATTATTCTATAATCATTCTGTATACTGTATACCACAATGTCTACATTTATATTCCAGGCATTAGCACTGTTGAAGTAGAGGGCTTTTGGTGTGTATTTACCCTATTGCTTCCTACAAGCTGAAACTAGTCAGCATACATTTAGCTTTTCTGTTAGAATCAAATACATAACAGCGATATTTAAGGCCAGAATGGCTTCTCTTGGGATTTAGGAGAATATTTCATGGCCACAAATTTTTATTACTCTGTTTCATGATATGTGCAGAAAAAATATATTACGGTACTTTATTTTCTTTATAGCCCTTAAATAACTGTCTAGCCTGTCAACACGCTCCATATGTCATTCCATGGACATGCTGCATTCTCTATGTTCTCAGCTACAGTACATACAATATATTCTGTTTTTGTGTTATATATGTTTACTATTTAATTGAGTATATATTTTTCATGTTAAGTTTACCTATATATAAATCTGTATCCATTTGCTTTAATCTTTTGGTACATGCTCGATTGCCCTGGTGCCCTGGTGCTCTGCCCCTCCCCAGCATTACTTACAGAGTGAACTGCAGGCCCCTGCATACAGTAGCATTGTAAGCGCAAGTGGAGCTTGAGTCACTTAAATGCTTCCATAGTGCAAGCAAATGTAATAGAGCTAAGAAGACAAAGACTTATGGACTTCTTGTTATCTGTCTCTGTGTGACTTGTGAAGAACATGGGAGATGCCAAAGGATGATGGGTGTTATGGGGATCTAAAACTGGCCATAGATGTATTTAAATTTGACCAGCTCAGCAGGGACTGGCTGAATTTCGATCCATCTATGGCTGTTCCCGTTCCAGAGAAGACAAACTTCTTACGAACTGGCTTGTTGGAAAATTGTCCTTCAATCAGTACTGCAGCCATTGGATCATTGATTAATCAAGGAGCAGAGATGGCAAAAATCTTTAACAGTCATATATAATGTCTGCTGTTTCTGACCAACTCCCGTAGCATATCTACATATAGTTGCTGTACAGCATATCTAAGTCTTAGACTGTCTCCTGCAAAGTGCATAATTCTTTACCTTCTCCTGTTGCATGTCTGCAGTCTGTGACTGTCTTTTGTAGCATGTCAACAGTCTCTTAATGTATGTTGGCAGTCTCTTATTGCACATCTGCAGTCTCAAGCCATCTCTTATTGCACATCTGCAGTCTCAGCCCTTCTATTGTATATCTCCAATTTCAAGCCATCTCTTATTGCACATCTGCAGTCTGAAGCCATCTCTTATTGCACATCTGCAGTCTCAGCCCTTCTATTGTATATCTCCAATTTCAAGCCATCTCTTATTGCACATCTGCAGTCTGAAGCCATCTCTTATTGCACATCTGCAGTCTCAAGCCATCTCTTATTGCACATCTGCAGTCTCAGCCCTTCTCTTATTGTATATCTCCAATCTCAAGCCATCTCTTATTGCACATCTGCAGTCTCAAGCCATCTCTTATTGCACATCTGCAGTCTCAAGCCATCTCTTATTGCACATCTGCAGTCTCAAGCCATCTCTTATTGCACATCTGCAGTCTCAGCCCTTCTCTTATTGTATATCTCCAATCTCAAGCCATCTCTTATTGCACATCTGCAGTCTCAAGCCATCTCTTATTGCACATCTGCAGTCTCAAGCCATCTCCTATTGTATGTCTCCAATCCGAAGCCATCTCTTATTGCACATCTGCAGTCTCAAGTCATCTCCTATTGTATGTCTCCAATCTGAAGCCATCTCTTATTGCACATCTGCAGTCTCAAGCCATCTCCTATTGTATGTCTCCAATCTCAAGCCATCTCTTACTGCACATCTACAGTCTCAAGCCATCTCTTATTGCACAACTGCAGTCTCAAGCCATCTCTTACTGCACATCTACAGTCTCAAGCCATCTCTTATTGCAAATCTGCTGTCTCAAGCCATCTCTTATTGTATGTCTCCAATCTAAAGCCATCTCTTATTGCACATCTGCAGTCTCAAGCCATCTCTTATTGTATGTCTCCAATCTCAAGCCATCTCTTATTTCATGCCTGTAGTCTTAAGAATTCTCTTCTAGCTTGTCTGGAAACTTTAGCATTCTTTTAAATATTACAGATTTTAAATATAATGTGCAGCCATTTGGTGTTATCAGGGGCCCAATAGACCCTCCAAAATCCATCAAGCTGGCAACCACTGCTTCACTGTATCTTTTCTTCTCTCACTATGTGCTCAAGATATGATTAATACCTAATCTGTATGTGCTCTACCAAATGCATAAAGGCTCACTTTAATTAAAAATGAAAATTAAGCCTTGAAATACACTCAGGGAACACGGCCTGTCTAGCAATGCTTATAAATTGTTATGTGGATATAGCTGTATTGCACCTTATCAACCTCTGGGCCTCTTACACTCACCAAAATGTATAAACTCAAATAATTGGCTGGTCTTCAAGTCAGTTCCTTTCTACCTGGGGTGTACCTGGAAACCAAGGATGATGCTGTACACAGGTAATGATAGCTAACACATCTGAGTGGGTGTAAAAGGCTCACTTTTGCAAATAAATTCTTTAAATAAATCAGAACAATCCAGACAGATATATAGCGCTAGCTAGTCCATTCATTCAAGGGGATGCGCATAATCATAGAGGTACTTGTATGATGAAAAGTACAGCGGAAAAACAATGAGGCTGTGTATATCAGACTAGAGACATAGCATTTATCCCTTAACTGTATGACTGCAAGCTACAAAACAATTGAGCAAGTCAGGAACACAATTTGACATTCTCTCAGATGTTGAGGTAGTATGTGAAGAACACCCCATTATCAGAGCTCAAAACCATGCATCTAACACAGAATGCTCCCATTAGCCAACATTGAGGTCAGAACAAGAAGAATGCCAGATATAATTTAGTATGTAGGCTGAGCAACCAGATGGGCATTTATAGGCACGTATTCTCCATCAAAGGGATCTCTCAGAGTGCAAAAGTTCCAGGTGGAGAAAAGAGGAAAATAATTGAGTGGAAATAGAAGAGAAAAGGGGGAGCAGGGGCAAAAAAAAAACAGGATGGGATGGGAAAAATCGTAGTGTATGTAATTAAGAGGAGAGTGCACCTCAGGCCAGTACAGTTATTCCAGAAACATAACTAATCAAGCAGCCATCACAAGTCTGCTAAGATGACGAGTAAATGAAGTGTGTCCAATACAACCAGGTTTTACGACATTGTTCTCCAGTGCCACTGGCGGAATCTACAGTCTCTTCCATAAGCTGGATTTCATTAATTTTGCAAAGCCAAAGGCTAATTGATGTGGCAGTAGTTTGTTTCCTTAAAAAAGAGATACAAGCCACTGCGGCATTCAAGAGATGGGTGAGAAGCAATTTCTTATAACGTTTGGTCATAAGTGGGGCAAGATGTAGGAGGAAAGCAGCCGGGTCATTTTAGAGATTGGCATTGGTCAATTTAAATATAATTTCGCTCACTTGTTTCCAATAGTCTTGCAGTACTGGACTGCTCCAAAAAGCGTATAACGCGGAGCCCTCCTGTTGACCACATCTCTACCACAGCAAAGAGCAGTTCGGATAGAGTTTATGCAAAAGTTAAGGTACTCTGTACCATCTGGACATGATCGTAAAACTGTCTTCTCTCATTCTGCAAGATATGGAAGCTGCATGTGAGGGCCGCAGGATTCTATCTGTCTGCTTTGCCATGAAAGTCCTCCCTAGATCCTGCTCCCAGTGCCGCAGATAGGTAAGGGGTTGGATATCTGGCCCGCATGTGAATAATTTATAAGATGTCAAAAGTCCATGGTGGATTGTAGATGAGGCCAGACATAGGTTGTCAAACTCAGGAAAGGTGGGTCATCTTTTCACTCATTGCAATTTTAAATGCAATGCATTGTAGTTCTGTATTTAATTTGTTTACAGTTGCAAGAAAATGTATGTGAACCCCTTGGGATTACGTGGAGTTTTTCATGAATTGGGCATAAAATGTGCTCTGAACGTCATTTAAGTCACAACAATAGAAGAACGCAGTCTGCTGAACATAATACTACACAAACATTAGATGTTGCCATGGTTTAATTGCACATAACATGTAAGCATTCACAGTGCAGGGAGGAAAAAGTATGTGAACCTTTGGACTTAATAACTGGTTGACCCTCCTTTGGCAGCAATACCCTCAACCAAACGTTTCCTGTAGTTGCAGATCAGACCTGCACAACGATCTGGAGTCATTTTGGACCACTCCTCTTCACAAAACTGTTTCAGTGTAGCAATATTCTTGGGATGTCTGGTGTGAATCGCTCTCTTAAGGTCATGCCACAGCATTTCAATCGGGTTGAGGTCAGGACTCTGACTGGGCCACTCCAGAAGGCGTATTCTGTGCTGCTGCAGCCATTGTTTTGTTGAATTACTTGTATGCTTTGGGTCATTGTCCTGTTGCATCACCCATCCTCTGCGGAGCTTCAGTTGGCGGACAGATGGTCGTACGTTTTCCTGCAAAATGTCTTGATAAACTCTGGAATTCATTTTCCCATCAATAACGATCCGTCCAGGCCCTGAGGCAGCAAAGCAGCCCCAAACCATGATGCTCCCTCCGCCATGTTTTACAGTGGGGATGAGGTTTTGATGTTGGTGTGCTGTGCCTTTTTTTCTCCACACATAGTGTTGTGTGTTCTTCCCAAACAACTCAATCTTGGTTTCATCTGTCCACAGTATATTTTGCCAGTAGTGCTGTGGAATATCCAGGTGCTCTTTTGCAAACTTCAGACGTGCTGCAATATTCTTTTTGGACAGCAATGGCTTCCTCTGTGGTGTCCTCCCATGTACTCCATTCTTGTTTAATGTTTTCCTTGTTGTAGATGTGTCAACAAAAATGTTAGCATGTGCCAGAGATTTCTGTAGGTCTTTAGCTGACACTCTGGGATTCTTCTTTACCTCATGCAGCATTCTGCACTGTGCTCTTGCAGTCATTTTTTCAGGATGACCACGCCTAGGGAGAGTAGCAACAGTGCTAAACTTTCTCCATTTGTAGACAGTCTGTCTTACTGTGGACACATGAACATCAAGGCTTGTGGGGATACTTTTGTAACCCTTTCCAGCTTCATACAAGTCAACAATTCTTGATCATAGGTCTTCTGAGAGCTCTTTTCTGCGAGGCATGGTTTACATCAGACAGTGCTTCTTGAAACCAGTAAACCCAAAACAGGTGTGTGTTTTTTAAGGCAGGACAGCTGTCAGCAACACATCCAATATCATCACACTGATTGGAGTCAAGGTTGGCTCACTCCTGGCTCCAATTAGCTCTGGGAGAAGTCATTAAGCTAGGGCTCACATACTTTTTCCTCCCTGCACTGTGAATGTTTACATGTTATGTGCAATTAAACCATGGCAACATCTAATGTTTGTGTAGTATTATGTTCAGCAGACTGTGTTCTTCTATTGTTGTGACTTAGATGACGTTCAGAGCACATTTTATGCCCAATTCATGCAAAACTCCACGTAATCCCAAGGGGTTCACATACTTTTTCTTGCAACTGTATATATTTAATGCTGATGGGCCTTTTAAAAATATTTTTGTTTTGTTTTTTTTGGTACCTCTGAATTGCTGCATATGAATATCTTGTATTCTATGCAGCCAGAAAACAGAGCTCTAATTTTGTTCTCTAGGCTATTCACCTGGTCTGGTTTAAAGAACAAAGCCTCTTAACAGAGATCAATAGATTAAGCTGGAACTTACACACACAAGAAAATTAGACAGAGCAGTACCTACTACCTCCTTTGCTGATTGTATTTTTTGTCGGCTGTCTATGAAGTTGTAGTCAGAGAGACAGTCTGAAAGCAAACACCACAGCTGTGCTCGCAGCATACTATAGATAACCTAGAATACTTTAGTTAAACCTACATCAGTGCTGTACACTTTAGAAAACCTTTATTTATTTAAAAAATACATATATTAGAATGTGAAACAGATAACAAAAAACAAACAACAGCTAAAATATTTAGTGGCCTAAACAAAAGAATTGTCAGAATAAAATTAGTTTCCCTATAATACTTGAATACATTCTTGGTGAATTCCATCTATAATATGAACCAGTACCCAACAATGCTTAATCTTCATAACCTGTGTGCTCTGCCATTTGAGTCACATTTTATGTATATAAAATAAATATACAAACCAATATGTTGCGCTTATTCACCCCATTTTTGCACAGATAGTAATATCATAATAAGTCCTCAAGGAAAAGTCCATGAAATGTGACTATATGTTAATTGAAAGCCATATCTTTAAACAAGTGATGTGCCGCCAATGAGAAGAAAGAAGGAATCCTCCACCATCACTACTCACAGCCTCTTACCAGACAATGTGACCAATCAATGGATGTATTGGATCCTAAATCTTCTCCACCAAAAAGACAACTCCACAGCTAGTATCTCGATGGTAATGATCCATGGTGTTACACCTCAAAGATAATGGGATGTGTGCAAAGAGAACAAAGTCTCTTCACAGTGTAGTATTTAAAATAATTAAAAATGTAATAAGCGTAATGCATTTACAAACATATGATGATATTAGCATGTGAAATCATAGAAGTTTCCAACCAACAAAATGGCCACGGTGCGTGGCGTGATGAAGTCATAAGCCATAGCGCCACCCTACGCATTTCGTCATAAGATGCCTACGTCAGGGGCGTGGCCTACGACACCCATCATGCTATAAATAGTCACATTTCATCATATATTTGTAAGTGCATTACTCTTATTAAATTTCGGATTATTTTAAATACTACACTATGAGGAGCCTTTGTTCTCTTTGCACACATACCATTATCTTTGAGGTGTAACACCATGGATCATTACCATCGAGATACCAGCTGTGGAGTTGTCTTTTTGGTGCAGAAGATTTAGGAGCCAATACATCCATTGATTTCCCATACTAGCTGTTTTCGACAGCATAATCTGTGGTCACCTTCTCTGATAAGAGGCTGAGTGGTGATGGTGGAGGATTCCTTCTTTCTTCTCGTTGGCGGCACATCACTTTTTTAAAGATATGGCTTTCATTTAACATATAGTCATATTTCATGGACTTTTCCTTGAGGACTCTAATTTATTACCGCTCCTCACAAGACCTCCTTCTCTCTATTTCCCTGGTCTCCTCCTCCCATGCCCGCCTCCAGGACTTCTCCAGGGTGTCACCCATCCTCTGGAACTCCCTGCCCCAACCCATCAGATTATCACCTACTCTCCTCTCCTTTAGGCGCACCCTGAAAACCCATCTCTTCAGGGAAGCCTACCCCACCCCCTGCTAACTTGTCGACCTCCTCCACTCTTCCTACCACTCCATCCCCCACAGCTATCTCCTCCTGTGCCACCATCCCCTCCCTCCTAGATTGTAAGCTCGAAAGAGCAGGGCCCTCGATCCCCTCATGTTTTGCATTGTATTGGTATTGTTCTGTCACATGTTCTGTCCCCCTTTGTAATGTACAGCGCTGAGCAAACTATTGGCGCCTTATAAATACTGTATAATAATAATATTAATAATAATAATAATTACTATCTGTGTAAAAGTGGGGTGAATAAGCGCTACATATTGGTTTTTGTAATTATTTTATATGGTGCCTACATTTTTGTGTTAGCTGCTTTCTTCCCATATATAGTGCATTTAGCGCAGGTATACATCATCATTATTGGATTCCATGTATATGCATCAGCACGTTTGCTTATTGGTTCTTTATAACATACACCTTATATTCTACCTTTGTGTTCTCTTCCATAAATGTCATATATTTCTTGAGGAGATATACAAAATATGCCAACACAAAATACCAACCTTCAGTCCGGATGGTAAATGGAGAGTCTGCCAATCGTTTGGCTGAAAACTGGCCACCCAGTGAAGTCATCAAGAAGCAGAGGGTGAAAAACCCAATCCCCAGCACAAAAATCCTATAAAATGTGAAAAATTGGATTTACTTTACAGGCAACAATAGCAAGACATTTACCAACAGAAACAAGTTACACGATGTACTTTACTAGAAGATGTACTGTATCTGCCTAATACATCTTTTTTAATATTTCATGCAGTTTGATATTAGGAAGAAGGGCTAATCACATTACATTTAATAAACACAGAAAGAAATGTAAAAGAGCATTACCATGTCTCCCAATTTTCTGAGATGAGAAACAGGGACAGCGTTTAAAACAAACTATGCGGCCAGGACACACTGCCAGTTAGCTGGACTATGAAAAATTGTTATGCAGAAAAGGTTTGGTTAAAATAGTATTCAGTGATATACCGAACTAATCTTAAAACTTTCCTTACCTATTTTAAGGCCGCTCCGGTCGGGTCACGTGATCTGGCTCCCTTGCAGGCCTGGACCGGGCATTTTGGACTGAGCAGCCCCAAGCCTGGGGACCCAAATAATCCACTTTATTGAACCAAGATAAAACCAATACAGACAGTGGAAATACAACGGGGGACTGGAAGGTAAATGCATTATACACTAAAAACAGCGCTTATTCACCAGTTTTCTTCACTGCTTTCAGTTTGGAGGATTAAAAGGATCATTGAGCGCTATCTTCCCATACTTCTGAGTGATGACATATTTGCACAAATATTGTCCCGTGGTACTAAAATTGTTTCCTGACGTGCACCAACATTGGGCAATACTCTGTCCTCTAGCTATTTCTCCTCTAGAAAAACTCAAAGAACATGGCTGAGTTTTAAGGATAACTATAGGTGTGGTATAGAAGGCTGTCCCTGTTGCTCTTGTATTAATAAAGAGGAGGAATTTAGATCTACAATTAGTGGCAATGTTTACAGGATCAAGAACTTTATCAACTCTAATACTAAGCATCTAATATATTTGATCACCTGTAGAAGTTGTCAAGTACAATATGTTGGTAGGACAACTAGGAGGCTACGAAATCGCCTCCATGATCATGTTTATGACATATAAAAGAATCAGTCTACCAATGTCGCTAATCATTTTAACAGTGCTCATGGAGGTGACCTTAGTGCTTTGAGCATACAGGGCATTGAGAGGGTGGACAGGTCTCCTAGGGGTTTAGATTGCTGTGCAAATGTGAAGTCTTTCGGATTTTTTTATTTCCATACACGTATTCCTAATGGATTGAATTTTGAATGGGATCTTCCCCATTTTTATGAGTGACTTCCTTGCCCAGCCATGCCCCCCCTCCCCTCTGATGTGATTATGTTTTACCAGCTTTTTGAAAATATGCATTTATTAGACTACATACATTTATTTGGTGCTGATCTTTTTTTATTATTTTCTGTGTTTCTGCCCATTCCATCGCCTTATTACCCTTTTTGGTCTTTATTATTAGAGATGAGCGAATCGAACCAGGCGAAGTGGAATTCGATTCGAATTTCAGGAAAAATTTGATTCGCGTCGAATCCGAATATTAGCCTACTTCGGGTGCGCGAATCGGATTTTTCCCGATCAGCCGGCAAAAGTGTCCCTGCAGAGAGCTCCGCTATTTCTGACAGTTCTCTGACAGTTCCTTCACATGTACAGCGGTTGAAACATTGTATCTATTTGTTTCCATTTAGGATACAGATGTTTTTATTCGGAAACAGATACAATGTTTCAACCGCTGTAAATGTGAAAGTCAGAGAACTGTCAGAAATAGAGGAGCTCTGCAGATACACTTTTTGCCGGTTTGGAATTATTCTTATTTTCATCCTACTTCTTCTTCTTCTTCTTCCTCATCCTCATCCTCAGAAGAAGAAGAAGAGGATGAGGATGAAGAAGAAGAAGTAGGATGAAAATAAGAAGAATTCCAAGCCGGCAAAAAGTGTATCTGCAGAGCTCCTCTAAGTGTATCTGCAGAATAGAGGAGCTCTGCAGATACACTTTTTGCCGGCTTGGAATTCTTCTTATTTTCATCCTACTTCTTCTTCTTCCTCTTCATCCTCATCCTCTTCTTCTTCTTCTGAGGATGAGGATGAAGAAGAAGAAGAAGAAGAAGTAGGATGAAAATAAGAAGAATTCCAAGCCGGCAAGAAGTGTATCTGCAGAGCTCCTCTAAGTGTATCTGCAGAATAGAGGATCTCTGCAGATACACTTTTTGCCGGCTTGGAATTCCTCTTATTTTCATCCTACTTCTTCTTCTTCTTCCTCTTCATCCTCATCCTCATCCTCGTCTTCTTCTTCTGAGGATGAGGATGAAGAAGAAGAAGAAGAAGAAGCAGAAGTAGGATGAAAATAAGAAGAATTCCAAGCCGGCAAAAAGTGTATCTGCAGAGCTCCTCTAAGTGTATCTGCAGAATAGAGGAGCTCTGCAGATACACTTTTTGCCGGCTTGGAATTCTTCTTATTTTCATCCTACTTCTTCTTCTTCTTCTTCTTCTTCTTCTTCTTCTTCATCCTCATCCTCTTCTTCTGAGGATGAGGATGAGGATGAAGAAGAAGAAGAAGTAGGATGAAAATAAGAAGAATTCCAAGCCGGCAAAAAGTGTATCTGCAGAGCTCCTCTATTCTGCAGATACACTTAGAGGAGCTCTGCAGATACACTTTTTGCCGGCTTGGAATTCTTCTTATTTTCATCCTACTTCTTCTTCTTCCTCTTCATCCTCATCCTCATCCTCTTCTTCTTCTTCTGAGGATGAGGATGAAGAAGAAGAAGAAGAAGAAGTAGGATGAAAATAAGAAGAATTCCAAGCCGGCAAAAAGTGTATCTGCAGAGCTCCTCTATTCTGCAGATACACTTAGAGGAGCTCTGCAGATACACTTTTTGCCGGCTTGGAATTCTTCTTATTTTCATCCTACTTCTTCTTCTTCTTCTTCATCCTCATCCTCAGAAGAAGAAGAAGAGGATGAGGATGAAGAAGAAGAAGAAGAAGTAGGATAAAAATAAGAAGAATTCCAAGCCGGCAAAAAGTGTATCTGCAGAGCTCCGCTAAGTGTATCTCAAGAGCTCCGCTATTTCTGACAGTTCTGTGACATTCCCTCCATACAGCGGTTGAAACATTGTATCTATTTGTTTCCATAAATGGAAACAAATAGATACAATGTTTCAACCGCTGTATGGAGGGAATGTCACAGAACTGTCAGAAATAGCGGAGCTCTGCAGATACACTTAGCGGAGCTCTGCAGATAGATACAGCGGTTGAAACATAGGCTATGTTTCAACCGCTGTATGGAGTGAATGTCAGAGAACTGTCAGAAATAGCCTATTTCTGACAGTTCTCTGACATTCACTCCATACAGCGGTTGAAACATAGCCTATGTTTCAACCGCTGTATCTATCTGCAGAGCTCCGCTAAGTGTATCTGCAGAGCTCCGCTATTTCTGACAGTTCTGTGACATTCCCTCCATACAGCGGTTGAAACATTGTATCTATTTGTTTCCTTCTCCTTCTTCTCATCCTTCTCCTTCTCCTTCTTCTCATCCTTCTCCTTCTTCTCATCCTTCTTCTCATCCTTCTCCTTCTTCTCATCCTTCTCCTTCTTCTCATCCTTCTCCTTCTCCTTCTTCTCATCCTTCTCCTTCTTCTCATCCTTCTCCTTCTCCTCATCCTTCTCCTTCTTCTCATCCTTCTCCTTCTTCTCATCCTTCTCCTTCTTCTCATCCTTCTCCTTCTTCTCATCCTTCTCCTTCTCCTCATCCTTCTCCTTCTCCTTCTTCTCATCCTTCTCCTTCTCCTTCTTCTCATCCTTCTCCTTCTTCTCATCCTTCTCCTTCTCCTTCTTCTCATCCTTCTCCTTCTCCTTCTCCTTCTTCTCATCCTTCTCCTTCTTCTCATCCTTCTTCTCATCCTTCTCCTTCTTCTCATCCTTCTTCTCATCCTTCTCCTTCTTCTCATCCTTCTCCTTCTCATCCTTCTTCTTCTTCTCATCCTTCTTCTTCTTCTCATCCTTCTTCTTCTTCTCATCCTTCTTCTTCTTCTCATCCTTCTTCTCATCCTTCTCCTTCTTCTCATCCTTCTTCTCATCCTTCTCCTTCTTCTCATCCTTCTCCTTCTTCTCATCCTTCTCCTTCTTCTCATCCTTCTCCTTCTTCTCATCCTTCTCCTTCTCCTCATCCTTCTCCTTCTCCTTCTTCTCATCCTTCTCCTTCTCCTTCTTCTCATCCTTCTCCTTCTCCTTCTTCTCATCCTTCTCCTTCTCCTTCTTCTCATCCTTCTCCTTCTCCATCTTCTCATCCTTCTCCTTCTCCTTCTTCTCATCCTTCTCCTTCTCCTTCTTCTCATCCTTCTCCTTCTCCTTCTTCTCATCCTTCTCCTTCTCCTTCTTCTCATCCTTCTCCTTCTTCTCATCCTTCTCCTTCTCCTTCTTCTCATCCTTCTCCTTCTCCTTGTCCTTCCTCATCTCCAAGGGCATTTAAATTAAAGGTACAGTGTTCTGCACTAATTTAAAGGCTCTCTGAAGCCTAGAAACCCTTTTAATAAGTTAAATTCGTAGCGAATTAATTCGCATCGAATCGAATTTCTTCCTCAAATTCGGCGAATCAGCCGAATCGAATTTTTGAATAATTCGCTCATCTCTATTTATTATATCTGGGATGGTGAGGAAAGGACAGAGACTTTGTTATTGATCTGAGACATATCTATTTTTATAATTTGTATATCTTCTTATTTGAGATGGATCCAATATACATACATTTATACATGATGTGGTGTTTTCTTCTGGTATGTTATTTTTTGTTTCTTCTTCCCATACATTCTTTACAGCTTTATTTTCATTTTTATTTTTGCCATCTCCATTGTGCGATGCGGGAATTCTTGCACATATCCTGTGGTTGGTGCATTGGATTTTATGCGTTGCACTCTGGGGATGTTAAAATTGTTAGTTGCAGAACTATCTTTACCTTTAAATCGGTTTGGTGTTGCAAGAGGTTGACCCAGTGTTGATTAGAAGGAATATCTGTTGCTGGTGTTTAAAACCAACACTTTGTACATGGGTCCACTGGGTAATGAATAAGTGCTGTCTTTAGTGTGAAACGCGTTTACCTGTCAGTTCCCAACTGTATTTCCACTGTCTGTATTGCTTTTATCTTGGTTCAATAAAGTGGATTGCTTGAAGCGCAGCCGATCGGACATCCTTTGTTCTCATCTATGCACCACATGAGCTGGGATAGAACCTACAGGAGGAGTTGTGCTTGGAGATTGGGAGTCTCTATACCTTGAGCAGCAGTAAACATATACCCGGGGACCCTTTCCACGGAGTCCGATGAAAGACAGCAAAAAAGAGAAAAAGAAAGAAAGAGAAAGAAGGAAAAGGAGACAGAGAGAAAGAAAGAAAGAAAGAAAGAAAGAAAGAAAGAAGAGAGAAAGACAGAAGAAAAGAAAAAAAGGGGGAGTGGGGAGACACAAGACTGCCGGGGCAGAGACAGGA
Organism: Staurois parvus; assembly: GCF_062004578.1. Taxonomy (NCBI): domain Eukaryota; kingdom Metazoa; phylum Chordata; class Amphibia; order Anura; family Ranidae; genus Staurois; species Staurois parvus. Next base: position 3,445,519 of record NW_028318089.1, on the reverse strand, counting down.
GGAAAGGGCATGAGGAGGAGAGGCAGAACCAGCTTTCCCTCTCCTCTCCCAGCAGTGCTGGTGGGGGACCTTTCAGCAATGGGGACAGTCTATCCTGACAGATCCACCGCAGCACTCGCAGGGAGGGAGGAACCTCCGGGAGCATAGCAGGAGATGGGGGGGGGGGTCGCCAGGGAAGCATACAGGAGACAAGGCAGCGAGAGATGGATAGGAGGGGCGACACATAGAAGAACTGGAAAATGCATTTCGCACCTGCCACCACTAAATGCCTGGAGGAGGGAGCGGAGGAGAAGCGGGCATTCAGTGGTGGCAGGTGAGAAATGCGCGGTCCGGTTCCTCTATGAGCCGCCCGCCTGTACCTCCTATCCAGGTGGCCTTAGCCCACTGGGCAAATGCCTGGTGTGCCCTATCACCAGTCTGAGCCTGCTCCCCTATGTCAGCTAGCAGCGGCATCAGGGGAGAAGAGGGAGCAGGTGGACCATGGTAAGCCTATGGGTGACATCACCGCTCAGACATTCCAGCTGTTATTGAGCGCTCTTTCCAATCCCCTGTTGCCAGTATGACCTGACTGGAGTGGTCTGAGAATAGGTAAGTATACAGATCTTTCTTCCAAAGGTTAGTTACAATAGGAGAGGGTAAGCAGCATTTTTAAGATTAGTTAGGTATATCCCAGGAAAGATTTCTGCACAGCCAACGTAGACCATGGAGGAACACAGTAAGGCTGCCAAGGGTGGCAAAATGCCAGAAATACATAACTTTTCTACTGCCAGTAACACTTTCCTGTGTATAACAAAAGGTTAGCGACTGACACCCTGCCTGCCAATGACTTTATTTGGCTCCTCGTTATAGCAGTCCCTGAGTAGTTTATAATTTATTGGTTGAATAGTGTACTCTTACAGTTCCCCCACTCTGGCTTTGCCCACCTAGAACTGAACCGCTAGTGCAGTAAGGTGACACTTTGCTCTTCTACTTGGCATTTCTAGGTGTACTAGGGTAGACTGACCTCCATCAATTGGTCTCCTGCAACATGGGACCAGCTTTACTGAAGTAATGAATTGAGGGAATTTGTCATATGTGGACACTGCGAACCAGGCAGAGGCAGCATATTCTGTTATACAAGAAAACAGAAAAATACTAAACATCTACAAATGGCCAAATTCGAACAGTAGTGTGATTATGGAAAGTGTAGAAAGAGATTATGAAAAACATGGTTACGCTTTTCATACCACTGACTTCTGAGTCCCACTGGAGAACAATACAGGCAGATTTTAGCACTTTATGGTAGGACAGCAGCTGACACAGAACATTAGGCTCCACTTAGCTTCATAGTAAGTGTAAATAAAATACCAAACGGCTTATGAGCTGTAAAGATATGGGGGCTTATGCGTACATATTCGTGACCGATATCATCAACTGTTTAAACACAATGTTGCATTTAAGGTTTACTTATCCTTTAAGTTTCTTATAATAAGACATTACAGTTAATGAGGTATTCTGACTAATATCTGCAGTGAGCCGTATCAGCTGCCTTTCTCACATTGCCAATAAATGCTATAGAACTGCAACTATGCACCTTAATGATAGAAAGAGAAAGTGGAAATTGATTAGCTATAAGCTTGATGTATTTTGGATGTATAATGAGGAAATTAAAGAGATAAAAGTGATTGCGTTCAGCTATTATTTATTAAACACGTGGACAGACTGCAAGAGCAGAGAATATACTTGGGAATCTTTAAATGTGAAATGCTTGTCAAACAAATCCGAGTTTGAACAGAGATTGGCAAGAATAGAAAGAGGATTGTACGTTGGTCATTAGACTAAAAAAAAACCCCCAGATTTTTAATGTGCTACTATACAACTTCTTACATGGTACTATACTACTTCACTGCTGTGGTATCATGCTACTTCTGAAGTTCTACCTTAATTTGGGGCCATGGTACTATACTATTTCATGACTAGTACCACAGTACGTCTAATGTTCTACATTAATTCAGGGCCTTGGCACAATACTACTTCACGACTGTGGTATCACACTACTTCTGAGGATCTACATTCATTCTGGGCCATGGTACTATTCACAACTGTAGTATCACACTATTTTTTAAGGTTCTACATTAATTCAGGGCCATGATACTATTCACGACTGTAGTACCACACAATTTTTTTTTGAGGTTCTAAATTAATTCAGGGTCATAATACCATAAAACTTCATGACTGTGGTATCATGCTACTTCTAAAGTTCTATATAAATTCAGGGCCATGGTACTATACTACTTCATGACTGTAGTACCACACTACTTCTGAGGTTCTACATTAATTCAGGACCATGGTACTAAACTACTTCATGACTGTAGTACCACACTACTTCTGAGGTTCTACATTAATTTAGGACCATGGTACTATATTACTTCATGACTGTAGTACCACACTACTTCTGAGGTTCTACATTAATTCAAGGCTAAGGTACTATTCATGGCTGTAGTACCACACACGTTTTTGAAATTCTACATTAATTCAGGGCCACAGTACCATACTACTTCTGAGGTTCTACATTAATCTGTTCCCACCAGCCATATGCATATATGTGGCCTCTTGGTGGATTGGATTTAATGCCGAGAGGCCGCTTATATGCGTCCCAAATGTAAACATTTCTGTGCTGAGAGTTGGCATCCTGCCTGGTCCCAGTACAGTTACTGTAAAGCTCTCAATGGCTAATTATGATTGGAGGCTTTCTAATCATGTGCCTGGAATGCCTGCCTCCATCTACTGGCATTCAGAACCTCTTAAAGCGACAGGAGGTGATGGTGAGTAGGGGTTCATTCAAGGCCATAGTACTAAACTACTTTACAACTGTGGAAGCACACTATTTCTGAGGTTCTACATCACTTCAGGACCATGGTACTATACTCCTTCATGGCTGTGGTACCACACTACTTCTCAGTGCTGTGGCACTACTTGCTCCTTCAGGGATGAGGAATTACATTACATCAGGGTTGTGGTTCTACATACTACTTCAAGGCTGTGGCATGATACTACTTCAGGGCTGCAGTGCTACATTACTTCAAGGAAGTGGTATTACGCCATCTAAGGGCTGTGGAAATATACTGCTTCAGGGAACTAAATTACTTCAGGGCGGCAGCACTATACTTCTTCAGGGCTGTGGAACAACACTTTGTCAGGGCTTAGGCAATACATTATTTCAGGGCTGTAGTACTACGTACTACTTCCTGAAAGCAGTTCTACATTACTACAGGGTTGAGGAACTACACTACTTCAAGGCTTTAGCACGTCACATTGTTAGAAGTGGGAAATACCAGTTCAACTATGTGCCTATTGATCACTGTACACTTTTTTGAGTGTGCCTGTTGGCCAATGCACATGACTCAGGCAGTCTAAATATTTCTGCACCATCAACTGCCTCTACATCTCCATTGTCATTCTAAAGCAAGAAAAGAGGAGGAACAATGATGCCATGTTGTTGTGTTCACTGGTAAAGCAGTTCTGAAGATGGTGATGTAGGGCTATGAAGAATGGTTGAGGACAGGGCATGCGAGGCAAATAGACTGTGAACAAGTTCAGTTGACTCATTTTCCCCAGAGCTTAGTAAATGCGGTAAGGCTTTGCTGATTTTCATCATCCAATCATGTACAAGCAAAACTGTTTTTTCCTTGCACCTGATTGGGTATTATTTACAAAGTGAAGCTTTACCACATTACCAAGAAAAATAAGTACAACTGAACTTAAAGAGTCCAACTGCACTTGCAAAATGCTCAGTCTAAGTCCACCCCAGTGTGTTTAATATCATAGGTTTCTGCTTATGCTAATGACTTCCTTACCTAATGCTGTATGCTAAGTTCTTATATATAGCGTTACACATAGACATACAGTATACTACTTGTAAATTGATTGTTTCCTAAAATTATAACATTGAAATATTACCAAATGTAACAAGCAAAACAGAAAAATACCATTACGTTCATGTTTAGTTTAAGGCTTAATAAATGTGACAGATTGCTACATAAAATGCCTATGTCGTCCTTCAACAATAATAGAGGAATGGATCAACAAATTACATAAACGCATTTGGATGCAAAAACTGTTTATTGTTATTTCTATTTATCTTGCCAAATGTAGTGTTTTAGGATAGATAAGTGAAATCATCACTTTAAATATTTTTTGCTAAAATGCTCTTGTAGTATTAATATTCAGACATGTGTAAATAGGCAAAACACAGTAAGGATACATATACTCTGGAACTGCCTTTGGACTCAAATTCTACTGGCAGCAGAAAAATGCTAAACGTCGCATAAACGCGTATAAACGTGGTACCGCATGTAGCCGCATTTAGCTCTTGAATGTTTATTCATTTTATTGGCCAGAGTACTCGCCAGTAAAATGAATAAACACCCAAGCACTAAACACTTAGACATTTACAAAGTTTTTGCTGCATTTGGCACTTTTTGGCCAAAATGTTCCTGTCCTGAATGCAATTCTTCTGCATTCAGGAGAGGGAGGTTTACCTGCCCCCAGGGACGTCCCTAGGGTTGGTGTCACCCAATGCGGTAACACTTGGTTTCACCCCTCCCACGATCCCTACAGGATGGATCGGGTCTGTGGATTGGGGAGCATAATGGATCGGACTCTGATCTATTATGCTCCCCAATCTGCAGATCCGATCCATCCTGTGGGGATCGTTGGCTTGCAACCTATACGGGGTTAACTGATCTCTCCATGAGCTCCACGAAAAAGTAAGTTTTAAAGCAAGCCGACGATCCCCATAAGATGGATCAAATCTGCAGATCGGGGAGCATAATGGATTGGACTCCAATTCATTATGCTCAATCCACAGATCTGATCCATCCTGTGGTGATTGTCAGCTTGCTTTAAAACTTACCTTTTTGTGGAGTGGGTCCGGTGTCACCGCGTGCGATAGATGTCACCCGGTGCAGCACGCACCCCCCTGTACCTGCCTAGGGATGCCACTGCCAGCTCCTAAACTCTGCTGCTCCCAAACTTTGGTAAAAGACTATGTGTGCATGGACACGGACAGTTGAGTTCAGGGGCTTTATCAAAAAAACACCAAAAACGCAGTTTACGTGAGGCCTTATCCACAGTAACCAATAGGAATTTACCTTCTATTGAATTAACCTGAAATCTGATTGGGCTATATTGGTTTCTGCTCACCAATCTTGCTCCTTTCAGAATAATATTGTATAGGGATGTGCTAATTATACTAAATACTCTACAACAACATCTTAGGACTTAAATCCTAAAAGAATGGGTGCTGCAGGAGTGTCACCTCCTGGGAGGCATCTGAAGATGCTGGCTTGTTGAAAGCAATTTGCTTAGGTAACGGCCTATGGCTGTTCCCCACTGAGAGGATTTAGAAAAAAGATTGACTAAGGGAGAAGATATCACAAACACCTTTGAGAATTTGAGCCTAGAGTGGTGATGGACAGCAACTATGTTTTGGGGTACCCTGATTTATTAGTCTTTCCATTTTGCAATTTTTTCCCAGTTTATTTACAACATGACTGGCACTCATTTTTATTGGCCTGAAAAAGAACCTTGTTACCATGTAGGTGTTTGGGAAATGTGCAATGTAAGCTGTTAGACACCTAAAGGCCAATCTTTATTGAATTTGGAAGAGCCAGGTGAGAAGAAGAAAGCTGCCACCACTCCAAGCCATCAAACTCACACTAAGGTTAATTTATTAAAGGCAAATAGACTGTGCAAATTGCAAGTGCAGTTCCATTATTTTTCCTTAGTAAATGTAATGTGGTAAAGCTTCACTTTGTAAATAATACCCAATCAGGTACAAAGAAAATTAAAAAAGGCATTTTTGCTTGCACATGATTAGATATACAGTTCCACATAATGATCCAATACAAACGTTGTACAAGCTAGGACTTAGCCCTTGGGTGGTTCAGTGGATATGCAGTTGGCTACCGGATTGATACCAGAGTGTGGTTGTAAATGGGGTTCACTTGGAAAAGAGACCAGTCACTAGTGGTGTACCACAAGACTCTGTAAAAAGGTCCTGTTCTATTTAATCTATATGTAAGTGATATAACTAAAGGGTTGTTGAGTAAGGTATGTATTTTTGCTGATGACACAAAGGTTTGCTATAGGGTTGGTATCCCTGGAGGATTCTGTAACATGGAACATGATTTAGCATTGCTGGAAGATTGGTCAAAGTGGAAACTGCAGTGCGATGTTTCTAAATATAAAATAATGCACCCATGGAAAAAGAATTCCTTAACAGAGTGCAACATTGGGGGTAGTGTTGGCCAGCACTACAGAGGAAAAGGTATTTGGGAGTACTTATTTCACATAATTGAAAAATTAGCAAACAGTGTGACCAGGCAGTGGGGACAGAGAATTCCAGGATGCATCGCTAGAGGGGTCACCAGCAGGAGTAAGGAGGTCCTGATTGCCCTACATAGATCTTAAGTTAGACCTGATGTAGAATCCTGGGTCCAGTTCTGGAGACCTCACTTACAAAAACATATTGATCAGATAGAATGAGTCCAGAGACAGGTAACAGAAATGGGGAAATGACTCGGGGATAAAACATATCAAGATTGACTTTGGGAACATAATATGTACAGTCTGGAGGAAAGAAAGGAAAAGGGAGACCTCTGAAATTTTTAAATACAATAAAGGTGATGAAAAAGGTTCAGGAAGGCAGTATTTTCAATATGAAACCCAAATTAATCACACGGGGACATGAACTCAAGCTAACTGGTGTAAAGTTCAGAACTAATCTTAGAAAGTATTATTTTACTGAAAGAGTAGTTGATGCTTGGAATAAACTTACAGAGAGTAATGAGGCAGTCAACAGTAAATAGCTTCAAATATACTTGGGACAAGCATAGCTCTATACTCATGCAAAAAAGTTAACAAAACAAAAAAATTTAAAACAAAACAAAAAACAAGAAAAAAAACCCATGGATTAACCCCCCCCCCCCAAAAAAAAAGCAAACTCTGACCACTCTGACCACTCTGTCTTTTTTATGCCACCACTGTTTCTCTGATAGAATTATATTTTCCTTGGATTCTGCCTCTGCTTGATCTGCCTCTACCATTGCTGACAGTGGCCTTTGACCCAACTTCTCTCCTGCTTGCCATTTATGCTTGATCTGCCCGTCTGCTACCGACCCGGGGTGCCTGACCCTGCAACTTGCTCATCCAGGATGCTACAGCTCCTCAGTACAGCACACTCTCATCTGGCTCCTCTCCCTGCTACCAGCCTGCTTGCTACCAACCCCCCCAGTGCCTGGACAACCCAAAAATCTGAGTTAATGTAAACTGTTGTAATAATCATTTCCTGCTTGTTCATTCTGACCCTCCAATATGATGGTAAATCCCTACTGTCCAATAGGATAAGGTGGGATGAGCTGCCAATCTTCCTAAGAAGTGTTGAAATGGGTGTGTTACTTCGGCCATGGTTTTAGGTCTCCTTTGCTAGAGGGGCTAAATCCATATGTTCAGGTACTGTTTAAGAGGGTGACAGGCTTATTTTAAGAATATCTGTTCCACGGTATATTGTTATGCCTAGAATAATAACAAGAAGTTGGAATATTAACATTAGGTTTCTTACCGGAAGGGTCTGAGCGTTAGGAAGCATCTTCGGACCAAAACCTTTCCATCTGAATTCACAGACAACATCCTTAAATTCTGCTATTAAAGCTAAACCGACCTGAAGGACCAGATCACCAACCTATAAACAAACATCAGTTTTAGTGCATTCACAGATTAGATATAAAAAGACAATAATACTCATACCAAACATCTGATTTGGCCTACACTAACCCTCCAAATACTTCTGCCCTTCCATACAAAGCTTAATCCGGACATACATGGATCAAAATTGGGCTGGTTCAGCAGAGACTGCACAAATTTCAATCCATGTATAGGCAAGCTGATTGTACCCAAGTCGATCCATCGATTGATTTGGGTGCAACCAGCCTGTGGAATTTTCCTGCATATGATTACTGCAAGTGACTATAGCCGCTAACAGCAACCATTGTATTCTGCCAGCCGGGAAGGGTCTCGAGGCCTTCCTCTTCCCCGTCGGCAGAATACAATAACGCTGCGCGATGGAAGAAAAGAAAGCCGGGTCATCTATGGACTGCCAAAGGGTTGATCCACATTTTATTTAAACATTACTTTCACTCTGAGATCTCTGTATGGATGCAGAAGAGTCTGAGCCAACCACAACAAAGTCTTTATCATAGTACAAGATGTCACGGCTGTGCTGGTGCTGATGGTAATGCCTGGTTGTCTGGAACAAAGGAGGCAACTTCTAGGTTTCAAGAAGTTTAATTGGCTGATTCCAAACTCACTTTGCACTCCATGTGTTGATTATAAGAAACGTGATGCCTGTTGGTCTACAGCACAGGTGTCAAACTAGTGGCCCTCCAGCTATTGCAGAACTACAAGTCCCATGAGGCATTGCGAGGCTGACAGTTATAATAATGACTCCCACAGACAGAAGCATGATGGGACCTGTAGTTTCGCAACAGCTGGAGGGTCATCAGTTTGACACCCCTGGTCTATAGGAACCTTGCCATTAAAGTGTGGAATATCTTGTATAAGACCACTGAAGTGTGAGAAATCTTTTATATTATGAGGAAATCATTCCAAGTTTCTTGTCAAGCACTAGAGAGTTCTTCCATTCACTCTTAACACCCTCACTAAGCACACTCCATCTTCTCGTATGCTTTCCTCCACAGTGTTCACTTCCCACTAGTGGAGGGTTCTTTTACACAATCGGTTTACACCCTTGTGGGCTCATGCACCATCTCCATAACTGTTCTCACCCCAGTGTGACAATCCCTTCCTGAACACCTCTTGCTATCTAAGTGCCACCACGCTGGATGAATGAACACAAGGGGTACATTAGGATAGCAGAATTGTCAGTCTGAGGGGAGGGGAGGGGAGTGTTAGATTTACTAACAGATTTAAATGCACTAACACAATGAAACCAAACTTCAGTTAATACTTTATAAGCAGTTACAGAAAGCAGTTTTGTTTATTTCAGGATTCAGGTGTAATATAAATACATAATAGCTGATCATTGTAAGCACCCCTGCTAGTGTTAAATGGTTTGACTCATCCTTGTAACTGATACATTTGCAAGAGAGCTTGTTCTTTTGAAAAACAACAGACATACTGGCCACATCACCAAGTGAAAATAAGGGAAGGAAAGCCTAAAAAAGAAAACAAATGCATTCATCACATATAAGAATTGTTAAGCTGCAATATAATAAATGTTTGTTTTTGAGTTTAATACCGCTTTAATATAGCACAGATATTCTTCTCAGATTTAATGCTTTGATGTGCAGATGTGGGGTATTTCTCTGTTGGATGTCTGAGAGGTGGTACCTCAGGTTTATTCAAGTACAGAGGCTTGCTTTGTTAATATTCAGGAGATTAGGATGTATAATTATCTTCACAATGACTGCAAATGTTTCTGCAGTCGCAAGTAATTAATTAGCACAAGGTCATAGAAAACGTTACTTTCACCTAGTGAACAACTATAAGCCGTTTCGGTAGTGAAGAACGCAGGTGACACAATGCAATTCAGAAAATGCTGAGGTCTGTAAGATGTCCTATTGTAGATCGAAACATTAATGGAACATTCGGCCATCTTTGGTGCTAACATCACCATGTTACTAAAGTCATATATATTTAACATTCCAACATTGCCAAGTAAACTGTTATTTGTGTATAAGCAAACTTGTTTTGTGTATGTGAAGTTTATTAAGTACCCCAATGTACAGCTGTGAGGCTCTGGCAAAGTCATAGTGGTATACCGACGCCATTGTGCTTCCAAGACCTTACTAAAACATAGTCTACACTGAAGTATTATAAAATATTGCATGACACTTAGGCTACGTTCACACTAGCGTTGTGTGCAGGCGGCAGAGAGGCGTTTGGGAAGCCTTTTTACCATTTCCCAAACGCCTCTGCCAATTCTGCACATTACAGCACATGGTGCTGTTCTAACGGGAGCATTTGCGTCACGTCGTGTTGCGTCGCGGCAAAACGGACGCCTCTGGTCGAGTCAGGAGGCTTTGAAGCCTCCTATTCTCGTCTATGGTGCTGCTCTGCGAACGCCCGGCCGGCGTTTGCGGTGCAGTTGCAACATGGTTGCAGGACGTTTGCAGAGCGGTTACACCACTCAAACTGCATTATAGGCGTTTGTGGGGAGTTATTAACGCTCGGCAAACGCCTAGCAACCGCCGCTAAACTGCGCATGCGGAGTTTGCGGAGCGTTTGCCAAGCGTTAAAAAACACTCCGCAAACGCCGGACCAACGCTTGCCAAACGCTATAGGGGCGTTTGGCAAGCGTTGGTAAAACAGCCAAGTGTGAACAAGCCCTTACGGCAATCACGTCAATTACGGCAGTTGAACTTTTACTGCTGGCTGGTGGCTCTGTTGTTCCCCCGCAGCATACTCGTATGTTATGGGGGAACTTCCGGGTTAGCAGGCGTGCGCACGTGCCACCTGCTGCTTGTGCTGTGGTTGGACACAGCATGAGTTTGTCAGCAGGCTCATAGCCAATGATTTTAGCTGTGAACCTGCTCATGGCTGTGGCCAACCACAGCACAGAGATCAGTACGTTAGTTCATATCAAACACAGATCTGGCTGGTTCTGCACCCTGATCTCACTTACTGTTCAGAGCTGAAATCAGGAACAAAATCCAGCCAGTCTGTGAGTAAAATCAGTACACATACACTTGTTAGGCACACAGTTAACCCCTTGATTGCCTTCCTGATCACTTTGTCACCCAGCCAGTGTCATTAATACTGTGACAGTGTACAGTATTATCACTTATCACTGTATTAGTGCCACTAGCAGCGTCATATAGTGTCAGAGTTAGTTAGTATCCCTCCCAGCCAGTGGCAATTAGCGCCAGTCCCTGGTTCCTGCCATACTATCACAGTCACATTTTCAAGTTGATATTCACCGCCATTACTGGTATAGTGTCTGTCAAATCAGTATCAGGTCACGGTCATGATCAGAACTATACTAGTGTCCCCAATAATATAGTGTCCTCAAAAACACAGTGTTAGCAGGAAAAGCCCCGATTGCTGCTAGAACTTGTGTTTAGCCCCCCCCCCAACAAGTGTAATGTCAGTATAATTTTTCTGACACTGTCCGTCTGCTTACAAATATTCCCTGATTGCTAGCCAGGAGCTCTTTTTCCCATAATTGCCACTAAGTAAAGATAGTGCCCAAAATGTCTAAAAAGAAAAGGTACACTAGTGAGGAGGTGTACAAGATTCTGAGCATGACAGATGAGAGTGAATGGGAGGCCTCATTGTCCGAATCAGCTCAGAATATGAACCAGTAAAAAGCAGAGGGACTCTGACAGGTAGCTCGGACAATGGAGAAGAGGTCTCTGCTAAAATCAGATGTACCCAACCCCATGGTACTGAAGTGCTAGAAATTATGCTGAGATGCAGAAGGGTGCAAGTACTAGCACTCCATGACCTTTTGGTGATCTGGCAAGCACCAAAAGCGTAGTATATCCTGGCATTTAGACACCAACACTGCAGTATTTCATGTTGAAGTGGCAAGCACCAGCAGTGAAGTACAAGCCGGTAAGGTGGCTAGCACTAGTAGTATAATGCAACCACAGCCACCAATAATTCAAGCACTGGCCCATAGAGCCCATAGAGGCATTTTAGAAGTGCTTGCAAATCATAATTGGCTGCCCTGTAATCCCCCAATTCACAGCTAAAGACTATGACTGATCTATTCATGTAGATCAGTCATAGTCAACCCATTAAAACAATTTTGAACCCAAATTGGATGTTAATGGCCAGGATGGGTGGCGTTTGCATTTTTTAGCCACATTAATGACCGTGGCTGCTGCTCCTTGGCTAAGCCTGAAAAGCTGATTTGCAGAGATGGATTTTTACGAACAATAACTATTGTTAACCAAGAGATGGACCAGCACCCACAGAGCTCTCCCTCCCTTCTTTATGTTTGTACAAAGATTTTTTCCTTGAAAATTTATTTGATGGCAGGGCTTTGCATGCATGACATATCATCACTTGCTGTTTTTCAGTAGCTTTATGTGCAGCTCACATGTGTGTTTTAGGTGACCTAAAGCTACCCAAAACCAGCAAGTGATGAAAAGTCGTGCGTGCAAAGCCCTGCCATCAAAGAATTTTTCTCAAGCAAAAGGTCTTGTACAAACATAAAGGAGGGAGGGAGAACTCTGTGGATTCTGGTCCATCTCTTGGGAAACAATAGTTATTGCTTGTGAAAATCCATCTCTGCTTATCAACTTTTCAGGCTCAACCAGGGAGCTGCAGCAAATCTGTACCTAAAAAACATCCTTCAAACTGGCCATTAGTGTCCAATTTGGGCAAAAATTATTTTAATAGGTTGCTTATGGCTGATCTACATGAATAATTATTATGCACATTTTGCATTTTGGCTGTAGACCGCCAATTAAACCTTTGGAGAATATGATGCCTCTGTTTTTTACCCTTGATATGATGATCCACTTTAAAGTCACAACCCCAAACATGTCCAGGGCTAGTTTTCTTTCAAATGTTCTATCTTTGCCCCTTGAATGGTAAGCCAACCTATTGGCATACAAATGATGTACAGTCCATGGTCTCCAAGAGAATAGGAGCAGGCTGCATGTATTATAGTACCATGAACACAAAGATGAGTCAAGATTTACACCTTTGCCTCTTTGTTTTTCCTCCCTAATAGCTTTTATAATTTTGATTTTAGAAGCCTAAGGAAAGCAGTGATTTCTATTTCAAAAAGTAGCTGTAATTACGTTTGATCTAACAGCAATTACAGTAATTATAACGTGTTTGATCTAACTCTTCTTTTTGCGATTTTGGCTTTTAAGTCTGCCACTGATTAAACTATATTATGTAATGGTAAAGTACAGTTCACTTAATTCATACATGTTTTGTTTGTCTATCAGCATTAGTATGCATTTATTAATACGTAATCTCACAAAAACTCCTGCGCTAAAGTACTAATTAAACTCTAACCCAGTTGCTGTATGAATGTCAAAATTTATATAAAAAATAATAATAAAAAAACTGTGCTAATCCCCAAAAATATTTAAATAAATAAATCACAATTATAGCCATAGACAGTACATATCCAAGCCCTTCTAATAAATTGTGCTGGTGAAAGTGAATAAAAAAAACAACAAAATTAGAAAAATATATACAAACTTAATATCCGAAAAACCTCTACAACTGACTCGGGCAAATTGTGGCCCCAGGGCCACATCTGATCCTTTGGCTGTCCCTACATCCCTATCCGGCCTCCACTGTCAGCATGCTTCTCTGAGCCTGTGAGCTTCCTCATAACTATAGTTTGCACTGTGATGCTCTGTACTCTAATATGGCACAGATAGGTACAATAAAACAATATAACCTCTCTAATTCCCCTTGGTAGCAGGACACATCAGAAAGATATTTTTAAAAGGTGAAATTGGCAATCCCTTTCCTACCTCAATTTATCACGTTACTGCTCACCCTAATTGTGGTAACACCTTATTATAGGTTATAATGAATTGTTTTGATGCCACCTTTGTCAAGAGAATACCATGCAACATAATGTAGAATTTCAGCTAAACAGATAAATACACAGTTGACATAATGTACATCTGAACTGTTTTACCTGTCAAAGAATTCCAGAAGTCTAGCATACTGCCTAATCAAACAGGAGGCATTTTGATTCCCAATTTCAACTTTGTAACAACCCATAATCTGCTCATTAGATGATGAATTAAGATAACCACCTCTGACCGATAAACAGGTAGGTGACACAGGTGCAAAGATTAAAAGATTCCTATTTATTTTTAATCTTTGTACCTTTTTTTAGGTTTGAGGTTTGCTGCTTTTTGTGATTTATTTATTTAGTTTTATTTTTTAATTGTTGGTTTGGCGCTTTCTTTATTTCTTTACGAGGTGACACAGGTGACTTTTTTTTACACAGACATCCTCTTAACTGCTGCCCCCTTTTCGTCTGCTACTTATACTTGCCTTCCTTTTGCTCCCCTGCTGCTCCATTCACCCAATGAATAATGAAGCCCTATGTCTGGTCAGTACTTGCACAGGGCTAAGAATTTGCATTCAGCTTTTACTTGACAGCATGATTGGTGAACAGTGATTGGTTGCCCAGGCTCCTAGCACTGCATCCTGGGAAGAAGGGTGGTTAGTTACATGCTCCCCTTACCTGGAATTAAATCCCGGTTGGTGAACTGAGCAGCAGTGGAGCAAACAGAAGGAAGGTATGTGCAGTTGGGGGCCAGCAAAGCAACCTTTTCACAGGTTTTTAGGATCACATTTACATCTTGCTATGACACTAGTTGGTTCTCGTTTTGTTAATAGCTTGCTAGGTCATTAGGGGGTATAGAATTGTCAGCTATCGATATAAATTGGATAACTGTTTATAAGTACTGTGTATGAGCCACATCACCCTTTTCTGAGCATAATATACTGTTTATTGAGACTTCCTGTAATTATAGAATTTCTCATTTGTTTTTCATTGTTTAGTTTTCTCACATTATTAACGGATCATAAAACCCAGCAAATGATATCTTTAGATTTAGGAACTTTAATATTGATAATAGTTTACTGTTGACTGGAAGCAAATCTTCATAATTTAATCATCTGTACAGTATAAGGTTATGAAAATAGCCATACCACTTATGAAATAATGACATACATCACCAGTTCATTTCCACTCATCCATTTCTGGATCTTCTTATTATATCAGGCACCAATTTACTGTCTGCCAATACTATTTTTTAACCTCAATTCCAAAAAAATCTACATAAAAATAGAATGCAATGGTTTGAAAATCTCATAAACCCAATGCAAACTGCATACTGCATCTGTGACAACAGCATGGTTTCGTAGTAGAAGAGTCCCGGAGCTTAACTGGCCTAACTGCAGTCCAAACCTTTCACTAATTAAAAATATTTGGCGTATCGTAAAATGAAAAATATGACAAAGAAGACCCAGGACTGTTGAAAAGTTAGAATGGGACAACTTTCTTTTCCCAAAAACTCTCCAGCAACTGGTCTCCAAGTTCCCACATGCTTACAGGGTGTTGTTAAAAGATGAGAGGATGGTACATTGTGGTAAACTTTTTTGAGACAGGTTGCTGCCATCAATATCAAAATGACCTTATTTTCTTTCTTAAAATGGTACACTTCCTCAGTTTAAATATTTTAAATACTGTATTTTCTATTGTGAATAAAATATGGGTGTATGAGATTTGCAAATTATTGCATGTTTTTATGTAGATTTTAGTGTCCCAACTTTTTTTAAAATTGGAGTTCTACTTTCTAAATTCATTATCCTGCTTTCAATTTAATATATGACCATTCCAGGCTGCAATAAAATTTACTCATGCAGTGAGGTGCCCACTCCTTCCCCTCGCACTGCATAGGTTAAATTCTTGTTTGGCTAGGGATTAAGTGTGTATATATTTAACCTTTTTCTAGGTCCTGTTAGGTAGTGCTCTCTTTTACTATCCATTGCTCTCTGAATATGGACTGAGAGCTGGGACCAGCCAAGAACTGAAGTGAAATGTCTTCAGGGAACTGGTCACATAAGGATGAGGAAGCCAGCTGGTACTAGGAGTATTTGTACTTGACTCTTTCCACCTAGCCAAACATTTAACCCATGCAGCATAGGGGAACCCCATTGCATTGTTAAATTTAGGAGTAGCCCATTTTGGGAATTTAAAGCATAACTGAATAGTGAATAGACCTAAAGGAGTTGTAAACCCAAGTATTTATCTTACCTTGCATCATTGGGGCCCATAACCAGTACCGGCAGTCCCCGGGTTATGAACAAGGTTCTGTATGTTTGTTCTTAAGTTGAATTTGTATGTAACTTAGAACAGGTACATTTTTTAAAAGTACATCCATCCAAAATTTTTTTAAGTTTTAGATAGCATAGGGAAGAGTTAACTGGCCATGCAGTGATGTGGGATTGATGACAGGTCAACCGGACAGTAGGTGGCAGCATGTGGTGAGCAGCAAGATGGCTGCCCAGCAGTTTCCAAGACCTGCTGCCTTCATTCTTAAGTTTGAATCGTATATTAGTCGGATGTTTGTAACTCGGGGACTGCCTGTAATTAACATTTCTAAAATAATTTTATAAATACCTTATTTTCATGTCACATGATCAAGTTACTTCCCTACAGCCCAGAGATGCCCAAGTTGGGAGCTGGCTAAGTGGCAACACATCAAATTTGCTGGTCAGATGCTTGATTGAAAATGCACTCCACTTTGCATGGCCTGGAAGGGAGGGTGTGAAATAACTGAAGCATCGTCACCACTGCTTTCCTCAGCGACACTGGTGACTTTCTGCAGGTCCTACATAGGAGTGATGATCCTTATGGTAATACTATTCTGGCCAAGATGGCCAGAATGTCGTTTTACATGTCTGTTCAAAATTCTAATAGTCTTGGGACTGTTCAGCATGTTCTTGTTTTTGATTCTTGTTGAAGGGCCTTGAGCTGGTCCTTGCAAAATGTTTATGGGTTATCTTGTGAAGTAATTGGTTTACCCTTCTGAACCCTTTAAAAAGTTTGTAAAGCTATGATGGGGAAATATTGGTGACAATGTCATTGATTTGGGTAGGAACCATGTCAAATCTACAAAATTTTTTCCAGGGATCATTTTCATATCCCTGTTATGATGTAACATCTGGGTGGGGTGGACAGGAAGTGCAGTAACATCAAAATCTCCACTTTGTCTGATCAGTGAATACTATGCATTTATTGAGGAAATGCAAAGTGTTCTCTGAATAATGCCAGTCACAAGCAAGTGACCTCTCCTTTGTTCAGTAAGCAGCAGGGCAGCTATTCAACATGGGACCTGGAAGCTAGAGGTGATCACTGTTGTAGCAGTGCCTACTACAATGATTTCCAGCTTCCACAAGGATCCCACTGGTATGGCACATACAAAGCTGGACCAATGTAATCATGCAAAAATTGCCAGACCTAAACTTCAGCTTTACAGTATTCCAAGGACACCCCTTTAAGATATGTATACATGTTTTGTTGAGCTATATGTTTCATGTTATTCTATTACTGCTATATGCCCATATGGTTTTGTTGTACTAATTTCTGCACTTGTTCCTATTCAGTTCCTGTTCAGATTTTGCTGCATCCTGATTTCTTTCTACGGATATCATTCCTTTCTCCTGGTGTTTACTTTCAGCCTTCCTTTTTATTCCCAATCATTCCTCAGCCATTGGTGGATGAATGAGCTCTGGAGTGGGCATGCTTTCTATGCCTATTCAAGAGGCTTGGCTTATGATGCACTTCCGGCCTGCCGGCCACTCCTGGTTCCTGTTTGGGGGCCATAGATGTATGCCAATGCAAAGATGCCAGATGGCATCTGTATTCCTTTGGGCACCAAATTGCTCACATTGTGTGGTATTGAAAAAATGCAATTTTCTTTTTTGCTATAAATGGTGTAAAATATTTTTAAACTTTCATGCCCCCCCCCACCCATATAATGCATTATGTCAATCCAACTTTCTGGCCCACTTCCACAAAATTCATAACCTGACTGACTCTTGGAACCATTTCAATATTTCCTGGCTGGGGAAACTGAATGTTGCTAAGATGTCTACATTTTAACCATGATAAATGAAACATTAACAACGATCTCTCAGGACACACATAACATATTTCTTGGCTTAATTATACACAGCCTGATTCGACCCCCACTACTCTGTTATTTTTATAATGCTGCCAGGACAAATGTCCTAAGAGAGATGGAACAATAATCCCCCTTACTATTCACTATCGCATTTTATTTGTATCAAATGCATTTCCATGCTGTGCAAATATTTTCTGGTCCTTTGTATTATCATTCAAAATGTACTACATTGCATTGTTTCGTGCTCACTACTCAAAAATAAATTATTGAAATATAAAAAAAACATCTTTCGTATATATCTGTTGTTCTAAGTGGGCAGTTTGATCAATACACAATAGTTTTTATTTAAAAAGGAACACTCAGTCTAGGTGGAAAAGTCCAAGCCTGTTTGACCACATCAACCCTTTTTTTGTTGCGTGAAGTGTTCACTTTCAAGTGGAAGA
The DNA here is from genome assembly GCF_062004578.1 of Staurois parvus. Taxonomy (NCBI): domain Eukaryota; kingdom Metazoa; phylum Chordata; class Amphibia; order Anura; family Ranidae; genus Staurois; species Staurois parvus. Next base: position 3,427,389 of record NW_028318089.1, on the reverse strand, counting down.
TTGTTGAAACGTGCAGATCTCTGACTGATTGGTTTATCAAGTTAATAGCCTGTATAAGAGGGGTCAGATCAAACAAATCCTTCAAGTAAAATACAAAACTAAACTCTTATTCTATTAGGAAATTTACGAGGGTTTTTCAAAATGTTTCTGCACTTTTTTTTAACTCTATTATATATATAAAAGTGCGGAAAGACCCCTCTTCTTCACCCACAAAGAAATACCTATCATGCTCCAATAATTAAAATGTGCATAGGAAGCAGAATAGCTCTCCAATAGAAAAAGTCTCAGATAAAAGAACATCAAATAGTGTCCACTTCATACAGATATTTTCCACCAAACATAAACAATACATTTGAAATGGCAGTATTCTCACAAAAAAAGATATAATAAAGTTGCATATACGGCAATCCTATAACCTTCATTTCATGTAACATTTTCCACTGTTTAAAGTAACTGTTTCTTGTGACCATTCATTAGGGGTGAGCGGAATGATTATGGCAAAACTGTTTCTGCAACAAAATTACTGATTTTGTAGTTGGTGGCAGTTTTGCTCTTTGGGCTACTTGCAAAATTTTCTTGGAAGAAAACAAATTCTGTTTTGTGTTTTTACTTGGGTTTTATGTGTGTTATATGTGTTATTGATATCTGTGAATGGTCACTTTATTTTTTTTATTTTATTTTAATTTTTTCTTTCTGTGGAAAAAAATTAGTAAATATATTGAGGTGAATTGGAATTGTTTTTCATAACAAAACAGAAGATAATTAAACAGAGCTTATGTAACTCTCAGGACATTTTTAAGTCCATTGCATCCATAAAAACCAGCAGAACCTTCTCTAATTAATTTCCACAAAATGGCACCATTTGCCAAAATCTCAAATACCAAAATGTTGGGAAACTGAAACTTCGTTTTGGTTATCTCTAATGTTTATATTAATGTAACACAGTGGGGCATTTCTTTGTTTATGGAGTTTAAGACTAAAGCCGGCCATACATGGGTTGAATTCTGAAATAATTTTCTTTCGAAAACCTTTTCTAAGAAATTTCATTTGAATTTTTCACCATTAGTGGGTCACAGAAACGACCAATTTTCATGCGACCATCGAATATGAGTGATTGGGAATGTTGGCAATTTTTTTGAAAAACAATCGAATTTTGAATCAATGATGGGAGAATTGTGCAAGAAATATAAAGGTGTGACCTGGAAAGAAAAGAAACTTCTTGGCCACGAAAATTCTTTTGTGTAGCAACACGAGGAGAAATTGAAGGCTTTGTTGGCTGATTTTCGAAATCAATGGTGGCACCATTGCATTACAAAATGCACGAAATTTCCAATTTTCTAAAGAAAATTTGTTCAGAATTCGACCCATGTATGACCTGCATTAGGCTTGGTTCACACTACTGTGATGCTACTTACAGTGTGACTTTACAGTTTGACTTTGATGTGACTTTGCATATTCTATGGGGCTATGTCGTACTGTAAATGCCAGCAGTAGGAACCTTTTTCAAACAGCAGATTTCCAAAGATTAGAGCAGGCACCACTGAAAACAATTTTTCTTGTCATGTAATAAATGTCATTGTCTTGTTATGTCATATCATGTGTGACTCAAGTCGCATCAGAAGTCGCATTAGTGTGAACTGGGACTTAAGGTGCTAGAGGCATTAGAGAACTCTGTATTCTGGCCAAGTTTCCTTGAAGAAAACGTGATCTGCCAAAATAGATTTTCCCAGCCAATTGCTTTTGTTTTCCCTGCAGACAGCTGGTGTCTGTAGCGCTCCTCCTAACCCCCTCCATCAGCACAAACATTCAAGTTTCCCTGATACAAACCTTCATGTTTGTAGAAAGTCTATTTTTTTGAAAGAATAGTGACAGCGACAAAGTAGTGCATGCAAGACCAGCTCCCTGGCCAATACAGAGCAGCTTGACCTTTACCTTTTTATCTGCTGCTTCCAAGACTTTAGCCTTTGTGTTTTTAAACACCATACTGTTAACCTATTATATTCGCGTCAACTGGCACAGTTTGCTTTTACGTTTTCTCAACAATACCCATTACATATTTATAATAATGTGATTCATGTTTTATCTCCTTTCAGCTATTTCACCCATCATTCAGCTTAATTTGAGGTTTGACCATTCCCCAATCATATTTATTTGCCTATTTGGATCTAGAAAACCAGAACATGGCACATAGGGTTTTTTTACTAAAACTGGAGAGTGCATAATTCTGGTACAACTCTGCATAGAAACCAATAAGCCAAACCAGGTTTTATTGCCAAGGTTTAATTGAGAAAGCTTAAGTTAAAAGCTGACAGGCTACCATGCAATCTATTTTATTATATTTGTAGTTTTATTTTAATAATGAAGACTGATGGGATTGACCTCTTTTGTTTTGCACTTTGTAGATACATATCATTACACAGCGCTTGTGGCGAGTTTAATTATACCGGGATTAGAATCCATGTCTGAAGATTTTCATGAATACACTGTGGAACCCAGACACCTAAGTTTGTTGGTGTGACTGTGATGAAGACTGTGTTTTTGCGGACACCTGCAAAGGTGAGCACCATATATTGATTTTTTTTCATATCTGAATATACTCTGATATCCTCAAAAGCACTCCATCTTTTTTCTTTCTTTTCAAAACACATTCTCCTATGACAGTGGTTCTCAACCTGTGGGTCGCGACCCCTTTGGGGGTCGAACGACCCTTTCACAGGGGTCCCCTAAGACCATCAGAAAACACATATTTCCAATGTGTAAGAGCAGCTACTGTGTAGAAAGCAGCTGCTGTGTTGAAAGCAGCTACTCTGTTAAAAGCAGCTACTGTGTTGAAAGCAGCAGTATTGGAGGTAAAACGACACTCATGAATTATAATTACTGGGTAAATAATTTTATGGTTGGGGGTCACCACAACATGAGGAACTGTATTAAAGGGTCATGGCATTAGGAAGGTAGAGAACCACTGTCCTATGAGGATTAATGGGTAACTGCTCATGGAGTAATTAGTATATATAGGACTTTTGCGTTGGATCTCCAGGTTTCCCCTTCTTGTAAGGGGTTTTGTACTGAATTTACTACTACTACCTACTTACTCTGGGTAGATGTAAAAAACAGGATTTCAGTTATATATTTAAAGTGGTAGTAAACTCTTTTTGTATACTTTTACCTATAGCTTCCGTTCAGGCAGCTCTGTCCATGTAAGGTCTATGGACAGGCAAATGTAAAGGGACATGCATCCATTTATATCTAATAACCACTAAGTTCATCTAGGTCCAAAAAAACAAGCAAACAGATAAGTAGACTGTGCTGGGCCCCATAATTTTTAATGGCGGCCTTGTTTGTATGGAAGGTTATTGGAAATCAAGAATATTGTTTCGTGTCACTTTAAGATGGCTGAGGGATATGCTTTTGAAGTTGAACTGTTTATAGAAAGGGATGGCTATCTGTTTCTCTAGGTTTTGCTTATAACAGAAGCCGCTGATAGTAGAAGTGTTTGGTTCTGACAATAAACCCTAACAGACGTGTTAGTGTGTATTATTCTTTTTCCATTTATAGTACATGCATTCGTAGATTGATCCCTATATTGCAGCAAGTAGAATATAATTTCTGTCACGTATGTTATATTAACTTTAATAGGAACTGCTGCCTGTAATAATGGTAGCCATGGAAAAGCTCCAGTAACATGACAATTTCCTTTTATTAATCAGAAAAGCTATCTATAACAAAATAGCACTGAAAATTGGCAGAAATTATCTCAGAGAAGTAATACACTTAGTATACCTCAATGTTTATAGATGGTCATGGACAATAGAGGGAAGTGATGATTGCAGTTAAGTAGTGATTTCAGCTACATTGATTTAGCCATCAGCAAACTTCGCTGAAGCAGAAATTCTAAATTTCATTAGTTGACCTGCTTAGGTAAATTTGCTCTAAAAAAAAAAAAATAATAAATAAAAAAAAAGCTACACTATTTTTTTTATATCTTGAGGGTGTAACTTTACCACTTCAAGTTTGGACACTTTCACCACCTTCCAGTCCAGACCATTTTTCCGTTTTCAGCGCTGTCACACTTTGAATAACAATTACTCAGTCATGCAACTCTGTACTCAATTGGATTTTTTATAATTTATTTAGACAGATAGTGCTTTCTTTTGGTGGTGTTTAATCACCACTGCATAGACATACTTATAATTTCACCCCAAACACTTTCTACTATGCCTCCTGAGTATAGGGCGACCACATGTGTGAAATTTTCACACAGCCTAGATGCATAGAGCGAGATCAAAATCCAAAGAGTACCTTTAGACTTTCAAGGAGCATACATTGTGTAAATGTATGCAGAACAAGCACTCTAAGGTATTTTCTGAAAGGCATAGTGAGTCTTTTAAAAATCATTTTTGCCACAAGTTTTTGGAAAATCCAAGAAAGAAAATGAAAATGTATTTCTTTACACAAAGTTGTCAATTAATAAGATATTTCTAACATCACACATTTCTAACTGCACACATCATAGGTATGCTTAGAACTACATCCCAAAGCACGTTCTGCTACTCCTACCAAATATGGAAATAGCACGTGAGACTTTTTCACATCCCAGCTACATAGAGGGGCCCAAAATCCAAGGAGCATCTTTAGACCTTGAAGGGGCATAAATTACACATCTAATTTCCTGACTACCTATCACATTTTTGGAGGCCCTGGTATATCGGGACAGTGGAAACACCCACAAAACAACCCCATTTCAGAAAACAAGCACTCCAACGCATTTTCTGAAGGGCATAGTAAGTCTTTTAAAAATGTCATTTTTACCACAAGTTGTTGGAAAATCCAGGAAAGAAAGTGAAAATGTATTTTTTTACACAACGTTATCAATTAATAAGATATTTATAACACATATCATAAGCATTCTTAGAATTACACCCCAAAACAAATTCTGCTACTCCTCCCAATTATATAAATACCACATGTGTGAGACTTCTTCACATCCCATTTGCATAGAGGGGCCCAAAATCCAAGAAGCACCTTTAGGCCCTCTAGGGGAATATATTACGAGTCTAATTTCCTGACTACCAATTGTGTTTTTGGAGGCTGTGGAGCACCAGGACTGTGGAAAATTAATCAAATGCATCAAAACCAATGTACTGTAAAGGTATACAAGTGGTCAGGGAATATATGTTAGTGTAGCTTCACCTATAGCAGTCCCTGTTCCTATAAGCTAGGAAAGCCTAGCCTACTAGGACATGGCTACCCTAGGAATGTCATGTTCACTGGCCAGGAAGTACAGCAGACTAAAAAAAAGAAGAACAAAAGAGTTCCTGCGGTTCCAGGAATGCAGTTGTCCACAGGGGATGGTTGGGACTGGTCAGATGTGAAGATGAGCCAGTTCAGGCTAAAGCACAGACATGGTCAGCAAGCAGGCAAAGGACTGGTCTAGGCAACAAGCAGAAACATGGTCAGTAAACAAGCCAAGGTCAGTACAGGCAACATTCAGGGACACCAACTGTGATGGCCTGTACTATTAGGGCTCATTCACACATGAAGTTGGAGGGTAGAAAAACCTCAAGGTTTAGTCATGGTTTTATAACCCCTCAACCACTATCCTCTTCATCTGCAGCTCGGGGTGTACACATGCTACGGCTGCAATGTTTTGTTTCACAGCTGTGGCAGGAATTATACCCCTTCTATGCCTACCAATCTTCACCCATTCACGGGGGTGCTTGTATGGGCTCTAAGGAGTTACAGCAGGTGGAGAGGAGGTGATACAACTCCTCCTCACTGCTTGTCAAATGCTTTCTGAAGAGTGATCCAAACACGGATGGCTTTTCAGAGAGCATCACACATGTGAACAAGTCCTTATAGTGCCACTATACCTGCTGTGGCAGTGATCAGGGACATTGGGACTGGTGTGGTGGTGAACAAGGATATTGAAATTGGTGTAGCGGAGATCATAGATACTGGGACTTTTTTTTTTTTTTGTGCTGAAACATTTTTTTGTGAAGAGTGATGTCATCAGCATGCAGCCTTGTGATTGATGTTGTGGCAATGTTATTTGGATGTTCAATGTGCAAAGCAACCTAGGACTATATGAACTGAATATCAGTGTACAATCAGCTAGGTTCATGGACCGCAATGCTCATAAATTACATACGTAGAAAGCATACCCTAATGACTTATCCCTGCTTTTGTTTATTATTTTGAGAAGGCAAACAAAATGACAATAAAACAGAAATAAAATAAAAATTAAACTGAAGTATTAAAAAATGAATAATATCAGTGAACAGAAATACAGATATGGTTACACAAATAATACAAAGCTACTGACATCAAAGTTTATCATCTCTGTGTAGAGTCTGCAAAATGATGAGCTCCCAGGAGTCCCCAAGTATCACGTATATGCAGTGAACCCAGGCCATGTGCAACGCAAGCTTCCCTGGGATCAAACAATAGGCTAACTGCAAAAGCAAAGCAAATCTGCTGGGATTTGAGTTTCTCCTAAAAGGGACTCTCAAAACTCCAAATGGAATTATTCAGGATCATTTTTTCCTGTGTATGGACTCCTTTGATATGTATTATTTTTGCCTTCTAGCTATTGGAAACAATTTTGTACTGTAAATTGTGAAAATGTGATTGTCAGTAATGCTTCATTCATCTGTGAATCCTCCTCTGAGCTGATAAACGTATTTGTATGTAGTTTATTATATGCCAGCATATGTGTGATTGTTGAACTAGTTGCTTTAGGTTCCATAGTTTTTAGTCTTAGTGATGCATAACACGCTGGATTTGATCATAAGTCATTAATTGAAAGGTGAGGGGTAGAATTGCAACTGGATGTGGACTGTGGGTAAAGTGGCTGAATGGAAGATGACTATGGCAGGGGTCAAGGAGAGACAGAAGCGGCAGCTAATTTGGTCCATTAGGAGAGGATGCAGCATGCACTTGTAATGCAAAGAAGAGCAAGGACATAGAGGGAGAGCTTGATCATGGATGAAGGAGAGAGATGCAGAGGATGAACTGGTTGGAGTGAAGAGAGGAAGTGAGGGGAGGCAAAGAAAGAGCCTATCAGTAACCGGGGAGAGGGATGAGGTGAACATCTTGTTCATAGAGTTATTTGGCAAAGAGAAAGAGGTGACTGTGGAAAAGGGAGAGGGATGCAGAGGATGAACTGGTCATGGAGTGAAGAGAGAGGACGCAGAGAGAGAGCTGATAGTGGAATGGGGAGAAAGAAACAGAGGAAGAACTGGTCATGGAGTGAAGAGAAAGGATGCAGAGAGAGAGAGCTGATAGTGGAATGGGGAGAAGGAAACAGAAAGAACTGGCAATGGAGTGAAGAGAGAGGTCGCAGAGAGAGAGCTGATAGTGGAATGGGGAGCAGGAAACAGAGGAAGAACTGATCATATACTGAACAGAGAGGAGCACAGAGGAAGAACTAGACATGGTGTGAAGAGAGAGGAGGCATAGAAAGAACAGACTGTGAAATGGGTAGAGGGATGCAGAGGAATAACTAGACAAGGAATGAAGAGAGAGGAGTCAAAGAGGGAGTACATTGTGGAATGGGGAGAGGGATGCAGAGGAATAACTAGACAAGGAATGAAGAGAGAGGAGTCAAAGAGGGAGTACATTGTGGAATGGGGAGAGGGATGCAGATGATTAACTGGTCACGGAGTGAAGAGAGAGGATGCCGAGAGATAGCTCATAGTGGAATGGGTAGAGAGAAACTGAGGAGGAACTGTTCACGGAGAGAGAAGGCAGATAGAAAGAGATCACTGTGGAATGAGGAGAGGGATGCAGATGATTAACTGGTCATGGAGTGAAGAGAGAGGATGCCAAGAGATAGCTTATAGTGGAATGGGTAGAGGGAAACTGAGGAGGAACTGTTCACGGAGAGAGAAGGCAGATAGAAAGATATCACTGTGGAATGAGGAGAGGGATGCAGATGATTAACTGGTCATGGAGTGAACAGAGAGGTTGCAGAGGGAGAGCAGATTGTGGAATATGGAGAGGGATACAAAGGAAGAACTAGACATGGAGTGAAGAAAGAGGAGGCAGGTAGAGAGCAGATTGTGGAGTGGGAAGAGGGATGCGGGGAAAAACTAGACATGGGGTAAAGAGAGAGGAGGCAGGGAGAGAGATGATTGTGGATTAGGGAGAGGGATGCAGAGGAAGAAGTAGACATGGGGTGAAGAGAGAGAAGGCAGAGAGAGCAGATTGAGGAATGAGGACAGGGATGTATATAATTAACTGGTCATGGAGTGAATAGAAAGGGAAGTAGACATGGGGTGAAGAGAGAGGAGGCAGAGAGAGAGAGAGAGATGATACTGGAATGAGGAGTGGGAAACTGAGGAAGAACTAGTCATGGATTGAGGAGAGCGGATGCATAGAGAGCTGACAGCGGAATGGGGAGAGGGAAACCAAGGAAGAACTAGTCATGGAGTGAAGAGAGAGGATGCAGAGTGAGAGCTGACAGTGGAATGGGGAGAGGGTAACAAATGAAGAACTGGGCATGGAGTGAAGAGAGAAGAGGCAAGCAGAGAGCAGATTTTGGAATGAAGAGAGGGATGCAGAGGAAGAACTAGACATAGAGTGAAGAGAAAGGAGGCAAAGAGAGGGCATACTGCAGAATGGGAAGAGGGATGCAGAGGAAGAACTAGACATGGAATGAAGAGAAAAGAGGCAAAGAGATACAGCAGATTGTGGAATGGGGAAAGGGATGCATATACAGAACTATACGTAGAGTGAAGAGGAGGCAAAGAGAAAAGTTTGTGGAATGGGGAGAAGGAAACAAAGGAAGAACTGGCCATCAACTGAAGAGAGCGGAGGCAGAAAGAGGGCGGTTTGTGGAATGGGGAGAGGGATTCACAGTAAGAATTAGACATGAGTGAAGAGAAATGAGGCCGAAAGAGAGCTGATAATGAAATGAAGAGAGGGATGCAAAGGATGAACTGGCCATGGAGTAAAGAGAGAGGAAAAAGAGATGATTTTGGAATGGGGATAGGGTTTGCAGAGGATGAACTAGTCATGGAGTGAAGAGAAAGGAAGCAGCAATAGCGAGAGAGGATTGTGGAATGGGAAGAGGGATGCAGAGGATGAACTGGACATGGACTGAATTGAGAAGATGCAGTGAGAGCAGATTGTGGACTGGTTAGAGAGATGCAAACGACAAACTGTTCATAGAATGAGGAGACCCACAGTCAAAAGTCCAAAAACACCTACAGACAGGGCCTAAAAATCCAATGCAAAGAGTCCTGTCTTAAATTGACACTCTTCAGGCAGCTGCCCGATGACCTCTAACAAGGAATTTACAGTACACTAAAAAGAGACAGAAAAGCAGGGCACATCTGAAAGAACCAGCAGGTCCAAACGTGAAAAATATATCAAGATAAATGCTCAGCTATCCAGGTGGCTGGGAATAAGGAAGAGTGCATCATGGCTAACAGGCTTGATTATTAGTCCTTCACTACATGGAGTTCAGAGTTCACAGAGAATTTTGATCACTGGTAGATAAAATGTTATAACATCTAAGTGCAGCAAGATCTGACAGCAGAGATATACCCACAGGAAAAAATTCACCAAATATTGATGCTGGGTGTAATGTGCCACGGTTCAAGCACAGATTGTTGATGTAGGTCTGTACGGTGGAACTCAACCCAGCCAGGTTACATAAATAAAAAACTTCAAATTGAACTTAAAAAAATCAACACGATTGTGTTTGCTACTCCTGAAAAGGAAGCCATTCTTGCTCCAAAATGTGTTGAGTTTTAAGAACTGTTTTCTCTTTCTGTTCTACTTTATGCAGGAAATGCATCTTGCCTGGTTTTCGTTTCGGAGACTACAATTCTCTATGGCATTTACAGTATTTATCAGTTATGTTTTCTGTGTTCTTTTTATTTTACTTGCTTGATTGTCACTGATCCACTACCTTTATTTTTGTGTCTCTACCAATATGTGACATGGAGGTGGAATGTACATAACACATAGAAGTCCTTTCCTAAGTGACACATCCTATGTTCAGAACACGTGCTCGCCTAAGGCAGAAAGGCTCCACTGTTGATCACTGCAACAGATATACAACTATAAAAAAATTGTTGTGAAAAGAGTTAATACAGCCTTTTTTATACATTTCTATCAGTACGCCATGTTCCATTTATCTTGCTGTCTTTGCATTATTCATTTCATTCACACATATTCTTTCCTGTGCAGTAGCCAATTTATTGAATTGTGCTTGTTAATTGACTGGCTCTGGAATTAACCCTTCTTTGCACACTTAGTATTATCTAGTATTGCTCTCGGCACCTTGGTCTAATCATGGTATGGTTCTTATTTGATGTATAATTATGTTTTTGATATGTTTTGTGAATAATAAAAAAAAAAATGCATCTCTGGTATGCAATTTATTCTTTATATACAGTGCTATTTAGTGAAGGATTTGTGCATGTCTCTGTTTCAGGATTCTTAGTTGTTTTTTTGGTAAAGAATAAGAATATAAAGCTATCCTGGACAGGAAGAATATAAAAACAGAATAAATAAGTGTGACTTAGGAATAAGACATAAAACATGGATAATAAAGAATACTAGGTATAAAAAGCTGGGCTACAGTCTGATTCAGAGAAAATCAGATGGGGACAGAGGAAGAAAATGAGGTTTGTACGATTTCAGCATTTCGATGTCCATGCAGTTGTAACAACTACTAGTTAATTATATATTTATGTTAAAATAATTAATTGTGTTTTGTAATTCAAATAGCGTAGGTATAAAAACAGACTTTTTATCAGTCTATTATATTCTCCTGTACAGCAAGATTAGGAGCCAGTTAGGTGTGCAGCATACAAATATGCTGAAAATGAACATGTTAACAGAGGGAGAGAAAACCACATCGGTGTGCTGCAGCCTAATTTGTTAAATCACAGGCTGGGGGTAAGGAGGTGACCAAACTCCACTGCTCAACTGCAGCAGAGAAAATTAAGGTCATCAACTTGGTTGTGTCGTCTGGCAGGGCTGTGTAGATTTCAGAAATGGATAAAGAAAAATCTAAATTCATCGGCAAGTAAAACAAACGCTATATATGTACTTAGCTGTCTGTCTACAGCAGAGGTCTCCAAACTTTTCAGTAAAAGGACCACGTCATATATTTTACAAATATTTGTTGGCTGAAAAAAAATCAGTTTTACAAATCAATTAATTTTAAATGAGTAAAAACATTTTAATTGTTTTTTTCGGCATAATATAATTCAGAACAAAAGAAAAAGAACTAAAGTTAATGAAGAAAAGTCTCCCTTTACATCAAAGTCCCCAACAGAGCCCCCCATACATCATGGTCCTCGTCAGAACCCTCCTTAGGCATCCCCCTTACATCAGTGTCCCTATCATAGATCCCACTTATATCAGGGTCCCCATCAGAGATCTCCTTTACATCAGAGCCTGCCTTGGGTGTCCCCCCTTACATCAGAGTCCCCCTTACATTAGAGCCCCCTTTACAACAGGGTGCCCATCAGAGCCCTGCTTATATCTGAGTCCCCTTTACTGCTCCCTTTACATCAGGGTCTCCCTTAAATCATATTCCCTATGAGTGGTCTTCCCTTAGCATACTTACAGCATGGCTTTAGTCAGTGTAGCAGAGGGGCAGGAGTGAGGTGGCGGAGCAGGTATAGATAGGGAAAATTCAATTCTCCTGCTTTGGCAAGAAGATCATTGAATGATAGGATGCCAGTAGCCCTAGCATTCAGCTGAGTTGGAGAATACCACCACAGTTGGGGGAATCTGACCCAAGCTGTTGGCAGGATGCAATCCAGGGGCGGACTGACCATTTGGAAACTGGGGCACTGCCCGAGGGCCCGGGGTCAGTAGGGGGCCCCATGAGATGCCCCTGGTACCTTTTTCATAGGCTTTTTTGAGTTTGGGCAAGGACACAGGGGCCCCATGATCCCCTATTGCCCGGGGGCCCCCATGAGTTGTCAGTCCGCCCCTGATGCAATCCCTTAGTAGGATGCATTTGTTCGGCTATACGTAGTTTTGAGACCACTGGTCAGGAGTTCAGATTTAAGAGCTGTGTTTTGTAACAGTAAGAATTACAGAAGCATCCACAATACATGTACTTTGAAATGCTTTCTGCTTTTGGGGGTTTTTCATGCTTAATATGTCAAAACTACTGTATTTAGTAAACTTAATATTTTGGTTGACTGTTTTTTAATTTATTACTTGAGTAAAAACTCTGTAAGGTTACTTTCACACTGACCCGCCACAAAAGCACAGCAAAAACGCATATGCATTTTTACCGCGCTCTTGCCGCGCTTTCTGAGCGTTTTTAAAGGACAAGTGACTTAAAAACTGCTGTTTTTGCAGCGTTTTTCAGTGTATTTTGCATTTTTCACCATGCATTTTTATGTGTTTTGCATTTTTTTTTAGGGGGCTAATAGGAAAGCATGACCGTTCTGTTCACGCAGCGTGAATTTTATGTGACTTTACACTCTCTGGAACTCAAGTAGCTTCAAAGTGATGTTTGAAAATTTATGTGTCCAAAGTCGCATGTTAGGATTAAGGGCTAGGGTTAGGGTTTAGAGCCAGGGTTAGGGTTACATGTTAGGGTTAACATTAAGGGCTAAGGTTAGGGTTAAATGTTAGGATTACGGTTAAGGACTAGGGTTAGGGTTAACAGTAAATATTAGGGTTAGCGGTAATCATTAGGGTTAACGTTCCAACCCTAACAATTACCGCTAACCCTAATGTTAACCCTATTATTTAACCCAAACCCTAGCCCTTAACCCTAACCCTGACATTTAACCCTAACCTTAGCCCTTAACCCTAACATTTAACCCCAACCCCTAAACCTAACATTTAACCCTAGCCTTTAACCCTAATGTTTACATTTAACCCTAACCTTAGCCCTTAATCCTAACCAGGGGCGGACTGACCATTCGAGCACTCGGGCACTGCCCGAGGGCCCGGGGTCAGTAGGGGGCCCCATGAAATGCCCCTGGTACCTTTTATATATGCTTTTTTGAGTGTGGGCAAGGATACAGGGGCCCCATGATCCCCTATTGCCCGGGGGCCCCATGAGTTGTCAGTCTGCCCCTCATCCTAACATTTAACCCTAACCTTAGCCCTTAACCCTAAAATTTAACCCTAGCCCACAATCCTAACATTTAACCCTAATCCCAGCTCTTAACCCTAACCCTAACATTTAACCCCAACTCTTAACCCTGACCCTAGTCTTTAACCCTAACTTATGACTTTGTACACATAAAGGTTCCTGTGACTTGGATGCTACTTGAGTGCCACAGAGAGTAAAGTCGCATCAAAATCACACTACATCAACAAAACTGTCATGTTTTCTATTAGCCAATATAAAAAACCCCCAGCAAAATGCATAAAAAACGCAACACTTGCATTTTTGGTGTGGGTCCATGGAAGTCTATAAAAACGCAATCTTCTTCGGGGAGAAAAAGTCCCTGACTCTTGTTAAATGGACTGAGCACAGTGGCTAAATGGTTAGCGCTTCCACCTGGCAGTACTAGGGTTGCTGGTTTGAATCCCAACCATGGCACCACCTGCCTGGAGTTTGCATGTTCTCCCTGTGCCTATGTGGGTTTCCTCCTACATTGCAAAGACATGCTGGTAGGTGAATTGGCTCCTGTCTAAATTGGCCCTAGTATGTGAATGTATGAATGTAAGTTAGGGACCTTAGAATGTATACCCCTTGAGGGTTAGGGACTGATGTGAATGTACAATATACAGTGGGGATCGAAAGTTTGGGCACCCCAGCTAAAAATTTGTATTAATGTGCATAAAGAAGCCAAGGAAAGATGGAAAAATCTCCAAAAGGCATCAAATTACAGATTAGACATTCTTATACTATGTCAACAAAAGTTAGATTTTATTTCCATCATTTACACTTTCAAAATAACAGAAAACAAAAAAATGGCGTCTGCAAAAGTTTGGGCACCCTGCAGAGTTAATATCTTGTACTGCCCCCTTTGGCAAGTATCACAGCTTGTAAACGCTTTTTGTAGCCAGCCAAGAGTCTTTCAATTCTTGTTTGAGGTATCTTTGCCCATTCTTCCTTACAAAAGTCTTCCAGTTCTTTGAGATTTCTGGGCTGTCTGTCATGCACTGCTCTTTTAAGGTCTATCCATAGATTTTCAATTATGTTGAGGTCAGGAGATTGTGAAGGCCATGGCAAAACCTTCAGTTTACGCCTCTTGATGTAATCCCCCGTGGATTTTGAGGTGTGTTTAGGATCATTATCCATTTGTAGAAGCCATCCTCTCTTTAACTTCAGCTTTTTCACAGATGGCATCAAGTTACCATCCAAAATTTGCTGAAATTTTATTGAATCCATTTTCTTTCTACTCGTGAGATGTTCCCTGTGCCACTGGCTGCAACACAACCCCAAAGCATGATTGATCCAACCCCATGCTTAACAGTTGGACAGAGGTTCTTTTCATTAAATTCTGTGCCCCTTCTTCTCCAAACGTACCTTTGCTCATTCCGGCCAAAAAGTTCAATTGTAACCTCATCGGTCCACAGAACTTGTTTTCAAAATGCATCAGGCTTGTCTATATGTTCATTTGCAAAGTTCAAACGATAATTTTTGTGGTGAGGACGTAGAAGAGGTTTTCTTCTGATGACTCTTCCATGAAGACCATATTTGTACAAGTATCTCTTTATAGTGGAATAGTGTACCACAACTCCAGTGGCTGCCAGATCTTTCTGGAGGGATTGTTCAGTCAAACGTGGGTTTTGAATTGTTTTTCTCACAATCCTGCGAGCTGTTCTGTCTGATATTTTTCTTGGTCTTCCAGATCTTGCTTTAACTTCCACTGTTCCTGATGACTGCCATTTCTTAATTACATTCCAAACAGAGGATATTGACATCTGAAAACGCTTTGCTATCTTCTTATAGCCTTCTCCAGCTTTGTGAGCGTCAACTATTTTCAGTTTCAGTTTTCTAGACAACTGCTTAGAAGAACCCATGGTGCTGATTGTTGGGGCAAGGTCAGATGAGTCTGGGCATTTAAAACCTTTGAGACTGACATAACCTGATCTTCCCAGATGATGATTGAGAACAATCCATGACACTGGCAGGTCTCAGCTTTGCAAAGGGGGCAGTGCATGCTATAAATTCTGCAGGGTGCCCAAACTTTTGCAGACGCCATTTTTTTGTTTTCTGTTATTTTGAAAGTGTAAATGATGGAAATAAAATCTAACTTTTGTTGACATATTATAAGAATGTCTAATCTGTAATTTGATGCCTTTTGGAGATTTTTCCATCTTTCCTTGGCTTCTTTATGCACATTAATACAAATTTTTAGCTGGGGTGCCCAAACTTTCGATCCCCACTGTATATGTAAAGCGGTGCGTAAATTGATGGCGCTATATAAGTATTTGTAATAATAAAATAAATGCATAGGTGTGAACGAAGGCTAAGACTTTAATGTGGGACACCCATAATGACACCAATGCTTGCCTAAATCATGTCACAATTACCTGATTTCCCTATTCTCAGCCCTTTTACTGTCAGCCTCACTCCTACATACAGATAATCTTTGGGTCTCGGACAAAAGTCAAACCCAGGCTCCACGTGGTTTGGTGAACGGCTGAACAAACTGCCTAGTTCACCTGCTGAATCCCCGTCTGCTAGAATGTACCGGTTTTTGTTCAACAATGTCACCCGTTATCCCTGCTATTGTCTTACCATTCTGATTATATTACAGATAGGATTATTAATAGCATTTTTATGGAAAGGTGAACTCGGCATGAAAACTACGCAAACCGTCAATATTAGCATCTCCTGCAACAAACTGGCAGAGTAGGGGTTGGTGACTGGATGGTAACAAGCACATGCAAGTGTCAGAACTGCTTGTCAACATGTTGGAATGTTTTTTCGGATCATTGAATTGTCTCAGCGGAAAACAAAACTAGGCTTTTATTGCAGGTGTAGCAGAGCTCAGCATCACTCGAATAAAGAAGAAAATGCACAGTGGGACTGGTAGTGTAGCAGTCTTGGAATTTATTGTCATATCTCTCATTTATCTTTGCCGCTGATTATAGAGATTTGCCTGTCTAACCACCGACAGACACTGCAGGCAATGCAAAGGGACTGTACGTACCTTCATTTTGCTGCAAAGCATATTGTGTGCATTCACGGAACCCCGGAAACCCCCACGCACATTACCAGACTCCCTGAATGAGTCCTTTGACATTGAGCTCTGATCCACCCTTCAAGGAATC
The DNA here is from genome assembly GCF_062004578.1 of Staurois parvus. NCBI lineage: Eukaryota > Metazoa > Chordata > Amphibia > Anura > Ranidae > Staurois > Staurois parvus. Next base: position 3,411,165 of record NW_028318089.1, on the reverse strand, counting down.
ATCCATGTAACAGAGCACCTCGTAGAGATTCGTATTTCTGGGAGGGACAGACTAAAGTATACAGCAGGGTGCCCAACTTTTTGAAGAGCAAGGGCCACTTAAGTGATTTGGTAACTGGTCACGGGCCACAATGAAATTAAACGTTTCAGAATTTTGACTTTTTTTTCATTTTAAATCGCATAAAGAACATTTTCTTCCTGCAACTTCTAAATGCCAGCAGGAGGGAGGGGAAGATTGCTTTAAAAAAGGCCTGGATTCTTTCTTAGATTCTCAGAATCCCATACAACTCCCATGCAAATGCAGCTCGGCCAGTCAGACGGCCGGAGCTGCTTGCAAACCCAAAAGGAAGACCGGGTGAACAGGGCTTTGTTTTAAGGTAAGTCCTTCAAAAAGTGCTACTATGCAATGCATACTAGCATAATTTGACATTACCTTGCAGGGGATTTTTTTTTTTTTTTAGATGCAGTTTACGACCACTTTAAAGGATGTAAAAAATAACAGAGCTACTAATTTATTCTCCAAACACGGAAAGGTTTCTTCACAGTAAGAGCTGTGAAAATGTGGAATAGACTCCCTCAAGAGTTGGTTATGGCCAGCTCAGTGGATTGCTTTAAAAAAGGCCTGGATTCTTTCTTGGATACACAGAATATCACTGGATACTAACATTTATAGGTAAAGTTGATCCAGGGAATATCCGATTGCCTCTCGGGGGATCAGGAAGGAATTTTTTGCCCTGTGGGAGCAAATTGGATCATGCTTTGCTGGGTTTTTTGCCTTCCTCTGAATCAACTATGGGTGTAGGATTATAACTTTTTTTTTTTTAATGGTTGAACTGGATGGACTTTTGTCTTTTTTCAAGCAGACTAACTATGTAACTATGAAGAGAAGTTGGCTTTCAGCGGTTGCTGAAGGAAAATGGAAAGGATCAGTTCCTGTTTATGCAGGGCCCAACTCCCCTCCTGTCCAAGTTTCAAACAGATGGTGACAGGGAGGTTGCACAGGTTCCCTGGAGCATGGGGCAAGGTTGCCATTGCAACCCCCTATGCTACATCAGTGGTTGGGGGGGTGGCAAAAACACAGCTCAACTATGGGGTTTTACCACCCCCACATTACAAAGTAAATTAACCCTTATTGTCCTGACCCCCCTATAAGGCTGATTTCACATGGACGCGCTGCGTTTTACCTGCACTGCATCACTATGTAGCTTCTGCTCCCTTGGCTTCTGGCACTGGCTCAGTGCACTCTGATGCTCTACGATAGCAGGTCAGCAAGCACAGATCAGGCTCAATGGGTCACCAACACGGGGCATGCGCTTCCCTGGGATGAGGTAACGGACCACATCAGGGGGCTCAGTGGACCACAGGTTGAGCATCCCTGGTATACAGCATAGTAAATCATCACTGAATTAGGGGTCTATGTATATAAACATTGCTTTGTGAATATCTCATCATTTGCGTAAAAGTCACAATGTTTCCAGTAATGTTTGCAGTATGTGTGTAATGCCAGTTTCTATTTGTTGCCTTTTGCAGGAGGAAGGTAACATTCCCTACCATTTGATCCTAAGAGAGAACATTTGACCGTATAAGTTGAAGAACATATATATATATATATATATATATATATACCACTTTAACTGTCAAATGTTTGTAATTCTGTCATTTTCCCATTTTATAGCTAACACTTATGTTATACACTGCACAGCTGGACATGTGAAACATGAAATTCCTGAATAAGCAATTCGTTATCCTGTCTTAGAAGTTCTGCTATCTATGTTTCCACAACCAGGGTGAGGACAGGGGGGGAAGAAGGGGTATCTGCCCCGAGTGCAGTGATTTTATTGGGGGGGCACTGTGATCATTACTCACAGTGCTACTGAATTGCGCTCTTGCTGGTGCCCGAGTCATGCAGAGTGGCATGGGTGGGTGATAAGATGCTTTCTGCATTTCTATACCTGACACTACAATGATGTGCACTACTGTTAGGTACAATGTTCCATCCAATAGTAGGCTCGCTTGGCATCCTCATTCAGCAAGGCTGCCAGGAAGAGATTGCTGTGCCGCATAGGAGTGGGCAGGTAGGTAAACAAATAGTGATGAGCAGCTGTGCCAGCAGGCTGGGGGAAGACTTGGTGGGGGGGGTACATCAGCATGTGAGCATTACGCTGCTTTGGAAGAGTTTACTGACAGTGTGCCAGGCAGTGCACTATGGTTTATCATGATACCCATTATTCTAGGCCTTCAGGGATTTGTGTTTCTTTTATATGATTTTAGCATTTTCTTCTGCTTAACCATAAACATGGGGTGGGGTGGAGTTTAACACCCTCACTGACCTACAATTCATGGGGGGGTTTAATCAACAACATCACTGACATCCAAAAGTACAGCAGGAACTAATTAATACCACCACTGACCTCAAATTCACATGGGGAACTAATTAACACTGCCACTGACCACCAATTCACATGGGGCACTAACTAACACTGCCACTGACCACCAATTCACATGGGGCACTAACTAACACTACCACTGACCACCAATTCACATGGGGCACTAACTAACACTGCCACTGACCACCAATTCACATGGGGAACTAACTAACACTGCCACTGACCACCAATTCACATGGGGAACTAACACTGCCACTGACCACCAATTCAGAGGGGGAAAGAATTAACACTGCCATTGACCACCAATTCACATGGGGAACTAACTACACTGCCACTGACCACCAATTCAGAGGGGGAACTAATTAATACTGCCACTGACCACCAATTCAGAGGGGGAACTAATTAATACTGCCACTGACCACCAATTCACATGGGGAACTAACACTGCCAGTGACCACCAATTCAGAGGGGGAACTAATTAACACTGCCACTGACCACCAATTCAGAGGGGAACTAATTGATACTGCCACTGACCACCAATTCAGAGGGGGAACTAATTACACTGCCACTGACCACCAATTCACATGGGGAACTAACACTGCCACTGATCACCAATTCACATGGGGAACTAACACTGCCACTGATTATCAATTCACATGGGGAACTAATTAACACTGCCACTGACCACCAATTCACATGGTGAACTAACACTGCCACTGACCACCAATTCACATGGGGAACTAACTAACACTGCCACTGACCACCAATTCACATGGGGAACTAACACTGCCACTGACCACCAATTCACATGGGGAACTAACTAACACTGCCACTGACCACCAATTCACATGGGGAACTAACACTGCCACTGACCACCAATTCACATGGGGAACTAACTAACACTGCCACTGACCACCAATTCACATGGGGAACTAACACTGCCACTGACCACCAATTCAGAGGGGGAAATAATTAACACTGCCATTGACCACCAATTCACATGGGGAACTAACACTGCCACTAACCACCAATTCAGAGGGGGAACTAATTGATACTGCCACTGACCACCAATTCAGAGGGGGAACTAATTAACACTGCCACTGACCACCAATTCAGAGGGGGAACTAATTAATACTGCCACTGACCACCAATTCACATGGGGAACTAACACTGCCACTGACCACCAATTCACATGGGGAACTAACTAACACTGCCACTGACCAATTCAGAGGGGGAACTAATTAACACTGCCACTGACCACCAATTCAGAGGGGAACTAATTGATACTGCCCCTGACCACCAATTCAGAGGGGGAACTAATTACACTGCCACTGACCACCAATTCACATGGGGAACTAACACTGCCACTGATCACCAATTCACATGGGGAACTAACACTGCCACTGATTATCAATTCACATGGGGAACTAATTAACACTGCCACTGACCACCAATTCACATGGGGAACTAACTAACACTGCCACTAATCACCAATTCACATGGGGAACTAACTAACACTGCCACTGATTATCAATTCACATGGGGAACTAACTAACACTGCCACTGACCACCAATTCAGAGGGGGAACTAATTAATACTGCCACTGACCACCAATTCAGAGGGGGAACTAATTAATACTGCCACTGACCACCAATTCACATGGGGAACTAACACTGCCAGTGACCACCAATTCAGAGGGGGAACTAATTAACACTGCCACTGACCACCAATTCAGAGGGGAACTAATTGATACTGCCACTGACCACCAATTCAGAGGGGGAACTAATTACACTGCCACTGACCACCAATTCACATGGGGAACTAACACTGCCACTGATCACCAATTCACATGGGGAACTAACACTGCCACTGATTATCAATTCACATGGGGAACTAATTAACACTGCCACTGACCACCAATTCACATGGGGAACTAACACTGCCACTGACCACCAATTCACATGGGGAACTAACTAACACTGCCACTGACCACCAATTCACATGGGGAACTAACACTGCCACTGACCACCAATTCACATGGGGAACTAACTAACACTGCCACTGACCACCAATTCACATGGGGAACTAACACTGCCACTGACCACCAATTCACATGGGGAACTAACTAACACTGCCACTGACCACCAATTCACATGGGGAACTAACACTGCCACTGACCACCAATTCAGAGGGGGAAATAATTAACACTGCCATTGACCACCAATTCACATGGGGAACTAACACTGCCACTAACCACCAATTCAGAGGGGGAACTAATTGATACTGCCACTGACCACCAATTCAGAGGGGGAACTAATTAACACTGCCACTGACCACCAATTCAGAGGGGGAACTAATTAATACTGCCACTGACCACCAATTCACATGGGGAACTAACACTGCCACTGACCACCAATTCACATGGGGAACTAACTAACACTGCCACTGACCAATTCAGAGGGGGAACTAATTAACACTGCCACTGACCACCAATTCAGAGGGGAACTAATTGATACTGCCCCTGACCACCAATTCAGAGGGGGAACTAATTACACTGCCACTGACCACCAATTCACATGGGGAACTAACACTGCCACTGATCACCAATTCACATGGGGAACTAACACTGCCACTGATTATCAATTCACATGGGGAACTAATTAACACTGCCACTGACCACCAATTCACATGGGGAACTAACTAACACTGCCACTAATCACCAATTCACATGGGGAACTAACTAACACTGCCACTGATTATCAATTCACATGGGGAACTAACTAACACTGCCACTGACCTCCAATACAAAATGGGAACTAATTAATACTGCCACTGACCACCAATTCAGAGGGGGAACTAATTAACACTGCCACTGACCACCAATTCAGAGGGCGAACTAATTAACACTGCCACTGACCACCAATTATTGGGGGGGAACTAATTAACAATGCCACTGACCCCCAATTCAGAGGGGAAACTAATTAACACTGCCACTGACCACCAATTCAGAGGGGGAACTAATTAACACTGCCACTGACCACCAATTCAGAGTGGGAACTAATTAACACTGCCACTGACCACCAATTCAGAGGGGGAACTAATTAACACTGCCACTGACTACCATTTCACAGCTAGATCTAATTGGCATGGCTACTGACCATCAATTCACAGGGGGAACTAATTAACACTGCCACTGACAACCAATTCAGAGGGGGAACTATTTAACACTGCCAATGACCATCAATTATTGAGGGGGAACTAATTAACACTGCCACTGACCACCAATACAAAATGGGAACTAATTAACACTGTCACTGACCACCAATTATTGAGAGGGAATTAATTAACACTGCCACTGACTACCAATTCACAGCTAGATCTAATTGGCACGGCTACTGACCATCAATTCACAGGGGGAACTAATTAACACTGCCACTGACCTCAAATTCACCACAGAAGAGTAATGTGTGTGAAGGGGCTTAACAGCACTGACACTGACCACCAATGCAGGAGGAAGGGGATAATTAACATTGACCACCAATAGGAGGTGGTTTAAATAGCACAGTGTTTGAGGGGGTTTATGGCTTTCTCTCAGAAATATTTATGTATATGCTCAGTTTTAGACAGTTGGCCAAGGCCAGGGGAGGACTATGATGGCCTTTTAATGTGTTGCCAACCTTCTAGAATCTATGACTAGGTGACTTCCATGCTCCAGCAATAGTTTGGTCGCACTTCATATATATTAGATCATAATTTGTGCTCTTTTCGGGGACATTTGCTGGGGCCTAAAAGAGTAGGGCTTTCCTGGGATTTTTTTTCGGTGTTGATGTGTTAAGCATAGCCACTTGCCCTCCTGAAGATTTGCCCCCCTTTCTGATCAGGCCTTTTTTTGTGATAAGGCGCTGCGTTACCTTAACTGATAGTTGCACAGTCATGCAATGCTGCACCCAAATTAAATTTATGTCCTTTTTTCCCCCACAAATGGAATTTTCTTTTGGTGGTATTTGATCATCTGTGCATTTTTAATTTTTTTGTGCTATAAACAACAAAAGACCGACAATTGTGAAAAAAAACAATATTTTTGACTTTTTGCTATAAAACATATCCAGTAAAAAATTTAATTTTGTAATAAATTTAGGCCAAAATGTATTCTGCTACATGTCTTTGCTAAAAAAATCCCAATATGTGTAAATTAATTGGTTTATGTGAAAGTTATAGTGTCTCCAAATGGCGGTATAGATACTGAATTTTTTTTTACTAGTAATTGCGGCGATCAGTGACCTATTGCGTTACTGCGGTGGGCATTCTGACACGGGGGGAGAACTGACTAACTGCCACTGAGATCCCCAATGACATTAATACAGTCATCAGTGCTAAGAAAAAGCTCTGACACTGTACTAATGACACTGGGCAGGAAGGAGTTAACATCTGGGATGATCAAAGGGTTAACTGTGTGTGTTTTACTATGTGTGCTGTGTTGTGTTTTACTTGGGAAACATACTGCTGGGTATTTCTCTGCTGTGCAGAAAAATACACAACAGCATGTTACTACTGGCAGGAGAGAGACCTGTGTTGTTTATAGTCCCACTATAAGTCGCTGATCGCCACCATTACTAATATTTTAAAAAAAAATTCCAATATTTATACCGCTATTTGTAGATGCTATAACTTTCACGTAAACCAATTAATTTACACTTATTGGGTTTTGTTTTTTAGCAAGGACATGTTGAAGAATACATTTTGGCCTATATTTATGATGAAATTTGATTTTTTTATTGGATATGTTTTATAGCAAAAAGTAAAAAATATAGTTTTTTTCTCAAAATTGTCGGTCTTTTTTTTTTATAGCACAAAAAAATAAAAACCGCAGAGGTGATCAAATACCATTGAAAGAAAGCTCTATTTGTGGGAAAAAAGGACATAAATTTCCTTTGGGTGCAGTGTTGCATGACTGTGCAATTGAAACTAAAAGTAACACAGCGCCATATCGCAAAAAATGTCCTGGTCAGGAAGGGGGGGGGGGATAAATCCTCTGGAAGTGGTTAAACATACTTTATTGCAATGGCACACATAAAATATGTCAATTAAATCAAATATACAGTACTTCATAACATATATGTAAACCCTCACCTTTTAAAACAACCCATTCAGTATGAAACAGAAATGAAAGGCAAATTACTATTATTATTATACAGGATTTATATAGCGCCAACAGTTTGCTCAGCGCTTTACAATATAACGGGAGACAATACAGCAACAATACAGTTCAATACAAGAGGGTTAGGAGGGCCCTGATCCTCGGAGCTTCCAATCTAAAATAATTTGTGCATAAATATAAAAACATTAAAAATCCTTTTTTTCCCTTTTTATAAGTGGGCCTCTGTTCTCAGTTCTCAGCTGCGTAAGAGCTAGGGGAGTAGCCACAGCAGTACACTGATCTTCCCAGTGAATGCCTGGAAGAGGGGTGCAGTCAGAACAAGTCTGATCATAGAAGGAGACAGCACAGCTGGAAAACTGACCACGCTCTGCTCCCATCCCTAGTGTGGTCAGTTTTTAAATAGGAAAGCAGAGGGACTGGCAGTAACACCAGGGACTTCACACAAAGCAAGCAAAGAGAACAGGATACTTTTTCACACAAGTACAGCAGGCACGAAAGGTTGGGTTTACATACTCTTTAACTACAGTATATATATAACACAGCCACGGTATATACAACAAACATGAAAATCCATTAATAGCAAATCTTTAAACACAATATTTAACAATTCATTTTTCATTGCCGAACACCATATTCTCATGTGTCACATGCCTAAAAATAGTTCACTGTTCAACTCCACAAAGTAGATATCAAGGGAGGTGAATGCACTGTGTTAATTACACTCACCTCAGTGCTCCCAATCTGCAGCTTCAAAGTTCCAGTCCTGGAGTGCTTCCCCTAGCTACAACAAGCTATGAGATCTCCCTGAGCATCGGGGAATTCCCCAACGATGGGCTGGATAATTATAGGAAGATGCATCATCCAGCCCATGCAGCACAAACATTGTACATCCTAAGACACCAATTTCCATTCAAGCTGCAGTGGAATACTCTTTAGATGCCGAGTTTCACTGTATAGTTTTCACCAAAAAACAAAACGCATCGAGACTCCAAGGCTAAGACGCATCCGTATTTATTATAATTGTTTTTATGCCATGTTAACCATGGCATTGGTATGTGCAGGGCTTTTTTTTCTCTGAGAATAGGTGCAAGAACTCCCCCCTCCTGAGCTATCATGACAGTACAAAATAAGTTTTGCATTGCAGAGCAATACTCTTCATTGCTCCTGCAAAGCAAAGTGTAAAAAAAAACAAACAAAAAAAAAAAAGAAAAAACCTGATCACCCCCCAGAGTAGTAAAATGTTACTATGGTAACAGTGCACTACTCTGATGAAAGTATTTTAAAAGGAAATAGTCAAAAAAATTTATAGTAATAATGTTAAAAAATAAATAAAAATTATTTAGAATTAAAATTAAAAAAAAATGTTAACTACTTGCCAACCACCCGTCCGTAATGTGCGGAAGAGCGGCAGCTCTGGGCAAAGCAATGTACCCTTATGTTGCTTTCTATTTACAGGGGTGCGTGCACATGCACTGCCCCAACAGCCCCCCCCCCATTGGTACTGGGAAAGAAGAGAGAACAGGGCACTGAGTAAAAGCACTACATTTTACACACACGTTAGATTAGAACTTTACCCTTTGATCGCCCCTTTTAATCCTTTTGATCGCCCCTTTTAATCCTGTGATCACCCCGTCACCCAGCCTGTGCCATTAGTACAGTGTCAGTATATAGAACCTTTCACTGATCACTGCATTACTGCCACTAGCGACATCAGATAACGTCAGGGGCTGTAATGCAATGTTAAAGCATGTCATGTTTGGTATCTATTTACTCAGCGAAACATCATCTTTTATACTTTATCAAACAATTTGGCAATATACTGTGTTTTTGTGCATTAAATTTAAAAAGGTGTATTTTTTACGATAAATTAGCTTTTGAAAAATGGCCGCAGAAATACTGTGGCATAAAAAATTCAACACCCACCGTTTTATTCTCTATGGCCTCTGCTTTTTAAAATATATAATGTTTGGGGGTTCAAAATGATTTTCTAGCAAAAACATACTGGTTTTTCATGTAAACAGAAAGTATCAGAAAAGTCTTGGTCTTCAAGTGGTTAGAAAAGTGGGTGATGTGTGGCATAAGCGTCTAATGTTGGCCCGGAAATGCCAGGATAGTAGAAGCACCCCCTCCAATGGATAATGAAGAAAGAAAACGAAAATGTGTTTTTTCTTTTCTTTTTTTCTTTTTCAAAACCCTGTGACAAAAATTTTATTGGCAAAATACTCACCATGCCTCTTATCAAATTCCTTGGGGTGCCTACTTTTTAAAAAGGGGTCATTTGGGGGGGTGTTTGTACTATCCTGGCATTTTAGGTCCTCCCAAACTGTGATAGGTAGTGAGGAAGTGATATGAGGGCATATGCCCTTTGAAAGCCTGAAGGTGGTCATTGGGTTTTGGGGGCCTGTATGTGGCTAGGCTGCCAAAAAGTCTCTCACATGTGGTACCCCCATACTCGGGAGAAGTAGCAGAATGTGTTTTGGGGTGTTATTCCACATATACCCATGGCATGCATGAGCCATATATAATTTAGGTGACAACTTTGTGCTAAAAAAAATGTAGTCATTTTCCAAAAATATAAAATCAACTTGCCTCTCAGCAAATTCCATGGGGTGTCTACTTTCCAAAAAGGGGTCATTTGAGGGGGGGGGGGTTGTACTGCCCTGGCATTTTGGCACCTCAAGAAATGTGATGGGCAGTCAGAAAGTAAAAAAGTAAAAGCTGTGTACATTTCGATATATATATATATATATATATATATATATATATATATATATATATATATATCATAGTTTGTAGACATTATAACTTTCACACAAACCAATTAATATACACTTATTGGGATTTTTTTACCAAAGGCAGCAGAATACATTTTGGCCTAAATTTCTGACTAACTTTGAGTTTATTGGATATTTATTTGTAACCGAAAGTAAAAAATATTGGGTTTTTTTCAAAATTTTCAGTCTTTTTTCATTTATAATCACAAAACATAAAAAACCCAGTGGTGATAAAATACCACCAAAAGAAATCTCTATTTGTGTGGAAAAAAAGGACATAAAATTTGTTTGGGTACAGCGTTGCATGACCACGAAATTACCAGGTGAAATCATGCAGTGTCGAATAGCAAAAAATGGCCAGGTCATGAAGGGGGGTAAATGTTCTGGAGCTGGTGTGAATAAAAGCTTTTACGGGTTATCAGTTTAGCATTAGCAGTGGATTATGGACCTAGAATTTTTGCTCTCACACCAACAGTCGCAGTGATAGTTCACATGTGTGGCACAATTTGTTTACATACACATGCACACCCTATGCGTGTGTTTGCATTTGGGTGTGTATGAGGGTGCTTTTAATGTAATTTTTTTTTATTTCATTATGTGATAGCATGGGCAGTTGACAGATCCTCTTTATGGAGATGTCAGGGGTCTCTTAGACCCCCAATGTCTCCCCTGCCCTCTATTGCAGCTAATCAAGCACAGATTATTCTTGACTAGCTGCTTTCCTAGCTACAGTAGCCAGGGAATAACTGCTCTGAAATACTGCTACAGGGCGGAACGGGTGTGCAAAATCACATATATATATATATGTGTGTGTGTGTGTGTGTGTGTGTGATTTTGCATTTCCGGGTAGGGGGTGCAGGAAAGGCATGCACGCCTGCCTTACCCGAGCTGCCATTCGCACCTGCGGCTGTCAATCACCGGGTCCCGGACAGTAATTACTTGGCAGCGCTTGGTGATTGCTGAGCATCTCCAACGGGGAGGAGAACTGTTAGTAAACAAAACAGTTCTCCTCCCTGTCAGCTCCTGCTTACAGTGAAGCACACGGACACAGCACTATGTAAAACACAGCACACAATTAACCATTTGATCGCCCCTCATCTTAACTCCTTCCTGCCCAGTGCCATTAGTACAGTATCAGTGCGGTTTTTTTAACACTGATCACTATATTGGTGTCACTGGGGATATCAGTGACACCAAGTCAGTTCCTCCCAGTGTCAGAATGCCTGCCCCAGTCCAGCTAAAAGTCGCCGATCACTGCCATTACTAGTAAAAATAAAAAAAAATCCCAGTATACTGTATATACCGCCATTTGTAGACACTATAACTTTCACATAAACAAATTAATTTACATGTATTGGTATTTTTTTTTTAGCAAAGACATGTAGCAGAATACATTTTGGCTTACATTTATGACGAAAATGGATTTTTTCAATTGTTTTACTGGACATGTTTAATAGCAAAATGTAAAAAATATTGTTTTTTTCTCAAAATTGTTGGACTTTTTTTTATACCGGAAAAAAAATAAAAAACGCACAGGCAAACAAAAACCACCGAAAGAAAGCTCAATTTGTGGGGAAAAAGGATGTAAATTTAATTTGGGTGCAGCGTTGCATGACTGTGCAATTCTCATTTAAAGTACAGCAGTGCCGTAACACAAAAAATGGCCAGGTCAGGAAGGGGGGGTAAATCCTCAGGAGGGCAAGTGGTTAATATACCACAGAGGTCTAAGCTTCTTTGCTTATAGGGCAGCACAGGGGCTAAATGGTTAGCACTTTCACCTGGCAGTACTAGGGTCGTTGGTTCAAATCCCAACCATGGCACCATCTGCCTGGAGTTTGCATGTTCTCCCTGTGTCTGTGTGGGTTTCCTCCTGGTACTCCAGTTTCCTCCCACACTCCAAAGACATGCTGGTAGGTTAATTATATCCTGTCTAAATTGGCCCTAATATGTATATGTATGAATGTGAGTTAGGGACCTTAGATTGAGGGTTAGGGACTGATGTGAATGTACAATATATATGTAAAGCACTGTGTAAATTGATGGCGCTATATAAGCACCTGAAATAAATAAAGTAACCTTACTAGACATCAAAGCAAATCAAGGAGACAACTCTAGTCCCTGCATGCAAGAGTTGATACATACAATGCTACAAATAATAGGAGTCACCAAAACAGGAAAATGGGAAGAGTGGTGATGGTCAGGGGTGGATTGACCATTTGAAAACTTGGGCACTGCCCGAGGGCCCGGGGTCAGTAGGGGGCCCCATGAGATACCCCTGGTACCTTTTTCATAGGCTTTTTTGAGTTTGGGCAAGGACACAGGGGCCCCATGATCCCCTATTGCCCAGGGGCCCCATGAGTTGTCAGTCCGCCCCTGGTGATGGTACCAGAATAAACTGGAACATAGGCAAGGAAATAAAAGATAAAGAAGCTGCACACTCAGTAAGTGATTAAATCAGCTTCTGAAAATGCTTAGAGTTTTTGAAAAATGCAACCCGTTTCAGTGCATGTTAACCTAATACACAATAATGTATGCATTCCGGTGTACACAGGCCCTGACTTCTCAAACTGGGAAATAAGAGCCCATTCAAGGCAAAGTGACATTGTCTATAGGCAGTTATATTTTCTACCAGAGCCTTCACCAATGCACTGTGGTTCGCCATATGGTGGAGCACCTGACCCGTGCCATGTGGCAGTGCTTGGGTCTAAGTTGTCATGCAGCATATGGAAAGGCATTGATGTTATCCCCCTGCTTAAGTGCCCAAACCAGCCAACACCAGATCATAGACAGGTTGAATTGTTGTATTGGGAGGTAGTGAGGGAGCAGAGCTCGATGAGTGTAAAAGCCTCGGGTGGTAGACGGTCTATAGACAATGTTGCTCTGCTCTGATTGGACAAAGTGATGGTGTCTCTTTAAACATTTGTCACCTGTGAAGCACAATTATATTGTTGCAGAGCAGATAGAATCAGTGGGTATATTTATCACCGTTCTTTTCCCCTATATTTGTGAAATTGCAGACACTTCCCTGACAACTCAAGTGTTCTTGAAAACTGAAATTAATACATTTGATGCTTCGGACTCCTTGTTGGAATGAAAATCATCTATTTGCAATGCCTGAGTTACCTATAGAAAGCAGTAGAAAGGTGCAGGGTGCTGGATCTCTTACAGCTGTAGGTGTTCTCCGTCAAGTCTTAAAGTGGACCTTCACCTTCATTTATATGTTACATAATCCTAGCCCCCCCCTTTACATACTTAGTGGGGGGGGGTGGCAAGTACCTTAATCAGCAGGTACCTGCTCCCACCTTCGTAGTCAGCACCTAAGCAAGGATGGCTATTGCTAGGTATGCAACCCCTCCACCACCACCACCACCACAGCTTCCAGGGATCATGGCATACATCCCAGGAGGTTTTGGCATATTGTCATCTCAGAGCATCTCACACATTTATAGTAAGAGACTGGCTGTGACTGATCAGGGCGTCACAGAATCCAAGATGGTGGCGTGGGACCAAAGACAGGGCTGAGGACTTTGGTTTGAAGGAAGAAATTGCTGGAGTTCTTGGGTAAGTATGTGTTTTGTACACATCAGCAGCTACAGTACTTGCTGTTAACTTTTACTTTTTCCAGTTCCAATTGAGATAGCATGAAGGGATTATGTTTAGAAAGCTCTTCCAGGAGTGGTGGCTGAAGGTTGGCTCTTAGCTTGAATGGGGACTGGGTGTGCAAGGAGGAAAACACTAAAAGAAGAACATATTGGGATAGATTTACTGAAACTGGTGAGTGCAAAATCGGGTGCAGCTCTGCATAGAAACCAATCAGCTTTCAGTTTTTTTTGTCAAAGCTTAATTGAACAAGCTGAAGTTAGAAGCTGATTGGCTACCATGCACCAGATTTTGAACTCTCCAGCTTTAGTAAATCATCCCATAAAGTCCCAATTCAGTTGTATTCTGATTCTTGTATCACAAAAAGCCAACGCTTTTTGGGGGTTTGGTCCTATTCATCAGGCCTTGGTACCGTTGAACAAAGTCTGTACTGGGCTGATAGAATTAGAAGGATTTTGGGGGAAAAATTTGTATGATCGCTATATCAGATTACAATATTTTAAAACACGTCACCACCTTTGCAAAAACCCTCTCACAAGTTTGAGAATGGGACTGCTGGGGGTTCTAGAGAAAATTTTGTTCATCAACACTGGATCTACATAATGATCCTAGAATATATCAAAAAGTACAAAAGCTCAAATCACTCATGTGATTTATCAATTGCCAATGCATATGTGTTAATATAGAACCATATATAATATAGGATCATACAGGTTAGCCAACTAAAACATGGGGCATGCCTCCATGAAAATAACCCCCCCCCCCCCTCTCTCATGTACTGATGTTTACACCTGAAGAAGGACCCTGCAAGATGTAAACAGAAGAGGAAAGAAGACTTGGAACTTGAGCGTTATGTGAACATGGGATTAGGTAACCAAAAACTGCCTGAGATCAGTTAAAGGGGGATTGGAGGGGGTTCATATTTTGCCCAGAGATGTTAAATAAGCCAATTCCATTGTCATCATAGCTAAGGCTTGAATGAGAACAGCCAACATCCACAGAAGAGCTGGATTCAAATTTAGATTTCTCAAGATTTCACACCCGCTATGATACTAAAAGGTATAAAATATTAATTTAGGTAAATTGAGGCCAAACGATATATATCCTGTTCCTGACCTAAATTCATGTGCATTCACTTATGATCCCAGGAGTTGTTAAGCAGGCCATAGATAGTGGATGTAGGAATTCTCCCTGGCAGGACATTGATTTCTGATATCGGGACTCATCGCTGTCAAAGTACACTGGTCAATGGCTGCATGCCAATTTTCCAACATGTCCCTTCAACAGAATGACCAGGGATGGCCTCACTCTGATCGAAATATGGCTGGTTCCTGTTGAACCGGGATCATTTCAATTAGTGTATGGCCAGCTTTACAGCAGTGGGATCTCCCTTCAAGTCCAACCATCTCTCCACCAGGGAGACAACAGAGGACTTTACATGGCAGCTTTCCCTTATATACCCCCTCACTGTGCACCAAACATGTCCAATGTGCTGCTAGGCTAAACCTGTACTGAAGTTGTTCCATGATGTCTAGGGACAGAACATGAACAAGGATTCATGTTCTTGAATACCAAGCTTTATAACTGGTATCATAAAGTACCTTCTTCTGCTCACCCATGGGCAATGTTAATGTTAGTTCAGTGTACCCCAAAGAGCCCCCCACCCCAGCTTCCCAGCTACACTCTTTTATCCCATTGACACCAATACATTTTTTTTCCCCACTGGCAGGGGTAATTTTCCTTCAAGTGACACCACCAACATCGGGACATTTTTCTTAACACTGATGCCGGGTCATTTCTTCCTTCACCACCGTTACCCCCATATTTTTTGTGCCGCTTTTAAACTGTGCAATTCATTGTGGTGTGCCACAATCACTGGCACTATTTCAGCACATGCTACAGCTATTAAACAAGTTTCGGCTTGGCATGCCGAATTGCCCCCAATCAGATTCCAACCTGCCCTCAAAGTCTGAATGTGATGGATGCAGAGAAAGGGGGTGATGTGGAACAGGCTTTAGGAAGTACACCCCTACTGCCTATGTGCTTATTCAGTAGGGAATTAGACAATGCAGATTAAGGTATTGTGGTGTTTACTGGATATAATTAGTACCTATCTGGGTACATTACATATACTGGTGTCGGAGGGTGATCAGCAGGTGAAGCATTTGCCCAATCCTACAAGCCCTAGTAATGGCAATTTCCTACATATTGAGTAGGACTCAACAGTGGCACTGGAGGGGAAAAGACTTACATGTGTCAAAGTACCAGTAGCTAGGTCAGCCATTTTCAACCAGGGCTTGGTGGGATCCTAAGGTTCCTCCAGAAGATTCTAGAGGTTCCTTGAGCTATTGCTGATTGACTTCTCTTCTGATGACTCTTACATAGTTCCAGGCCCAGTGCCCAGCACCACTTGGCAGAATCAGCAGCATGACTAAGGGGCACTCTTCCAACTGACCACCAATGTAAGGGGCATTCTTTCCACTGACCTTCAATGTAAGGGGCACTCTTCCCACTGACTGCCAATGTAAGGGGCACTCTTCCCACTGATGACCAATGTAAAGGGATTTCTTCCCACTCACCACCAATGTAGGGGGTAATCTTCCAACAGACCACCAATGTAAGGGACATCTTCCCACTGACCATTAATGTAAGGGACATACACTATATTGCCAAAATATTGGGACACCTGCCTTTACATGCACATGAACTTTAATGGTATCCCAATCTTAGTCCGTAGGGTTCAGTATTGAGTTGGCCCACCCTTTGCAGCTATAACAGCTTCCAATCTTCTTGGAAGGCTGTCTACAAGGTTTAGGAGTGTGTCTATGGGAATGTTTGACCATTCTTCCAGAAGGTCAGGCATTGATGTCGGACGAGAAGGCCTGGCTCGCAGTCTTCACTCTAATTCATCCCAAAGGTGGTCTATCAGGTTGAGGTCAGGACTGGTGCAGGCCAGTCAAGTTCCTCCACCCCAGACTCGCTCATCCATGTCTTTATGGACCTTGTTTTGTGCACTGGTGTGCAGTCATGTTGGAACAGGAAGGGGCCATCCCCAAACTGTTCCCACAAAGTTGGGAGCATGAAATTGCCCAAAATGTCTTGTTATGCTTACGCCTTAAGAGTTTACTTCACTGGAACTAAGGGGCCAAGCCCAACCCCTGAAAGACCCCTGAAAAACAACCCCACACCATAATTCCCCCTCCGCCAAACTTTACTCTTGGCACAATGTAGTCAGGCAAGTACAGTTCTCCTGGAAACCACCAAACCCGTGTTCTTTGGATTGCCAGACAGAGAAGCGTGATTCATCACTCCAGAGAACATGTCTCCACTGCTCTAGAGTCCAGTTGCAGCGTGATTTACACCGCTGCATCAACCGCTTTGCATTGCACTTGGTGATGTAAGCCTTGGATGCAGCTGCTCGTCCATGGAAGCCCATTCCATGAAGCTTTCTATGCACTGTTGTTGTGCTAATCTGAAGGCCACACAAAGTTTGGAGGACTTTAGCTATTGACTTTGCAGACAGTTGGTGATTTCTGCGCACTGTGAGCTTCAGCATGTGCTGACCCTGCTCTCTATTTTTTTTTTACGTGGCCTACCACTTCCTGGCTGAGTTGCTGTTATTCCCTGTTGCTTCCACTTTGTTATAATACCACTAACAGTTGAGCGTGGAATATTTAGTAGCCAGGAAATTTTATGGATGGACTTATTGCACAGATGACAAAATATCACGGTACCACGCTTGAATTCACTGAGCTCCTGAGAGCGACCCATTCTTTCACAAATGTTTGTAGAAGCAGTCTGCATGCCTAAGTGCTTGATTTTATACACCTGTGGCCATGGAGGTGATTAGAACATCTGAATCCAATGATTTGGAGGGGTGTCTCAATTCTTTTAGCAATATAGTGTACCTCTGACTGACCACCAATTCAATGGGCATTTTCCCAAATGACTACCAATGTAAGCAACATCTTCTCACTTAACACCAATGTAAGGTGTTATTCTTGCAGATGACTGCCAATGTATTCTTTACACTGACCACCAATGTAAGGGGGCATTCTTTTCCACTGGCCACCAATGTAAGGGGCATCGTTCACACTGACCATCAAGGTAAGGGACATTCTTCTCAATGACCACCAATGTAAGGGGTATAGATTCTACTGACCATGAATGCAAGGGGCATTATTATCTCTAACCAGTAAAGTAAAGGGCATTTTTCAAAATGACCTCCAATGTATAGGGCATAGTTTCCACTGACCACCAATGAAGGGGGCATTCTTCCCACTGACCACCAATGTAAGGGGCATTCTTGCCACAGACTAGCAGGGGTTCCCCGGTACCTGGAAATTATTTAAAGGGTTCCTCTGGTGTAAAAAAGCTGAGTTAAGCTGAACTAGGTTGCTGTTCTCATGAATGGAGCTCCTGGACACAACAGGGAGCCTCAAATCTCCACTATTCTTCCCTGGTAATTGCAATATGACTGGTGCGTATCTGAATGCATACAAAGTATTCATGTAAACAGGTTTTATGTTTAAATAGTATGATTTATAATGGTGAAATACAAAGCGTAGCAATGCACGCCAAACAATTTAGTTTACTGAAGTCAGCCCTGTGAAGATATTATTGGATTGCTTGGTGCGAGTTACTGCATTTAGCACACTAGTCCTTGCTTTTACTGTGCATGCCTGATTAGGTCTCTATGCATGTCAGATTCACAGAAAGATATCTTTTCATTGGTGGAATCACTACTTACAACATACCATCATCTACTGTGTGTGATCAACATTATTTCAGCATATCAGAAGTGCGTCAGCAACAAATCAGGTCACACATTCTCAAATGTATACAGCTGCCAGCACACGCTAAACAAAATTATTTATAAAATTGTGCCACAGCAAAATCGTATTGTTGCCCATAGCAACCATGCCAACTGTCATATTTACACTCCATGGCTTGATTGGTTGCTATGGGCAACAAGACAGAACAAGACAGTTTGCAATGATCACACTTTTCTTAGCCTGTCCTATTTGGCAAGTAAAGAAAAGAGCAATGTTAACTGATCAGATCTGACTTTACAGAACTCAGATCCATGGAAAACAACCTCTTATAAACTGATCTAGGGTTTTACACATGCAGCTCCTTAACTTATTGAATAAGCTCACCGCTGCACATACAGATCACACTAATTCAACAGCATTCACCATCATGTACAGTAAACCAGTTCCATATAACTTACATACTTAAATATAACTAGGTCTCTGTAAAGTGTACATAGTAACATCATATACTTTATTTACATATGAAAAGATTAATAAATAAATACATGTAAACATGTAGTGTGTACATCATATGTATCTAATATATAATTTAGGTTGACAGACGTCATGCCTATCCCTTATGGTGACCATACACGCTTTGCTTTTATTATCTGGGCGATAAATAAAATTTTTGAACCGGAAACTGACTGAACAGCCAAGACTTACATTTCATTATATTTAGGCTCAGATCACATTGGATCCGATCAAACGGAGTCGATTGGCAAGGGCGAACAGTGATTGATCATTTTGTATCAATTGGAGGTGATGAAATGATTCAGTCATGTATTCAATCAGATTATGAGGTTGCATGGCAGAAACAGATATATGATCGATAACTTACTACTTTTCCAACTATTGATCAAATTCCACTTTCCCATGTGTGGCATATCAATCAATTTGTTATTGATTATTCCTATCAGGAAAAATCGATTGGCAAAGAAATTGATCATTTATTGAAACGTTTATGGGCACCAACATACATGCCCAATATGATAGATAGATAGATAGATAGATAGATAGATAGATAGATAGATAGATAGATAGATAGATCATTTTTTTTAAGATAGAGGACATGAAAACGTTTGTATTTCTGCACAGATGCTATCTTAACTGGATATAATTAGTAGCTACATGGGAACATTGTATACATTGGAGTCAGGGGGTGACCAGTGGGTGAAGCATTCACACAGTCCTGTGAGCCCTAATCATGGCAATTTCCAGCATATTTCGCAGGCTGTCAATGGTGTGACATAGTAAAGGAAAATAATTTCCTTTACTATGTCTACCTATCAATAGCTAGGGCAGCCATTCTCAGCAAGGTTTCCTCCAGAGGTTTCTAGGGGATCTGAACTGCGTGAATGACCTCCCATCTATGCAGTGACTGAGCTAATGGCATGACCCCAAAGAGACATCGTCAAGGGGGGAATCCTTTCTACTGACCATAAACGTAAGGAGCATTCTTCCCACTGACCACCAATGTAAGGAAAATTCTTCTCACTGACTATCAATGTAATTACCATTCTTCCATTGACTACCAATGTAGGAAACATTCTTCCCATTGACTACCAGTGTAAGGAATATTCTTCCCACAGACCACCAATGTAAGGAACATTGTTCCCACTGACTAACAATTTAAGGAATATTCTTTTCAATGACCACCAATGCCAGGAACATTCTTCCTATTGACTACCAATGCAAGGAACATTCTTCCCACTAACCTCCAATGCAAGGAACATTCTTCCCACTAACCTCCAATGCAAGGAACATTCTTTCCATTGACTACCAATGCAAGGAACATTCTTCCCATTGACCTCCAATGCAAGGAAATTCTTCCCACTGACCACCAATGCAAGGAACATTCTTCCCACTGATCATTAATGTAAGGAACATTTTTTGCACTGACCACCAATGCAAGGAACATTCTTCCTATTGACTACCAATGCAAGGAACATTCTTCCTATTGACTACCAATGCAAGGAGCATTCTTCCTACTAACCTCCAATGCGAGGAACATTCTTCCCATTGACCTCCAATGCAAGGAACATTCTTCCCATTGACCTCCAATGCAAGGAACATTCTTCCCACTGACCACCAATGTAAGAAACACTCTTCCCACTGACCTCCAATGTAAGGAACATTCTTCTCAATGTCCACCAATGCAAGGAGCATTCTTCTTATTAACTACCAATGCAAGGAACATTCTTCCCACTGACCTCCAATGCAAGGAACATTCTTCCCACTGACCACCAATGTAAGAAACACTCTTCCCACTGACCTCCAATGTAAGGAACATTTTTCTCAATGTCAACCAATGCAAGGAAAATTCTTCTCATTAACTACCAATGCAAGGAACATTCTTCCCACTGACCTCCAATGCAAGGAACATTCTTCCCACCGACCACCAATGTAAAGAACATTCTTCCCACTGACTATCAATGTAAGGAACATTCTTCCCACTGACTATCAATGTAAGGAACATTCTTCCATTGACTACCAATGTAAGGAACATTCTTCCCATTGACTACCAATGCAAAGAACATTCTTCCCATTGACTACCAATGCAAATAACTTTCTTCTCACTGACCTCCAATGAAAGGAACATTCTTCCCAATGACCACCAATGCAAGGAACATTCTTCCCACTGACTACCAAAGTAAGGAACATTCTTCCCACTAACAGTGTAAGAAAGATTCTTCCCACTGACCACCAAAGTAAGGAACATTCTTCCCAATGTCCATCAATGTAATGATTGGTAGTCATTCTGACAACTGACTACCAATGTAAAAAAAAAAAAACATTATCCCACTACTAGTGTAATGAACATTCTTCCCAGTGACCATCAATGTAAGGAACATTATTCCTGTTGACCACCAGTGTAAGGAACATCTTTCCTACTTACTACCAGTGTAAGGGACATTCTTCCAATTGAAGATAGATAGATAGATAGATAGATAGATAGATAGATAGATAGATAGAATTTTAAGATAACAAGCATAAACACATGCCATCCTATACCAATATCTGATTATCTATTAATTACTCCTGTCGGGACAGATCAATAATATAACTGGATAATTTATTGAAGTGTACAATGATAGGTAGATTAGAAGATAGATAGACACATAGATAGATTAGAAGATCAATAGCTAATTAGATAGGTAAAGGATATATGAGGATCCAGTAGATCCTATCCTGTAGATGACATACAGGGGCATGCAGACACAGCTGATGCTGACACAGTAGGTGGACTGATCACCTGTATGAGGTAGGTGAAGTCATGTGACTCTGGGAGGAGATGACTCACCTATCCTATGGGGGACATCAGTCCCACCTATAGACATATGATGATAGGAAAGCATGAGATCCCCCCATAGACTGATTAATGTATCCCATCCATATATTCCTCATTGCAGGAGCCATGGTGCCTGTGACATACATTATATATATATGTAATACAGACACCTCTATCTATAGATCTATCTGTGTATCTATAGATCTATCATACAACAATCAGTGTCATAGCCCGATCAGTGCCCCCCCAGAATATATTATAGTGGGGGTACCCCGGAGTTCAGTGCCCCCCCCAGGTATAATATCTCCTGGCCGTCTGGCTGGCACCCAGGTGACCTCCTAAGTTAATAAGCAGCATGTCCTACCGTGGTCGGTGTGTGGTTCAGTGGGGTGTCAGGGCCGGGCTGGGGGTCCGGAGTGCCCCGGCATGCTCCATCCTCTGCCCGGTGCCTGTGTTCTGCGCTCTGCCAGCTGACAAGGGGGGCTGCATTGTTCCCAGCGCCGGCTCCATTACACCTACAACAAGCGCGCCATCTAGCGGCAGGCTATGGAACGGCGCCTCCCCAGCGAAAGAGCCCAAAGGGACGAGTTAACCCTTCCCTGCAAATATCACAGCCAATGTCTGCCTTCCCCTTCATGGAACAAATGTCATGGGGTGCCATATGTATTACATGAGGTTCAGGCAAACTGAATGCTCAGTTTGAGGATCTGATCTATTATCTGATCCTCATCTGTTATGTCTGTATATTCATAAAGCGCCAATAGTTTGTGCAGCACAAATTTAAGGGCTTGCGCTCAAGGGTGGCTGGTAGGGGGTGGTAAAAGCAGCCAGTTGTGCTGAAGTTTTCCTACCCTGACCGTCCAGCTAAATACAGCAATGCAGTTGCTCAGGGCTGTACCCATGTTGCAGCCACAATTTATTTATTTCAGGTACTTATATAGCACTGTCAATTTATGCAGTGCTTTACACATATATATATTGAACATTCACATCAGTCCCTAACCCTCAAGGGATTTACAATCTAAGGTCCCTAACTTACATTCACACATCAGGGCCAATTTAGACAGGATCCAATTAACCTACCAGCATGTCTTTGGAGTGTAGGAGGAAACCAGAGCACCCGGAGGAAACCCACGCAAGCACAGGAAGAACATGCAAACTCCATGCGGGAGGCGCTATAGTCGGGAATTGAACCCATGACCCATTTACTGCAAGGCCAACATGCTAACCACTAAGCCACTGTGCCGCCCATGCTTTGCAGTCATGGAAAAAAAATGAAATGCGCTGCATGCGGCAAGCCGCGATCTCGCTGAACGCAACCTATTCAAGTGTTTGCAGTGTGGTGGCGCAGCATTTTAAGGGTTACAGCTTAGGCAGCAACAAATCACCTCAAGGGATGTCAAACGCCCTCTAAAAAGTGTTCCGCACTGGATCACTTTTCAGAGGGGAGGCAGTATAGCTGCAGGTGTGAATGAGCCCTAAGGGAGGAAGTACATTTACAATCCAATCCACTACAGGAGGGTTCAGAAGGTCCTGATCATGGGAGCTTACAAACAAAGGGACCATCTTAAAAGTGGTTGTAAAATTCAGACATGTAATATGAACAAAGCATAACCGTCTTTAGGGTGTACTTGTCTCAATCCAGACCACGAAGTGTCATTTCTGTCTGCCGTCTCATTCCTCTGTATCAGCATGAATTACTTCTGATGAGTTTTCCTGACACCAAGAGAAAAATGGTGACGAGGGAGGGACCTGCAGCAGATTGACACCTTTAGCTTTATTCCTGTGTGCTGCGTGGAGGGGTGTGTCTCTTCCCTCCAATCATCTCTAAGATCTGTCCTCACCAAGCTCTGCAGAGTGCAACTTCAGTTCTCTGCCTCCTTTTTTCTGAACTCTCAGACAAGCTTTATAAATTCAGCACAGATGTAGAGAAGAAAAGACTGGCGATAGATACAAGTTATGTAGGAGGATTTGCTTCATCTCTGTCCATCACCTGAGGATAGTCTCTTCACTAGGTAAATGTTAGGGTTTACAGCCACTTTAAATCAGGGCTCATTCACTGCATTAGAACACCAATCTCTAAGCTCACCCAGAAAACAATTGTTTCCTATATGCACTTAAACAGCCTTTAGGTAAGTTGTGGTCTGCTACATAAATTGCAACATGTCTGCATTTTTCTGTCTGGCACCACATCCCACCCACAGCTCCGTCTTCATTTCCATGCACCGCAGCTCAGCTGCAGGGCATAGAAATGAATGTAAAGTCACACCGTGACATTTTAGTGAAGTTAAAAAAAAAAGTAAAAAATGCTTTAACCCCTTGATGCCGATCGCACGCAAATATGCGGCCTCTCGGTGTCTGGGCCTTGATGCCAAGCGGCCGCATATTTGTGTGCAATTAGAAATTACATATGTGTTGAGAGCACATGCCCTGCGCGTTCCCAGCACATATGTCCGCGACTCCCGGAAAGGTCCCAATCTCCCCTTTCGATCTGGACCTTTTCCGATCATGTGGCCACCGTGATGACGAATCATGGTGGTCACATGACCCTAAAACTCCGCCCCGCCTCCCGGATTCTGAGACTCTTAAAGGCCTGAGAGGTGCCGGCGCCAAGAGGTTAAAAGCGCAAGGCATCGCCAGCCAGAACCAACACTTCCTGCATTGTAAAGCCAGGTTCACACTGGTGCACTGCTGTTTCCACAGTTCTTCGTGCATGTTACCTGTAATTTTTGCCCCGGTCCCATTGACTTCTATTACATTGCTCGTTTTTGCTTCATTTTCTGCAAACGCACCACAGACACAGCATGCAGGACATTTGGCGTGCTTTCAGAAAATGCAGCAAAAACGCATGATCTAATAGAAGTCTGTTAAAACTGAAGGTGAAATGCACAAAATCCGTGGATGCACCCATGCTGCGGCCACACCGCAGCGCACCAGTGTGAACTCAGCCTAAAATACAGAGTTTTACCATGAAGGAAGT
Source organism: Staurois parvus (assembly GCF_062004578.1). Taxonomy (NCBI): domain Eukaryota; kingdom Metazoa; phylum Chordata; class Amphibia; order Anura; family Ranidae; genus Staurois; species Staurois parvus. The sequence goes on along the minus strand of NW_028318089.1, from coordinate 3,386,161 downwards.
GTGGTTCAGCCCTCAACAAACAATAATATTTATTGATTACAGGTATTTGTATAGCGATGACACTTTATATATCGCTTTACATACCGTACAATCACATCAGTCCCTGCCCTCAAGGAGGTTACAATCTAAGGTCCCTTTCTCACTTGCATACATACAAGGGCCAATTCAGACAGGAGCCAATTAACCTTCAGCATGTCTTTGGAGTGTGCAAAAAAAAAACAAGTACCCATGCAATCACTGGAAGATCATGCAAACTCCATGCAGATAATATATGTAGCACTTCTATGGTTACAGATGGAGGCATTGCTTAGTTTAGCAGCTTAGTGTTTCTTCAAAGCTCCATTTATTCCCTAAACCCTGACATTATGTTGATACATAGCACCTTACTGTCCACTACATCTTCCTGTTCCCCCATAAAAAATCCCAAGCAAGCAGAGCAGCCGGGGCCTTGTGGATACAGATAAGAGCGAGGGAGCCTCTGCTGTGGAACATAAGGTGAGGAGGAGAGGTGAAATACATCTCATCCTTTCATCTTCCTGCTGACGCCAACACCGAGCGTATTTGGGGAGCTGCGTGGAGGGGTCCAGGGAGCAGAGATAAATTTAGATAGATCTGTAAAACACAGCGTCTATATATACCCTGTGTGGAGGGAACAGGTTGAATCTCATCAGATTTTTCTTCATCATCCTGTACCTTCCACATTATACGGAAAGAAAAGCGCCATTGATCTGGATTGACGTCAGTTGTTATTGATGGACAGATTAGAATATCGCAGGTTCAGTGGTTCACGCGTACTATTTTCACTTCTAATTACTTAGTGAGTTGTCCATTTGGCATTCAGTGGAAAGTGATTTGTTCTATGGATGTCCTGGAATTGTAGAAAGAACGCACGGGTCACAGCGCAGGGCAGTGCGTGCCGATGTTATCACATTTCTCTGTGATGTGAGCTCTAAAGCTGAACTCCCGGTATGATTTTAATTGCATACTTACAGCTCAGCCCATGCAAGCATGGATCTGGTAATCTCTGTAGTAGTCAGAGCTACTACAGTGATTGCTGCAATCTTCCTGGTCCTGTGCTGAGCTGCTGCCCCACTGCGAACTGACCGCAGGGGGTCACTCGCTCAGCACCGCCGCCATTCACAGAATGCTTTGTATTTTTTTTTTCATTTAATGCAATGTGTTCTCTGATAGGATAAAGTGAAGAGGAGGGGTGGTGACATCACAATCTTCACCTTGTCCAAGCAGAGAACGTCTTATTCATTGGAAAAATGAAAGGTGTTTACTAAATGGCGAGAGAGCAAGCAAACCTCCTGCACAGGACCTGAAAGATTGTGGTGATCACTGTTGTAGTGCTGACTACTACAGTGATTATCAGCTTCTCCAGCAGCCCCTCAGGTATGAGACATACTTACTTACATTGTGCCAAGCTGGTATACGTATATAGCCCTACCCTCAATGGAGCCGCTTGGTAATTTGGTTCTTTGTTCTGCACCCTGACTCCATGAACAACCTCAGCCCTCTGACACTTGGCTGTGAATTAGTACCAGGAAATAGACGTAAGACCATTTAGTGGTAAATTAATTCATTGTATTGGTAAAAGTTAAAACAAATGGTGGTTTGAGCATAAATGACCACACAGAAGGTAGGTTCAGATGCAGTCTGCTAGACAATATAATCACTATGCCAAGGTAATTTAGAATAGAGCTCTGTACCACTACGTTGGGATTAACTCATGAAACAGCAAAGTCAATAATAAACAGTGCATATACACATTAACTGCAATGTGAACAATAATACTATAACTAGTCTAGATTGCATTCTATGAGGATGGCTAGATATGGTGCAATGAAGGGAACCTCTTAGAATAGACAATAAGGTGAAGTCTCTGTGTAGCAGCTGTAAACAGGCAGAATTTAGTCCTAATGTTTCTGCTGGCTAGTGTTGGGGCCCAATTGAACCATTGGTGCACATGAGAATAGCCTCAGTCAAGTCTGCAGGCAGCAATAAGGCTAATAAAAGGCTGTGTGGTCATTTTCTAAAGGGCTCAGTCTCTCTCTCTAGTAGCAGATAGTAAATCCCCATAGCAGAAACTCCAGTCCTAGCAAATAATAATAATAATGCAGCTCACATCTGGCCACACACAGCTATTGGTCTACTCTCTGCTCTGCACCCAGGTGACTCTGGTTGTTGGCACACCTAGACTCAGCACTCCATATCCTGCTCAGAATGCCATTTTGAAGCAGTGATAATGCACACTAGAAAGCAATGTGCACTGGCAGGAAAGGCAAAATGTGCCCAGGCACATAATTATCCGCAAAAGGAGAATTCCTGTTAGTTTCTGGAAACGCTAACTATGCCTGGGTGCGTAGTTATGCGCAGACAAAGAATTCCTGTTAGCTGAACCCATGCTGTGTACATGCCAGCGTGCACGCCCGCCAATAGATTGGCACCTTGTGGGTTATTTAAACATCTCTGCTGCAGTAGAACTTTGCCATATGGTCTAGGGCATTCTGCTACTTGCTACCTGTTACTGTGCCTTATCTGCTGTTGCTGTCCTGATCCTTCTGACCACGCTTGAACTCTGCCCGAACTGACCCTGGTTTGCTCTTTGACCACATTTCTGCCTGATCCTTCTGTCTGTTTGCTTACTGTTTCCAACTCCAGCCTGAACCGGACTACTCTTCTGCCCAGTGCTCTGTTCTTGACATGCCTTGTAGTGTCTGACCCAACTTGCCTGACCCTGCTCTGTGTCCAGCCCGTGGTGGCCATCCTTACTGCTGCAACCTGCCAAGCATCTGCTGTCCATAACCTGCCAGCCTGCCAAGTGCCTCCTGTCTGTGACCTGCCAGCATGTCAAGTGCCTCCTGTCTGTGACCTGCCAGTCTGCCAAATACCCAGTGCCTGTGAATTGCCTGCTTGCCAAGTGTCTGCTGACTGTCTACCAGCCCACTGTGGCTTCTGCCCTGTGTCACAATTCAGCCTGTATTCAAGTGCACACAGACTTCTCATCTGGAGCCGCCACCACCAAAACTGTCAGGCACGCGTTACCCTCCAGGCTCTTGTGTCTTCTGTCACTTTACCAGGGGTACCAAGGCGGAGGTGTAAGAGATCACCTTCCTCTGCACATCAGGCTCCATTACCAAGGAACGTGACATGCACTCTTCGGGCTCCCTCATGATATGCGGAAGCTCTGTCCTGTACAGCCTGAGAAAATTCAGATCTTTCCCCTCCTCCTGGCACTCTGTCTCTGGGAAATGCAGTTACATAGTTAATCTGGTTGAAAAAAAAAGACAAGTCCATCCAGTTAAACCAACAGACAAAACAAACAAAAACAACACACAAATAGAAAACCTTCATATAAACTATCCAATAACAACAGTTGATACAGAGGAAGGCAAAAAAAAACCCTATAAAGCATGATCCAATTTGCTCCAGCGCCTCTTATCAGTTTGTTTCCCCATTTGCCTTTTCTCCAGTTCCCTATACAATATCATTTTTGTGAATTGGTGCCCAAAACTGAACTGCATATTCCAGATGAGGTCGGACTAATGATTTGTACCGGGGCAAAATGATGTCTCTAGTTCTCTGGAGTCTATACCTCTTTTATTACAAGAGAGGATTTTCGCTTTGGAACCGGCAGCTTGGCATTGCATGCTATTATTAAGCTTGTGCTCTACCAGAACTCCCAGGACCTTCTCCACCATTGATTCCCCCAGTTGTACCCCCCCCCCCAGTATGTATGATGCATGCATATTCTTAGCTGTACATTTATCAACATTAAACCTCATTTGCCACATAGTTGCCCAATTAAATAGTGCATTAGGGTTGGCTTGTGAACTCCTGTAAGGATGTTATTCCACTGCACAGCTTGGTGTCATCTGCAAAGACTGAAATGGGATTTATAATCCCAGACCCTATATCGTTTATAAATATATTAAAAAGTAAGGGTCCCAACACTGAACCTTGGGGCACACCACTCACAACCCTAGACCATTCAGAGTATGAATCATTAACCATTACTCTCTGAATACCATCTTTTAGCCGGTTTTCTATCCATTTAAAAACTGATTTTTCAAGCCTGTAGACTTTATTTTACACATTAGCCATGTGTGGGGAACTGTGTCAAACGCTTTTGGAAAATCCAAGTATACCACGTCAACCGCCACCCCTCTGTCCAATGTCTTGCTCACCTCCTCAAAAAAAAAAAATCAGACTTGTTTGAGAACTTCTGTCTTTCATAAATTCATGCTGATTATTGCATAAAATGTTTTTTTCTAGCAAAAACTCATGTGGTCCTTTATTAAACTCCTCAGTATCTTCCTGACTATAGAAGGTAAACTAACAAGTCTGTAGTGACTGCTTTATAAATATAGGTACCACATTGGCCTTACACCAATCCAATGCTGTTATGCCAGTCACTAAAAAGTCCAAAAGCTCTTGATTACAATAGAGTCTCTCTCTGGACTACAGTTCCCACAGTGCAGTGCTGCCTGACTCGGTCTGTTGAACTCTTCCTGGTCAGAAGCTCCCTCCTCTTGTTGATATAGCTGTTAACAAGTTCAACACCGCAGGGCAGCAGCTACAGAGAGCAGCTGCAGCCAGTGTTTTTCTCTCCATTCTTAGCTAAGCAACTGGCTACACATACGGTAAGTAAAGATTGTACCTGGATTTCAGCTTTAAGGTAAAAATGAACAGTAAATAAAATGTCCCCTTTTACAGAATAATGAAGCCGTCGCATGCCAATAAGGATCCACCATAACTGTAAAGGAAAGGATGCACTAAACAAACATTGGGGAAGGAGAGAAAGTTACAACATTGCTGTCTTCTGTATCATGAGTTTGATCTTGGTAGTAGCCAGTTATCAAAGTTAAACAAAAATGACATGTAAGGAGAAATACAAACACTATATGGCATACTGGTGACTAGAGGGGGGATCAGGAGGGGCAGCTGCCATTGTGAGACAGCAGTCTATTGAGTACATTGAACCAAGTTGACAGCCTGCCCTTACCTCTTCCATACTTTACTGACTGGATCTGATGCCTGGGGTCATTCTGACAGGAGGAGTCAGAGCGGAGGAGAAGTGATGCATCCAGTGGTGACGTTCATTGTTTGCACCAGAGATGTACATACACAACCTGGTGTGTACTGGGTACCGGCACTCTGGGAGAGAGGGGGCACCAGACATACAGGGTGCAGCAACATAACTTCCTTTTATGAAATGCGTGCAATTCAGGCTGTAGCGGCCATAGCGGGGCAGGAGTGGTCTCAGGCGACAGGCGTAGTTCTAAAGTTTTTGTTCTCTTCCAGGTCAGTCATCATCATGCGTTGGAACAGTGAGCAGTGTGCGTTTGCCGTAGAGGCCTACTTTTCGAACGGATTTTCTGTGATCGCAACCCAACATGCCTTCTGACATCGCTTCAATGTAGCCCCGTTGGGCCATGTCCCGGACCAGAAATCAATTGTTACGTGGGTCACTACACGTTCAGACAAACCGCAAGTACGACAAGACGAAGAGCGGCGATTTGGAGTGGCCAGCCCGCTCCCCCGATTTGGCCCCTTGCGACTTTTTTTTGTGGGGTTTTTTGAAATCCCGCGTTTATGTAAACCGTCCAAGGACCCTACAAGACCTGAAGGCCAACATCCGCGCAAAAATTGCCAACATACCCGCTGCTATGCTGGTAAGGGTCATGAAAAACGCCAGAAATCAGCTTATTCAGTGTATGGACAATGGTGGGCGTCACCTACCTGATATGATTTTCAAAACTGTGTAAAACAGAACTTTAGATATGTACCTACATTATTAAAGACAATAAAAACAATTCTGATTCATAAAATGGGTTTTATTGCTTTTTGAAAAAAGGACGTTATGTTGCCGCACCCTGTATTTTTTTTTTGCACCCTGTCAGATGTAGAGCTGGTATAATAGATCCCAACTACAGGAGATAAGCATGGGTCTCCACATCAGGGGGAGGGGGGTTTAGTTTGGAATCTTTGCCCTGGGTGATCTTGTCTCAGCATTGCATAGAACCCATCCAGCCTATGCAAAAATGACTTTCTCTCAGAATTTACAAGTGCAGGCTCCTCCCACCACCTACAGGACAATGCTTGAGCCTGGAGGTAAGTACAGAACATTGCACTGTGATGTGAGGTGGGGATGTGCCTTTCTCCCGATAACTGGAAGTACATTTATGGAGAGCGTGAGAGCTGTGGGTGAAACAGAGACATAAAAGAGCAGTATGCTGTGTGGTGCCTGCCATGATCTGAATTTTCAACCACTCTTGCCAATCCTTTGATATTTTTTAATGTGGCCCAAGCATTGTTACATAATGGAAGGGGTGATGAAGTGTTTGCCTCACTGTAGGGACTTCCTCAGAGACAATTTCACCCCACTGCCTCTGAAGAAGTCCCTATGGGGAGGACACATGTCAGGGTTCAGTGGTGTGTCCCTGCTAAGCATGTAATGAGCTTGATATAATTGATGGACAGCAGCAGCCGGTTTTGCAGAGGCGCTTGTTTGCTGCATTTCATTGGGGATCCTTGATATCGGCTTCATATGGCTAATGAATTGTATTGATGCTTCAAGCTGCAGTGTTTGCAGAAGAGTCCAACATGAGCACATCCTGGACTGATATGGGAGATAACCCCTAAAGGGATTAAGGGAAGGCCATCCGAGGCAGGTTAAATTGGTGGAATATTTGTTCACCAGTTTGGGGGTCATGTCCTAATACAGTGTATATACTTACCAGTATACAGTCATACCTCGGTTTATGAATTTAATGCATTATGTGGGACTTTTCGTATTGCGAAAAATTCGTAAACCGAAAAGCGGTTTCCCATAGGAATGCATTGAAAACCAATTAGTCCGTTCTGGAGGTGAGAAAAAAGTATTTTTATCTGTTCAAAACTCTTTATAAAATGTACTTTAAAGGCATAGTACTGTACAGGGACATGATTAAAAAAAAATTTGTAAATGCATTTAAAACCAATTAATCCGTTCCGATGGTCAGAAAAAAAGTAAAAAAAAGTCTTATCTGTTCAAAACTCTTTATAAAGTGCACTTTAAAGGCATAAATACTGTACAGGGACATGATTAAAAAAAATTTGTAAATGCATTTAAAACCAATTAATTTGTTCGTATTGCCAAAAAAATTAGTAAACCGAGGCATTATTTTCAATGGATTTTCATTTGTAAACCAAAAATTACGTTAACCGAGGCGTTCATAAACCAAGGTAAGCCTGTACGAGCTAAAGACCTACAGCACTCATTGAAGTGAACCCTTTTACTATTCACTGTCCCAACCCATATTCTGAATTACAGCCTTGGTGGTTTACGTCTCACAAGGAATATGGCGTATTTGTAATGAGCTATTTGTATGTTTATTGTTGCTGCAATAAAATGAAAAATAAAAAAATACTAAGTAAAATATAGAAATCCCAGCTAAATAAAACAATGACTTTGTACTTACAAGGATGCCGCCACACAGTCTTTCTCTTACATTCTGTTTATTAAATGTATTTAAGTTTCCCATAGTACTTGATTGGGTATTAAATGAAAACAATACCTTATTTACTAAGGTAAATTAACATTCATTTTGCTAAATGTACAGCCTAGTGTGTGATCATCTAGCTCCCGCAAACACAACAGCTATACTATAGCGTAATTAGGCCTAATTAGGCCAGTTTGCAGCAGTGAAGATATCGCTCTCTTTAATTTCTGCAAGTTAAGCGTCGTGATTAGTGAATGGAACACATACAGGGGGCATTAGGGTTCAAATGTATAGCACTACCCACTTGAGAGCCGTTGGTTTTGGGTCCCTCTTTACTTCCTGCACAGCTAGGCAACACACATTTTCCAGACACAAGAAACAGTCCATAGGCTTGTTTTTTAATTTATTAGGGAATTTAACTTGGATAGGGTAAAGGAGTTATGGGATGTCCAACTAGATTGAAGAATATCAAATGAGGACAATTTCTTTCTCTAACTACTACAAAAATGGCAGATATTTGACTGTATTCCAGCCAGAACCATGACAGTCTCTAGCAAAGTGACAGCTTGCAGGAGCTCCGAGTCCCCTTGCGTGGCTTTTTAGCAAAGTCCCAACTTGTAGGAGCTCTTAGCCCCCTAAATGAACAAAATACCAGCTCACCTGGCTATGGTATCTGATCAAGTGATTGGGTAAGATATGAACTTGCCAAGAACCTGTCTTCAGCAGACTTCTCCCTTATAGGCCTCGGGGGTGTAGAAGTATTCACACTGTCCTTGTCCTGCAGCTGTGGATGGAACTTCTGCTGGGCTGTTTCCTCTACAAGCTATGCAGGCTGTCCTTCCCCGGTGGACTGCGGGGCAGTGGAGATACCTCCTTCAGCCTTCCCCGTTCCTCCAACCTCCAGCCTGGGAGCAGAACCCCCCTTCTCCAGGACCCCCTCCAAGGCTACACAGCAGCACTCCATCCTTCACCCAACTCCCTTGGTGGCTAGGCTCTGTCTTATTTATGGACTGGTCTGCCACATTGCCAGGCCTCCTGCCCGGGAGTGGTCAGACTCCCATAAATATGCAGATCAGCCCCTCCCCACCTCCGCCTGACTTCTAGAAGCTTCTCCAAGCTTCAAGAGCAGGGGGCGGTACCAGAGAACTGACCTGTAGAGCCCTTCAGAATAACCTGAAGTATCCCTCTGTCTAAAACCAAGCTTCTAGCAAGCCTCTAACTCCTCTCAACAACTCTGTACACTAAAGGGCACTTTCTGGCCTTAAGAACACAGGGACCCTTTTTATGCTGGAGACTTGGCTTTATTCTAGGTCAGGCGTAATGGCGCAATATTGGTGTATATCATGTGACTAGTAAAGCCCAAAAGCAGTCAGAGTTTGAGTAAACATTCTTCTACAGAGAGACCACTGCTGCTCCTAAACGTGAGTTTAAGAGCTTTTGGTGTTTTATTGCCAAAGCCTCTGAACTCAACTCAGTAAAAGCCTATGTGTCCATGTACACAAAGGCTTTTACCAGAGTTTAGGAGCAGCAAAGTTTAGGGGCAGCTAAACGTTCTTTTTCTAAATGCAGAATAATTGCATTCAGGAGAGGAAGGTTTTGGCCAAAAACGCTAAACGCGGTAAAAATGCATGTAAACGCAGCTATACGCAGGTAAGCGCTTTAGCACTTGAGCGTTTATCCATATGAATGGTAAATACTCTGGCCAATCAAATGAAAAACCGTCCAAGTGCTAAACATGGCTAAATGCGGGTAAACGCAGGTAAGCACGGCTAAACACGGTACCACATTTACACACTTTTTTCCGTGCTTAGCGGTTTTCTGTTGCCAGGGGAGTTTAATGACTAGGTAAGTTCATGCACACTGCAGCTGCTAATCTGACGTTTAGGAGCAGTTGGACGTTTTTTTCTCTGAAGCCTCTGAACTCGCCTCTATGCTATCCTTATTTAAAACACAAAATGCTCCTAAACACAAATAAAAGCGTCTAAACGCATCTAAACACTAGGTGCATTTAGCACTGCTGCATTTATTCATTTCAGTGCCCAGAATAAATTAAAATTCCGGCCAATTAAATAAATAAACTCTCAAAACACAAAATGCTGATAAACTCACCTAAACTGGTTTAAAAAAAATGCAGCTTAGGAGAGTTTTTAACCCTTTGAGGACCATAAGATTACGGAACGCCAAAAGAATCAATTTTTTGTTTTTAAAGTTCGTACACTTTCAGTTGCTGTAACTAAGCCATTTCATGAAATAATTGGCAAAAAGCTAGATCCATTTGTTGTTTGTTGATAAGAACTAATATTTTGACTTAAACCAAAAAAAAAAAGAGTTTTAAGTTCTTAATCAGATGATACAGGCAATTAAAAACATGGGATAAATACGTCCCTTGGTCCTCAAAGGGTTAACGCTGATTTTCTCCTTTAAGGAGAAACAGCGTTTCCAATAAACCAGTGTACATGAGGCCTAACTCTGCAGCATACTGGCAGGAGACAGGCATTTCTACTCAGGATGCAGCTGCTTACTTCAGGATATTTGACAAAAGCCTTCAAATGGTTAAAACAAGCACATGACTACAACAGCATTTTTTTTCAGTAACGAAGGTCAGGTTAGTAAAAGCGATCTGGGCAGCTGTACAGCCACCTAATCACGTCTATGGGACTCACGGGGTTTACTTACTTTGCTTGGTTGCTGAAAGAAGCTAAATTGTATTGGTTGTTACGGCCAACTGCATAACCCTATTACATACAGTATATTTCCAGATCAGCTTAAGTCGGAATATTAGGCTACCTCTCCAGATTTGAGCAACTAAATATTTAACTTTGTGAGCAAGGCTGATTTACTAATGAGATCTTTGCTGTGGGCCCATTAGTGTCTTATATCATCCTTGACCAACATTCTATCAAAAACATTTCTTCCCTATTAAAAATAAGTAGACAAATGCAAGAATATATTTGCATATTTGCACTGAATATATGTTTATATAGTCAGAAAAACCTTACCTGTATTTGTGTGTGAAACATTATTTATATCATTTCCTGCAACTTTCTAAGGCAGCCTACAACTTGTTTATCAGTGGAGGAGGTCACTCCCACCAAAGGCAAGCTATCAGAGTATGATATTGTTGCCTGATTTGGATCAGGTGCTAGTCAAGGCACATCTATGGGTACCTTAAAGTGTTACTAAACCAACAACAGTAAAAGCAGTCTGTATATGCAGTAAAGCATGCTTGTTATACTCACTGTGGAACCTAAGGGGTTAATCCTCTGCATTGTGTAATTAGGCAGTTTGTTCCTGATTGTTCTGTTCCTCCCCTTGTTTAAGCGACCACCTCTTATCTCCTGATAAGGCAGACTGAACCGTAGGCATTTTGCACATGCTCAGTTTGGTGTGTATTGCTAGATAGGTTTTTTTTTTTTTTCCCGGGAGAGTGCATGTGATCAGCACAGGGCCAATCAGCACTGTCCGGACAGAGGTCAGGGGTTCTGCATCATCCTAGAGCAGAAAGAAAACTAATCCTACAAGCTTTAACCAGTGCTCTGCTGGACACTGATAGAAGTCACAAGACTACTCTAACTGCTGATGGGAAAATGTATTTAGCAGTTGACATTTACTAAAATAATTGCATTTCCATGTTGTGTGTACTGTGGGAGACCAGATATAGTGAATGCAGGGTCTGGGGTTTAGTAACACTTTAAGGTGAACCTAGCATCACATACTTTTTCATGTTAAATGCATACAATGTGCATAAGTAACACTTACAGAGATCACTGTGCTCCTACTGACAATGTCTTCATCTGCTTTTCTGTACAGAAGCACAGAGCCATGTTTGTTCAGGAATCATCCATGTCAGCATTTACTTCTTGGACCCTGCTAGCTCAGAGAAGGCACAATAATATAAATCCAAATGCCTGTGCAGGTCTTGGCTGTGTTCACAAATGTCTGACGCAGGTCAACCCCCTGCTACAGTTTCAACACCTTGTTCCTTGGTTGTGACCAGGGGTGGACTGACCATTTGGAAATTCGGGCACTGCCCCAGGGCCCGGGGTCAGTAGGGGGCCCCATGAGATGCCCCTGGTATCTTTTTCATAGGCTTTTTTGAGTTTGGGCAAGGACACAGGGGTCCCATGATCCCCTATTGCCCAGGGGGCCCCATGAGTTGTCAGTCCGCCCCTGGTTGTGACTGAATTTTGATGATAAAGGAGAACATATTATGATGTATGAAGAGTTTATTCATGCGGTCATTGAAAGGTCCAGTTGAACGTAATGCACAAAATAATATTTGCTTAGTGGTTAGCATGCCTGGGATCCTCAGTCTGAGGCTTCATTCACACTTATGTGACTTGTCATGCGATTTTGGGATTCAAACTTTCATGACAAGTCATCCCCCATGTTTCCTAATAGGTTCCATTCATATCTATGCAACTTCAAGTTGCAGTGACTTCAAAGTAGTTCCTGCACTACTTTGGTCTAACTTTCATGTGACTTGAGGGCCATAGACTTTAATGAAAACCCCCTAAAGTCGCATAAAAGCCGCACTTCAAAGTCGCAATGGAAATCGCACAATTTTGAGGTCACATAAGCGTGAATGGAGCCTGAATTCCAACCAGGACACTACCTGCATGGAATGTGCATGTTCTCTCTGTGTGTGCATTGGTTTCTTCTAGGTGCTGGTAGGTAAATGTGCCCTAGTATGTGAATGCATGCAGGTTGGAGACCTTAGACTCCTTGAGGACAGGGACTGATGTGAATGTACAATGTGTAGAGTGCTCCAGAAACTGTCACATATCCATAATAAATAAATAATAAAACATTGCACTAGAACAAGAACAGCTAGAATGGGATTGGGTCTTATCATCTGCACTGTGCTGCTGTGAAGTAGTACAGTGATTGAAGCCGGCCATAGACGGAGCAATTTTCATTCCAGCAACCAAGAAATCATTTGAAACCCCTATTAACACAGTCATTATTGATGGGGGAATCCCTCTTATTGAGCCTTCTGGCAGGGGGGAGGGGGGTGGGGAGCCGCCCCTGCCTGGAGAACACAGTGATTACTGCTAGTGGCTATATTAGTCACTTGCAATCAGGGGCGGACTGACCATTTGAAAACTCGGGCACTGCCCGAGGGCCCGGGGTCAGTAGGGGGCCCCATGAGATGCCCCTGGTACCTTTTTCATAGGCTTTTTTGAGTTTGGGTAGGGACAGAGGGGCCCCATGGTCCCCTATTGCCTGGGGGCCCCATGAGTTGTCAGTCCGCCCCTGCTTGCAATAATCATATGTAAAATCCGACAGGCTGAATGTACCCAAGTTGATCAATTAATCAACTTGGGTACTTTCATGCTTCGCATACAAGGTTCGATTCTCGGGCAGTCCCTGCTGAACCGGCCAAGATTCAAACTGTCTATGGCCGGCTTTAGTGGTAATTTATTTATTTATTACAAGTACTCATAACTGCTACAAAAATGGCAGATATTTGATTGTTTTCCAGCCAGAACCATGAAAGTTCTGTGACAGCTTGCCGGAGCTCTGAGTCCCCTTGAGTGGATTTTTGGCAAAGTCCCAACTTGTAGGAGCTCATACTCATATATACTCATATAGCGCCATCACTTTACACATATGTATTGTACATTCACATCAGTAATAATAAAAGAAAAGAGGGCACACCGGCCTAGTGCATTGCCAAAAACACCGTTTATTAAAGGATATGTAAAAAGTAAGTCATCTACTCACAAACACATGTAAGAAGAAGCATGTAAAAGGATGCAGATGAGACTACCTGGAGGTCCATGGTACCAGGCCAGTAGTATGGGAAGTCTCTGTAGCATCCAAAGGCTTACGCATTTCAAGGGATGAACCCTCTTCTTCAGAGACAAAGTACTTTAAGCACTGCATCTAAGGTTGTGTTGTTGTTTTTCACATTCACATCAGTCCCTGCCCTCAAGGTCCCTAACTCACATACATACAGGGGCGGACTGACCATTTGGAAACTCGGGCACTTCCCGAGGGCCCAGGGTCAGTAGGGGGCCCCATGAGATGCCCCTAGTACCTTTTTCATAGGCTTTTTTAAATTTGGGCAAGGACACAGGGGCTCCATGATCCCCTATTGCCCGGGGGCCACATGAATTGTCAGTCCGCCCCTGCATACATTCACATACTAGGACCAATTTAGACAGCATCCAATTAACCTACCAGCATGTCTTTGGTGTGTGGGAGGAAACCGGAGTATCCGGAAGAAACCCACGCAGGCACAGGGAGAACATGCACACACCAGGCAGGTGGTGCCATTTTTGGGATTTGAACCCTGGTGCTGCGAGGTGTTAACACTTCTGCCTTGCAGCACTGGGATCATCAATTCAAATCCCAGCCAAGATGCTGTTTTCCTGTTCTTGCATGTGTGTCCTTCCACGCTCCAAAGACATGCTGGCAGATTAATTGGCTTCCGTCTAAACTGGGGTATGTATGTGCATGAGGGACTTTCGATTGTGAGCTCCCTGATTGCAGGGACTAATCTGATAATACAATATGTAAATTGTCAGAGCTATATTAATACCTGTAATAAAAATCTTTTCTCTTCTATTGGTTTTTATAAACCATGCCCGAAGGCATACAGAAATGCATTGGTAGCGACAGATCGTCGGTCAGAATTTTTTATTTTCTTCCTCTCGATTGCTTACTTGTCATCACAAAGACGGGTATAGAGGAGTTAAAAAAAAAATCTAATGAAATATCTATATATGGCAGGGCTCCGCTGTGAATCTGCTGTGTATCTACTTTGTTATGCCACTATGTTGCAGAAATCATTCATGATCATATTTGTGTGTATACGGCACGTGCCGGTGGGGAGAGTGTGAATAGGGAAGACAGACGGGGAACTCACTAGAGAACTTGCTACTGCTTTTAAAGCAGGCTAGAAAAAGATCTTCTACAGTAGATCTCCTCCCCATACTGTAACTTTATTCATAGAAAATGGTACCACCTGTACCAGGACACATCTCCTATAACAGGGGTCTCCAGACTTTCTAAGGGCCAGTTTACCGTCCTTCAGACTTTAACCACTTGCCTAGTGGGCACTTATACCCCTTTCATGCCCAGACCAATTTTCAGCTTTCAGTGCTGTCGCACTTTGACAATTGAGTAATCATGCAACATTGTACCCATATGAAATTTTTATCATATTTTTCCACACAAATAGACTTTTCTTTTGGTGGTATGTGCTACCCGCTGAGTGTTTTATTTTTTGCGCTATAAACAAAAAATTGCAAAAAGTTTCTATTATAAAATTTTGCAAACAGGTAATTTTTCTCCTTCACTGATGTGCGTTGATGAGGCAGCACTGATGGGCACTGATAGGCAGCACTGATGGGCACCAGTAGGTGGCACTGATCAGGTGGCACAGATAGGCGTCACTGATGGGCACTGATAGGCAGCACTGACAGGTGGCACCAATGAAAACTGAAAGGCAGCACTGATGGGAACTGATAGGCGGCACTGATGAGCTGGCACTGATGATGAGCACTGATAGTCTGCACTGATGGGCACTGACTGGCAGCACTGATGGGCACTGACTGGCGGCACTGATGGGTGGCACAACTGTGTGGCACTGATGGGTGGCATTGCTGGGCTGCACTGATGGAACTGGTGGGCACTGATGGGCACAGGTGGGTGGCACTTGCATGGCACAGGTGTGTGGCACTTCTGGGCACTTGTGGGTGGCACTGCTGGGCACTTGTGGGCAGCATTGGTGGGTGGCATTGCTGGGCACCAATCATCAGGGCACTGATCATCAGTGCCCTGATGATCGGAGCCGATCCCTCTTCTGACAACTGCCGGTTCTTGGCAATACTTTCCTCACGCTGTGACAGCATGAGGAAAGTGCAGCCAATAACCGGCAATTGCATTACCCGCTGATCAATGTGTCATTGGACATGGCTAATCAAATGGTAAAAGGCCGCTGTGATTGGCCTTTTACCACATCACGTGATCAGCTGTGTCTGTAGGACACAGCGATCATGGAGATCGCTGGGCACGCGCCCCCGGGAGTGCGCAGGAGAGCGCATTCTGGGAGGACGTCATATGAATGAATTATGTCAGCTTTTTAGACGGGCCCATCAGACTATCCATAGCTTTCTATGGAGCGGCGGGTATCAGCAGACATGTGTCCGCTTACACCTTCTGGCATCCGATCCGATCCTGTCCACCAAAAACAGACAGATGGGGATCCATTCCCCATCCATCTGGTGGATTGAATGACAGTCGGATAGAAATGGACAGGTGGTCCATTTCCATTCGACCTCCCCATAGAAAACTGTGGGCTGTGTCTGTGTCCGCTCTGCATAGCATCATGTCATCTGTCTACTCAGCAGGGATCAGAGGAGAGATATGTGCAAAGAACCAGCAAACACAAATGCTCCTGCGCTTGGGGATGGACTCGATGCTACAACCACATTAAGAATGTCCTGGAACATGCACACCTTGCTGCCCTCAAATGGATCGGGGGAATCCAAATATACTGAATGGGGAAAGAACAAAAAGAGGGCGCACAGGCCTAGTGCATTACCATAAAAAATGTTTAATAAAAAATAAAATAGGTGTTGTACTCACAAACGACAATATAGTCAAGGCACGTCAGCAGAAGAGGCAAGTCCTCGAAACGTGTCAGCCTTTTGGATGTCTAAACTCCCTATTGCGGACTGTTACTCAGCGCGGTGTTGATCCAGCTGTTCTTTTATGACGTGCCTTGACTATATTGTCGTTTGTGAGTACAACACCTACTTTATTTTTTATTAAACATTTTTTATGGTAATGCACTAGGCCTGTGCGCCCTCTTTTTGTTCTTTCCCCATGAGAGATATGTGCAAGTGGATCTGCTTGATGGAGTCCGCCCCATCTGAAAGGGGCCAACTAGGAGACAGCAACATTGTTGTCACTGTTGTACCAGTAAGTGCTTGAACAAAGACCTTCATGGCAGGAACATCAGGTATTTTTTCAGATTTACCAATACTGAAAATGACTTGTTTATTACATAGGCTTACATTTTATGGTGCTTTGGCTTTCATATACTTTAAAATGTGGTACGGCTTCTTGAGTCACTTGAGTGACTCACTTTCTTAGTCCCCAAAATTGCTGGAATCCTAATCTTGTATATGATCCCGAATGTGAAGCTTTGAAAGTACAGAATACCAAAATCCTGACACTAAATCGCAGTTTCCAGGATTAGCTTTTCTATATCATAGTGTAACAGCACAATATTTTGGACCTTCATCAGATGTTCTTGACAAAGGCCACAGGTCCTTAATTTAACACCCTGCCATGACACTGCTTGCAGGATGTTAAATGGACACAAGACGGCAGCGTCTTGCAGCCCAATTGTGCAGGCCCTGTTGCAAAGCTTTGTGGGATTTGTAGGCTGACTGCAGGACTGTTTTGACAGTGGCATAACAAACTACATTTCCCAAAAGAGCTAGCGTGTGGGAGGAGGCAGATAAATACAGAAGTCTGATAACCCGGGGTGGGAAGTGAGGGAGTGCAACCTGGAGAACAGGTTTGGAGGAGGAGGCTGTGCAGAATGCTGGAGGACCAGGCCAGGCTAGGCCACAGTGAGAGAGAAGGGAGAAGGAGAAGCTGCTGACTGCTGACACCACTGACGAGTCTGGTGAGCTGTCCCGTAGGTTGGTGGTCCAGAGTGCTGCTGTTCTGAGTGATCTCTGATGAAGGAAAGACAGGAACACTGGACCTGGACCATCAGCTACCACACACGGGTGAGAGTAGGGGTGGACTGACCATTTGGGAACTTGGGAACTGCCTGAGGGACCCATGAGATGCCCCTAGTACCTTTCATAGGCTTTTTTGGGTGTGGTTTGAGTGTGGGGTCCCATGATCCCCTATTGCCCAGGGGCCCCATGAGTTGTCAGTCCGCCCGAGTGAGAGAGTTCCATTCTCAAGTTATTCACGTTGCCAATGACATTATTCAAGTCTGCTGCTTTCTGCCTAGTTTAATTGACGCTGTTCACAACTTACACATGTTAAGGCCTAGTTCACCAGGCCTACCAATTACTACATTTTCAGCATAATCCAACCACAAACGTCCACTGCCGTGTCTTGCCCTCTGCAACATAAGCCACATCATTGCTTCTATTGCAGTCGGCCCTCAGTCACCAAAGAGCTCCTGTATTTCTGCAGTTTGCCACCGGGGTCACAAGAGGAATTAATTCCTATGGAAAGGGCTTCTGCTCGTTCTTTAATTCCTATCTAAATTTACACCTTACCCTGTGTGTGTTAAAGGGGTACCGTTCAGGCTACCTACCACTTAAAGTGGCAGCTCCTTGCGGTTGTAGTCACACTTTATTAAGGAACTTCTACATTTTCTCACCCATTTCATGTCTCGGTGTCACAGGGACAGGAAGTGAGGGAAAATCTCTGCAACAGAGCCACAGAAGATGAAAAAAAAACTATAAAAGAAAGATAAGGTGAGTACAATAGAGTGTTTGAAATTTTTAGATCCACTATATTAACCGTAGGAAAATGCCAATACGTTTTGGGGTCAAGCACACCCTCCTCCATCAGGGCTAGACCCTGGTTAATCACAATGATAATAAAATCACAGATAAACCTTGTGGAAGTTAAATTATAGCACATGGCAAGTGCTCGGCATTGTTCATCATTTTTATGAGCATACAAATAACCTGACAATATTGTAAAGCTTGGCCAAATTGGTTTTTCATCCAACATGCTGCGAATATTAAAGCAGTATTAAACCCAAAAGCAAACATTTATTATATTGCAGCTTACCAATTCTTAGATGTGATGGCTGTATACGTTTACTTTTTTAGGTTTTCTTCTATTTTCATCTGTGAATCAGCCAGCACCTCTGTTGTTTTTCAAAAGTACAAGCTCTCCAGCAGGATGTATCAGTTTACACGGATGAAACAAACCACTTAACACTGGTAGGGGTGATTAAAATGATCAGCATTTATTTATTCATGTAAAACCTTTTTCCCAAAAGGAAGAGCATGGTTTGCTGTAACTGACTATAAAGTGTAAGCTGGAGTTTGGCTTCCATTTGTTAGTGTACTTAAATTTGCTAATACATTTACCACTACCCAGACTGACAATGGTGCTGTCTGCTGTGCCTCCTATGCTCATTCCTCCAGTGTTGTGTCTCAGTAAGACAGGAGGTGTCTTACTGGCCAGATCACCAGGTGAAAACAGAGTAGGAAAAAGGCCTAAGAAAAGAATATTGATGCAGCCATCATATCTATGATTGGTTAGTTGCAATATAATAAATTTTTAGTTTTGGGTTTAATACCACTTTGAGACTAGGTTCACATTGAAGTGGCTCTATGAGCCACGTTTTGGTTGGGCACGGCAGCCCATTCATTTGATTGGGCTGCCCTGCCCCCTGAAATACAGGGAAAAGGTCCCTGCACAATTTCTGGAATCACAACCCGCAGGGTAACCACAAGTGCAGCGCAGTTCCCAATGCGGGAGCAGGGGTGGACTGACCATTTGGAAACTTGGGCACTGCCCGAGGGCCCGGGGTCAGTAGGGGGCCCCATGAGATGCCCCTGGTACCTTTTTCATAGGCTTTTTTGAGTTTGGGCAAGGACACAGGGGCCCCATGATCCCCTATTGCCCGGGGGCCCCATGAGTTGTCAGTCCACCCCTGTGCGGGAGTGATTTCCAGTGTGTGCTGGGTGCCATTAGGATTAATGGCACCCGCACACATCTCCTGCGTTTTTCTGTGCGGGTGGTTGCGGCTGCGGGAACAGGTGCGGACCCGCAGCAGGAGCCATCTGCACAGATGTGAACTTAGCCTTAGAGAATGCCTTGTATAATTCCATGGAAAAATGTATGAAGGGGAAATAAAGACATAGCTCTTTGCAAATAATCTCAATATAGCTATAGTGATCTATGGTGAAAACAAGAAGCCAATTTATTGTTATGATCACAATTTATAGAAGGCTTTCCTTTAGAATAAAGATCTTACTATATATTAATAGCTGGGAGACCACATGACCCCTTCCATCTATTACTCTGCATTCTCCAACTGCCTCACACATCAAAAGACAGCAGTTTAATAGAAATACTATGTGTTTATTCCATTAAAAAATATTTTAAAAATGCTTCATTCTGAGCATCATTATTTTCAGTAATAATTATCTAACTTCATAAGTGAAGGGGATGACCTACACAGTTAATCTGGTTGCAATTATTGGGAAATAAATAATTTTTCCTTGATGTAAGGAAAAACTGATAACCGCTTGTTATCAGAAATACGTGGGATAAGGTGCCTGTAATTATGAATAGAAGCCAAATAATTCTACAAACTGCGACAGATCACTTGATTAAAGGTTCATTGAATAGAAGAGACAAGCAATCTAATGGAAAGTAGCTATTAAATGGAGGTTTGTTTTATAAAGGAATGAATGACAAATTTACCCAGCATTTACAATTGATGAAACATATTTATTGTTACTGTTCACCATAACATTCACCCAGTTGCCCTGTGCCTGCGGGTAGCATAAGTAAAAGGACAGCTTTTTTTCTGCATACATCAGCCACGTATTTTTACCCATCCACCAAAGTACAGTAATCTCTATGGGGTTTTCGTGTTCATTAAGTTTTAGTAAAAATTGTCATATTTTGGTAAAATGTTGCCATGTTGGCAGAATGTACTGGAGCCATGCCAAGGCTGTTATAGGTATTCAATCCTTTACATGTGTCAAATTCTTGCTCCCCCTGTACACTGTCAATATGCCCAATCTTTCATACGTTCTATAGCAGCTAGCTATACCATAGTGCCCTGTGCTGGCAAGGTCATGTTAAAGTGGTATTTAAAATTCAGGGCTGGTGCAAGGAATTTTTTCTACACAGACAAAAGGTGCATTTTGCTGTACAACACCTCTCCCCCACCGTCCTCTTGCCACCCCCCTCCCCTCCACAACAGCAGTGTGTAATGAGGGGGCGGGGTTATGTATTTCACACTTCCCCCTCACTGGCTATGGGCAGATGGCAGGTGAGGCAAACTAAAACTTTCATGCTGTGCCCGGTAGGAGAAAGGGCATAGCATTAGGAAATGGAAGACATGTATGTAACGATTGTGCGCAATAGAGACATGGATCCTGTACCTGACAGCCATTTTTGTATTTCATGAGCAACAATCTTCCTGCCCCCCCCTTTGCAAACTATGGAATTTGTTGCTATTACTTTTAAAAAAACTTCAGAAGAGCCTCTTATCTTAATTAAAACACAATAGAGGCAGTGTCCAGACCTAGCAGAGCTGTAAACAGCTAATTAGTCTTGGCAGGATGTCTGTTTCCACAAACCATGGAAAACACTTTCCTCTGCTCTATCGTAAAACGTTAATAACTCAGTCAAGCCGTCACACATGACCTGTAAGGCCATTAAGGCTCTAGGAATGCAGAGTGTGCCATATAACATCTATTCCACAACGTAATAATTCCACATACAATTCATAGAATTCAACAGGAACAGGGCACATTAAAGTTAGGTATATATTTTAATAGGGCAGGCCTTGAAATTTCCACTTGTCTGCTCGCCAATGGCGAGTGGAAATTATGGTGCACCATTTGACCTTTTCATTAATAAACCTTATTTTGAAAAGTGTTAAAATTACCTCTAAGGCTTTTAATGCAAACAAAAAATTCCCTGTCTCTTAAAGGGTGCTACTGTATATAATAATCCTCTGAGTATACTTGTCTGTGGTGACAGTGTGTGTTACAGACGTTTTTTGTTCACATTTGTTCTGGCTAATATTGTGAAGGGTTGATAGTCCTAAAGCTATCTGGTGGCAGTTTAGAGTTTGAAGGCTGAATTGTGTAATTATCCTAACCCCGTGATAATCGCTCTCAGGCTGCTGGCACATAGATTGTGGTCCCGCGGGCTGGAAAAGCTCTGTGCAGGGTGCAGCTGAGAGTGGCATTGTTACGCAAGTGACAGTGCGGTGTGAGATTGTCTGGTCTTTTGTCAAGAGTTGGTGAGAAGGGCAGGGGTCAGTCACCAGGTTTGTCACAATGTATTTTAACCATTTGAGTGCCAGAACTATTTTTTACATTTGTTACTTTTTTTGTGTATATGTTATATGTAATATTGTTTATTTAAAAATCATTTTAGGCCTCTAGATTTCCTAAAACCCCCAAAACATCATATATTTTCTGAAAGCAGACACCCTAGAGATTACAACCTTTGTAGTTCCAATTTCTTTTTAAAATAAGAAGACATAGAAGGTTTTCCACCGACATATAGGTTCCAATCAGCCGCTAGACTACAGCGGTGTAATAAGTGAGCATATCAAGGTTATTATCATCAAGTAATGTCAGTAACATTGGTGGAATCGAGACCCCAAAGGGCCCAAGAAGTAATTTTTTGGCACATAAATGCAATAAATTACCCAGTTGGGTAAGGAGTATGAGGACAGATCCTTAGGAGACCAATGTGGAGAAGAGGAGGAAACAGAGTTGTAGGTTACAATGAAGGAGCTCTAAGATATAAAGTGATACTAAACCCACAACAGTAAAATCAGTCTGTATATCAGAATCAGAATGAGAATCAGAATTATTTTATTAATCCCAAAGGGAAATTATTCATATATTAATTATTATTATATGCAGTAAAGCATTATTGTTATACTCACTGTGAAATCTAAGGGGTTAATCCTTTGCATTGTGTAAAAAGGCTGTTTGATCCTGTCTTCTTATGATCCTCCCTTTCTTCCACAGTTCCCAATCCATCTGCTGATTGTACAGAGCCCTAGGAGTCACACTGCACATGCTCAGTTTGGTGTGTGTTGCTAGACAGTTTTTCTGTGTGTTTTGTTTGGGGGGGAGGGTGAATGTGATCAGCACAGGGACAATCAGCGCTGTCCAGACAGAGGGTCAGGGTCATGCAGCCTTAGAGGACAGTCAGAGGAGAATGTCTCCTACTAGATTAACCAGTGCTCGGCCAGACACTGATAGAAATCACCAAATTGCTATATGCTGCTGATAAGAAGTGGTTTTTAGCAGTTTTATTTACTAAAATAATTGCATTTCTATGTTCTGTGTACTGTGGGAGACATGATATAGTGAATGCAGGGTCCTGGGATAATTAGCAGTTTAATGCCTCTGGGATGTGATTGTTCTTCTCTGATTCTGATTGCCCAGTTAGCACAAAGTAACACATTCAGTTAAAAGCCTGAAAGCCCCTTTACCCTTGTGGTTGATCCTTTCCTTCCTGGCACTCCTCTACCAACCTGTTCACCTAGCAGAGCCAAGTGAACTAGCCCTGTGTAAGCTCCAAGTTAGTCTGGTTGGAGCTTACAAAGCACCCACCACCGCCTGAGAGCATTAGACCTTGATTGCTGGTCACTAACCAACAGTGCTGCCCTGTGGGATGAAGACAAGGGAGTTACAGTACCTTGTAAAAGTATTCATACCCCTTGAAAGTTTCCACATTTTGTCATGTCACAACCAAAAACGTAAATGTATTTTATTGGGATGTTATGTGATAGACCAACACGAAGCGGCACATAATTGTGAAGTGGAAGGAAATGATAAATGGATTCCAACAGTTTTTACAAATAAATATGTGAAAAATGTGGCGTGCATTTGTATTCAACCACCCAAGTCAATACTTTGTAGAACCACCTTTCGCTGCAATTACAGCTGCAAGTCTTTTTGTGGATGTCTCTACCAGCTTTGAACATCTAAAAAGTGAAGTTTTTGCCCATTCTTCTTTGCAAAATAGCTCAAGCTCTGTCAGATTGGATGGAGAGCATCTGTGAACAGCAATTTTCAAGTTTTGCCACAGATTCTTAATTGGATTTAGGTCTGGACTTTGACTGGGCAATTCTAACACATGAATATGCTTTGATCTAAACCATTCCATTGTAGCTCTGGCTGTATGTTTAGGGTTGTTGTCCTGCTGGAAGGTGAACCTCCACCCCAGTCTCAAGTCTTTTGCCGAGTCTAACAGGTTTTCTTTTTAAGATTGCCCTCTATTTGGCTCCATCCATCTTCCCATCAACTCTGTATGGCTTCACCTGTCCCTGCTGAAGAAAAGCACCCCTACAACATGATGCTGTCACCACCATGTTTCACGGTGGGGATGGTGTGTTCAGGGTGATGTGCAGTGCTATTTTTCCACCGCGCGTAGCGTTTTGCTTATAGGCCAAAAAGTTACATTTTGGTCTCATCTGACCAGAGCACTTTCTTCCACGTTTGCTCTGTTCACCACATGGTGTCTTTCAAACTGCAAATTGGACTTCTTATGGCTTTCTTTTAACAATGGCTTTCTTCTTCCACTGTTCCATGAAGGCCAGATTTGTGGAGTGCACGACTAATAGTTGTCCTGTGGACAGATTCTGAGCTGTGGATCTCTGCAGCTCCTCCAGAGTTACCATGGGCCTCTTTGCTGCTTTTCTGATTAATGCTCTCCTTGTCCGGTTTGTCAGTCTAGTTGGACGGCCATGTCTTGGAAGGTTTGCAGTTGTGCCATAATCTTTCTATTTTCGGATGATGGACTGAACAGTGCCCTGTGAGATGTTCAAAGCTTGGGATATTTTTTTATAGCCTAACCCTGCTTTAAACTTCTCCACAACTTTATCCCTGACCTGTCTGGTGTGTTCCTTGGCCTTCATGATTCTGTTCCTTCACTAATGTTCTCTAACAAACCTCTGAGGGCTTCACAGAACAGATGTGTTTATGCTGAGATTAAATACACACAGGTGAACTCTATTTACTAATTAGTTGACTTCTGAAGGCAATTGGTTCCACTAGATTTTAGTTTGGGGTAAAAGAGGCTGAATACAAATGCAGGCAACACTTTTCAGATATTTATTTGTAAAAAAAAAAAAATTGAAAACCATTTATTATTTTCACTTCACAATCATGTGCCACTTTGTGTTGGTCTATCACATAAAATACATTTATGTTTTTGGTTGTAACATGACAAAATGTGGAAAATTTAAAGAGGTATGAATACTTTATCAAGGCATTGTACATGTTTTTTATACCAGATACTTATCTTGGCTCTTGCAGGCAAGTTGGGTGTTGTTACTTTGTCCTGAATAGGCAAACCACAGGTTCACTTTCATCATCAAAATTGATTGGAAATGAGACCAGACTTTGCAGCCAGTTAGAATCCCTTACAATAAAGGTTTCGATTTCCAGTTGCAATTATTCAGATACCATACCTGGTGTGAGTTGTTTATATTGTGTGTATCTTCCTGGGTATAAAAAGGATATTGCATCTGCCCACAAGAACAGCAAACCCCCTATACACCATATAAACTTCATTTAATAAATCTTCATTTCTACTTTTGCATACTTATCCCTGTGAAAATATTATAAAAATATTCTAAATTCCAAATTTGTGTACTGGTCCTTTACATCTATTTAGCAAGTCATAAGTAGAATCAAATTGCCACGGGATATGGATGATTTGATTTTATATATCACTTTGATGCGATGCTTTGGGTGTTGAGATTAATAGTGACCATTATACAATAAATACGCAGGAGCATTGGATCTCCGTCCTGCTCGGGGCTGGAATGGGTTAATGGATTTTCGAAGGCAGGAGTGGGTGCTCACTCTCCTGTGGAGGGCACCTTGCCAAGCTTGATATTCATTTGGTTGTGGGATGTGGGGAGTAAACAGCTCAGTCTCCATGGAAACACAATCGCCCCCAGAGGCTATTACCGCACAGGGCTTCTGCCAACTTGTTCCCTACAGTGCTGTGCGTGCACCTTACTGCTTCATGCAGCTCCCATTGCTATTTTTATACTGTTCTCTGACCCTATGAGTCTGCTATGATACCTCAATAGTGTGAGATTATACGACCTCGCCATTGAAAGGGTGGGCTTACAACCAGGCTTCATATTTAGGAACAATTTGTTAGAATGCATCTGGAAACAAGATGTCGCAATGGTGGATCCTGGAGACCATGTAACTGGTTAAAGCCTTGGAACTATAAAAATGTCTATCTATCTATCTATCTATCTATCTATCTATCTATCTATCTATCTATCTATCTATCTATTTATCCTAGTGGCCAAAATTGTGGATACTTTTGTAAAATATAAGATTTGTCTAATTTGGAGGAATATACAGACACTCTTCACTTAATGACCTACCTGTTTAGCGACCACTTGGATTTACGACCAGCTCTCCGACTCGTCAGCATTATACGAAGTATACTTTCTCAGTCTCACTGCTGTGTAAAAATTTATATATATACAAAAAATGTTAGAAATGGTGCAAAGGTGACATTAAGGTTCTGTTTCCACTAGTGCGACTTGGCATGCGACTTTGAACACATAAAGTCGCATGCAGGGGCGTATTTATCACAAGGAAAACAAGGCATTTGCCTAGGGCGGAATTTTTCAGGGGGGCAGCACCTCCCCCCAGAAGAAGGGATGAAAGAAGGGACACGCGCACCATGGGAACCAGGTGGGATTCAAGAGAGGCTGCAGGTTGCTTGGTGGTGTATGTAGAGCCTGATTCTCGTTTTTGGGGATGTATGGAGTTGTGAAGATTAGTGTCTTTCTCTCTATAGTAGAAGGCTGCCCCAGGTTGGGGGGCAGGAGTGTTATTGGTCATTGTCAGGCTCTTTTCGCGGGAGGGGGATGGGGGGTGGTGTTGGTTGGTGTCTCTGGGAGCAGACGTTTTTTGTGCTGCCTAGGGCAGCACAAAACCTAAATACACCACTGGTCGCATGACAAGTCATAACCCCATTGATTTCAATAGCACTCGTTCACATTGGCACAACTTAAAGTTGCAGAGACTTTGAAAAGATGCCTGTGCTACTTTAAAGTCAGGTCAAAGTTGCACTCAACGTCATATTCCAAAGTTGCACTCTAAATGGTGCGACTTTGGAGTTGTATTGGTGGGAACGTAGACTCAGACAAGATCTAGAGATGTTTGACACAAACACACTACCTGTACAGTATGCTTGATATATCAGCCAGGGGCAGCTCCTCGATGATCGCCCAACTCGCATAATGACCTGGTGGTAGGAAAGGAAATCGATCGTTAAATGAGGTATGTCTGTTTTTATTAAAAAGTGCTGAAACTCATCATATTTTATATCATTGCATTGCCCCAAACTACCTCACCGACCTGATACCCAAATACCACCCAACCCGTAATCTTCGCTCCTCACAAGACCTCCTACTTTCTAGCTCCCTGGTCTCCACCTCCTACGCCCGACTGCAGGACTTCTCCAGGACTTCCCCCATCCTCTGGAACTCACTACCCCAATCCATCAGACTGTCACCTACCCTCCTCACCTTTAGGCGCACCCTGAAAACCCATCGCTTCAGGGAAGCCTACCCCACCCTCACCTAACTGCCGATCTCCTCCACTCCTCCTACCACTCCATCCCCCACAGCCACTTCCTCCTGTGCCACTATTCCCTCCCTCCTATACTGTAAGCTCGAAAGAGCAGGGCCCTCGAACCCCTCGTGTATTGTTTTGTTACTGTACTGTCCCCCACTATAATGTACAGTGCTGAGCAAACCTTTTGGCGCTATATAAATACTGTATAATAATAATAATTTAATACTAGAGAATGCAGTATATCTATTCAAACAGCAATGCTACAGGCTTTAAGCTACAAAAAAGGCAATGTCTGGTTGGATAGCTTTTAGATCAAGGGTGTCCAACATGTGTCCCAACACAAAATTGTAAACTTACAAATGTTGATTTTTCAAAAATGTTTTTTTTTTTTTTTTTTAAACACGTCTACACTTAGTGATCACATGGGGCTAAAGAAAAATTCAATAGTTTCACTTTATTGGACTTTTATAAGTTTTATCTTCCCAAAGAAAAATATCCCACTCTTCGCAATCATGCCTTATTCATGTCATTAGTTTTCGACAATTTTTCTGCAACCATTTTCAAGGATGAAGCACACGAAGGGCAAATGATCTGATGAGCACCTTGACAATTCATTAAGAATTGCTGCTACATCCATGGAACCAGATATTGATGCATTACTTTGTCAAAAACAGTGTCAAGTATTGCATTAGTTTTATGTTGCCTTTTTTTACTTTTATAATAAAAAAAAGTCTTTTAACTCAGATTTGTAAATTATCTATCTCAGTTATCGTTAGCTTGTGATCTGCTTGACTTTTTCTGCTCATCAGCTATCTTTATTGTTAGTGTATTTTTTGTGTGGCCAAAGACAATTCCTTTTCTTCCAATATGGCCCAGGAAACTCAAAATGCTGGACATCCCTGCTTTAATTGTAATAACAGCTTTGCACCTTTCTGGTATAGAATGCACTATATTCTTAGGTTCTTCAGGTGTAATAATATGATACCAGCACTTTATTATAAATTATGAGTTCTCCTATGTTTCTTGGTTTTTCTTTTCCAACACCACCCTTTTGTATTCTTAGAGGATCCCAGTGGGGATTCAATCCTGGCTAGTCAATAACCTTAATATGATGGGATGAAAAACAATCCTTTACAGCCTTGGCAGTACTGCAAGAAGCATTATCTTGCTGGAAATTAAATTCTGGTGAGGTGTGAGGGAATAACACAGCTTCAGAAGACAGACATTTGGGTTGTAATTTTGGCAGTGTGACTACACTTACTGAAAAATTGCAAAATGTCCTGGTGTTGGTACAACAAAATCCTGCTTCCAGAGTGTACAACAGCAACAATGAAGCATCCTATCAGCCTAATGGTTTGGAATTGCATGTCCAACAATGCTATTGGCCAAAATCAGCTTGTAGAAGGAATGACAATATTGCAACCAAAACCTATTCCATCTACAAGGAGGCATTTACTTAAAGCACTCAAAAAGGGATTGGTATTTGGTTGGTTCAGAAGCTCATGTATGGGCAGGCTGTTAGTACTGAAGTTGATCAACCGATTGATATTTGTGCAAGCAGGTGCTTTCAATGGGTTAAAGCAGAACTAAATCCTTCTATTTTTTTCAGCCAAAGAAGCTGCCATCTTAGCTTCTATTTGATTGGTAACTGCTGTGGTGCTGCATATGTGATCATGTATGACACCAGCCATTTGATGGTTCGACAGGTTGGTTGAGAACACAAACAAATGTGACAGTTAGTATTCCCAGCATGCTGGGAATGTACCTGTCTTTTGAAACTGTTAAATCAATGGGTATAGTTCTGTTTTAAGGCCCCTTTCACATGTTGTGCCAAACAGCAGCTCTGTGTGGGGCTGCATGCGATCAGCAGCAGCTTCTGTCAACCTGCCATTAGTTTAAATGGGCTGAGCGGCCACTGTAGATAGCATAACCTGGTCTTTCCAGCAGAAAGAATACACAGATTATTGCTGCAGGAATCAGGTGATTGCAACAAATTGGCCATGTTAAAAGGGCCATGCTATGTTCTTGCTCTGGGGTTATTCAAACTAACTGTGTTTATGTGTACAGGCTAAATGTTACAATGAATCTTTCTGCCACATTTGTCCTTGACTGACTTGTCAGGCTGGTGCATCTGAGAAGGAAGAGTTAACACTGCTGGCCAGATTTCCAGCTTTTGTTTCAAGAAGGTTACTGCCTCCTGCAGGTAATATCATATAAATAGGCTCAGAAAGTGCCCCTGGGGAAGTTCCTTGGGAAATTCTGCCAAGATGTAAGTGTTATGTTGTCAGGCTGAGCACCCCTCAGGGCTCAATTGGGGTACCCAATGGGGTCTGAAGCATGTGGATCTATATGGACTTATACTGTTATGGCCTTTCTGCATTTTATTGATTATCACTGAGCATCAGAATGGGGAAGAAAGGGGATTTAAGTGACTTTGAACGTGGCATGGTTATTGGTGTCAGATGGGCTGGTCTGAGTATTTCAAAAACTGCTGATCTACTGGGATTTTCCCCATTCTGATGCCCAGTTTGAACTTAAGCAAGGCGTCTTCACTACGTCTAAATGCATTGAATTTGTGCCATGTGATTGGCTGATTGGTGTACCTAATAAAGTGTCAGATGTGTATATATATATATATATATATATATATATATATATATATATATACACAGACACACTATATTGTCAAAAGTATTGGGATGCCTGCCTTTACACACACATGAACTTTAATGGCATCCCGGTCTTAGTCTGTAGGGTTCAATATTGAGTTGGCCCGCCCTTTGCAGCTATAACAGCTTCAAATCTTCTGGGAAGGCTGTCCACAAAGTTTAGGAGTGTGTCTATGGGAATGTTTGACCATTCTTCCAGAAGTGCATTCGTGAGATCATCACTGATGTTGAATGAGAAGGCCTGGCTCACAGTCTCCGCTCTAATTCATCCCTAAGGTGTTCTATCGGGTTGAGATCGCTCATCCATGTCTTTATGGACCTTGCTTTGTGCACTGGTGTGCAGTCATGTTGGAGCAGAAAGAGGCAATCCCCAAACTGTTCCCACAAAGTTGGGAGCATGAAATTGTCCAAAATATACTGGTATGCTGACTCCTTAAGAGTTCCCTTCACTGGAACTAAGGGGCCAAGCCCAACCCCTACCAACGGATTGCCAGACAGAGAAGCATGATTCTTCACTCCAGGGAATGCGTCTCCACTGCTCTAGAGTCCATTGGCGGTATGCTTTACACCACTGCATCCGACGCTGTGCATTGCACTTAGTGATGTAAGGCTTGGATGCAGCTGCTCAGCCATGGAAACCCATTCCATTAAGTTCTCTATGCACAGTTGTTGTGCTAATCTGAAGGTCACAGTTTAGTTTAAAGGTCTTTAGCTTTGCCTCTGCACACAGTTGGCAACTTCTGCGCACAGTGTGCTTCAGCATGCGCCGACACCGCTCTGTCCATTCATGAAATTTTCTTGCTACTACATTTTCCACTGTCAACTGTTAGTGGTATTATAACAAAGTAGAAGCAAATGGGAACAACAGCAACTCAGGCACGAAGTAAAATGACAGAGCGGGGTCAGCGCATGTTGAAGCGCACAGTGTGCAGAAGTCGCCAACTGTGTGCAGAGTCAATAGCTAAAGACCTCCAAACTTTGTGTGGCCTTCAGATTAGCATAACAACAGTGGATAGAGAGCTTCATAGACTGGGCTTCCATGGCTGAGCAGCTACATCCAAGCCTTACATCACCAAGTGCAATGCAAAGCATTGGATGCAGTGGTGTAAAGCACACTGCCACTGGACTCTAGAGCAGTGGAGACGTGGTCTCTGGAATGACAAATCATGCTTCTCTGTCTGGCAATCCGATGGATGTGTCTGTGTTTGGCAGTTGCCAGGAGAATGGTATTTGCCTGACTGCATTGTGTCAAGTGTAAACTTTGGTGGAGCTGGATTATGATGTGGGCTTGTTTTTCCAGGGTTTAGCTTAGCCCCTTAGTTTCAGTGAAGGGAACTCTTCAGGCGTCAGCATACCAAGATATTTTGGACAATTTCATATTCCCAACTTTGTGGGAACAGCTTGGGGATGGCCCCTTCCTGTTCCAACGTGGCTGCGCAGTGAGTTTAGGGTGGAGGAACTTGACTGCCCTGACCTCAACCCGATAGAACACCTTTGGGATGAATTAGATTGGAGACTGCGAGCCAGGCCTTCTCGTCTGACATAAGTGCCTGACCTCACAAATGCGCTTCTGGAAGAATGGTCAAACATTCCCATAGACACACTCCAAAACCTTGTGGACAGCCTTCACAGAAGAGTTGAAACTGGTATAGCTGCAAAGTGTGGACCAACTCAACCTTACGGACTAAGACTGGGATGCCATTAAAGTTCATGTGCGTGTAAAGGCAGGCGTCCCAATACTTTTGGCAATATAGTGTATATCACCCTTTTATAGTAAAGAAGTCATTTACAATGGCCAGCACTGATATACACTGCTGAAAAAATTTAAAGAAATACTTTTTAATCAGAGTATGGCATCAAGTCAGTTAAACTCCTGGGATATTGATCTGGTCAGTTAAGTAGCAGAGGGGGTTGTTAATCAGTTTCAGCTGCTTTGGTGTTAATGAAATTATCAACAGGTGCATGAGATGGGCAACAATGACACGATTCCCAAAACAGGAATGGTTTTACAGGTAGAGGCCACTGGCATTTTTTTGTCTACACATCTTTTCTGACTGTTTTTCAATAGTTTTGCATTTAGCTAGGGTCAGTGTCACTAATGGTAGCATGAGGCGATACCTGGACCCTACAGAGGTTGCACAGGCAGTCCAACTCCTCCAGGATGGCACATCAATACGTGCCATTGCCAGAAGGTTTGCTGTGTCTACCAGCACAGTTTTGAGAGCATGTAGGAGATACCAGGAAACAGGCAGTTACTCTAGGAGAGCTGGACAGGGCCGTAGAAGATGCTTAACCCATCAGCAGGACCGGTATCTGCTCCTTGCAAGGAGGAACAGGATGAGTACTGCCAGAGCCCTGCAAAATGACCTCCAGCAGGCCACTGGTGTGAATGTCTAAGACTAAACAATCAGAAACAGACTTCATGAAGGTGACCTGAGGGCCCAACATCCTCTAGTGGTCACTGCCTGCCACCATAGAGCTCGATTGGCATTTGCCATTGAACACCAGAATTGGCAGGTCTGCCACTGGCGCCCTATGTCACAGATGAGAGCAGGTTCACCCTGAGCACATGTGACAGATGTGAAAGGGTCTGGAGAAGCCATGGATAACATTATGCTGCCTGTAATGTCATTCAGCGTGACCGTTTTGGTGGTGGGTCAGTGATGGTCTGGGGAGGCATATCCATGGAGGGACGCACAGACCTCTACAGGCTAGACAATGGCACCCTGACTGCCATTAGATATCGGGATGAAATCCTTGAACCCATTGTCAGACCCTACGCTGGTGCAGTTGGTCCTGGGTTCCTCCTGGTGCGTGACAATGCCCGGCCTTATGTGGCGAGAGTATGTTGGCAGTTCCTGGAAGATGAAGGTATTGATACTATTGAATGGCCCCCACGCTCGCCTGATCTAAATCCAATAGAACACCTCTGGGATATCATGTTTCGATCCATCTGACCCCCCCTGGGTTGCACATCAGACTGTCCAGGAGCTCAGTGATGCCCTGGTCCAGATCTGGGAGGAAATACCCCACAACTCCATCCGTCATCTCATTAGGCGCATGCCCCGACATTGTCAGGCATGCATACAATCACGTGGGGGCCATACAAACTACTGAGGACTATTTTGAGTTGCTGCAATGAAATTTCAGCAAAATGGACTAGCCTGCTGCATCATGTTTTCACTTTGATTTTCGGGGTGTCTTTGAATTCAGTCCTCTGTAGGTGGTTAAGTTTCATTTCCATTAAATGATGAGGCATTCTTACGTTCCTAACACATTACCCAGTCCATATCAGTATAGATATCCAGCATGATATTTTTCCCCATTGAGATCTGATGTGTTTTCAAAGTGTTTCTTTAACTATTTTTGAGCAATGTATATAGTTGGTCATAGACCATAGACAGCAGATGCCACATTTTTCAATAGGTAATGTGCAATATATATGCCACTTGAAACTATTTTCTCTTAGGATCGAATGTTCTTAAAATATGAAATGGAAAAGAAATCCATACAATAACATGGTTTGATAACATGGTAAAAAAAAAATTCACCAAATCACTTACATTCACCCTGCAAAAAACAGCTTAAAGCTGGGGAAAGTAAAAACCCTCCTTTGCAGTGAAGCTGCTCATGCACTGCAATGGTTAAATGCTCATTTAGAGTACTGAGTAAAGCAGTTTTACTTAAAGTATAATTAAAGGCAACATTTTTATTTTTACTTTTGGATAGAGGGGAAGATGGATTAGAACACCTATTCATTTTTTTGTTGCTGTCCTTGCTCCCAATAGGGAGATTCACCCTCTCTATTTGTCCTGTTTACCATTATCATCCAAAGTAAAAGTAGAGAAAACCGCATATTTTGGGTTGTACCCCAAATGTAATAGATGGGTAATTTTTCAATGGGGACACTAGCTCTGGTGACTTGTGGGTCCCCAAGGAATTAATTTTCGGGGATTATCGCTCATTTCCTGTTTTGGCTATGGGACAGGAAGTGAAGGAAAATCTCCCTAATGGGACACAGATGGCAAAAAAATAAACTGACAGGGGTTATAACCTTCCCTTAATCTATCCAAAATGAAAAAAAAAAGCTTTGCCTACAGTTCTATTTTAAGTGATCCTTTGCTAATGCAGTTTCCTCCTGCAGCAAGACCGGTCCCTGCAGCTTCTTCTCCCCTGCACTCTGGTGGTTGGATACAACTGATATCATCAAGAACAATGCAGAGCCCCTGCAATGAACATGAGGTTGCTGAGGAACAGTTCACCGTTGGAGCATAGGGGAGCACCACCTGTTGAAGGAGCAGTGGTTCTGGTAAGTAAAACTGCATTTCCATCCCCTAGACCAGTGGTCTCCAAATTGCAGCCCTGGGGCCGGATGTGGTCCTATGCCTGCCTTTATCTGGCCCTTGGGGCACTATTCCTCCCACTTATATGACACACTATTCTGCCAACTGCAACAGTGGGGTACCATTTCTCCCATACACCCATAATGGGGCACTATTCTTCCCAATGACACCAATGATGGGGCACTTTTCCTCCCAATGATACCAATAATGGTGGGGTACTATTCCTCCCAATGACACCAATAATGGGGCACTATTCCTCCCAATGATACGAATAATGGGGCACTATTCCTCCCAATGATACAAATAATGGGGCACTATTCCTACCAATGATACCAATAATGGGGCAATACTCCTCTCAATGACACCAATAATGGGGCACTATTCCCCCCAATGATACCGATGATGGGGCACTATTCCTCCCAATGATACCAATGATGGGGCATTATTCCTCCCAATGACACCAATGATGGGGCACTATTCCTCCCAATGATACCAATAATGGGGCACTATTCCTCCCAATGACACCAATAATGGGGCACTATTCCTCCCAATGATACCAATAATGGGGCACTATTCCTCCCAATGATACCAATAATGGGGCACTATTCCTCCCAATGATACCAATGATGGGGCACTATTCTTTCCCATAATGCCAAATGTGGCGATGTTTACTCCCAAGTATACCAGGAAAATTTCCACTATTGCTGGCCACAGTCCGGCCCCCCTAAAGTTTAAAATACAATAAACTGGCCCTTTATTTAGAAACTTTGGAGACTGCTGCCCTAGACATAACCAAGCTGTTAATCCTTATGTATACTGCACTTATTAATTATTTAAGAAGTGTTACAACAAATCAAGAACAAAGTGTCAATATCCTCAAAATAAATGAAAATAACACTGTGAAACACTGAAAACAATAATAATGAAGACCCGTAGGGCAATGACGTGCTCAAAGTCTACAAAGCCTGCAAAAATCCAAAAAGATAACCAGTGTTCAAAAGAAGTATTGTTCGTGCTGCTAATGAGTGACATAACTCCTCCACCGGATCCCCCAAAGATATGCTCTCACCCGACCGATTGACCCTCACTTACTACAAAGGTCCTAACTTGTATGAAAGACAAGCTTCACAGCTCGAACAGATGGATTCAATCAATAAAGGGCAAACTGGTCAGCAAGTCAATCCCCAATGGCTCCCCTTTCTACCCCGCGGCTCTTATAAGCTCTGGATCTCAAGTTCAATAAAACAAAAAACAATCCTTAGTGCTCACTGATAAAACAATTTTTTTAAGGAGAAATGTATGCGTATCCAGAAATAATTAGTTAAAAACATGCACCTTGAATACTAAGATCTGCTGCTGCTCTCACTCACAGGTCACCACCACTGCTGCTGTCACTGGGTGTAAAGAGTTGTACAAGGATGGATCACAAATGCATTCTAGAGTATCTCCAGCTCTTTTTCCTTGAACAATTAGCTCCACCCTATGCGTTACATCAAAATGACATCATCATGCCCGTGCTGATGTAATTTCAATGTAGCACATATTCCAAACATTTGTAAGGGTATTCTTGACTTTTTCCTTAAATCCTGTTACATTCACATAGCATTTTTTTAGGAATAGATCCCCAAGAATCGTTTGCACAGATTACAAAATTGGAAGATTGTCATTATTTAATTTTTGTTTGTTTGTACTAGATATATACACTATATTGCCAAAAGTATTGGGACACCCCTCCAAATCATTGGATTCAGGTGTTCCAATCACCTCCATGGCCACAGGTGTGTAAAACCAAGAGCCTAGGCATGCAGACTGCTTCTATAAACATTTGTGAAAGAATGGGTCGCTCTCAGGAGCTCAGTGAATTCAAGTGTGGTACCATGATAGGTTGCCACCTGTGCAATAAGTCCATCCGTGACATTTCCTGGCTACTAAATATTCCACACTCAACTGTTAGTGGTATTATAACAAAGTGGAAGCAACTGGGAACAACAGCAACTCAACCACCAAGTGGTAGGTCACATAAAATGACAGAGCGGGGTCAGTGCATGCTGAAGCGCACAGTGCGCAGAAGTCGCCAACTGTCTGCAGAGTCAATAGCTAAAGACCTCCAAACTTCTTGTGGCCCTCAGATTAGCACAACAACAGTGGGTTTGGCTGTTGCTAGGAGAACAGTACTTGTCTGACTGCATTGTGCCAAGTGTAAAGTCTGGTGGAAGGGGGATTATGGTGTGGGGTTGTTTTTCAGGGACTGGGCTTGGCCCCTTAGTTCCAGTGAAGGGAACTCCTTTAAGGCGTCAGAATACCAAGACATTTTGGACAATTTCATGCTCCCAACTTTGTGGGAACAGTTTGGGGACGGCCCCTTCCTGTTCCAACATGACTGCGCACCAGTGCACAAAGCACATGGATGAGTGAGTTTGGGGTGGAGGAAATTGACTAGTCTGCACAGAATTCTGACCTCAACCTGATAGAACACCTTTGGGATGAATTAGGGCAGAGACTGCGAGCCAGGCCTTCTCGTCCGACATCAGTGCCGGACCTCACGAATGTGCTTCTGGAAGAATGGTCAAATATTCCCATAGACACTCCTAAACCTTGTGGACAGCCTTCCCAGAAGAGTTGAAGCTGTTATAGCTGCAAAGGGTGGGCCAACTCAATAGTGAGCCCTACGAACTTAGACTGGGATGCTATTAAAGTTCATGTGCGTGTAAAGGTAGGCGTCCCAATACTTTTGGCAATATAGTGTGTGTGTGTATCAGGGGCGGACTGACCATTTGGAAACTTGGGGACTGCCCGAGGGCCCGGGGTCAGTAGGGGGCCCCATGAGATGCCCCTGGTACCTTTTTCATAGGCTTTTTTGAGTTTGGGCAAGGACACAGGGGCCCCATGATCCCCTATTGCCCGGAGGCCCCATGAGTTTTCAGTCTGCCCCTGGTGTGTATAAAAAATAAATAAACATATATATATATATATATATATATATATATATATATACACACACACATATATATATATATATATATATATATATATATATACATACAGGTGAAACTCAAAAAATTAGAATATCGTGCAAACGTTCATTTATTTCAGTAATGCAACTTAAAAGGTGAAACTAATATATGAGATAGACTCATTACATGCAAAGCAAGATAGTTCAAGCTGTGATTTGTCATAATTGTGATGATTATGGCTTACAGCTCATGAAAACCCCAAATCCACAATCTCAGAAAATTAGAATATTGTGAAAAGGTGCAATATTCTAGGCTCAAAGTGTCCCACTCTAATCGGCTAAATAAGCCATAACACCTGCAAAGGGTTCCTGAGCCTTTAAATGGTCTCTCAGTTCAGTAGGAATCACAATCATGGGAAAGACTGCTGACCTGACAGTTGTGCAGAAAACCATCATTGACACCCTCCATAAGGAGGGAAAGCCTCAAAAGGTAATTGCAAAAGAAGTTGGATGTTCCCAAAGTGCTGTATCAAAGCACATTAATAGAAAGTTATGTGGAAGGGAAAGTGTGGAAGAAAAAGGTGCAAAAGCAGCAGGGATGACAGCAGCCTGGAGAGGATTGTCAGGAAAAGGCCATTCAAAAGTGTTGGGGACTTTCACAAGGAGTGGACTGAGGCTGGAGTCAGTGCACCAAGAGCCACCACACACAGACGGATCCTGGACATGGGCTTCAAATGTTGTATTCCTCTTGTCAAGCCGCTCCTGAACAACAAACCACATCAGAAGCGTCTTACCTGGGCTAAAGAAAAACAAACCTGGTGTGTTGCTCAGTGGTCCAAAGTCCTCTTTTCTGATGAGAGCAACTTTTGCATCTCATTTGGAAACCAAGAACCCAGAGTATGGAGGAAGAATGGAGAGGCACACACTGCAAGATGCTTGAAGTCCAGTGTGAAGTTTCCACAGTCCGCGTTGATTTGGGGAGCCATGTCATCTGCTGGTGTTGGTCCACTGTGCTTCATTAAGTCCAGGGTCAACGCAGCCGTCTACCAGGAGATTTTGGAGCACTTCATGCTTCCTTCCACAGACGAGCTTTATGGGGATGCTGACTTCATTTTCCAGCAGGACTTGGCACCTGCCTACACTGCCAAAAGCACCAAAACCTGGTTCAATGACCGTGGGATTACTATGCTTGATTGGCCAGCAAACTCGCCTGACCTGAACCCCATAGAGAATCCATGGGGCATTGCCAAGAGAAAGATGAGAGACATGAGACCGAACAATGCAGAAGAGCTGAAGGCCGCTATTGAAGCATTCTGGTCTTTCATAACACCTCAGCAGTGCCACAGGCTGATAGCTTCCATGCCACGCCGCATTG
This sequence comes from Staurois parvus, assembly GCF_062004578.1. Classification (NCBI taxonomy): domain Eukaryota; kingdom Metazoa; phylum Chordata; class Amphibia; order Anura; family Ranidae; genus Staurois; species Staurois parvus. The sequence goes on along the minus strand of NW_028318089.1, from coordinate 3,348,003 downwards.
AGGCAGTAATTGCTGCAAAAGGGGCCCAAACCAAGTACTGAGTACATATGCATGCTTATACTTTTCAGAGGCCCGATATTGTTCTATGTACTATCCTTGTTTTATTGATTGCATGTAGCATTCTAATTTTCTGAGATTGTGGATTTGGGGTTTTCATGAGCTGTAAGCCATAATCATCACTATTATGACAAATCACAGCTTGAACTATCTTGCTTTGCATGTAATGAGTCTATCTCATATATTAGTTTCACCTTTTAAGTTGCATTACTGAAATAAATGAAATTTTGCACGATATTCCATTTTTTTGAGTTTCACCTCTATGTGTATATATATATATATATATATATATATATATATATATATATATGTTTATTTGTTTTTTCCACATTACAGTAGAAGTTCTGCAACGGGATCTGCAGTCATAAAGTTTGCGAGATCTGAAGGGTGCTCTGTTACAGAATGTTAGTCCTGGTAATGAGGTGTTTGAACAGATCCCTGACAATAGGCTCATCAGCAAGTCAGTGCCATGTGCGTGGCGTTTAAAGCTACTCTGTAATATTGGAGTCTGTCATCTGATGAAGACTTCTTGGCAAAAGCTCATTACAGTCTTTGACGCCTCACTGAAAATGAAGAAACATGAGTAAGCTACATTCATTGACAGTACGAATGAACCAAAATTGCTGTATTTATCACGGCACACCCAAACCCAGTAAGATACATACGATTATCCATGAGTCCGGAACAGGAGCCTCAGCTGTTTCATTACTGGTTTAGTATAGTGAGATTGATTAGGGATTCATGGTATGAATACACACGTAGTTGGGTTCATGTATCAAAGTGACAGCATCATTAAATCCAGGTACAGACATGCACATTCTCATTGGGTGAAGGAGCATTGTTGTGGCTATGGAGCAAAAAAGCGGAGAGCACCTGAGGAATGGCTAATTATGGGGGAAACAATAGCAATGCCCCTGAAAGTCCTTACCATTCAGAACCTGTTTCCTGATCACTTTATGGCTGAATTAGGCTCTCTCATGGCAGTGGGCCCCTTAACCCTTTCACTGTCAGAGCCATTTTTCCTTTTTCTTTTTCTGCACAAGCTTAAAAAAATCTTTTTAGACCTGAAGATTACTTAAAAGGCCCCATATATTTTCTGAAAGCAGAGACCCTGATGAATAAAACGGTGGTAGTGTCAACTTTTTTCACACAATATAAGCACAACGGTTTATCAAGCCCAAAATTTCAGAAAAATATACCATAAAGAATTTTAAACCCAAAAGCAAACATTTATTATACTGCAACTTATAATTTTTTTGGATTTGATGGCTGCATTCATTTTCTTTTTTAGGCTTTCATTCTTTTATTTTCATCTGGTGATCCAGACAGTAAGTCTGTTGTTTTTCAAAAGAACAAGCTATCCTTCAGAATGCATCAGAGTATTGAGACAAACCATGTACATTGACAAGGGTGCTTACAATGTTCAGCTTTTATTTATTTATTTATTTAAAACCTTAAGGCTCCATGTACACTGCAGCTGATAAACTCACGTTTAGGAGCTTTTCTGCATTTTTTTTTTCAGCAGCCCCTGAACTCTCCCTAATGTTTTAATATATGTCCATGTACACTATGTCGTTTACAGTCGTTTACAGGCAGTTGGGTTTACAGTAGTTTTTTTGAACACATCAAACTTGTGTTCAGGAGCAGATTTTACCAGCGTTTCAAACGCCAAACGCTTGTAAACGTGGCTAACCACGTTTATAAGCATTTGTGTTTGGAAATTTTTTTTAACTCTTCCATTTCCAGATGCTGTCCAGAGCCTTTTTTCATCATGAAAAATGCATGCAAAGCGTTTTCCCGGTACTCATATGGACCTGGTACACCATACTTTGAGGTTTTGCATGAAAGAAAATATATTAGACACTGCTGCAATAATTTCTGCACAGAAATGAGCTGGAACACATCCTAACACCACAAAAAAAAAAGACAGCTAATCTCAACAAATACTGCTCTCTCTGCTTCTACTCTCTCTATTCCTCTCAAAATGTCTGAAATAGTTAATTTTTTACTGTTTTTCAGTGCATTTTGGGCATTTTGGAAGGTCTCCTGAGGTTATCTTTAAAAAACGCTTCTAAACACAAACGCTCATAAATGCGCATAAACACGGTATGCAAACGCAGCTAAACAGACGTTTTTTAACCTACGTTTTCCAGCAGTCAGTTTCCATTGTTCAGAAGTGTCCAGTGTACATGGAGCCTTATCCAAAAAGGAAAAAACTGTTGCTGTAACCAGGGGCGGACTGACAACTCATGGGGCCGCCGGGCAATAGGGGATCATGGGGCCCCTGTGTCTTCGCCCACACTCAAACGACACCGAAAAAAAGCCTATAAAAGGTACCAAGGGAGTCTCATGGGGCCCCCTACTGACTCCAGGCCCTCGGGCAGTGCACGAGTGCTTGAATGGTCAGTCCGCCCCTGGCTGTAACTGATTATAAAGTGTGAGCTGGAGTTTTGCTTCAATTTGTTAGTGTTTTTAACTATGCTAGTCCATCTAACACCCTCCTCCTCCCAGACTGACCATGCTGCTTTCCAAAGGTGCCGCCTTTGCTCCTTCATCCTGAATGGGGTCACACTAATACGGGAGGTGTGCTACTGGACAGATCACCAGGTAAAAACAGAGATAAAAAGACTAAAAAAGAAAACGAATGCAGACACCGTATCTAATTATTGGTAAGCTGTTACATTTTTGGTTTTGGGTTTAATACCGCTTTAAATGAATTTTAAGGCACACAATCACAACATATTTCCTAAACCTTGGTACCATAAAACAGTTGAAATTAAGCTCAACTCAGCCTTGCTCTCTCTCAATCACATAAGAGATGGGGGAGTTTGTAGTTTAAATAAGTTAGCTGGGAAGGAAGACACCGTTGTTTGTGATTTCAGTTCAGTTCACATGAAGTGACACGTGCCTTTGTGGCACAATCAACGTGCATTTTCTGTGCTTGCTGAAAAGACTCTCAGAGTGAACAATGAAAACCAATGCAGGACTGAAAACGGGTAAATTGTACTATACTGTATATTGCATTTTTGTTCTCAGGATATAGATATTCTTTATGTAGTGAAAAGGGGACTGTGATTGCAAACTGCCCCCCACACATAGAAGGCTGGCTCCTTCAACCACCCCCCGCCCTTACAGTGATATTAAACCCTCAGGTTTTTTAAGCACTTTTATCACTTACTGAGTATGTATCTTCTTTATTTTTAAATCATAGACACAGGTGTGTCATTTCCATGGCTAGGCAAATGATGCCATGCATCCCAGGAGTCTTCAGGAGATGAGGGAGGGTTCTCAGCTCAGCATATGCCTGAGCTAAGGGCAGATGGATTCCAGGAAGTAAATACTACATGAATCATTTGCATTACTCAATATGGCCACTGCCAGAAATGCCAGGGGGTGTTTTTCAAAATGATTTCTCAGCAAAATAAAGCACGGATACATGGATGGATAGATGGATGGGGCAGTTTGCGTTGAATATTAAAAATTAATTGGTTTGTGGTGCTCAGATGCAGTGCAGTTCCACTTTAAGCTGGTACCATAACTTCTTCCGCAAGTTTCCTGTTTTGTAGTGGCTCTTTTCTCTTGTAGCATCCTACGGAGCAACCCTTGCATGCACTGACTAGAGTTGTGTCTCCCTGCACTGTGTACATCAATAGAAACACACAGCCCCATAGCCTAGAATGGCAAAGCGCTCCCCTGCTCTTCCCTCCTCTCCCCTCCCTTTTACAACCATCAGACTGCCTGGAGACTGCACTGTCCATTGTTAACCAGCCACTGTGTGGACTGGAAGTTCAGGGAAGCAGCAATGAGAAATAGGGAGCCAGCAGCATTGCATTTTGTAACCTGCAATTGCTGGGGTAGGAGTTTTAAGAAAGAGTTTACCGGGGAATGCTTATTTTATTGTGTTCAATATGTTAAGTCAGAAAATGCTGGGGGTTTAATACTACTTTCATCTACTACACTTACTATTACGGAATGTGCACAAGCAGAGAAATGATGTAATATGTATGTCACCTGATCACATAAAAAGCAAGAATGCCAGAGTCTCAGCCAGAGTGGCACTGCACATCCACCACATAGCACAGCACCTCTTCACTTACCCTCTGCATGATAGTAAACGTATTACACTGCAAGCTGGGCAGGCAGTTTGGGATGAGCGTGGTCATCTGACATCGCACAGCTGGTCCAGGCTCTGAAAAGATCCCGACCATATTGTCGGGATCCACCCAGAAGCCTGGAATGGCACCTCTCTCAGCCTCTCAACCAAGAGCCTGAACCAGCCCCTCCTGCCCCCTGTACAGCCCAGTGTTCCCGTGAGCACTGGAGGGGCAGAGCAGAGAGCCGGAGACTGACAGTCACAACTCTCTGCTCAGAACGGAGGGGGAGAACTGAGCATTCGCAGTTGTTGATCACTCAGTTCTCACTGCAAAGCTGGCAAGGGACAGTTGTTGCATCAGATTGATGCTGCATCCACCTAGGTGTTTTTTTTTTCAAAACCATACTTCTCTTTTAAAAATAAATTTGTGCTTTTGGCTTGTGGTGCTCAGATGCAGTGTAGTTCCCCTTTAAGTCTTTAATCCCTTGGTGCCGACTGCTTCCCAGCCCTTTAAAGGTTCTAAAAGCTGAGAGGTGGGCCTTCGGGCCATGTGACTGCTGTGATTGGCTGTCACAGTGGTTACATTATCTGAAAGCTCCCAATCACGAGTATAGATTGGGAGCTTACTGATCACTGCCGGCTATGGTGCTGGCTAGGGAGAACGCTCTCAGCACACTAAGTAGTTTTAACAGGGCCTCATATATTCAACCACTTGGCGTTAAGGCCCACATGCTAAATGGCCACATATATGCGTGTGGCCGGTGTCAAAAGGTTAAGGTAAAATGTTCCCAATATGATTGCTGCCATTGCTGATCTAATAATAAAATGCTAGTTGCTTGGCCATTATGCTGCACTACTTCATAGTTAGTCAGACTGAAAAAAAAAGACAAAAGTCCATCCAGTTCAACCATTAAAAAAAAAAAGTTATAATCCTATACCTACAGTTGATCCAGAGGAAGGCAAAAAACCCAGCAAAGCATGACCCAATTTGCTCCTGCAGGGGAAAAAAAAACGTCCTGATCCCCCAAGAGGCAATCGGATATTCCCTGGATCAACTTTACCTATAAATGTTAGTATCCAGTTATATTCTGTGTATCCAAGAAACAATCCAAGCCTTTAACTACCGGGCACTTTCACCCCCTTCCTGTCCAGGCCAATTTTCAGTTTTCAGCGCTGTCGCACTTTGAATGACAATTGCGCGGTCATACAACACTGTACTCGTATGAAATTTTTATCATTTTTTGAGACAGAGCATTCTTTTGGTGGTATTTAATCACCTCTGGGTTTTTAATTTTTTGCTAAACAAACCAAAAACAACTGAAAATTTTGGGGAAAAAAAGTTTTTTCTTAGTTTCCTAATTTTGTAAATAAGTATTTTTTCTCCTTCACTGATGTGAGCTAATGGGGCTGCAGTGATGGGCACTGATAGGCTGGACTGATAGGCGGCACTGATGGGCACTGGTGAGGAGGCACTGGTAGGTGGCACTGATGGGCATTGACAGGTATCATTGCTGGGCACTGAAAGGCAGCACTCATATATGGCACTGATAGGTAGCACTGACTGGCACTGATAGGTGGCACTGACTGAAACTGTTAGGCTGCACTAATTGAAACTGGTAGGCGGCACTGATAGGTGGCACTGAGGGGCACTGATAGGTGGCACTGATGGTCACTGACAAGCAACACTGACTGGCACTGATAGGCGGCATTGACTGGTATTGATAGGTGGCACTGATAGGCAGCACTGACTGGCACTGATAGTTGGCTCTGAAAGGCAGCTCAAATGGGCACTGATATGTGGCATTGATGTGCACTGGTAGGCACTGACGTGGCTTTGATGGACTTCCTACTGAGTTCCCACACACTTCCCAACTCTCTTTTGACCTTACCACATCAATTTTGGAACTTCTACAAAAGAAAATATTGTTGGTAGCAGTGTGTTTCTCTAACGGCACTGGGTAAATTCCTCTTTCTTTATTTTTCTCGACAATTTGGAGAATTTTAAAAGGTAAGAGCACCAGTCATGAAGAAGTGGCTTTTTTATATAACCACTTGCCCTCCAGAGGGTTTACTCCCCTTCCTGAACAGGCCATTTTTCGCTGTGTTACTTTAACTGACAATTGTGCGGTCATGCAGTGCTGCACTGAAATTACATTTATGTCCTTTTTTACCACAAATGAAACTTTCTTTCGGTGGTATTTGATCATCTGTGCGGTTTTTATTTTTTGTCCTATAAACAAAAAAAAGACCATCAATTTTAGAAAAAAAAAAAAATAATGACTTTTTGCTATTAAACATGTCCAGTAACAAAATGTTAAATGTCTACATGCCTTTGCTAAAAAAAAATCCCAATATGTGTAAATTAATTGGCTTACTTGAAAGTTATAGCATCTACAAAAGTATATATACTGGAAATATATATATATATATATATATATATATATATATATATATACTAGTAATGGTGTTAATCAGTGACTTATAGTGGGACTGCGGTGGGCATTCTGACACGGGGGGAACTGACTAACTGCCACTGACTTCCCCAGTGACACCAATACAGTGATCAGTGCTAATAAAAAGCACTGACACTGTACTAATGGCACTGGGCATGAAGGGGTTAACATGTGGGGCAATCAAAGGGTTAACTGTGTGCTGTGTGCTGTTTTACTTGATGTTCTTTGTGCTTCACTGTAAGCACACTGATTATCATGGCGGTGCAAAGCCATGCAAAGCAGTGTGCAAGAGCTGACAGGGAGGAGAACTGTTTTGTTTACTAACAGCTCTCCCCTCTGTCGGAGATCATCGGCAATCAGCAGGCGCTGGCAAGTAGTCGCTGGCCAGGATTGACAGCCACGATCCTACCCGGAAATGCAATATCACATATATATATACAGTGGGGATCGAAAGTTTGGGCACCCCAGCTAAAAATTTGTACTAATGTGCATAAAGAAGCCAAGGAAAGATGGAAAAATCTCCAAAAGGCATCAAATTACAGATTAGACATTCTTATAATATGTCAACAAAAGTTAGATTTTATTTCCATCATTTACACTTTCAAAATAACAGAAAACAAAAAAATGGCGTCTGTAAAAGTTTGGGCACCCTGCAGAATTTATAGCATGCACTGCCCCCTTTGCAAAGCTGAGACCTGCCAGTGTCATGGATTGTTCTCAATCATCATCTGGGAAGACCAGGTGATGTAATTCTCAAAAGTTTTAAATGCCCAGACTCATCTGACCTTGCCCCAACAATCAGCACCATGGGTTCTTCTAAGCAGTTGTCTAGAAAACTGAAACTGAAAATAGTTGACGCTCACAAAGCTGGAGAAGGCTATAAGAAGATAGCAAAGCGTTTTCAGATGTCAATATCCTCTGTTCGGAATGTAATTAAGAAATGGCAGTCATCAGGAACAGTGGAAGTTAAAGCAAGATCTGGAAGACCAAGAAAAATATTAGACAGAACAGCTCGCAGGATTGTGAGAAAAACAATTCAAAACCCACGTTTGACTGCACGATCCCTCCAGAAAGATCTGGCAGACACTGGAGTTGTGGTACACTATTCCACTATAAAGAGATACTTGTACAAATATGGTCTTCATGGAAGAGTCATCAGAAGAAAACCTCTTCTACGTCCTCACCACAAAAATCTTCGTTTGAACTTTGCAAATGTACATATAGACAAGCCTGATGCATTTTGGAAACAAGTTCTGTGGACCGATGAGGTTAAAATTGAACTTTTTGGCCGGAATGAGCAAAGGTACGTTTGGAGAAGAAGGGGCACAGAATTTAATGAAAAGAACCTCTGTCCAACTGTTAAGCATGGGGTTGGATCAATCATGCTTTGGGGTTGTGTTGCAGCCAGTGGCACAGGGAACATCTCACGAGTAGAAGGAAAAATGGATTCAATAAAATTTCAGCAAATTTTGGATGGTAACTTGATGCCATCTGTGAAAAAGCTGAAGTTAAAGAGAGGATGGCTTCTACAAATGGATAATGATCCTTAACACACCTCGAAATCCACGGGGGACTACATCAAGAGGCGTAAACTGAAGGTTTTGCCATGGCCTTCACAATCTCCTGACCTCAACATAATTGAAAATCTATGGATAGACCTTAAAAGAGCAGTGCGTGACAGACAGCCCAGAAATCTCAAAGAACTGGAAGACTTTTGTAAGGAAGAATGGGCAAAGATACCTCAAACAAGAATTGAAAGACTCTTGGCTGGCTACAAAAAGCGTTTACAAGCTGTGATACTTGCCAAAGGGGGCAGTACAAGATATTAACTCTGCAGGGTGCCCAAACATTTGCAGACGCCATTTTTTTGTTTTCTGTTATTTTGAAAGTGTAAATGATGGAAATAAAATCTAACTTTTGTTGACATATTATAAGAATGTCTAATCTGTAATTTGATGCCTTTTGGAGATTTTTCCATCTTTCCTTGGCTTCTTTATGCACATTATCACAAATTTTTAGCTGGGGTGCCCAAACTTTCAATCCCCACTGTATATATGTGTGATTTTGCGCACAGCTGCCACCCTGTAGCAGTATTTCTGCTATAGGGCAGAGCTAAAGCGGTTAAGCAGCTGATTTAATCACTTACTGAGTATGCAGCGTCTTTATCTTTTAATCCTTACCCATGTTCCAGTTTAAGCAGGTGTCATGGTGACTACCTTAGGTTTCCTGTGGCTCCTTTCTATTGCAGCATCTTATGTTGTCATGTTATGTTATGAGTCATCTCTGCATACAAGGACTAGAGTTGTGTCTCCCCACACTTTGTGCATCAATAGAAGCACAGAGCCCCATAAACTAGGATGGTAAGGCACTCCCCCGCTCCTCCCCCTCCCTTTTCCACGCTAACAGCTGGATTCCAGACTGCAGTGTCTACTGTTAACTCTTTCCTGTGAATACTGGAAGTTCAGAAAAGCAGCACTGAGACAGCAGGAGCCAGCAGCATTGAATTTTATAAACTGCAAGTGCTGTGGTAAGGATTTTAACAAATAGTTTACTGGCAAATGTCTATTTTATTGTACTCAATGTGTTAAGCTTAAAAACACTGAGGGTTTATTACTACCTTAAGAATCAGGTTAAAGGTTTAGTTTATGGTTATGTATAAGTGGATCTTTACATTAAAATTCAATTTTGTCTTAATTGCTTCCCCCCCCCCCCCACCTTTTAAGTAATCACATGCCATTTTTTTTTATTAGCGGAGCAAGTACCTTTGCTCATGGTCCTTGCTCACACTTCCTCTTTTCTCAGTTAATTACATAGTTAAATAGTTAGTCTGACTGAGAAAAGACAAAAGTCCATCCAGTTTAACCATTAGAAAAAAAAAAAAGTTATAATCCTATACACACAGTTGATCCAGAGGAAGTAAAAAATCTCCAGCAAAGCATGATCCAATTTGCTCCTGCTGGGAAAAAATTCCTTCCTGATCCCCCGAGAGTCAGTCGGATATTCCCTGGATCAACTTTACCTATAAATGTTAGTATCCAGTTATATTCTGTGTATCTAAGAAATAATCCAGACCTTTTTTAAAGCAATCCACTGAGCTGGCCAGAACCAACTCTTGAGGGATTCTAGGTAAGGATGATGTAGCCCTTTGTGCCCACAGCCTTCTGGGATACACATGTAGCGCTACCCCTGCAGGGGCTCCTTGGTCCCAGGGGTGGACTGACCATATGGAAACTCGGGCACTGCCTGAGGCCCAGGGTCAGTAGGGGGCCCCATGAGATGCCCCTGGTACCTTTTTCATAGGCTTTTTTGAGTTTGGGCAAGGACACGGGCCCCATGATTCCCTATTGCCCTGGGGCCCCATGAGTTGTCAGTCCGCCCCTGCTTGGTCCCCAATGGTTGCCCTGACCTTGCAAGCCTCTCAACACCTCTGACACTCTGGGCTCAGACATATTTCAACAGTATAAAATGGTGATGCAAGAGACACAATTTTTAGTAACACCTCAATATTAAATTTGTTCAAAAGAGTAGGCTACAGGAATAATGGGTTTAGGATATACAACCCCAGTTAATGCATAAAAGCAGAATCCTGGTAAAAAAGAATACTCAATTAGCAACATTTAACAGGTTATACAGTCTTGAGTAATAGGCTTCAAAAATGTAATTGCAACACCAGCAGCAAGAGGGGGAAGAAAATGGTTGTTGACTTATCAACTCCCTCTGTGCCAGCGGCGCCGCAACAGGGCATGCAGGGAATTATGTAAATGTATACTCTGGTACAAATAGATATAAGTATCTTAAGTTAAATAACAATAGCCATAGAAGAGAAAAAGCCCCTTTAACTAGAGATTGTGACTTGAGTCCTACAATGTTTAACCACTTGCCTACCGGGCACTTATACCCCCTTCTTTACCAGGCTAATTTTCAGCTTTCAGCGCTGTTGTAGTTTGATTGACAATTGCGCGGTCATGCAAGATTGTACCCATATGAAATTTTTATCATTTTTTTCTCACAAATAGAGCTTTCTTTTGGTGGTATTTAATCTCCACTGGACACTTTACTTTTTGCGCTATAAACAAAAAAATTGCAAAAAATTTGAAAATAAAAAGTTTCTTTGTTTCTATTATAAAATTTTTCAAACAGGTAATTTTTCTCCTTCACTAATGTGCGTAGATGAGGCAGCACTGATGGGCACTAATAGGCGGCACTGATAGGCAGCACTGAAGGGCACTAATAGGCGGCACTGATAGGCAGCACTGAAGGGCACTGATAGGCAGCACTAATGAGGTGGCACGGATAGGCGGCACTGATAGGCAGCACTAATGAGGTGTCACAGATAGGCAGCACTGATAGGTGGTATTGATAGACAGCAATGATAGGTGGCACTGACTGGCATCACTGCTGGGCACTGACTGGCACAACCGCTGGGCACTGACTGGCGGCACTGACTGGCAGCACTGCTGGGCTGCACTGATGGGCACTGGTGGGCATAGGTGAGTGGCACTGGTGGGCACGGGTGGGTGGGCACAGGTAGGTGGCACTTCTGGGCACAGGTGTGTGGCACTGCTGGGTGGCACAGGGGGTGCACTGCTGGGTACAGGGGGGTGCACTGCTGGGCACAGGTGGGCGGAACTGGTGGTTGGCACTGCTGGGCACCTATCATCAGGGTTCCCCAGCTCTCTTGTATTTGTAGTTCAATCAGCACTCAGAAATGTAATATGTATTGGCTATAGGACTAAGGTCCTCTACTCTCAGAAGGACTGGATCCACTCTGCTAACAGGAATTGATGTAGCAGTCCCAGTACTGGGCACTAGGGGAAAAAGGTTAATCATAGTCTCATCTGTAACTGTCCCTGAAAGGCATAATGATATAGCCAGCACCTGGCTACACACTTCACATATCCCAGGGAGCTACGGGATCACTCTCAGTGCTGTCTGTCATTTTGCACATGCACAGAAGCAGGGGGCTGGCTGCATAACCCAAAAGAATAGGTGCAAGGACATTGCGGGAATTCATGATTTGCCAAGTATGATTTGCCAGTTTTGTAAACACCAGTTGAGGTGTATCTCAACCCAAGAACAAAATGTAATACATTGCAGAGAACCAGTCCTGAAATGTCGTGGCTGCACTAGTTTTATTTTTCAGGCACGTTTTCCTTTATTTTCTCCTGGTGATCCTGCCACTAAGACCCTTGCTGTCCTAGGATGACAATGCTCACTCACCCTACTTTATCTATGGAGCAGCAGTGCTGTCACTTTAAGACAGGAAATCCACCAGGACTACAGAATAACTCCCTCTCTCCTTTTGTGCATAACATGAGAGCAGTTTGTAGATGGCAGAGATAACTACTGTATATGGCACGGAAAACTTCCCACCGCCCTATAGCAGAAATACTGCTACAGAGCAGCAGGGCTGCACAAAATCATGTGTATATACGTGATTTCGCATTTCCGGGTAGAGGGCACGCATGCGCCATGCACACGCCCTACCTGCACAGCCATTGGCAGCCTCAGCTGTCAATCACTGGGTCCCGGCCGGTGATTCCCCGCCGGCACCCGGCGAGTATCACTGTTTGGGAGAGGTCAGTATGTAAACAATACAGATCTCTCCCATCAGCTCCCGCACACTGCTTTGTATTGCTCTGCATAGCAGAGCAATACAAAGCAATGTGCTTACACAGTAAAACACACACACAGCACACAGTAAAACAAACCCAGCACACAGTTAACCCTTTGATCACCCCACATGTTAACCCCTTCCTGCCCAGTGTCAGTGCTTTTCATTAGCACTGATCACTGTATTAGTGTCACTGGGGATGTCAGTGACACCAAGTCAGTTCTCCCTCCCCAGTATCAGAATGCCCGCTGTAGTCCCGCTGTCCCGCTATAGGTCTCTGATCGCCGCTGTTACTGGTATTAGAAAAAAAATTCCAGTATATATACTGCCATTTGTAGACGCTATAGCTTTCATGTAAACCAATCATTTACACGCATTGGAATTTTATTTAGCAAAGACATGTAGCAGAATACATTCTGGCTTATATTTATGACGAAATTTTATTTTTTAAATTTTTTTATTGGATATGTTTAATAGCAAAGTCAAAAACACAGTTTTTTTCTCAAAATTGTCGGTCTATTTTTTCGTTTATAGCACAAAAAAACAAAAAACACACAGGCAATCAAATACCAACAAAAGAAAGCTCCATTTGTGGGAAAAAGGACATAAATTTAATTTGGGTGCAGCATTGCATGACCACGCAATTGTCAGTTAAAATAATGCAGCGCCGTATCGCAAAAAATGGCCTGGTCAGGAAGACAAGTAAATCCTCTGGAGGGCAAGTGGTTAAAATAACACTGTGGAGTCTACAGGACGTTATTAGCTGACATGATTTCTGGAAGGACCAATAGGTATTCTTTTTACACTTAAGCCCCATCTCACATCGAAATTGAAAGGTTACTACAGATATGAAAATTCTTGTACGAAAGAAAAGAATTTTGAAACTGATGTCATGTATTTGTATTGTATTTTCAGACGACTACTGTACTGCATAAATGAAAATCGTACGATCTGATATCGTATAAGAAACATTTTCACACTTGTCCCTTCGGATATCATTGCACGACTTGTGATCAGCTCTCGAAAGCTGTATACTAACGATCCAATTATCGGACTATCGGTCCTCGTACGGAAATTTTCGGACAAATTTCTTATTGCGTGTACGGGGCATTATTGATAAGATATAAAAAAAAACATGTTTAATAGTATCTATCATTATAATTGTTTCTTTACAGCGCTATCTCCTATGGGGCAAAATACATGTAGTGCTTTGCCCCACGTTTATAAGTACTTTGTAATCTTAGTTATGAGTACCAATCTGACCCTCTACCCTCCTGTTGTGGCTGATCAGACAACATTTATGAAGGAGACGGCTGGTGCACAGCTGTAGTTTGTCTAGGCTCTGAGCACTTTCCTGAAATAAGCAGCGACAAAAGGAATGCAGAGGGAAGGGGACATGTCAGCCTCTGCATTCTTCTTGCTGTTGTTTGTCCCAGGAAAGTACTCACAGCCGGGACAAGCTGCAGCTATGAATCAGCCATCTCCTTCATAGCTATTGTCAGATCAACCATGACAGGAGGGCAGGGGGTAAGTCGGTATTCATAACTAGGGTTAGAAAGCACTTCAAAACATGGGGCATAACTGTAAATTAAAAATGATAACAATACATTTTATATAAGGGTCCTGGTGGGAAGAAATTTGAGTGTTGAGGGCAGGGGCGGACTGACAACTCATGGGGCCCCCGGGCAATAGGGGATCATGGGGCCCCTGTGTCCTTGCCCAAACTCAAAATAGCCTATGAAAAAGGTACCAGGGGCATCTCATGGGGCCCCCTAATGACCCCGGGCCCTCTGGCAGTGCCCGAGTTTCCAAATGGTCAGTCCGCCCCTGGTTGAGGGGTGCTTTAGAGTAAGTGACATTTTACAAAATAGGGAAAGTCTAGGGGAACTGCAGGACTTAAACATCCTCCTGGTCCCCACAGCACGTCTTGAGAAATATCGGCACAAACTGACATGCTACTGTATCCAGCAATAAAAGCAAATATTCCCAGAGCCCAGGCTAAACCCCACTACTATAGGAGTACTGCACTTGCTGGGGGCACTGTGTTAAGGGACTGGTCAGTTTGCAGGTATCTTCTTTCCAGGGGCGGACTGACCATTTGGAACCTCAGGCACTGCCCGGGTCAGTAGGGGGCCCCATGAGATGCCCCTGGTACCTTTTTCATAGGCTTTTTTGAGTTTGGGCAAGGACACAGGGGCCCCATGATCCCCTATTGCCCGGGGGCCCCATGAGTTGTCAGTCCGCCCCTGCATCTTTCTGCTTTGGATTCCTAATTATGGTGTACTTTTGTTTGGCTGTTGAGTAGCTATTTATTTTTTCCTCTCATTCCACAAGATGCCCTAGCATACATATGGCTTTGTACTGTGCTTTTATGTCCTCTTATTCAAGAGTCCTTGAAAATTGCCTTGTATTCATACTTACCTATGTTTTGCTATGCATTTATCCTTATGTGTTATTTTCCCTTTTGTGCATACCTAGTAATCTTAACCTGCCCAGTATTTATCCGTGATAGTGATTTGTCTTACCTTGGTTTGCCTTTTGCCTTGTATACACTATTTCTTCTCCCTTGTATAGACTTATAAAGCCTTGTATAAGCTTGATACGCCATGTATCCTGTTTGGTTCTTATGTAGCACTACCCCCATAGGAGTTGCTGAAGTTTGGGTCACCCTATAGTCCTGCACAGCCAGGCAACACGCATTTTCCACACAGACAAGCCTTTTGCCTTGTATACACTATTCCTACTTCCCTTGTATAAACTTATAAAGTCTTGTATAACCTGGATACTCCATGTTTTCTGTTTGGTCCATATGTAGCACTACCCCCATAGGAGTTGCTAAAGTTTGGGTCACCCAGGGGCGGACTGACCATTTGGAAACCCGGGCACTGTCCGAGGGCCCGGGGTCAGTAAGGGGCCCCATGAGATGCCCCCGGTACCTTTTTCATAGCCTTTTTTGAGTTTGGGCAAGGACACAGGGGCCCCATGATCCACTATTGCCCAGGGGCCCCATGAGTTGTCAGTCCGCCCCTGGGGTCACCCTATAGTCCTGCACAGCCAGGTAACACGCATTTTCCACACAGACTTGCATCCAAAAGACAGTAACCAGTCCTTGAGCTTGGTTTTTGGATTTCATTAGTGGAATTCAACTTGGATGGGGTAAGGGGTGTATGGGATGCCCAAGGGTAACAGCAACAGAGGACAAACATTCCTGGAACTATATACAAGTCATTACAGCAAATATTCTCTTCTGGAGAGCTAGCCAGCATCTCCTGTAGTACCACCCCAGATTCTCTTAATCCAGCTGTATTTGGTGAATCCTTGGGCAGGAGATCCAGCATCTGCCACTTTAAAAGAAGACAGTCCCGGGCAGGGGCGGACTGACAAATCATGGGGCCCCCGGGCAATAGGGGATCATGGGGTTCCTGTGTCCTTGCCCAAACTCAAAAAAGCCTATGAAAAAGGTACCAGAGGCATCTCATGGGGCCCCCTACTGACCCCGGGCCCTCAGGCAGTGCCCGAGTTTCCAAATGGTCAGTCCGCCCCTGGTCCCAGGTAGTAAGCTAATCCAGTTCACCACTGAAATGCTCCTTCCCCTTACTGGCCCAGGGAGTGCAGGTCTACTCACTCAGTCCTAAATAAAACAAAAAAATCTTGCAAGCACAATTGTAATGATATGAAGGCACATAATGATGTTGAATATATCCACAGTAATTGAATTAATTTATTGAAGACCCATATATATGGAATAAGGACTCATTGGTGATTTGGGACTTGAGATTCTTTATTTAATCCCCTATATAACATATTAGGTAACAATTTTGTTCTTTTACCTGCTTTTCCTCATTTTGTCCAATCCCTGTATATCACTTCATCTTTCAATGCGAAACATGTTGTCACTTTCACACCTGTAAATCATGTAGTGTTTCCATATTTTGGTCCAACCCCTGTATATAGTGTACACAAAACATATCAGTTGGTAACAAAGTTGTACTAGAGAGGTAATATAGAAGTAAGAAGAAGATGACCGAAAGTGCAGTAAATGGTAAAATTTCCACTTTAGGCCAACTAATAAAATTAACACTTAGTATTCTACTTCTTCCCTAACTCTTAAACTTAAAATGATTTTAAATACTAACTTTTTTTTTAAATGGAGGTCTACAGTGACATTGGAGGATTCTTTGTTGTTAAAATTGCCTCCTTTGTTCTCCTGCAGACAGTCCCCCAGTTGTAGATCCTCTTAGCTAGCCAGATGCTAAGAAGACACCCGTGTTTGTGCACTCCCAGATGGTGCTGTGTGCATCCACGGACACACACAGGGCCCAGCACACCACGCCCCTGCTTCCTCCTCCAGAAATTTGACAGAGAGCAGCAGGAGCCAATCGCTCTTTTGCCCTCAGTACTCACTTCTAGAACCTTGGAAGTGGTGCAGATCAGAGGACCTGGCGGCAGTGACAAGGGATCACAGGGAAGTGTGAGTCTGGGGACAGAAAAAGGTTCTGGGGCATTTTTTTTAAGAATTAAAATAAACACACTTAACCTTTAGTATTAATTTACCTTTTGAAGCTGAGCTCCAGACAGACATAAAATACACAAATTATTGCAGATCTGTAATCATTATTATTATAATACAGGATTTATATGGCGCCAACAGTTTGCTCAGCGCTTTACAATATAATGGGAGACAATACAGCAACAATACAGTTCAAGAGGGATAGGAGGGCCCTGCTCCTTGGAGCTTACATTCTAGGAGATCATTACTACATCCGAATTGTAAGCAACTGAATTTTACATGGTATCAGCTTCTTGTAAGCCCTGTAACACAATACTTAGAGAAGAGGATTGAGAAGCAGTGCAGTGAGCCAAGCAATTCATGTGCTGAAAAGAAGCATGCTGATAGGAGCAGAGTGACAGAGAAATGATCACTATGCTCTTCTCTTTTCAATGCCCAATTACAGGCTGGGGAGGGTCCAGGATGACCTGGGCTCAGAGGAACTGGGTTGAATGATCATACTGAGGATATCTAGTGTCATAAATACTGCAGGGAAAATCTCTGCATTGAAGGTGAATTTTGCAGCTAAAACTGGTTTTGTTATTTTCTCCATTAATGGGCTATTTATTTTTTTTAACTAAACCCTGACAAATATTGTCCTAACATGATTCATAATTATTTAAAAGGTAATATACTATGTCTAGATTTTGTTTTTTTTTAGGTATTTGAAGAGCACCTGTGATTGATTTGCATCTTCTTCAGTGGAGTAGGAAGCGTCTTCCTTTCAAGATCTTAAAAAGGTTGGGAGAACCACAATCGGGCTCAGGGTAGGATTTCTGCTGCTGTTCCTAATTTTGAGATATGGATTGCGTGCACGCCGGAAAATAATTACACGGACAACTGTCCAGTACAACCACTTTCACATCATCTCATCTCTGTTTATTGCAGGGCGGTGCTTAACCTTTTATACATAGAAAACAATAGAGTACACGTCAATATTACGTATATACAGTCACATTCTGAAAGGCACATTTTGCTTGGTTGAAATATAGGAGAAATGTAGAAACTTGATGCTTGCTTCTCATCCCGTTATCTTTCCACTCCTCCTCACATTCCCAAAGTCTAAGTGAAAACGTCTCAGTGCGAAGGGAGGGGTTGAGAGCATCGCTCTGAGCAAAACAAGTTAAGGAGGACTACAAAGCCCAGCAGACAATATATATACAGTGGGGATCGAAAGTTTGGGCACCCCACCTAAAAATTTGTATTAATGTGCGTAAAGAAGCCAAGGAAAGATGGAAAAATCTCCAAAAGGCATCAAATTACAGATTAGACATTCTTATAATATGTCAACAAAAGTTAGATTTTATTTCCATCATTTACACTTTCAAAATAACAGAAAACAAAAAAATGGCATCTGCAAAAGTTTGTGCACCCTGCAGAATTTATAGCATGCACTGCCCCCTTTGCCAAGCTGAGACCTGCCAGTGTCATGGATTGTTCTCAATCATCGTCTGGGAAGACCAGGTGATGTCAATCTCAAAGATTTTAAATGCCCAGACTCATCTGACCTTGCCCCAACAATCAGCACCATGGGTTCTTCTAAGCAGTTGTCTAGAAAACTGAAACTGAAAATAGTTGACGCTCACAAAGCTGGAGAAGGCTATAAGAAGATAGCAAAGCGTTTTCAGATGTCAATATCCTCTGTTCGGAATGTAATTAAGAAATGGCAGTCATCAGGAACAGTGGAAGTTAAAGCAAGATCTGGAAGACCAAGAAAAATATCAGACAGAACAGTTCGCAGGATTGTGAGAAAAACAATTCAAAACCCACGTTTGACTGCACGATCCCTCCAGAAAGATCTGGCAGACACTGGAGTTGTGGTACACTATTCCACTATAAAGAGATACTTGTACAAATATGGTCTTCATGGAAGAGTCATCAGAAGAAAACCTCTTCTACGTCCTCACCACAAAAATCATCGTTTGAACTTTGCAAATGAACATATAGACAAGCCTGATGCATTTTGGAAACAAGTTCTGTGGACCGATGAGGTTAAAATTGAACTTTTTGGCCGGAATGAGCAAAGGTACGTTTGGAGAAGAAGGGGCACAGAATTTAATGAAAAGAACCTCTGTCCAACTGTTAAGCATGGGGTTGGATCAATCATGCTTTGGGGTTGTGTTGCAGCCAGTGGCACAGGGAACATCTCACGAGTAGAAGGAAAAATGGATTCAATAAAATTTCAGCAAATTTTGGATGGTAACTTGATGCCATCTGTGAAAAAGCTGAAGTTAAATAGAGGATGGCTTCTACAAATGGATAATGATCCTAAACACACCTCGAAATCCACGGGGGATTACATCAAGAGGCGTAAACTGAAGGTTTTGCCATGGCCTTTACAATCTCCTTACCTCAACATAATTGAAAATATATGGATAGACCTTAAAAGAGCAGTGCGTGACAGACAGCCCAGAAATCTCAAAGAACTGGAAGACTTTTGTAAGGAAGAATGGGCAAAGATACTTCAAACAAGAATTGAAAGACTCTTGGCTGGCTACAAAAAGCGTTTACAAGCTGTGATACTTGCCAAAGGGGGCAGTACAAGATATTAACTCTGCAGGGTGCCCAAACTTTTGCAGACGCCATTTTTTTGTTTTCTGTTATTTTGAAAGTGTAAATGATGGAAATAAAATCTAACTTTTGTTGACATATTATAAGAATGTCTAATCTGTAATTTGATGCCTTTTGGAGATTTTTCCATCTTTCCTTGGCTTCTTTATGCACATTATTACAAATTTTTAGCTGGGGTGCCCAAACTTTCGATCCCCACTGTATATATATATATATATATATATATATACATATATTTAGAAATATAAAAAAGTATAAAAGTAAATATGTATAAAATGTATATTTTAAACAGAAAACAGAATAGGCATTTTACCAAATCCATCACAGTCCCCCCTTAAAATGACTATTTTACTCTGTCCCTATAAAGCCTAGCTCATCTGTCCTTATGTACCTTGGAACTCTTTTATGCTGCACGTTAGACGGGTGATGACTATTTCATCACCCCCCTTGCCACAGACTTTGTACATAAGGAAGTCAGATGCTATCCCTACAAAATTGTGAAATTACTATTGGCGGGGAGGGACCGTAGAGGAGTGAAAGGTTTATCCTCTTCCATCACAAAAGGGTCCTCCTCTTCTTGATGGAGAAATATAGGTGTGCTGTTGTCTACAACCTTGCTTATTAACTTCTTTACAAATTATAGAATACAACATACAATCAGAGCTAAAAGAACTAGAATTATTAATACAGTTACCCCTATTTGGGCGAGCACTTTTTGCCACCCACTCATCCAGCTAATATATTGATCCCACGGGTCTGAGATACCTGAGTTCTTCTTCAGGTCCACTGACAGATCTTCCAATTTATTTATACCCAGAGTATCCTTACCATTCGGGCCAGTATTGTCAGGAATATATGTACAACATGTTCCGGTTCCTTCTATCATTTTACAGACACCTCCTTTTTCTGCTAAAATCATGTCTAGAGCCATCCTATTCTGGAATGTCATGTAGGATGTAGGGGCTAGCTGGTCAACGATTCCTTGAAGGGCATCCCTGGTGTAATTCACAAACCTCTGTTGGTTGTAGTATATGTAATTTATCCAATCTACATTTTTTATTAACAGTTATCATGGGAATCAGGGATTCGAAGCCTGCTTTACTTGGTCTCTGGCTTTGAATTTATTAGGCACCCCCCTTGGGACTCCAATGGCATCTATATACACTTGTGGGTCAAAACTACCAGAAGGAGCTTTTCGCTTCCTCCTACGGCCAGGTGTTGGGTCAGGGATATTTTCTGCTAGGATGTGGAGAGGCATAATGGCCTTTGCAAGGGCACACTCACCAGTCCAAATCCCTTCCAATCTGGTTCTAATCTTTTGGTTCCCAGTAATCATCCGTGACACATATGTATATTTGGTCACTACTATCGGAACATGCTCATTATGTCAAGATCATATAGATTACGGTCATAGCACCACATGGGATCTATACTACAGAAATCAAAGGTGAAAATAACTACATAAGTGTTGGATGAGTTGTACCAAAATATAGTGGTGTCACCTATTTCGGTGATATCCACCTGTTGAGCCTCTGTCAGACTTATAAGAAAAAGGATATACAACATAGTTGTCATGGTGTAGATGACACCTTTTCCTCAGGGGTTGGGACATTCTTGCAGTGGGAGGCGTGTATCCAAGTGTTCTTCCTGGACACCTTGACAGAAGTGGCTGTGGTCAGCAGAACTTGGAATGGACCATCATATCTTGGCTCAAGGGAATGTTTCCTCATAAATATCTTTACTAATACCCAATCTCCAGGTAATAGGCTGTGAGTTCCTGTATCTGACTCAGAATCTGGAATGGAGAAAACACTTGGACATGGATACGGGTTAATTCACGTAATAATACAGTCACATAATCAGTTAACACATCAAATTGTAATTGCAACTGTTGTGGAAAATAACAACCAAGTCTGGGGGCTGAGCTAAACAAAATCTCATAAGGGGACGTTTCCCCCAGGGGGATGTGTCTGACACTAAACAGGGCAATGGGCAAACTGTCTGGCCAACTCATGTTAGTCTCTTGGGCCATCTTTAGCATCCTGTTTTTTAGAGTCCCATTCTCCCTTTCTACCTTCCCACTGCTTTGACGGTGATATGGGGTGTGTAGGACCAACTCGACCTCCAGTGCTGTCCAAATCTCTTTTATAAGGGTTGCTGTGAAGGCTGGACCCTGATCACTCTCAATTACCTCTGGGACCCCAAATCTACAGACTACCTCACTCAGTATTTTCTTAGCCGTGGTCTTGGCTGTCATGTTTGTAACAGCATAGGCTTCCGGCCAACCAGAGAACATGTCCACCACCACTAGGGCATATTCATATCGGCCACTTTTTGGCATCTGTATATGATCAATTTGTATCCTCTGGAATGGATAGAGGGGTTTTGCCAGATGTTTCTGCGGTGTCTTTTCCGTCCTCCCCGGGTTGCATTTTGCACATACTACACACGAGGCTCAGTAATTTCTGGTTAACGTGGTTATCCCTGGAGCCCATTAATACTTGCTGATCAGTGAGTTCATTAAGTTCTTAGAGAATTGTGCATGTCTATGCGTCCATTGGACAACTGCTGGATACATATGTTTTGGTAAACAAGTTTTTCCTTTCATCGAATACAATTCTCCATCGTAGTCTGCTCCTTTATCAATCCATTCCAGCCTTTCTTCTGTATAAGCGGCCATTTACATAAAAATCAGGTATTGCTTGTCAGATGGCACATGCACTGCCAAAAGTATCTGTACTGAGGTCTTACTCTCCTCTTCAGCCACCTCAGACGTTTTTCGTTGGTTTTTCGCTGCTTCTTTGGCAGCTATATCCGCCAAGTGGTTCCCTCTGGCCTCTTGAGAATTCAGTTTACCATGTGCTTTAACCTTCAAGACAGCCACTTGGTCAGGCAGGAGCAGTGCATCCATTAAATCCTTGATGGCTGGGCCGTGTTTTACCAGTGTTCCAGCCTGATGATACCGAAGTCATAAGCTACTCCAAAGGCGTACCTTGAGTCTGTGTAAATATTAGCTCTTTTACCTTCTGCCATCTTACACACTGTAGTGAGGGCTTGAAGCTCTGCTTCCTGGGCAGAGAAAGTTGGTGATAATACTCCTGATTGTAGGATTTCAAATTCCGAGGTCACAGCATAACCTGTGTGGTACTTTCCTCTTTCATCTGCATATATGTAGCCATCCACAAAAAGTGTGTAATCAGGGTTTTCCAGAGGAATTTCACTCACTGTAGGGAGATGTGTGGTTTCCATGCGCATCATTTCAAGGCAGTCATGTGGAGTAGTGCAAGGGTCTCCTTCTTCACCTTCGCCTTCTTCTCCCCCCTCGAAAAATGGCAGAAGGGTGGCTGGGTTGAGAGTGAGACACCTTTGGAGGGTCACATTGTCAGGAATGAGGAGGGAGATTTGCAACCGTAGATGTCTGGCCGTGGACAGGTGTCAGGGTTGTACTTGATTCAGGATGGCGGCAATGTCATGCGGTGCCAGAAGAAACGGGGTGTGGTAAAACGAGGTCTGAAGTTCTGTCCAATAGTGCTTGAGCAACAAAGACAGCTCTTAGAGATGAAGGACCACCCCTAGCTACGGGATCCAAATGACATGAATAGTACCCAATGGGTCTAATTTGCCCTCCATGTTCTTGAGCTAGGACCCCCGTGGTGTGACCCTGCTTTTCTGACACAAACAGTTTGAAAGGTTTCTCATAATCTGGAAGTCCCAAGGCAGGAGCGGTGGATATTGCTTGCTTCAGCAGAATAAAATTATCCATGGCCTTGCTTGACAAGGTAAATGGCACAGACTTGAGAGCATCAGGGATTCATGTCCTGCAGTAGGATATGAGTCCAAGAAAGGCATGCAGTTGTTTAGCTGCTTTAGGTTGGGGAATATCCTGAATTACAGCTACACAGTCCCCCAGTCTTGTTTGAGAATACTACCATAAGGGGTGACACGGGTTTGCCCATTTCCTAACGAGAGTTGGGGTGTGATGGTTGATATTCGCACTGCCCTTCCTGGGGGTCCCTGTCTTATCTGGGATATCTTGGGGCTCTGCATTCTCTTCTAAAGTGTCCCCGTTTCCCACAGTTATAACAGGTGATCCTTTCCCTGATATTGGGCAATGGTGGTGGACACGTGTAGGTGGGATCTTCGTCATTGACCACCATAAGGGGCGCTGGTTTTTTCCCTTTTTGATTTTCTATGCCTCTGGCCACCAACAGTAAGTCAGACATCTTCATAGAACGGTATTCAGGGCGGGCCACCATCAGACCTTTCCTGATATCTTCTTTCAGCCCTGAGACAAAAGCAGTTGAGAGCATGTGTGTGTGCCTTTTCATATTGTGAAAAGCCCAGATCATCAAAGACCTGTATGAGTCTGGCATAATACTTCTCCACAGACTCCCCTTATCTTGGGTGATGTCTTGAATCGTGGTAGTCTGATCCGCCAATTTCTCCTTTGCCCAGTCATGGAGCTGGGCACAGAACTCCACGCCTGAAGAATAGGAAATAACACTTGTCAGGTAGGCATCATTGAAGGCCGTCTGCATAACTGGCCAGAAAACATGTCCTGCTTTAATTTGGCATAGACTGAGCAGGTCTTTCCAAGCAGCTGAGTAAGTTTCTTGTATCTGCACTACCCTGCGATAAAAGGGTATAGGCTGTTTCTCTGGGTCAGGCAGACTCGTCACTAAGGCCGCTGCTTGTGATGGGGTAAAAGCGACATACACTACTGGTGCCCCTTCCGGTAATCTTGAATGTCGGGGTTGTCTTGTGTACTGTTCCTGTTTAGGTTCTACTCCACTGTGCGTGGGTTTGGGAATCAAATCTATTGGCGCCCTTGTTGCTTGCAACTGTTGATCACTCCATTCAGATGCATTGTCATTCATGTATCCGGCTTGTGAAGGTGACGCTTCCATATTGGGAAAAACGGGAGTGTGATAGGAACCATCCTGGTTTAGAACAGGGAGAACTGGGTATATGCCTTATTTAGGCCTTCCGGGTGTACCAAGATGGCTGCCAGGCAGAAGTGCACTGGGCTGGACAGGAAATGACCATACAGATGTAGCAAGATGGCTGCTAGCAGGAAGTGTACTGGGTAAGGCAGGAAGTGACAACACAGGTATAGCAAGATGGCTGCTAGCAGGAAGTGTACTGGGCAGGGCAGGAAGGGACAAAGCAGGAGCAGCAAGATGGCTGCCATCAGGAAGTGCACTGGGCAGGGCTGGGGTGGTGGGCATAAAGTGGGCATTAGATGAAGGGCAGGGCTGTCCCTCCCCTCTTCCACCCCACATTCCAAGATAGGGCGGTGGTTTTAGCAAACTTGAAATTACAATTTTGTGATACAAATACATTATACAATTGCCATTTTCTTGAATTTCTTCCAACTATCCTTCTTTATGCAACACTTTTCCAGTTCTGTACAAAACTTCTGTCACGTTCAGCAAACCTTCATCACATACCATTCCTCTCTGTTCCTACAATGATTTATGCCAGTCCTCTGACCTTCAGTTTACAAACTTTCGCTACTTTAGATAACTTTTTAACTGCTTCACTTCCTTCTCTCCTCTTTACAATATCACATACTAATAATCCTTTCTGTGGCTTGACTGTCTTCTGACCCATCTTCCCCCTCTCTCTGGGTCACCCAACTTCTCACTCTGTTCTGTTCTTTCACCTTAGTCTCAGCTAACGGTTTCAGAGGCAGCGCGGGCAACTATTAGATTAATATCCCTATTCCGCTGCTTTCTGTCTTATCTCAGAACAAACACTAATCCACAAATACATTCAGAACAGGACATTACACCTGCCGCCCCTTGCTCCGTGAAGCCTCAGCAGCTGAACTAAACCCTCAGGGGTCTCACACCGTCAACCCCGAGTCACCGTCCGTAGACGCTTGTTGCAAGGTTCCGTCTTCCAGGGGCCCACAGCTCACCTGGTCAGGACACTCATTGCAACATATTGCAAGGTTCCGTCTTCCAGGGGCCAACAGCTCACCTGGTCAGGACACTCATTGCAACTTATCTATCAGTCTACTGAGTTATCACAGTCGCACAGGATGACAGACACTGAACAAATACACAGTCAGCAGAGATCCAATGGCAGGTTCGTTAAACAGCCCCAGGCGAGCAATAAAAATTACCTGCCGCTCTTGATGACCTCTGGAAGCCGACAAAACTGGCGCCAAGGCTGGACAGAAACAAATCGTACAGTGGTAAGTATAAAAAGTACCTACCGTACTCTCAGGGGTGCGCAAATCCCTTTTGGTCTGTCCTGGCCAGCCGCTCAGTCTCACGTGCGGACTTCCATCGGTCACAACCTGGGGCCCCGCGTGGGCGCCAGCTAAAAAGGTTGGGAGAACCACAATCGGGCTCAGGGTAGGATTTCTGGTGCTGTTCCTAATTTTGAGATATGGATTGCGTGCACGCCGGAAAATAATTACACGGACAGCTGTCCAGTACAACCACTTTCACATCATCTCATCTCTGTTTATTGCAGGGCGGTGCTTAACCTTTTATACATAGAAAACAATAGAGTACACGTCACTATTACGTATATACAGTCACATTCTGAAAGGCACATTTTGCTTGGTTGAAATATAGGAGAAATGTAGAAACTTGATGCTTGCTTCTCATCCCGTTATCTTTCCACTCCTCCTCACATTCCCAAAGTCTAAGTGAAAACGTCTCAGTGCGAAGGGAGGGGTTGAGAGCATCGCTCTGAGCAAAACAAGTTAAGGAGGACTACAAAGCCCAGCAGACAATATATATATATATATATATATATACATATATTTAGAAATATAAAAAAGTATAAAAGTAAATATGTATAAAATGTATATTTTAAACAGAAAACAGAATAGGCATTTTACCAAATCCATCACAATCTGATCTTAGTTTGGACTCCTTATTTGGACACTTTGTGTGTTGGGACTTTTATTTTATTTATGTATTTATATTTTTAGATTATTTTATTTTTGCATAATTTTTTGGGTAATTACTTTGGGACTTGATTTTGCACTGTAATTGCAGATTTTTGGTTTAAGTCAATGAATTTATTAATGATTCATAATCTAACATTTAAATTACTTAAAGTGGTTCTAAAGGCAGAAGGGATTTTTCCTTAATGCATTCACTGCATTAAGGTAAAAAACCTTCTGCGTGCAGTTCTCAGCCCCCCCCCCCCCAACCCCCTTATACTTACTTGAGCCCAATTTCGATCCAGCGATGTGCAGGAGAGCAGCAGTTCTCTCCCTCTTCATTGGCTCAGAGACAACAGTGAAAGCCATCGGCTAGTGCTTCTGTGAACCACAGCCAGTGAGGAGAGAGCGGTGGTGGGGCCAAGCTCTGCTCTGTGTGTCAGTCGAGTTACAGAGCGGGGCTCAAGAGCAAGCCTTCATGAGTGCCCCCATAGCAAGCAGAGGATCGGGGCTGCTCTGTGTAAAACCAATGCACAGAGCAGGTAAGTTTACCAGTTTGTTAATATCTTCATTTTAAAACATTCGGCGCGTTTACAATCACTTAAACTGAACCCTAAAACCTTAAAACGTAACTTGTCTACAAACAAACAGCACACACATATACAATGTGTGATTACTTCTCGTAATTAGTGGGGACTGCTGGTCTTATTTATGGGTTTTAGGATCTCTTGGAATAAAGGAATATGATGACAGAAATAGTAGAAATTCAGAAAAATAAATGACGGAGGATGAAATGCTAGAGCCAGTACAGATTAATTCTAAATCAAACTGATACACCAGCACTGGCTTTTTAGGGCAAGGACCTTTAAATAGCCATAGCTACAAATTACATGACAATAAGGTGAAGACGCATTGTGAAAACAGCCCTGACAAGGAAACACACCAGATTTGAGGCATTAAAGAGGAACATACACCAGGCTTGTCACATAACTGCCAAATAGGCTGTAATTTTGCTAGCCATTCTTGTGATACACACATACCTCTGATAGTCAGTAAGGTCGTTTAGCTACTTTATTGTTTGAAGTATTCTGTCCAGGGTCAGAGATGATTGCTGAACCAAGAATATGCATGGTTTAGGCAGAAACTATTGTGAGGAACACGGATGTCAGACCCCTGCCCTTCTTACCAACTTGTGACAAAGGACTGGCCAATCTCATACCTCGCTGTCACTTGCGTAATAATTCCACTCTCAGCTGCACCCTGCATAAAGATTTTTCAGCTTGCGGGATCACAATCTAGGTGCCAGCATCCTGAGAACGATTGTCACTGAGTAAATTAATTATTTATTTTTTATTCCTTTTTTTATTCTAGTTCATCCTTTAACTGCCACCACCGCCTCTTTACCAAGAAAGAAGAGATTCACAATCTTAGCAATAACAACTCTGATTTTAGAATAAACGTCTGCAACATTCACTGTCACCACAGACAGGTATGTTCAGTGATTT
Organism: Staurois parvus; assembly: GCF_062004578.1. Lineage (NCBI taxonomy): Eukaryota > Metazoa > Chordata > Amphibia > Anura > Ranidae > Staurois > Staurois parvus. Next base: position 3,320,254 of record NW_028318089.1, on the reverse strand, counting down.
ATACTACAGTAGCACTTCTTGAAGAGACAGGGGGTCTTTTAGTTTGCATTAAAATCCTTAGGGACAGTTTTAACACTTTTCAAAATATGGTTTGATAATAAGAAGGCAAAAGGGGTACAAATAAAATATTTACAGAAAAAAAGAAATAAAGAGACAATAATACAACAGAGAAATAGAAAAGAGCTAAAAATAAAGAATACTTACCTGGATAAGGGGGTACCACCTGTCCTCCTGTAGAGGGCTCAGGCCAGCAGGGGGGACCAGGCAGCTGGGTGAATCAAATGTGGGCAGGGAAGGGTGATCAGCATGATGGGGGGCAATTACTGGAACTGATCCCCTGTGTGGTTCTTTTTGTAGCAGCTGAAAGCTGGCTTCTTCTTATTTCCCTCCCACTGGCTTTCAGCTGCTGCATAGGGAGCCATACAGGGGATTGGTTTCAATAATTGCCCCTACCCTGCCGCACCCATCACCCTGTCTGTGCTCCATACGTTTCCCCCTGCTGCCCAGGCCACCCTTGTGTGCCCCCACCCCTGCAATGCTGCTGGCTTCCCTCCTTCCCACTGTCAGCTGTGAGCACACAATAGGATCCTTCAGGATAGAGACTGGGGGAAGGGTCCAGTAAATATGTCACATTTACCAGCCCCTTCCTTTCCTGAATGAACACAACGAGTGATCGGTACCAATCACTCACTATGATCATTTATATCTGAGGCATAGTAAACTGTTTTTTTTTTTTTTTTTGAGGAGACCCTGTCCGGTTGACTGTATGGGGCCCCATCGTTTCTAACAGCAGCCCTGGTCCTGGGTTGCACAGTCCGGTGAATGAAAGCAAAAACGGTACAGTGGCTCTCTTCAGTCCTATTAGCTGTTCCTTAGTTTGATGTTAAAAGGAGTGCTGTCAAATCTGCTTGCAATCCTTTTTTATCTGACACCAAGGGGGTGTTGACAGAGGCCATCTGACCAATTACACGGCTGGGGGGTGGCCCTGGGATGTCACTCATTTATGACCAAGTCCCAGATATAGTTTTCAATAAGTTTTAACAACTCTGAATATCTGCAGGGTACAGTCGGCTACCCGGCATATTGTTCTCCAGCATGAAATTGGCTTAAAAATGGATATAAATATGGCAGATCTCGTATATCGATTTCTCATAGGAGGGGTGTGGGGCCCTAATCCACTCTGGTACCTCATAGCATAGGGGTGTTTGGGTTCAAAATGCTATCCAATAACTGGTGATTGGATAGTACAGTGAGCTCTCCTGCTGTGCTATTGAGTTCTGGCATCCCCGCCCAAACACTTTATTCAATGCTTTCAGCCATTGGTGCTGATCAGGAGCTGATCGGCAGACCTTTTTTGGTCATGCCCATTTGACAGGAGCCAGCTTCTGTCGGACCAGCTGCCATACACACGGTCCAAATGTTGGCTGGTTTCTATTTATTCTCCAAATCCTAATCTTATCCTCTTATGCCAGGACCCTAGCACTTATCCTAACCAAATCCTTAAAGTGGATCTTCACTATCAAATACATTATCCCTCCTCTCTACTCCTTTGGTCCTCTGCACAAATAGCGCATTTTTTTCTTTATTGACAAAGGGGCGATGCCCCCGAAACGCATTGTATCCCGCCCATCCCTGTGCCATTTGTCTGTTATAATACATGTAAAGGAATCCCACGGTATGGGAGCATAGGATGACAGCGTGGTAGTATACTCATTGGGACTAATTAACCTATGGGAGGAGAGGGGATGGTCTTTGCATCGGTATTTAAGGAGCTGGAGACTGGAGGTGTGTGTCTTGAAAACGCCCTGTGGGAGGGGCGAAACGCGTCGATGCACTTCCGGTCTGAGCAGTGTGTTCCAAGCGGCCATCTTTGATGTTGGTTAGAGAGACACTCTGTCATCCTCTGCAATAACGCTGTGAGGTTTCTGAAGCTGTCCTTGGATGTTATGGGAATGATGTTTGACTGGATGAAGGCAAATAAAAAATGCTTTTATTGATTTTGTGAAATGTGAGTGGCCTGGTATTATTATTACTATTATAAGGGGTAAATTTTTTCTCTTGCACTACTGTGGAGCTGGTTTGGAAGGATATATCAGGAGTGATTGGAAGGAGAATCTAATCCCTATCTGGTGGAATGGAGTCCTGGAGGCTGTAGAGGGGGTATAGGATCCCTAAAAGTCCTAAAAGGCGTGTAAATCACCAATATCTGGTGAATGCGGTTTATGTTGGTTACAACACTGGTGGATGGTGGAAGCACATACTAAAAGGAGAAAGTTTTTTTGGTTGGAGCACTAAGGAAATTGTGAATAAGGACTTTATATGTTTTTTTGGACACATATTTTTTATATTTATTTTTTTTTATATTATTACTATTTTTTTTTTTGCACTTTTTATTTGAATTTATAATTTATTATTATTTATATGATTTGTGGGTTGGTATTTAAATTTTAATTTTTATGGGTTTTGATTTGCACCTTTTATATTGTTTTAATGTACAGATGCTGTTTGACTGGCATCTTGGATTACAAATCTTGCATTGTTCCTCTACCATCTGTTGTACTCCAGGCTAGATTAAGAGTTTCTCACATGTAAGTATGCTATGTTTCAGTAATGTGATGTTACACCTATTTTATTAATTCCCGTTCCTTGCTGCAGTGTTTTCTTTTGTGTAGTTTTATTAGTGGATGAATCTAGAGCTAGTAATGGTGCTCTAACCTTAGGGTGTCAAATACACCACGGCGGATGAGATAATGTACACAACCCTTTTTTAAAATGCACTGTACTCTACTGCACTGCCATGAATGGCACCGCACATAAAGTAAGCATGGCCATATGTAGTGGTCATGCTCACCAACGCATACATTTTAGCACGTTGCCAAAATGCACAAGTGTGAATGACACCTCACTCGGTTGCTCCCAGAACTTATGCCGGAGACTACTGTACCTGAACAAGAGTGAAAAAAAATAACCTTAAGGCAGAGGGGTAATTCCACAAAAGGATCAAGGTACAGAACAGGGTTTGAACACCAGATGAGTAGTCAGGGTCAAAACAAGAACCAGGATGGCAAAGATAGCTGGGGTCAGGACAAGTGGCTATGAATCACAGGTCAGAACCAGTTTTCGTTAGCAATGAAAGATCTATCAACATATACAGTCATGGCCAAAAATAGTGGCACCCCTGCATTTCTGTCAGATAATGCACCACTTTGCCCAGAAAATTGTTGCAATTACAAATGTTTTGGCATTCTCATGTTTATTTATTTTATTTGTAATGGTTTGACACAAAAAAGTGGAGAAACAAAAATCCAAATCTGACACATTCCACGCATAACTCCAAAAATGGACTGAACAAAATTAATGGCACCTTCTCAAAATTGTTAGAAATAATTGCATTCCAAGTTTGTGATGCTCCTGTAATTTGTAATAAAACTCACCTGTATCAATTAACAAGTGCTGACAATGTAGAAATCACACCGGCAACCACTTACAATGGTAAAAAATTGACTCAACCTTTCTGCTGTATGTCTCTGATTTGAGGATTTGAGAACACAAATTGTGGAAAAGCATGAAGAATCTCAAAATTAAAAGTCCATCTCCAAAGATCTTAATGTTCCTGTGTCCACTGTGCACAACATTGTCAAAAAGTTTACAGCCCATGGCACTGTAGCTAATCTTCCTGGTCGTGGACGAAAGTGAAAAATTAATCAAAAATTGCAACAAAGAATTGTTTGAATGGTAGCTAAAGAATCTCGATGAACCTTCAGACAAATTCAAGCTGACTTTCAGGCACAGGGTACAACTGTGTTAGCTCGCACTATATGTAGCCATCTGAATGAAAAGGGACGTTATGGTAGGAGACCCAGGAGGACCCCACTGATGACACAGAAACATTTAAAAAGCCAGATTGGAGTTTTCCAAAACCTACCCAAGGAAGCCAAAATCCTTTTGGGAGAATGTGCTGTGGACAGATTAAACAAAATTACAGCTTTTTGGTAAAGCCCAACATTCTACTATTTTCAGAAAAAGCAATGAGGCCTTTAAAAAAAGAATACAGTCCGTACAGTCAAACAGGGTGGAGGTTCACTTATGTTTTGGGGTTGCTTGCTGCTTCAGTCACTGGATACCTTGACTGTGTGGCATTATGTAATGTGAAGACTACCAAAGAATTCTGGGGTGCAATGTAGGGCCCAGTGTCAGAAAGTTGGATCTCCGTCAGAGGTCATGGGTCTTACAGCAGGACAATGACCCAAAGCACACATCATAAAGCACCCAGAAATGGTTTCAGACAAAGTGCTGGAGTGTACTAAACTGGCCAGCAATGAGTCCAGATCTCAATCCCATAGAGCACCTGTGGAGAGATCTCAAAATATAAATTGGGAAAAGGAACCTTTCCAATCTGAGAGACCTGGAGCAGTTGGCGAAAGAAGAATGGTCCAAATATTAAATTGAGGGTGCCAATAATTTTGTCCAGTCCATTTTTGGGGTTTTGCGTGGAATGTGTCAGATTTGGCTTTTTGTTTCTCCACTTTTTTGTCATTCCAATGCCAACAAAAGAAATAAACATGAGAATGCCGAAACATTTGTACTTGCAACAATTGTCTGGGCGAAATGGTGCATTATCTGATAGAAATGCAGGGGTGAAAATATTTTTGGCCATGACTGTATACAGTCAGGGGCATATTTACTATGAGGAAAACAAGGTGTTTTCCTTGGATGGCATTTTTAAGGGCGTGGCACCACCCTCCGGAAGAAGGGGCACGCATGAGGATGAGGACCGGACCAGGTGAGGCACTGCATGAGCTCCGCCACATGGGATCTGTAACAGGCTGTGGGCTCCTGGAGGGTGGCAGAGCCTGACTGTCATTCCTGGGGATGTCTGGATAACTGGCTGAGCTCACCTGGGCTTTCTTGTTGAGTGCTTGAAGAACTAACTCTCTCTCGTGCGCACAAATGTTGTGTTGCCTAGGGCAGCACAAAACCTAAATACACCACTGTAAACTGTGTGTGTGTGTGTGTGTATTTTTTATTCCCCCCTCTAACTTCATTTCTTGCCTAGATGAGAGAGATGTACTCGAGGCTGAGGGTACGACATGAAATCTCAAGATACTTTGGCACTTACTGCTGACCTTCAGCCTCCTGTGATGTGTGACATGAATATTCTGGGAAGCTGTGGATTACCCAGGGTCTCCTACCCTCACCTCTGTGGAAATGGAAGTGGGAGGGTGGAGGAGAAAAAAATAAGTTATATACAGTCTATTAAACATGAAAATTGTTAGAAATGATGTAAAAGAGAAATGGGAGAAAGGGAATGACAAAGTGAAGTAAATGTTGAACAGTTCTCTATAAAAATTAAGGTTTGGGTGAAAAAAGAATTAGATGTTAAGATCAAGTTAATGTTAGAGGTCAGAGACATAAAGAAAAACAGGTCTGTGTAGCACTACCCTCTTGAGGGCCTCTGTAAGCCATGGGCCATCAAAGGTTGCCCTGACCTTGCAAGCCACCTGACACCTCTGACACCCTGGGTTCAGGCATAATGCACAGGTGGAATTTGCACAGACACTTGAATGCAGTAATGCAATTCGGTATTTACTAAAAATTATTCAGTCAGTAAACAGTAAATAAGGTAAAATAAACAGTAACATAATCAGTAAGGGGCCTCTGACTTGGGGCCTTGATGCTACAAGTCCTGAAAACAGCACACTCTGTATATTAATATATAAGCTGTGCTATGAACAGTTTTAAACAGAGTCCCCCTTTAACATATGTACAGTGATAAGTGCAGTCCTGGGATTGAGAAGTATCAAGGAGAGTCAGAGTCCTGGTGGAAGGGATGTCCTGGGTCTTCAGCTAGCTCAATAAGGGCCCAAAGTATTGCTGTGCAATGGAGACCAGCAATAATAGATATTTTATGTAGAAGATTTCAGGTAAAGGTCTCAAACTTGTTAGCGGGTGTAAAGTATAAAAGGTGTCTGCATGCAGTGTCCCTTAGTGAAGAGTGTACACAGTGTGGGTTTCTGTCCACTCATCAATCCTGATGATACTGCGGCTCAGGGGATCTCGGGTGTCTTGGAAAGCTCCAGCAGAATCTGCAACCAGTGTGGGACGCTCGGCCTAGTGCCTGGTGACACTGGGATTTTGCTGTGGATGAGGCGGTGACAATGCACACGTCTCAGCTCAGTCATGTCTGCCGACAGGAAACTACAGGCAGGTGCTCTGGTGGACAATCTATAGCTTACATGCCAAAGACTCCCATTCCATCTGGACCATGTGGCCTGCTCAGCTCTCCACAGCAGCTGGGTCCCTGCTTGCAGCTTCAGCCCATAGTCCCAAGAGGAAGAGCATTCTCCAAGGTCCAACTTGTATGTCTTCCCTCAGCATTTACCTCTCCTTCTCCAGCTGTCTGGAATCTGTAGCTCCCAGCAGCATTGTTTCCTAGCAAATCTCTCACATCTGGGCTACATGTCCCACAATGCCCAACTCTCGGTTGGATCCTCCTCTCTCTCGGTGCCACTGAACACAATATCACTATTACAGCTGGACAGTAGAGGGGGGCATTATTTCAACACAGTCATTATTATAGATGTCTGGTGGTGCCACAGATAAGTTGACCAGCACTGGGCTACATCTGTTTTTGGTGCTGTTTCAAAATAGTACAGAATCATTGGAGTCGAGAACAATGTCACCACTGCAGCCATCAAGCTCTTTGAATATTGTTCCTCACTGCATCTCTCCTTCAAGTCTCATTTCTTCAACACTTTTGTGTTATTGGGAGTTGTTCATACATATAATCTTCCTTTTAAGTGTGCATTTTCTTATAGCAGAAGCAGCATGACTAAAGACTAGTGGAAATTGAGAAGAAGATAAGCCTAAAGTATATTTAGAGGAAAACAGCTTGAAAAGGATGAGGAGGATTGAAAGGTATCCTGGCTCAAAGTCGAACCCAAATTCTTTATCTTGCAGTGACTGCAAAGACAAACAAGCCATCAAGTTGATGGAACAATACTTTTGTCCCTACAGCTTGAGATGGAAGAAAGTGCCTTACTTTTAGGAAAACAACTTGCTAAACTAAAAACTAATATCTGTTTCATGTAACTGGGGGACAGATGCTTTGGTGATCTGACTGACAGACAATAACATTGCAAGAACAATATTGTAGTCACTACAAGACAAAAGAGAGCAGCAATCTGGTTCAATAAAAACATCTTTCTATAAAAATGAATAAAAAGCACAAAACTTATGAATTCACTTGTAACCAGATTATGTGGCCCACAGTACATGGCCAAGTATTTTAGCAAAAGCCGGGGCCATGGCAATGCCAGAAGAGTAATGTATCCCTCTACCTCCACCTCTAGGATCACTGTCAGACCAGGTGGCTGGAATGATGGAGGCTTGAACCTGAAAAATGTTCCACATCGGTGCTCCCTTTACTGACCTCCTCAACAAATGTTGGTCCACTTCACATTTCAGTGGAATGTCCCCCTTTGTCAATGTTCAGGAGGCTTTACAAAAAGGACCTCACCCCCATGTTCCCCATTGAGGCTTCAGAAGGGGAAAATGTCCCCAAAACACGTTGCCTTGGACACCAAGAAGGGGGCAGTGACATTTTCGAGGTGGTCAGTACAGTCCAGAGGAAGCCCTGGTATGCAACATTCTGTGGGCACAGGCCTCCATCATTGCAGCCTTCTGGTCTTACCGTTAACCTAACCTGGAGGTTGAGGAGGAGGAAAACATGATTCTTCTGGCATTGCCACTGGTCCAGAAATTTGCTCACACACTCCATACTCCGCCATATATGCGCTCCATTACCTAGTTGTTTGTGTGAGTTTATAGATTGTGCTTTTTATTTATCTATTTATATTAAACATTGTTTTTATTTCCCCAGATTAATGTGCTCCCTCCTGTTTTTGGGCTTGTTTAAGTCGTTCATTCTCTGAATCACACACTTTTATATATATGTGAATTGTTTGCATAAGACGTTTGTTTGAAGTAGTGACATTTTTCATTTTAATATTGGTTTTCATTTACACCATCAACAGCACAACACATGGCATATTTATATACTGCATACAACTAAGCTGTAGCACCAGGGAGTAAGCTCCAGACTGCTCAACTGGAAGGAAAGTGAGTATATTGTCACAGATTAAAGTAAATGGCAATACATACCATACATACATGAGCAGGTAGAAGGATCAGTTCACTCACCGTAATCTAAACAATGTAATTACTAGATTATAGCTAGAATAAATCACTGTACCAATAGAGCAAAATTAACCCAGTAATGAACAGTATGGGTACCAAACAGTATTATCAATGATGATTAATCCCAAAAAAACTCCTCTGCAACTATTAGTCCATAACCATTTCAGAGTGCATTCTATATGGATAACTGTATATTTATATATATCCCTAAAAAGGTACTTTTGGCTGAGTGATTAAGGCAAAGTACCTAGCTAGTTGGTAGGCAGTTCTTGGATCCAAACCTTCAGCTGGCTAACAGTGGGGCCCAGTCTTTGAGGTGGTGCATGCAAGTACAGTCCCTCCAAACTCTGCGTGCAGTGATAGAAGCCACTAATCAGATAGACAGTCTCTCTATAGTCTCAATCTCTACTAGCAGCAGCAGTAATTGCAGCAGCGACCTCTCACCAGTGATAAAGCACACATCAATCCAGGTCCTCAGGTGTTGGCAATCTTAGAAGCTCTGCACCTTGGGAACTCCAGTCTCAGCACACAGGTCCTCAGATTTTAGCAGTCAAGTGGGCACACTGGAACAGAGGTGCACACTCTCCAATCTCATCACAGAAGGAGGAGACTCTCTCTCTCTAAGGTCTGGGAGAAAAACTGCTCTTTTCCTCTCTCGGGAGAAGTCTATATCTGTGAGTTGTAGTTCCCACTCCATTTACTCTTATGCATGTTCCTCCTCCTCACCAATACCTAATAAATGAAGACTAATATATTTTAGCAAGATGAAACTATATATATATATATATATATATATATATATATATATATATATATGTATACAGCGGGTAAAATAAGTATTGAAAACCTCACCATTTTTCTAGGTAAATATATTTCTAAAGATGCTATTGAAATTTTCACCACATGTCAGTAACAGCCCTTGCAATCCATACATACACAGAAACCAAAACAAATAAATTCAGAAATTAAGTTACGTGTAATAAAATGGAATGACAAAGGGAAAAAGTATTGAGAACGCTTACTGAAATGTAAAATCGTTTGTTGGTATTGACAGCTTCAAGACGCCTCCTGCATGGAGAAACTAGTCGCATGCATTGCTCAGGTGTGATTTTGGCCCATTCTTCCACACAAACAGTCTTCAAATCTTCTTCTGGGCTTCTTCTGTGAACTCTGATCTTTAGTTCTTTCCATAGATTTTCTATTGGATTCAAGTCAGGTGATTGGCTGGGCCATTCAAGCAGCTTTATTTTCTTTCTTTGAAACCAATTGGGAGTTTTATTGGCTTTGTGTTTGGGATCATTGTCTTGCTGAAATGTCCACCCTCGTTTCATCGTCATCATTCTGGTAGATGGTGTTGTCTTCTAATCAACAGATGGCAGCAGATTTTTATCAAGAATGTCTTGGTACATTTTTCCATTCATCCTTCCGTCAATGATATGGAGTTTGCCAGTACCATATGCTGAAAAACAGCCCCACGCCATGCTGTTCCCACCTCCAAACTTCACTGTGGGTATGGTCTTTTTGAGGTAATGTGCAGTGCCATATGACCTCCAAACATGGTGTGTAGTATGGCATCCAAAGAGTTCAATTTTGGTCTCATCTGACCAGACTATATTCTCACCATATTTTACAGGCTTGTCTATATGTTGTGCAGTAAACTATAAACGAGCTTCAACATGCTTTTTCTTCAGCAATGGAGTCTTACATAGTGAGAATACATACAAGCCATGGCAGCTGAATGTATTACATATTGTTTTCTTTGAAACAATTATACCTGCCAATTCCGGGTCTTTCTGAAGTTCTCCACAAGTGGTCCTTGGCGCTTGGACAACTCTTCTGAATAATTCTTTTCACTCCTCTGTAAGCAATCTTGTGAGGAGCACCTGGTAGTGGCCAGTTTATGGTGAAATGGTGTTCTTTTCACTTTCAGATTATGGCCCCAACAGTGCTCACTGGAACATTCAGAAGTTTAGAAATCCTTCTGTAACTAATGCCATTAGTATGTTTTGCAACAATAAGGTTGCAAAGGTCTTGAGAGAGCTATTTGCTTTTACCCATCATCAGATGTGACACCTTGGTAATGAGACACCTTTTTATAGGCCATCAGTTGAGACTGAACTAGCTGATATTAATTTGTACTCTCAAGGGACAAGATTGCTTTCTAATTACTGATAGATTTCAACTGGTGTCTTGGCTTTCCATGCCTTTTTGCGCCTCCCTTTCTTCATGTGTTCAATATTTTTTCCCTGTGTCATTCCATTTTATTACACAAAAATTTCTGAACTTATTTGTTTTGGGTTCTTTGTATGTGTGGATTAAATGTGTTGTTACTGATATGGTGAAACATTTATGTCAATAGCACCTTTAGAAATATATTTACCTATAAAAATGGTGACGTGTTCAATACTTATTTTACCTGCTGTATATATACTATATACAGTGTGTGGTGTATATATCTATATTTTTTTTTTTTGCTAACATTGGAAAAGTAAAACAAAAATGTGCAACAACTCTCATTTTTTTAATTGAAAAATGACTTTCTGTAATTTCTTTATTAAAGCGGAACCCTACCATCCTTGACTCTACTCCTTATCACTTGAAATTTGGCTCCTTATTGGAACCTTGGTAGATGATCCTAAAGTCAACCCTGCCTAACTCTGCTGCTTGTGTGTATGTCTATTGTTTTCTCACCACCCTAGGCCCCAAAACAATGAGGATAAATTACAAGAATTAGCAACAGCTACCACTGTTGATTAGATAATGATTCTCTTCAGTTGTAAAGCAAATAAATACAATTTGGCAATAAACTGTTTCATCTGCAGCAATGAAACACTACAATACAATGGTAGTATGGGCTGATTATGATGCATGAGAAGAGAAAGCACTGTGAATAGTAGTGAAGTAGTGAAGACTATGAGCTCTTTGTAGACAGAGAAACTGGTGGACAACTTTTAAACAGGAGCTGAGTCTGATAGCACAAATTTGTTTTGTCTACAAAAGCAGAGCAGCATGACAAAGGAGAAGGAATATGGGCTGAAAAGCATCATGGAGAGCACATCAATATAGACCATAATGTAAAATTATGCATAAATGAATATAAAATGTGTCAATATCCATATAAATCAAATAGGTCCATTCCAGGTCAAACCATGTGGATTGACTTGCTCATCTCTATCCAATAGCTATAAGGCAGGGATGTCAAACTCAATTTCATTGTGGTCTACATCAGCATTATGGTTGCTCTCAAAGGGTCGTTGTATCTGTAAGACTGTATAACTGTATCTACTCTTTATCATATTAAATCATTGCCTCTGCATTCAATTATTACTGGTCTTAGTAATAGCTTAAAACTTAAGCTGTGAAGGGCAGGTGCAAACCAGCAAGGAGTCTTTTCACATTCCTGTAGCAGATGATGCAAGTCGGAATAAGAGGGTCACACACTGCTGTTATCATCCACAACAGACTTAATTGGAGACTGCTCAGACAGATCATAGTCCTGCCATGGTACTCCAGTAAAGTTTCTTGTGGATGATACCAGCGATGTGTGACCCTCCTTTTCAAATGGCATGGATTTGTATTGTTCTCATAATAATTATAAGCAAATGTCCAGAGGCCCTCACCCCTTATATCAGATGTCAAGAGTACCCCCCCCCCCATCAGAAGTCAAGAGTCCCCCACCCTTCCTTACATCATTACCCCTTATCCTGTGTTGCTGCTGAGAAGAAGCTAAGGGAAGCAGGAAGTGTAGGGTATGGAGGAGATCCAGAGGAGACTTGAGTCAGCTAGAAGAATCTGCTGAATTCTGAGACCAGGGGAAGCAGAGACGAGAGGGTGCTGTGGCTACACAGAGAGATGCAGGATCCTGTGTTGCTCCTGAGAAGAAGCTAAAGGAAGCAGGAAGTGTAGGGTCTGGAGGAGATCCAGAGGAGACTTGAGTCCGCTAGAAGAATCTGCTGAATTCTGAGACTAGGGGAGGTGGAGACAAGAGGGTGCTGTGGCTACACAGAGAGATGCAGGATCCTGTGTTGCTGCTGAGAAGAAGCTAAGGGAAGCAGGAAGTGTAGGGTATGGAGGAGATCCAGAGGAGACTTGAGTCGGCTAGAAGAATCTGCTGAATTCTGAGACTATGGGAGGTGGAGACAAGAGGGTGCTGTGGCTACAAAGAGAGATGCAGGATCTGTAGGAGGAATTCTGTCCTCCTCTCTACTGCTGACTGTTGAGACGGGGGGGCAGAAACAAGCCTTTCTGTGGTTGCACTGGAAAGCACGGGATCTGGCGAAGGAATGCTGCCCTCTGCTGAGGTGGGGCGGAAACAAGGGAAGTGCCACATCTGCAGGAGAGGTGCAAGGGTCACATGAAATGGCCTGGGTGGGCCAGATTTGGCCTGGGGGCCTTTTGTTTGACACATGTACCATAAGGGAGACTGCCACCTTGCCCATTTCAGACACACAAGCCATCACGTTAAATGAATTATTTTTTGTCACTAGAGCCTGAGATGGAAGGGTGCTTTAATTTTGTTGTGGAAGAACAACTTTCCAGACAAAAAAAGAATATTTTTTTTAATTTAACTAGTGGATAGTTTTTTTTGGTAATTGGTGTCTGTGTAAAGTCCATACCCCAAACCACTTTATACTCACCTCCTTCGACTCTTTCAATTGCAGCCACCACTGAAAAATACCCAGTGCATCTAGGTATGGGGGGCATATGACCAGGAGACCTTGGGTTCAGTGGACAATCACTAGGCCAGAGCACTCTGACGTGACAGAGGGGGTGATGTCACCCCACCCTCTGAGTACTCCCATCTGACACTGGATTTTCTGGTGGCTACGAAGGATCAGGATTAGCAGGGGAGTACTAGAGAGGAATATAAAGTGGTCAGGGGTGGGGGAATGTGACAATGTCTCTTTAACAGTTTTGAAATAATATTATGCTGCTCGCTTCTGTTAGATATATTAAGTGCTATAGGTGGATTCAGAATTCATTGCACCAAAAAGCAAATGTTGAACATCAGCATATTCTCAATGGAGCAATAAGTGAAAGGAACCAGACAGACCTGGCATATTAACATGCTGTAGAGGAAACCTTTCAAAGGGAGAATTTCATCACCCACCATGCCAAGGCTTGATAGTGAGACATCTGAATGAAGCCTGATAGAGGGAAAAAAATGTCTATTTATTGATAGTATTTTTGTATAGAACATTCCCCGCAAGTCAGACAAACCCTGTATAACATTAAGCTATAGAGATAAGCAAACCATTCCCCATCACTCCTCCATCCCTCTCTAATATAGCTTCAGCTCGTTCTGCTTTGCTGGGTTTTGTAAGTCAGACCTTTTGTGGTGCTGTCCACTGACTGCCTGGTGCTGAATTCCTGAAATAGAATTTTATCTGGCCATACAGCAGCATGATTCCCTCTGTATTTTACTGACATTGAATTAATAGCTACGGAAAATACTACTTTTCAGTCCTAATTCATTTACAGATAGGTGCGTTCGAGAAATACTGATCTGAAAATATTTGAAATCTACAAACGCAGCTTGTATGACAAGCATGAAAAATACAATATAGTTAATGCAGCACCACAGTCACCTGAGATGTAAGTGTCTTTTATAGTTAATCACACGTCTTCTCTTGATTGCTGACATGATAGGTCTCAGAACAGGTAGGAAATAAGATACAAGGAAAGACTGACTCTAAGTGTATCACACCTTTTGACAAGCTGTTTGCAGGAAAGGAAGATAAAGGAAAATGCTTGCTATTCAGTGTGGGTAAATGTCACTGGTTTGTGGACTTAAAGGGAAACTCCACACTCAGAAAATAAATTAATATAGCATATACAATTATCAAACAATCTATTTTGAAATTAAAGTGATTGTAAACCCCTACATATACATAAGACCAGTGTTTGATTATTTTGCGCCCTAGGCAGGACCAGCTACTTGCACCCCACCCCCCCAAAATAAAACTTCACCTATAGCTCTACTTCACCCCACCCTAGCACACATCCTCTTTCCCCTAAAATTTTCCACCCTAGCACAAATTCTCTCCCAAAATCCCTGCTCCTTTCATAAATCCCACAATTTCCTAACACAAATCCCCCCCCCCTCAATCCACCTCTCCTAGCACAATTTCCTAACGCAAATCCCCCCCCCCTCAATCCCCCTCTCCTAGCACAATTTCCTAACACAAATCCCCCCCCCCCATCCCCCTCTCCTAGCACAATTTCCTAACACAACCCCCCCCCTCAATCCCCCTCTCCTAGCACAGATCCCCCCCCCCTCCATTCTCTCTCCTAGTACAATTTCTGAACACAAATCCCCCTCAATCCCCCACTCCTAGCACAATTTCCTGACACAAATACCCCCTCAATCCTCTTTCCTAGCACAATTTCCTAACACAAATCCCCCCCCCCAACCCCCCTCTCCTATGACAATTTCCTAACGCAAATCCCCCTTCAATCCCCCTCTCCTAGCACAATTTCTTAACACAAATCCCCCCCCCCCTCAATTCCCCTCTCCTAGAACAATTTCCTTACACAAATCCCCCTCAATCCCCCACTCCTAGCACAATTTCCTGACACAAATACCCCCTCAATCCTCTTTCCTAGCACAATTTCCTAACACAAATCCCCCCCCCCCAACCCCCCTCTCCTATGACAATTTCCTAACGCAAATCCCCCTTCAATCCCCCTCTCCTAGCACAATTTCTTAACACAAATCCCCCCCCCCTCAATTCCCCTCTCCTAGAACAATTTCCTAACACAAATCCCCCCTCAATCCCCCCCAGTACAATTTACTAACACAAATTGACCCCACGGGGTGAGGAGCCCCAGATCGAGGGAGATTATCAGTGGTCTTGTATGTCTTCCATTTTCTAATTATTGCTCCCACAGTTGATTTGTACACACCAAGCTGCTTGCCTATTGCAGATTCAGTCTTCCCAGCCTGGTGCAGGTCTACAATTTTGTTTCTGGTGCCCTTCAACAGCTCTTTGGTCTTCACCATAGTGGAGTTTGGAGTGTGACTGTTTGAGGTTGTGGACAGGTATCTTTTATACTGATAACAAGTTCAAACAGGTGCCATTGATACAGGTAATGAGTGCAGGACAGAGGAGCCTCTTAAAGAAGAAGGTACAGGTCTGTGAGAGCCAGAAATCTTGCTTGTTTGTAGGTGACCAGATACTTATTTTCCAACATAATTTGCAAATAAATTCTTTCCAAATCAGCCAATGTGATTGTCTGGATTTGTTTTCTCATTTTGTCTCTCCTAGTTGAGGTCTACCTATGATGCCAATTACAGGCCTCTCTCATCTTTTTAAGTGGGAGAACTTGCACAATTGTTGGCTGACTAAATACTTTTTTGCCCCACTGTACTAACACAAATCCCCCCCCTCAATCCCCCTCTCCTAGCACAATTTCCTTACACAAATCCCCCCCTCAATCCTCTTTCCTAGCACAATTTCCTAACAAAAATCCTCCCCAATCCCCCTCTCCTAGCACAATTTCCTAACACCCCCCCCCCAATCTCCCTCTCCTAGCACAATTTCCAAACACAAATCCCCCCCCCCCCAATCCGTTTCTCCTAGCACAATTTCCTAGCACAAATCCCCCCCCCCTCAATCCCCCTCTCCTAGCACAATTTCCTAACACAACCCCCCCCCCCCAATCCCCCTCTCCTAGCACAATTTCCTAACACAAATCCCCCCCCCCCAATCCCCCTCTCCTAGCACAATTCCTAACACAAATCCCCCCCAACCCCCCCTCTCCTAGCACAGTTTCCTAACACAAATCCCCCCCAACCCTTCCTCTCCTAGCACAGTTTCCTAACACAAATCCCCCCTCAATCCCCTTTCCTAGCACAATTTCCAACCCAATCCCCTCTCCTTGCCTTGCACAAATCCTTCCATCCCCCCCCCCAGTTCAAATCCCCCCTCAATCCCCCTCTCAGTGCCAATTATCTTACTTCAAACCCCCCATCTAGGACACATACCCCCAAATCCCTCCTCAAACTAAAACCCCTCCAAATTACCCTTCCCAGCATAAAATCTTCCCCTTGTTACCCAATTCCCAGCACACCCCTAGCCCCCTGGATCCAGCCATGGCAGAGAGTAGGGAAGCCAGTGGTCATGGCTGCACCCTAGATGGCAGTGTGCCCAAGGCGGCTGCCTAGTTTGCCTAGTGGTAGTACCGGCCCTGCATATACCTACTGAAGTGACTGGCCTTGGGTGAAACACAAAGATAAAACTAATTCTCCTACATATGTTGTAACTGTTTATCTGCAGTCTTATCTTCTTTTTAGAAAGATTAAAGTGCCACATTTATATGGCTTGTCTGAGCTTCCAGAAAGCAGGGGGCAGAGACCTAAAGTTACACTCTGCAGAGCTCAGTGAAGAGAGCCCTGAGCTGATTGGAGGGAAAAAACACACATCCCTCCACACAGCCCACAGGAACAGAGCGCAGGCTGTCAATCAGGCTGTGTACTGGATCTCCCTCTCCTGTCACCTTTTTTCTCTTGGTGTCAGGAAAACCTGTCAGAAGTGACTCTGATACCAATAGCAGAGGAATGAGGCAGCAGGCAGAAATGACACTTAATGCCGTGGATGGAGACAAGCACACACTATAGAGGGGTATACTTTGTTCATATTTCATGTCTGAAGTTTACAACCACTTTAATGTTATAAAAAAAAAACTTTTCATTTCAATCTGAAGCAGATAAAACTGTCAAGAAATAAATGCAATAACACAACCTGGGAGCGTTCTGTAACCAGTAGCATAGGGAACACACTAAAAATGTAAATTTATCAACTTAGAAACACAAAGGGGTTGATTTAAGGCAAATAGGCTGTGCACTGAATCTGCAGATGCTCAAGATCTGAGGGCAACATGCAGGGAAAATAAAAAAAAACAGCATTTTTGCTTGCACATGATTGGATGAAATAAATCAGCAGAGCTTTGCCTCATGTCAGAGCTTCCCCTCGGATATAAAGCAGCTGCACTTGCAGTGCACAGCCTAGTTGCCTTTAGTAAATCAAACCCATAGTGTTCCAAACCGTGTCATTGGTGCACGCTCTATTAAATGCTTATTTACAAACCAAAGATATACAATATCTCCCAGAAGTGAGTCCACCCCTCACATTTTTGTACATATTTTATTATATATATTCATGTGACAACACTGAAGAAATGACACTTTGCTACAATGTAAAGTAGTGAGTGTACAGCTTGTATAACAGTGTAAATTTGCTGTCCTCTCAAAATAACTCAACACACAGCCATTAATGTCTAAACCGCTGGCAACAAAAGTGAGTACACCCCTAAGTGACAATGTCCAAATTGGGCCAAAAGTGTCAATATTTTGTGTGGCCACCATTATTTTCCAGCACTGCCTTAACCCTCTTGGGCATGGAGTTCACCAGAGCTTCACAGGTTGCCATTGGAGTTCTCTTCCACTCCTCCATGACGACATCACGGAGCTGGTGGATGTTAGAGACCTTGCGCTCCTCCACCTTCCGTTTGAGGATGCCCCACAGATACTCAATAGGGTTTAGGTCTGGAGACATGCTTGGCCAGTCCATCACCTTTACCCTCAGCTTCTTTAGCAAGGCAGTGGTCATCTTGGAGGTGTGTTTGGGGTCATTATCATGTTGGAATACTGCCCTGCGGCCCAGTCTCCGAAGGGAGGGGATCATGCTCTGCTTCAGTATGTCACAGTACATGTTGGCATTCATGGTTCCCTTAATGGACTGTAGCTCCCCAGTGCCGGCAGCACTCATGTAGCCCCAGACCATGACACTCCCACCACCATGCTTGACGGTAGGCAAGACACTTGTCTTTGTACTCCTCACCTGGTTGCCTCCACACGCTTGACACCATCTGAACCAGATAAATTTATCTGGTTTAGCTGTAACTCGGCTTCACAATGAGGCTTGGAGTGCAGGTGCAGTCGCTCCATGCTTCATCTGTGCTCACCGCTTGCCACAGAGGAATTTCTCCTCACATTTGGCGAGCGGGCGAGCGGCTTTTTCAAACCCTGGCTTAGAGGATACATGGAAAAGGTTGGACTAAAGGGAATGTAGAATTTTCTCAAAGTTTTTTCCTTTCTTTTGTTTTTGTTTTGTTTTTCTTTTAGTAGAAACACATCAATGAGATTAGTTTGATTCAAAGTAGAACTAAAGGCAAAACTTTTTTTTTTTCATTTTGGACAGAGTAACCGATTTCCCGACGCCCTATAGCAGAAATACTGGGGTGCGCAAAATCACATATATACACATGATTTTGCCTTTCTTGGTAGGGGCGCATGCCCGCCATTGGTGGCCTCACCTGTCGATCACCGAGTCCCGGCTGGTGATTCCCCGCCGCCACCTGGCGATCGCTGTGTATCACCGACAGGGGAGAGACCTGTATGCAAACAATATAGATCTCTCCCCTGTCAGCTCCTGCACTTTGATTTGTATGGCTCTGCATAGCACAGCCATACAAAGCAGTGTGCTTACAGTGAAACACAACACATCATGTAAAACACAACACAGCATACTGTTAACCCTTTGATCGCCCCAGATGTTTCTCTTGAGAAGAGGAGATTAAGGGGCGATATGATCAACATGTATAAATACATCAGTGGTTCATATAGTGAACTCGGTGTAGATTTATTCACCCTGAGGTCATCACAGAGGACAAGGGGGCACTCTTTACATCTGGAGGGAAAGAAATTTAATCTCCAAACATGGAAAGGTTTCTTCACAGTGAGAGCTGTGAAAATGTCAAATAGACTCCCTCAAGAGTTGGTTCCGGCCAGCTCAGTGGATTGCTTTAAGAAGGTCTGGATTCTTTCGTGGATACACAGAATAAAACTGGTTACTATTTATAGGTAAAGTTGATCCAGGGAATATCCGATTGCCTCTCGGTGGATCAGGAAGGAATTTTTTCCCCTGCAGGAGCAAAACTGTATCATGCTTTGCTGTTTTTTTTGCCTTCCTCTGGATCAACTGTGGGTGTAGGATTATAACCTTTTTTTTTTTCTTTAATGGTTGAACTGGATGGACTTTTGTCTTTTTTCAGCCAGACTAACTATGTAACTATGTAAGATGTTAACCCCTTGCTGCTCAGTGTCATTAGTACAGTGTCAGTGCCTTTTATTAGCACTGATTGACTGTATTGGTGTCACTGGGGATGTCAGTGGCAGTTAGTCACTTCCCCCCAGTGTCAGAATGCCCGTCGCAGTCCCGCTATAAGTCGCTGATCGCCGCCATTACTAATATAAATAAAAATCCCAGTATCTATACCGCCATTTGTAAACGCTATAACTTTCACGTAAATCAATTAATTTACACATATTGGCATTTTTTTTTAGCAAAGACATGTAGCAGAATACATTTTGGCCTAAATTTATGATGAAATTAGATTTTTTTTAATTTTTTTACTGGACATGTTAATAGCAAAAAGTAAAACAATTTATAGCGCAAAAAATAAAAATCGCACAGGCGATCAAATACCACCGAAAGAAAGCTCAATTCATGGGAAAAAGGGACATAAATTTCATTTGGGTGTAGCGTTGCATGACCGTGCAAAAAGTAACGCAGCGCGGTAATGCAAAAAAAGGCCTGGTCAGGAAGGGGGGTAAACCCTCTGGAGGGCAAGTGGGTAATGGACGTTATAACCCCTGTCAATTTTTTATACCTGTTTTTTTTTGCTATCTATGTCCCATCGGAGAGATTTTAGTTCTCTTCCTGTCCCATAGCCAAAACAGGTTGTCACCAGAACTATTGTCCCCATTGTAAGATTTTGCCTCTATTCCTGTTCTTGTGACAGCCCAAAATTTGGTATTGTCTTTCACTCACTCCTAATGATAATGGCAAACAGGGAGACTAAATCTCCCTAATGGGGGTACAGGTAGCAATGAAAGCCTGACAGGTTTTCTAATCCCTCTCCATTATCCAAAAGTTTAAAAAAAAGTTTTGTTTTTAGTTATTAGACTTTTTAGAGCAAATTTACTATCTAGCTCTCAAATCACAGAGCAGCCAGAGTGATTCGCTGCTCTGTGTTGCCAGCTGCGCTAGGGGGCAGTGTGGTGCAAGATTCAGCGCATTGCACTGCTCCTCTTTTTTTTGTTTTGTATGAGCTTTATTTGAAGTTTACAAAATGTACACTTCATTTAGTGCAATGTTATTCTGCATGGCACATTGCATTGTGATTTGGGCCGTGCATTGCGATGAAATGTAACATGTCTGCATTTTATCGCAGTACTAGACTGCATTGCAGTGTGAATGGGACACATAGGAAACAATTGTTTCCTGTGTGTCCCTGGGGTGACAGACATTTTATGCTGTGGTAAAACATCTGTCATCTCGCATAGTGTGAATTGGCCCTTAATGTGCGCTAATGTCTAAAATTCCTTGTTTCTATATCTACTTGAAGACCAAGCCTTTGCTGGCACTTCTTGTTTACATGTAACAATCAGTATTGTTTGCTAGACATTTTCTTAGAACCGCCAATTTTTTAATGCAGAGGCCCTAGAGAATAAATTGGTGGGTTTTACAATTTTTTTATGTCACACAGTATTTGTGCAGAGGTTTTTCAAACACAATTTTTGGGGAAAAATACACTTTTTTGAATTTCAATGCAAAAAAACCCAAATATACACACAATATTCACAATATAAACATAAATCCCATCAGTTGAATCAGTGTCGCCTATCGGTGCCCATCAGTGCCACCTATCAGTGCCCATCAGTGACACCTATGTGCCCATCAGTGACACCTAACAGTGCCCATGGGTGCCACCTATCAGTGCTCATCACTGTTCCCTAATAGTGCACATCAGTGCTCATCACTTCCGCCTAACAGTGTCCATCAGTGCTGACCATCAGTGCCGCCCAACAGTGCCCATCAATGCTGCCTAACAGTGCCCATTAGTGCTGCCCATTAGTGCCTCCTAACAGTGCCCATCAGTGCTGCCCATCAGTGCCACCTAACAGTGCCCAGGAGTACTGCCTACCAGTGCAGCCTCATCAGTGCCCCCTCACCAGTGCAGCCTATCAGTGCCCATCAGTGAAGGAGAAAAATTACTTATTTGCAAAACTTTATAACAGAAACTAAGAAAAACTTTATTTTTTTTTCAAAAATGTTGGTGTTTTTTAGTTTGTTTAGCAAAAAATAAAAACCCCAGTGGTGATCAAATACCACCAAAGGAAAGCTCTATTTGTCTAAAAAAAGAAAACAATTTAGTTTGGGTACAGTGTTGCATGACCGCGCAATTGTCATTCAAAGTATGAGAGTGCTGAAAGGTGAAAATTGGTCTGGACAGGAAGGGGGTAAAAGTGCCCTGTAGGGAGGTGGTTAAACACCTTTATAAGTTGCCACTTTAGATTTACAGAGAAGGTCTGGTGCTGTAATTACTGCCCATGACCTGGCGATACCTCACATGCCTGGGACAATCACTATTTGTGTGCATGGGGGAACGGGCAATTTTTTTTTTTTTACACTGTTGCTTTAAATTATTTTTTTTTTCATTTTTATTGTTGTCACAAGGAATGTAAACATCCCTTGTTACAGCAATAGGCATGTGACAGGTCCTCCTTATGGAGGGATCTGGGGTCAATAAGACCCTAAATCCCTCCTCTGCCCTTTAAAAGCATGTAATCACATCAAGATAGGTGTGATATATTTCTTTTTTAAAAATGTCACCACTTATTTCCAAGTAAACCAGAAGTGATGTAAGGTCATTGCTTCTGGGTTACTATACCATAGATCTGAACAAAGCTGGTCTGGTCTTTGTTAAGCTCTGCGATCGGATGACGGAAATGCCCGCTGGTCGATCTGGTGGGATGGATATCCTGGTAAAGCCGTGAAAAGGTGGTGGGGGGGAACGTCCCTGTCTGCTGCTGTAACAGCAATCAAGCAGCTAGTTAGCCGCTCTGATTGCTTTTACAAGAGAGACGACCTTTGGCTCTAAAAAAACGAAACCCGGATGATGCCTGCGGCTGGTATTATAGCTGAAACTCCACTTCCACTTCATCTCAGGGTGTGCTGCACACATTGATGCCTGGGGCTTCCGTAGTGTTATGCCCTTCACTTCAAATCAAAGGCTTCCCTAGCTTTACGCTCTTCCATCTTTGGGCACACACCAGCACAGGCTCCTGGAAATGCAAGAAAGCGGCCAGTAAGAGGAGAGCTGCAGCATTTATTTTATTTCTATAAAAAGGTCCACCAACATCCTCAGCATGATGTTCCTAATCCGGCCTGGACTGCAATAATAACCCAAAATAAGCGCTAACTAAAAAAAAAAGACACTGAACTTTCCCTTCAGGGTCAGTGCAGCAGATTCTAATCATGGATATACATGGCCTCCTCTACATTGTGCTAATACAACGGCATGCAATTAGCATCCAATGGGATTTCTGCAGTTTAGTGTAGTTAGATTAGTTAAATGAATTCTAATGGCTTGCTATGGATTACTGCACACTGCCCATCCCTCCTTGCCTTATTGCACAGAAGCTTTCACCTAGAAATACGGGACATTTGTTCACTGAGCCACAATATGCTGTTTTGAAAAACTCAGTATTCAATAACATTCTTTTGTCTAGAATCATGATTGAAATTGGAAACTTTCATTTTATCATGCCAAGTGTGAATGGAGAGATTTATTTTACTCAATACAATTAAATGTTTTTTTGTTATAATGCCACCGCAGCTAATTGCAATAAACACAAATGAAAGAGAATCTCTTTTTGTTCTTGTTTATTGGCATTTTTTGTTTCAGTGGATTTTATGAACGGTATGTGCAGTCATACAGTCCATGTAATTATAGAAAGTGTGGTTGATTTACTAAATGCAAATGGTTTGTTCATTTTGCAAGGGAATTTTCTCCAGAGCTTAGTGAATGTGATGCAATTTTACAAAAAAAATACCCAATCGCACACAAGGATTTTTTTGCTTACTTGTGATTGGATGATGGTAGTCAGCAGAGCTTCACCTCATTCATTAACCGCTTCCCCGCTGCCCTATAGCAGAAATATTTCTACAGGGGGGAAGGGGTGTGCAAAATCACGTATATATATATATACGTGATTTTGTATTTCCGGGTAAGGGGCACGAGCCGCGCGCGCACCTTACCTGCGCCGCCATTCGGGTCCCGGCCGGTGATTACCAAGCATTTCCTCCTGGGAGGAGGACTGCTTTGTTTACTAACAGTCCTCCTTCCTGTTGGCTCAGGCACACTGCTCTGGATGGCTGTGCACAGCACAGCCATCATGCGCAGTGTGCTTACAGTGAAGCACCAACACACCACCCCATAGTAAAACACTCCTAGCACACAGTTAACCCTTTGATCGCCCCTCATGTTAACCCCTTCCTGCCCAGTGCCATTAATATAGTGTCAGTGACTTTTTTTTAGCACTGATCGCTGTATTGGTGTCACTGGGGATGTCAGTGACACCAAGTCAGTTCCCCCCCAGTGTCAGAATGCCCGCAGCAGTCCCGTTATAAGTCGCTGATTGCCACCATTACTAGTAAAAAAAATTCCCGTATCTATACCGGCATTTGTAGACGCTATAACTTTCACTTAATACAATTCATTTACACATATTGAGATTTTTTTTTAGCAAAGACCTGTAGCAGAATACATTTTAGCCTAAATTTGATTGATTTTTTTTTATTTTTTACTGGACATGTTTAACAGCAAAAAAAAATTCAAATATATTGTTGTTTTCTCAAAATTGCCTGTCTTTATTTTTAAAGCGCAAAAAATAAAAAACGCACAGCCGATCGAATAGTACCAAAAGGAAGCTGAATTTGTGGGAAAAAAAGGACGTAAATTTCATTTGTATGCAGCGTTGCATGACCGCGCAATTGTCAGTTAAAATAATGCAGTGTTGTAATGCAAAAAATGGTCTGGTCAGGAAGGGGGTTAAATCCTCAGGAGGGTAAGTGGTTAAAGTAGAATCCGAGCCTAACACTAACTAGCCTTAAAAATGTCTCCCCCCTCCCCTCCCCATGCTACTTATGCTGACTAACCTTAGTAAAACAGATGTGTATACTTACAGTACCTATTTTCAGCCTGCTCCGGTATGATTACATGATCCCGCTCCCCTGTGTCATTCAGCAGCAGCTGCAGGGGGGAGGAAGGAGCGGCAACAATGGCAGAGACATGAGATCCTATGAGCGACATCACCACTCCTGCAATTACCAGCCATTCCTGACCTCTTCCTCCTCTTCCCTGCAGCCGCCGCTGACTTAGACAAGGGATCACGTGACCGGACCTGAGGCTGAAAATAGTATTTTTTTATACAGGTTAGTCAGCATAGGTAGCAGACAAGGGATCACGTGACCGGACCTGAGGCTGAAAATAGTATTTTTTTATACAGGTTAGTCAGCATAGGTAGCAGTAAGAGGATATTTTTAAGGCTAGTAAGTGTTGGTCCACAATGATGCAATTTCTGATGCGACTTGAGTTGCACAGAATCACATGACAAAGGAAATCACATTATTTTC
Source organism: Staurois parvus (assembly GCF_062004578.1). Lineage (NCBI taxonomy): Eukaryota > Metazoa > Chordata > Amphibia > Anura > Ranidae > Staurois > Staurois parvus. The sequence goes on along the minus strand of NW_028318089.1, from coordinate 3,295,571 downwards.
AATGGTACCCATTCACATCAATGTGCAGTGCAATGTTGGAAAAGGTTCCTCTGCTATGCTGATGCAATATCAGTGTGATTTGGCTCCATAATGCAACCTACATTCAAAGTTGCACTACATAATTGCACTGAAAATCGCATCACAGTAGTGTGAACTGAGCATTAGTGTTAGGCAGGAATTTTACTTTAAATTCTAAGGTATTAAAAGAGGTATAGACTCCAGAGAGAGAGATATCATATTACCCAGTACAAATCATTAGTAACACCTCATCTGGAATATGCAGTTCAGTTCTGGGCACAAATTCATAAAAAGAACATTGGGGAACTGGAGAAAGTACAGAGAAGGGCAACCAAACTGATAAGAGGCATGGAGGAGCTCAGCTATGAGGAAAGATTAGAGGAATATATAAATATATAAATACATCAGTGGTTCATATAGGGAACTCGGTGTAGAGTTATTCACCCTGAGGTCATCACAGAGGACAAGGGGGCACTCTTTACGTCTGGAGGAAAAGAAATTTAATCTCCAAACACGGAAAGGTTTCTTCACAGTGAGAGCTGTGAAAATGTGGAATAGACTCCCTCAAGAGTTGGTTCTGGCCAGCTCAGTGGATTGCTTCAAAAAAGGCCTGGATTGTTTCTTAGATACACAGAATATAACTGGATACTAACATTTATAGGTAAAGTTGATCCAGGGAATGTCTGATTGCCTTTCGTGGTGATCAGGAAGGAATTTTTTTCCCAGTAGGAGCAAATTGGATCATGCTTTGCTGGGTTTTTTTCCTCTGGATCAACTGTGGGTATAGGATTCTAACTTTTTTAATGGTTGAACTGGATGGACTTTTGTCTTTTTTCAGCCAGCCTAACTATGTAACTATGTAAGGATAATTCCCTTCCAAAGTGCAACCTCCCTTGTTAAGCAAACAGTAGATTGCCTTAGGTAAATTATTATTATTATTATACAGGATTTATATAGCGCCAACAGTTTGCTCAGCGCTTTATAATATAATGGCAACAATACAGTTCAATACAAGAGGGTTAGGAGGGCCCTGGTCCTTGGAGCTTACAATCTAAGAAATCAACCGCATTGTGTAGCCCGAGACTCACAACTTTCACTATGAATATTGTAGCAAGCCTAAAAAGTTGGATGTTGGGATTTGTTAGTAGCAGAATATGAGATACATTTTTTCTGGATGACAAAAGATGTGGTGCTCCCAAAACATTTACAGCAGGTGAAGAAAATATATTGCAGATGTCCCAAGTGTATTACAAAGTCCCCAAAAAAGGAAGCCAACAGGCGAAGGATATCTGGCACTTGAGGTGTTAATGATTCCAGCTGCACTTCGCACTCAGAATCAAGGAAAATCCACCAACATCAGGCAACATGAAAGAAAACAGCAGGGGTGTATGTATGTATTAGTATCTTGCACTCTTTAATCAGTAAAAACCTAGTATCCACTTACAGTTAAATTAGCTTCAGCATACAGATTACTGATTAAAGGGTACAAGATACTAAAGCATCCATGTGCCCTTGCTGTTTTCTTTAATGTTCTTTTTTGTGGATGTCGTTGTACATCCAAATAAGTTACCGATAGGGCCTATGGACCTAAAGGGGAGCGCACATTATGGATATATTTCAAATATATTATGGTATGGCGCACAGGACCTTGGAATGTATTTGGTGTCATTAGACCCAGACTATGAAAAACTCTCAGTACATGTTATATAACAGAGTGTTCCTACTCACAAAGCCACAAATGCATTTGTTTTGTGAAATATACCTTATTGATTCTACTATCTGCTGTCTCTCCTGTTTTCTCTGTGTTCCCATTGCAGCCTGAGATTAGTTATACCAGCTGGTGTCCTCTACTGAGCATGCTCATATTTCAGTTCACTTCTAAGCTCTTCAATTCCTTCTTTTTCTTATCTGTGCAGCCCACGTGACTATAGAGCAGTGCTTCTCAATTATTTTCTGTCATGCCCCCCCCCCCTAGGAAGAAGAAAACATTTTGCGCCCCCCGCGCGACTGTAAATAGTATCATTTGTCTATAAAATTGTTATAAGTAGGAATAGTGCCCCATTGTTGGTGTCAGTGGGAGGAATAATGCCCCATCATTAGTATTAGTGGGAGGAATAGTGCCCCATCATTGGTATCAGTGGGAGGAATAGTGCCCCATCGTTGGTGTCAGTGGGAGGAATAGTGCCCCATCATTGGTATCAGTGGGAGGAATAGTGCCCCATCGTTGGTGTCAGTGGGAGGAATAGTGCCCCATCATTGGTATCAGTGGGAGGAATAGTGCCCCATCATTGGTATCAGTGGGAGGAATAGTGCCCCATCGTTGGTGTCAGTGGGAGGAATAATGCCCCATCATTAGTATCAGTGACACCAATGATGCGGAACTATTCCTCCCACTGACACCAATGACACTTGCTGACCCCTGTTGCAGTATGGTGCTGCTGCAGCCAGCATACAGTTGTGTCCAAAATTATTCAACCCCCACTGAAATTGAGTGTTTTGGCCAGTTTGACATTGCTTTTGATCATTCAGTCATCTTGCTTACATTTACATTAAAGAGGCACTTGTAGGTCAGACAAATATAACATAACAGTTATAATGAAATAACCACAAATGTCTTTTCTGTGCTCACAGCATTATCAGTTTTATTCAACCCCCAAGTGACATTCAATCTTAGTACTTAGTACAGCATCCTTTTACAGTTATAACAGCTTTTAAACGTGAAGCATAGCTTGACACAAGTGTCTTGCAGCGATCTACGGGTATCTTCGCCCATTCTTCATGGGCAAAGGCCTCCAGTTCAGTCACATTCTTAGGCTTGCGCACTGCAGCTGCTTTCTTTAAGTCCCACCAGAGGTTCTCAATCGGATTTAAGTCTGGTGACTGCGATGGCCACTCCAAAATGTTCCAGCCTTTCCTCTGCAACCATGCTCTAGTGGACTTGGAGGTATGCTTGGGATCATTGTCCTGTTGAAAGGTCCAACGTCTCCCAAGCCTCAGGTGTGTGACGGACTGCATCACGTTTCCATCCAATATCTCCTGGTACTGAAGAGAATTCATGGTACCTTGCACACGCTGAAGCTTCCCTGTACCTGCAGAAGCAAAACAGCCCCAAAGCATGATTGACCCTCCACCATGCTTCACAGTAGGCAAGGTGTTCTTTTCATCATAGGCCTTGTTCTTCCTCCTCCAAACATAGCGTTGATCCATGGGCCCAAACAGTTCTAATTTTGTTTCATCAGTCCACAGAACACTATCCCACAACTTTTGTGGTTTGTCCACATGGCTTTTGGCATACTGCAGTCGACTCTTCTTATTCTTTGGAGACAGCAAGGGGGTACGCCTGGGAGTTCTGGCACGGAGGCCTTCATTACGCAGTGTGCGTCTTATTGTCTGGGCTGAAACTTCTGTACCCACATCTGACAAATCTTTTCTCAGTTCCTCAGCAGTCACACGGGGACTTCTCTCCACTCTATGCTTCAGGTAGCGCACAGCAGTCGAAGTCAGCATCTTCTTTCTGCCACGACCAGGTAGCGTTTCAACAGTGCCCTTTGCCTTGAATTTGCGAATGATGCTTCCTAAGGTGTCTCTTGGTATGTTTAACATCTTTGCAATCTTCTTATAGCCATTGCCCTTCCTGTGAAGAGAAATCACCTCTTCTCTTGTCTTCCTGGACCATTCTCTTGCCTTCACCATGTTTGTAACCACACCAGTAAATGTCTAGAAGGAGCTGAGTATCACAGTCATTTTAAAGCTGCCTAATTGGTGCTTATTATGCTTGATTGCTGCTCGGTGACATCCACAGGTGTTTTCAATACCTGATGGAAAGCACCTGTATGAACCTCTGTTCTTCAGAGTGGTAGTCTTTAAGGGGTTGAATAATTGTGGCAATGAAGAAACCACATAAGAACCATTTACTACTGTATTACATAAACAATTGATGTCATTTTAGTTGCATTTGGGTAGTTACAACGTCCTTGTAGGATTTGATTCTGAATACAATTCCAAATGTACACTATAGTCCCTAAACCCCTTTACAGCATTGGGGGTTGAATAATTTTGGACACAACTGTATGTGGTTGCAGCAGCACCTCTGCACTGCACACTTACCGGCTTTTCCCTCACTCGATTTTCGCGGGTCCGCTCGGCTCCGCCTCCTCGCCCGTGATTGGCCGCCTGTGTACCTTTCCTGAGCTACAGTTCTGGCGGCCAATCACCGGTGAGGAGGCGGAGCCGAGCGGCAGGAGTGAGGGAGTGGCCGGAGTGACGGAAGAAGCAGCGCTACCTGGATGGATCATCGTGGGAACCAGGTAAGAGACAGCAGCCCTCTGCCCACCCCTGTACTTAGTGTCCCTTCTGTCGGAAGGGGGGGGATGGCGGCGGCACTGCGCCGCCCCCCTAAAAAGTTCCACCCTAACGTATACCGGCGTATAAGACGACCCCCGACTTTTGAGAAGATTTTCAAGGGTCAAAAAGTTGTCTTATACGCCGGAAAATACGGTATGTTCCCCGAGGTCAAACGCGCCCCCCTTGACGGAGCCTCGCACCCTCCCTGGGGGGCGCGCCCCACTATTTGAGAAGCACTGCTATAGAGTCACATATGTGGTAAATGACACTCCTCTTCCTCCTCCTCTTCCATGTCCTCCTATTGCTAAGCACTGTGAGGGCCGGATGTAGTATGCTGATTAACCCCTTCACGCCTAAGGGTAAACTAAATCTTAGTGCATAAGCACAATTTTGCAACGTTGACATGTGTTAGTAAAACTGTACATATCAGAACAACTGCTTTGTACATCCAGGTGAATTATACCTGTTTTTTTTCAAGACAAATTGGGCTTTCACTTGGTGGTAAATAGTATTGGATATCTCCTGATTTTTTTTTATTATCAAAGGAAAACTGGCCCAAAATAGTAAAAAAAAATTCTTTTTAAATTTAGCTGTGTGTTTCTTGTTACTACCATGACCTACCACCAAAGAACAACCCAAAATAAATTTTACAGCTCTTGACAATCGCACCAATACCATATATGTGTATGTTATGTGTGTTTTTTTTTTAATTTTTTAAAATATTTATTTATTTATCCTTTTTTTTAACAAACTGTTTTTTTCCCCTCTATGCCAGGAGTTAGAGAGATATAATGTATCTCTCTCCTCCATTCACAGAGAGAGAAAAAATAAACAAGGGGGGGGCAGGCTGTACAGTGACTGATCACTGTGATAGCCAATCAGAGGCTATCACAGCGATCATGTGACCTGGAAACGGGAGTCCGGGGTCTCGATCGTTAGAACGGGCCCCATGGCTCTCAGTGACACTCTGGTCTTTGTGCTGGGAGCGCGCAGTGTGGTGTGCTCCCAGTACAAAGACAGGTACGCAAATATGTGGCCCCACGGAAAAAAATCCCAGTTCTGTGTATTTGTGTTACATCGGCGTCAAGGGGTTAATTGCATTTACTAAAAAAAAAATCACATAAAATCTTAGTTTTAATATAAATCTGTATTGAATATATCAAAAGTATTTGATAATACCTGTAAAGTAAAAAATAAGTCGTGGATACAGATGCTGTACAAATGTTAATTTTTTGTGAATTAATTATGGTTTAGTAACACCATATTAATTCACAAAAAAATACACATTTGATGTTCAATAAAGATTTCTAGGGGTCAGGGCTGTGCAGAAACAGACTCATGCTGTACAGAGCATACATCAGCATAATAAAGGAAGCCCCTCACAAGGATTCCCTTCAGATGACAATGAACAGGGAGAGATCATTATTTATTTATTTCAGGTACTTATATAGCGCCATCAATTTACACAGCGCTTTACATATATATATATATATATATATATATATATATATATATATATATTGTACATTCACATCAGTCCCAACCCTCAAGGGGCATACAATCTAAGGTCCCTAACTTACATTCATACATACACATACTAGGGGCAATTTAGACAGGATCCAATGAACCTACCAGCATGTCTTTGGAGTGTGGGAGGAAACAGGAGTACCCGGAGGAAACACATGCAGGCACAGGAAGAGCATACAAACTCCAGGCAGGTGGAGCTGTGGCTGAGAATCAAACCAGCGACCCCAGTACTGCCAGGCAGAAGTGCTAACCATGTAGCCACTGTGCCGCCCAATCATGTCACTAAACAACAGGGCTGCAGGAATAAGGTGCTTAGAAGATTTAAAAAAATACAGTGGCATGATATATATAATTTATGTTAATGAACTATGGCAATTAACACTTTAAGGACAGAACCCAGCAGTGCTTTGGTGAGATACTCTACAAGGGTTAAATCATTCTAAAGGGATGTAGACACTGTAGATTTTCTCATTAGAACACTGAAAATGTACCAGGTGATTATAATGAACCAGACCTTCCTATTCAGAATCAGTCTCAGCATGATACAACAGCTTTTTCTTCAGAGCAAAAACAGATAGGAATCTGCAACAAAGTTTCTTAAAATCCTTGCAATGTACATTGCTTACCCAGGGAGGGTTATTTATTCTTAACAAAAGTGGACTTACTTAATCATGAAGCCTTTAAATGTGTACAGTGTATGGCCAGGCTGATTAGGGCTTCTGTTTGCTTAATCTGCCTTGAATGTAGTGCAGCAAATCACCATGCTAATGAAAGAGAATCAGTCACTTTGTCCATTTAAAATGCTCTTTGGAAAAAAAAATTGGTAGATTTATGAATAAACATTCATGTGAACATCCGTACGAAAATTCTTATCAGTACATTCGATGACTTGATGAATGTCATTAAAAAGTACTGCAGAATTGTGCTTGCATTCAACATTAGATTTTGGGATGAATGTCATTTCCTGAATAAAACCTATATTTATGTTGGAAATTTGTTCGTTTGAGAAAAATTTTCCATCCTGCTCCTTCAAAGTTTCTCATCACTGTGGTCAAAAACAATAACTGATGCGATCCGCTTAATGATTTGAAAATCAAAAGAACGCTCTTGAAACAAAAAATTTTAAACAAAATTATTCTAATGTATGGCCACCTTTACCTACTTTACCTTTGGTCCATCTAAAGCTACAAGCCCAATTAGGACTACCCTGTCTACAGGGTGACAATGCTTCTGTAGTGCTTAACCACGAATGATGTGTCAGGTCCACTATTCTTGTGCCACAACTCTGTGAACAGCTCAGTACTCTCTGGCACACCTGAAGGGGCAAGAGACAGTTGCAGCCACCTATACATGCACAAATACAAATATCCAGCACGCAACTTTGGAAAAACACCAGGAATTGATACCAAAACTGGTTGACTACACGTAGAGTATAGGGTAAGCGTAGATATCAAGGGTAAGCAACTGTGCAAGAATGAATCAATCAGTGAAAGAAAGGGTTATCACTCTAAATACATTAACAGTCATTAGCCTTAAATATAGTGGCTCCCACTTGACATTTATGCCACAAAAGTACATCAAACAAAGAATAATATCAGCAATAAAACAAAATCAATATGTTAAGACAATAGCGAGACAGGGTAGATTTAGATATGAGTCTAACTCTCCCCTGCCTCTGAAGCCCAATCTGCATTAGGATCGTGCTCCAGAGGATACTGACAGGCGGTGAGGAAGCGATACAATGTCTCCCCACCCACTCTTTTAACCACCTGCATGTGGTTGCGGGGTATTTTCAGTGCTCTCCCAGGACTGCCGCAGCCATGAAGCATCACAGCCATGGCGTGAAAACATCCTCATCCACTACATATTGCAGTTTAAGGGAGGAGTGGTTGGTGGGCAGCAAAAACGCAGCTCAGTTGCACAACACTAGTCTAAATTAGGCCTTAATCTGTCTGGTAGCAATTAGTGAATGTCCCAAAAGCGCACTCTGCAAAGGGTTTCTTTGGCTATAAAGAAACTCTGTGGGTGATCACCATGAAAGCAGTTAGTATTTAATCTACTCCATGCTCTTAACCCTCTGCCGGCTAAGTGGTGGGGCCCAGTCTTTATGTTGGTGCACTTAAGTATTATCCTTTAGGGATTCAGCATGCACTGGTATAGCGTTCTTAAGTGAAAGTTAGTCTCCCTCTGTAGTGTGAAACCAGCAAGTGGCTGCTCACCAGTCCTGTGTGCACAGCGAACTCTGATTCACATTCTTGGTAACAGGGGACTTCTCTGGCGGTATCCTACAGTGTGGGTCTCCTCTATGCCTAACCAGTTCCCAACAGATTAGTTAATGGTCTCTGGACCAAAGATGATGGCCCTTTGCTCTTACTGCACACAGCTAGGATGACGAGTACGTTGCCTCGATCGTCCTGCAAAAACAGACTGTCCTTCCTCATTATTTTCAGGAAAAACAACGTATGGTTCCTCCCTTGCTATTCCCATTCCTGGGAATCTTTCCCCCATCTACTCCTAGATTGTAAGCTATAACGAGCAGGTCCCTTTGTTTCCTCTTGTACCAAATTGTACTGTAAATGTAGTGTCTACCTTCATTTTGTAAAGAGCTGCACAAACTGTTGGCGCTATATAAATCCTGTATAATAATAATAATAATCTGCTACAATAGCCAAGTACCTCCGCTGAACTCCATTTCCCAAAATCCATCACTTTTAATCTTCCAAGTATAACTTTGAGATCCACAGGTACCCTCTAGTGGATGAAAGTGCAGTAGCACATGCTAGATCGGCATGGACATCCTGTGTAAACACATAGAGGTGCTGCAGCTTGGTGTCTGTAGTTGCTTCTTCTCTGCCAGCTAAACTTCTGCTCAATTTAATTGCATAATGAACTTTGTTACCCTGTTAAAGTGGTAGTGAACTTTTTTGTTATACTTTTACCTATAGGTAAGCTTATAATAAAGCTTACCTGTAGATAAGATGAAAATCTCCTAAACGTGCCCCTTTTAGGCGATATTCGCTCTTTTTGATAGCCGGCTCATGCGCTCTGAAGCACTGTGCCGTGTCCTGGGACTCCCATGCAAATGCAGCTCCACCAGACAGACGGCCGGAGCTTGCAAACCCAAAAGGAAGACCAGGTGAAGATGGAAACACTGCAGCAGTGACAGCAGGCCACTGGAGAGCTTTGTTTTAAGGTAAGTCCTTCAAAATGTGCTAGTATGCAATACATACTAGCACAATTTGACATTACCTTGCAGGGGATTTTTTTTGTAGCTGCAGTTTACGATCGCTTTAAAGGAAGTGAAAAATAAGAGAGCTACTAATTTAATCTCCAAACACGGAAAGGTTTCTTCACAGTAAGAGCTGTGAAAATGTGGAATAGACTTCCTTAAGAGTTGGTTCTTGCCAGCTCAGTGGATTGCTTTAAAAAAGGCCTGGATTGTTTCTTGGATACATAGAATATAACTGGATACTAACATTTATCGGTAAAGTTGATCCAGGGAATATCTGATTGTCTCTCGGGGGAATTTTGTTCCCTGCAGGAGCAAATTGGATCATGCTTTGCTGGGTTGTTTTTGCCTTCCTCTGGATCAACTGTGTGTATAGGATTATAACTTTTCTTTTTCTTTTTTTTTTAATGGTTGAACTGGATGGACTTTTGTCTTTTTTTCAGCCAGACTAACTATGTAACTATGTACTGGCAGGATCAACAGTTAATGGACCACATTACCAAACACTGCCATGGTAATGCTATTCACAAATTGTGCCATATGTGTAACTTTTTTTTTATTTTGCACATTAACTGGATTTATTGGTTAGCTCCCTTTTCTTCTTCCTTGTCCAGTTAGAAGCAACTGATAAAATGGTTTACACGTTGTTTTCTCAATATTACATCTCTAGAAGCTGCTTCCAAAAACTTGCCAAAATTTGAGCTCACAGATGATGAACCTCTTTAATTATTTTGTACTTTTAATGCCTAGATAAACATACTATTTGGCCATAGAATTCACCTACTGAATAAACATATTTGTAGACTTGGGGCTATGGCCCTAACAATTCCTAATAAACGCTGTACTTCTGCTAAAGTGTTCGTGCATGACTGCATATAATTAGATGCTAAGTTGTTAAGCTAGAATTTCAAAATGTTTCATAATAACTTATGCATGACCATATAAAAAAACAAAATACTTTTATTCTGTAGATTTTTTTAATAACTATGACTATAACTTAAGTGTGGAAACTGAATTTTCAAAGATGCTCTTCCCTTCATAGTATAAAATTTTAAAAGTTCCCAAACTGTAGAAATCTATGTAAAGTAAAATGTATTTTTACATTTGAAGAAAATTTTGGATAACTCCTGTATAACTTTATATTTATTATATTTATTTCCCGTTCACATAGGATAGCTTTAAAAAATATTTTAAAATTGCTACTTACCTTTTTTTTATTACTTAGCTTTCACTTCTATGCACTGTAAAGGAGGAGGCTGAGAAGATATGTTTACCATAATTAATCCTGTCTGTACTGTGCTGGCAGGTCTTCATTATCAGTTGTAAACTAGATGTAAACACTCTCTGTCCTAATAAAGGGTTTAATATATCAAGTCCTGGGTTTACACTGAATATTAATACATTTTTAAACCAATCTGTCCCTAAACTGTCAATTGCAAGTTATTCCAAACGATATAAGCGGCTTACAGTATATAGCCCTGTTTATAATCCTGCTCCAAAGAAACAAATAGAATGGTAAAAAAAATTCTAATTATTTTTAGTATGCTGTGTATGAATAGGAATACATAACAAACATTTACTGGAGGTTTCTGAAATGTGGGTGCAAAAGTTGAAATATGCTTTGAAATAGAGTTTACAGGTCATTAACAGAAAATCAGGGACAAGTTTTACTGTATACTATACTTATTCTTATTAGTCTCTGCTCTAATTCATCCCAAAGATGTTCTATCAGCTTGAGGTCAGGGCTTTGTGTAGGCCAGTCAAGTTCCTCCACCCCAAACTTGCTCATCTATGACCTTATGGACCTTGCTTTGTGCACTGGTCATTTTGGAACCGGAAGGGGCCATCCTCAAACTGTTCCTACAAAGTTGGGAGCATGAAATTGTCCAAAATGTCTTGGTATGCTGATGCTTTAAGTGTTCCCTTCACTGGAACTAAGGAGCCAAGCCCAACCCCTGAAAAACAACCCTACACCATAATCGCCATCCACCAAACTTTACACTTGGCACAATGCAGTCAGGCAAGTACTGTTCTCCTGCAAACCCAGACACATCCATAAGATTGCCAGATAGAGAAGCATGAATCGTCACTCCAGAGAACACATTTCCACTACTCTAGAGTCCATTGGCAGCGTGCTTTACACCACTGCATCCGACGCTTTGCATTGCACTTGGTGATGTAAGGCTTGGATGCAGTTGCTCAGCTATGGAAATCCATTCCATAAAGCTCTCTATGCACTGTTGTTGTGCTAATCTGAAGGCCACACGAAGTTTAAAGGTTTTTAGCTATTGACTTTGCAGACAGTTGGTGATTTCTGCGCACTCTGCGCTTCAGCATGCGCTGACCCCGCTCTGTCATTTTACATGGGCTACCACTTCGTGGCTGAGTTGCTGTTGTTCCCAGTTGATTCCACTTTGTTATAATACCACAACAGTTGACCGTGGAATATTTAGTAGCAAGGAGCTCCTAACTCGACCCATTATATAAAGAAAGGGTAATCCTCCCCCTAACCCTAGCCCCAACCCTTACAGTGACCCTGATTAGCATCTTGTACAAGGACTACTATATATATTAAACAAACTGCTAATGTATTGAGGGTTTCAAAGGTCCAGTTTAGGAATATTTTTTTTCTTGTTCAATTTTTATTGAAAATAGTACATTATATCAACTTACAGATACAGTCAATGATATGAAACTGTTTTAAAGGTCTATAAAGATGACAAATAATTCATAGGGTGCTATGCAAATTAGTACAGTATAGGCTTATAATCATATTGTAGTACGTATCTGTTCAAGTAAAGAGACAATGAAAATGCAGGAAAAATGCAGTAAGGATTGCATCAGGATGGTTAATAAGAAAACATAAATTGGTCATAGGTATGGGAGGAAAGGGGGGAAATTGGGTTTAGAGGTGGGGGAGGATTCCAGTGTGTGTTTAGGAGAAGGTTGTGACGTGTTGGAGGATACTGTGTATTGCTCATGGCTCCAACAAGGAAGAATCAAAAGCAGGAGGATTCTTCCTTGTTGGAACCATGAACAACACTCCAAAAAGTAGGTTAGCCAAGGCTGTCACATTTTGGCGAATTTAGGCATCCAGTGTAGAAGTGTGGCTTCAATTTTGCCATGGATCATGACCTGTGCGACCCTATTTTTGGTTTCTACAAGAGTCCAGTGGACTTCCAGGCCTTTGCTACCATTTGTATAGCTGCGGTTATGACCTGCAGCAGTAGTTGGAATTATACGGTTGTGAGATCTGGAGGTCAGGAATATTCTTTTTATTATAATCACATGTTTAGATAGCAAAAAAGGTAGTAATTTAATAGTCCTAGTCCATGTTAGGATCCATTTCACAAATTTTACATAATAACCAACATGCGCTATCAAACTGTGCTAACCAGACTGGTATCCAAAGGACACCTCCACCTCTCCTAGTGGGTCACTCACTCACACACTGCTGCAGATATGACTCCTAATAGTCAAGATTGTGCTGGATGCATGGCTGACGCCTTCATGCTTTATTGGAAAACAACAGGAACACAGAGACAGAAAAACATCATATCCATGTAGCTCCACAAAAAAACACTTGTCATCAAGTACTACATATTTATTCTACTACTTCCCAACGGTCCTTTGACTAAGCTTAGGAGAATGTAATTAGAAAGTCAGAATACATTACACTTACTGGACATGTTGAAGGGTCTTGCTGGATCATAAGAGATCTATTACACAGATAACTGCTATCCAGAGCCTGTTCATCCACAATCAACCTAGACTGGAGCCCTGGGTTCAGTGGTTGTGCAGAGGGTTCCAGATACAACTTTCATGCTTCTTCAGTAAACCAGGGAGATAGTGTAATTGTTATAAGCGGTCCACTATTCATGCCAATTTCCATTTAGGAAACTGAAATTTTGCTGGAATCCATGGCAAAGAGGCTGAAAGAAGGATGGAGGAAATTTACTAAAACTGGTGCACACAGAATCTGGTGTAGGTGTACATAGTAACCAATCAGCTTTGGAGTTTTATTGTCAAAGCTTAATTGAACAAACTGAAGTTAGAAGCTGATTGATTACTATGCACAGCTGCATCAGATTCTGTGTGCACCAGTTTTAGTAAATCTCCCTGGATGCTTCTTTTAATGCACCACACTAAAACACAGAGGCATGAATGTTGCTTTTATACTCCCAAGCGTCCCTGTTTTTTGCATCCCTTCCAAAGAAGGGGGTGCAGAGATCAATTGAGGTATTCCCCCAGTCACTATATTGCATTTGCATCAAATAAAATGTATCCAATACCAATATTTCTCACATATATTTGCATCCAAGAGACAGTAACCAGTCCCTGGGCTTTGTTTTGTTGTTTTATTAGGGGAAATTAACTTGGATAGGGAAATAGAGATTAAGGGATGTGCATTTGGCTTGAATCTATGAAAGGGGGACACTTCCTTCCTACATACAAAGGAAGGTCCTGGAGTGTTCTTTTCTTGAAAGCTGGCAGTCGCTGCGGATCAGTAGCAACAGACCATCTTCCACCGGACTCCTCTGTCAGCCTGTCTCTCCCATATTTATGGGCCAGTCCACCACTCTTCCTGCTTACTGACTTCTGGAAGGTTCTATGGTCCTCCAGAGTCAGGAGGAGGCGATAGAGGCACAATCTGTTATGTCATCCAGCTGACCTGCAATAACCAGACCTCAATCACAGACTCACACAGTTACCATCAGTCATAGACAATTATTTTGCTTACAATACACTACACTATTCTAGTAGCACACTAGAGGATGCTACAGTTAGATCACAATTTATAGATAAATCATTTTCATAGCCAGCGGGTACAAGAAAATAACATTAGCAATTTAATGTGTTGTTCACTAATTATTTATTAATGATTACGAACTAAAAATCTGTGCAGTCTACAGCTACAGCGGTCACAGCTGTGCAGTGCCATGGTAAAACACAAGAAAGGCATGCATCAGAATAGAAAAAAGACAAGTAGCCCTTCTCATTGCCTTTCCGATCAATGAGCAGATGCAATTTTCCCTGACATACTTGAGAAGTAGACCTATTTTGAGAACCTGGAACATGTGTATGTTCCTTATTAAAATCATACCATTCTCATAAGTACTTGGGGCCTTGTTACCCTTCAATGCCAATAAAATCCAACTGTTTTTTTATTCCAATGTATATACTAGGAACCTGTTGAAAAACTATGAGATCAATTTAAAACAATTCCCCAGCGTATTTTTGAATTTATCAGTTAACAGTTAATTCATTAAAAGTAAGGTATATATAAAGCCAAAATCACGTAACAGTTCAACAGTTAATTTGTTAAAATTAAGGTATATCTAAAACCAAAATCTTTGTTTAGTTTTGTACAGAGTATGGAAGGGACAAAACCTCTGTCAGGTTTACCCTTAGCAGTCTGAGTCCCATTAGGGAGATTTTGCTTCACTTCCTGTCCCACAGACATATCTGGAAGACGAAAGAGGAAAATCCTCCCCATTGGATTGTTCCCTTTTCCTGTTCTGGTGACAACTCATTTCGGTTTACTCTCACTTTCAGTCTCAGTGACAATGGTCACTTGGACAAATGGAGAGAGTCAATTTCCCCTAATGAAGACACATATGCCAAAAAACTGAACCTATGGGCAAGTATTGCATATAATGCAATTAAAATAACTCACAAGGCTTAGTAAATTTACTAATACCTGGATTCTTCAATATCTGTCTCTAACCCAAACCTGGGCTTGTCTTGTGTGGCTTTAACATTGTGTGATACTAGGGTTGGTTGGCCATATGGGCGAGAGCTGGGTGGCACAAGACTTAGGACAGTGTTTCTCAAGCTCATTATCTCAGGTACCCCCAACAGGCCATGTCTTGGGAATTACCCTTAGAAAGAACAGCTTTCATAAATACCAACCCATTGACAATTATTTAAATCACCTTTGCAAGGTGAAGGAAAGCCTGAAAACAGGACCTCTTAGGGGAACTTTAGGACTGGGTTTGGAAACCATTGTCCTAGGGGAATAGTACATCTAAATCTGGCCCAGACTATGCCTATATATTATAACTGCATTTCCATTCTTGCACAAAACAATTTTTTGCAAACCTATAACTGGGGCTGCGATGCCCTGCTAATCATTTCAAAGTGGATTATTAGAATAAAGCTTAAGAGAATCAGAAAGAGGACAAGAGTGGAGTGTTTCCCATGCAATCCAATTCCTCATGTTCCTTTTCATAACATCAGTAGAGAGCGTGACCGATAAACTTGAAGAAAGCAATTTAGATCTCAGATAATGTAGAAAACACAGAGATATAAATGACTGTGATTTCCAGTCTGAGAAATAGCAGTGTTAGCAAATAGAGAAATGTTTAACACTTACCTGGACCAATCAGCATAGTGCAGAAACCTACTACTGGGGCCAACTATGCAAAAAAAATTGACCCTTAACACAGTAAATATTTTAATACAAATATTGATCTGGTGGATCAATGAAACACTCATTACATCTATAAACTCTTTTACAGCTTTTTTTAAAACCCAGCTTTAGCGCAAACATTTTTTTTTTTTAGTTTGGAATGAACTTGGTAAAGATTAAAATCATTTTGGAAATTTTAAAGCTCAACCCTGAGCATTCTGTAAATTAAAATGGGCTGCCCGTAGAAACTCAATAGTCTATAATGCAATGCTTTCAATATATGCAATGGTATCTACTCAGGCTCCTAGCCAATGATCCTTCAATTGACATTCCACGCCGCTCTGGACTTGAATTGCACTTATTAATCTAAAAACTGAGGCCTCTTCCTCTTCCTTTTGCTTACTACTTACTAGTCTGACCGCCATCCATTCAAATGTTTCTTAATGTACACCACTAGACACAGGGCTCTCCCAACTCATACTAACATACTGTATATTGTCTTTCTTGATTTGACTGGTTGCCCAAATGTTTGGACATTGTTCTTGCCAATCGCATTCTCACAATAATAAAAATATATAAAATGGATCTCCAGAGAATGTTTAAAATAGAAAAGCAGCTCATGCTGCATTACATACCTTCAGTTTGGAGCTGTCCAACACAGTACTTCTTTTTCGCCACAAGATTTCTTCAACTGCCTGTCATGAGAGAAGTATGGAGCTGCATTGATGGACTGCGTCTGAAAATGCTAGTTGCCTCGCCCTGTTTAGACAGGTGTCCACCACTGGAAGATTTGTCCTCACCTCTTGCTTTGGTGACTGTGAAAATATAAGTCTCAGAACCCACTGCTGCCACCAGATTGTGATGTCTCAGAACCCGCTACAGAAAAACAGTAAAATAATTTAAACTTCAAAATAAAAGGTACATAGCAAAAATTGCCTGGTCTATGTTTCCTGTTCAGAATACAGTTCACTTCAGGGTAAGTGTGATTCCGACAGAATCACTGGATCTTAGAATGGACTCTTAGCATTCTGCTAACACTTCGAACTGCAGATGCAGACATCTTCTTTGGTCCCTGAAGATGGCATTTACGGAAATGACATAACCAGGAAAAGGATCTGAGGAACGTTTTTAGATGTTTTATGATACTTCAACAGACACTCCCTTAGTGCCAGTTGTGAACTTCATACATTTTTCCAGATGACAAGGATTTACAATTTGACAACCAATGTATTATTACATAGAATTAAATCATGCTTTGATAGGAGTCACACATGATGTGGATCTTATGGATATTCTCCCTAGGAAATGTAATGTGACCAATTCAGCTGCTGCATATCATAGCTTAGGCATGTTCGGTATCAACTGATTGTTATTCTCTTATACATTAGTGTAGCCATGTTTTATTTTTGGCCAAGTAATGTCAGACTACATCTGGCCATACATGTACGCAATTCTTTAATTCAGACCTCGGGCTGAACAAAAGAAATCTAACAGTTTCCCTCATCCACTATAGCAGACTGGATGGACGATTTACCCCTCTACTGTGTATTGCAGCCTTTCTCAACCAGGGTGCCCAGGCACCCTCTGGTGCCTTCAGGCTTCTTAAGGGGTGCCTTGGCAAAATGCCCACAAATTGTATACAAGCCAGCAGGTGGATCAATCCTGCCTTTTAGTACACAAAGCCACAGGTTTTCATTGTGCACTGTTAAGACCTCCTAGCTGCCAGCATCCTAACAACCAAAGACATCATCAGTTTTTAAGGAGGAAATCAGGTGCATGCACCTCATCCTTGTTTGGCCCTCTCCTGCTCCTCTCCATCAGCACTGGGGTCACATTAGCAAAGTGAGGGAGAGAAAATGAGAGAGGCACACTGGCTATACTAGTCAGTACCAGTGTTTAAAGGTGTATTTGCTTTGGAAGAATAAATCACCTCAAATGTTGGGTGTACTGGATGTGTGTAGAATAGTTTTTTACATTTTAGATTGGGGTGCCTTGAGATTGTGCAGAATTTTAAAGGGTGCCTTGAGATTATCCTTAATTTTAAAGGGTGCCTTGACTGAAAAAAGGTTGAGAAATACTGGTGTATTGTATTTGAACAGCTGGCACCGCCGCCTGTCAGATTTTCTAAACAGTGCCTTCATTCAATTGGTTACAGGCATTGTTCGGCAGACAATTTTTCTGCTCCTTCACCAAAATCCAATTGAACAATTGCACTGCTGAAGGATTGGCTGAGGCAGCAACAAATGGCAGAAATTTGAGCAGTTTGTGGCTAGCTTTACCAATGTGTATTGCTGCTAGACTATTTTACAAACGATAATGATAGGGCTTTATTTAAAAGTCTCTGGATTTTTTGACCCAGATTGTTTTGGATTTTTTTGACCCTGCTAAGTCAATTAGCCATTGACAACCAGGTTGATTAACAGGTGGTGCAGATCTTGGGCTAAGCAGGGTTCATGATACTTTGTTTGTGTTAAATGTCTGAGCTGTGTTCTGGTGTTGGGCTGTTCAATCCCATCTGTGCACAGATTCCATATTTAATTCTAAACATTTTGCCGCAGACTTGTGAATTTTGTAGAAATGAGGATGGCGCTGTGTGCAACAAGACTCCCCCTTTATCTCCGCTCAGTTTGGGGTCATCAGTCATTATTGTCATCACAGTGACAACCATTACATTTTGAATCCCACACCACTTTTTGTGATGACAGTCACCAGGACAAACAGGGCAGACAAATTTTGCCTACCGGAAGACACACAGCAAAAAAAAAACTAAATCTCTCTAAATCAGTCTATCCAAACTAAAAAAAAAAAAGTTTTAGTTAAAAGGTAGAGAATCACTGTAAGAACATAAGTTTTATTAGGATAGGCCTTATTGATGGCTATTACATTGAATCACTCAGAGGTGTCAGGCTGCTTTAATGAGTGCTTAAAGAAAGGTCCACAAGACTGGAAATGATGGTTACCCAGCAAATTAAACTGTGCATTCTATAGCTCAGCCGTATGCCTGTCTGTAGTATTGGATATTATTGAAGAACCAGTTATATGAAACTCTCTTGTGCTCTATTATTTTGCTGAAACTTTTCTAAATAAAGGTGGTTTTAATGATTGAAAACTTCTGCTGTCTTTTTTTAATTGTATGTTTTCTGCCGTGTTCTGATATTTACAAATGGCAGATTCTGTTGCTTTTTGCAGATTGCCTTTTCTGGTAAAAGTAGGTACAATATACAGTGCCTTGAAAAAGCATTCATCCTTTGAAATTGTCCACATTTTGTCATGTTACAACCAAAAACGTAAATGTATATTATTGGGTATTTTATGTGATAGACCAACACAAAGTGGCACATAATTGTGAAGTGGATATAGATAAAAAAATAACCCCCTATGGGACTTTCATGCAGTGAACACATGTACTCAAAAGAACTCTTTTAGTCATTTACTTTATTACTTGAAGGTATTGGTAAGAAGTACATTATCTTTAAAAACATTAGCTCTGATTACTGTTGCAAGGATATGTTCCTTCACATTACAGCAAAACAGCATTCCCAAAAATGACTGCAACGCGTTTCAATCATTTCACTTTTTGATCTTCTTCAGGGGCATAAATACAAGAAGAATTTCTAGATAGAAATATTTGAAATTAGTAATAATTTTGCATATAAAAAAATGTTTATCGTTAACATTCATATAATTGCCATTTTGATACTTACAATGGAATTGCGCAATCAATATTAATCAGAGCGATCATAAAATCCTGATATCCAAGATGAGGCTGCATAGTCCAAGATTCAATGGTGTGAACCCTCAGAAGGGCAAGGGTGGTCAAATATCCATCTCATAGTACTGACAGCAAAAGGAGAACACCAAACCACCCTCCATATCCCCCTATAATCATAAAAAATATTCAGAAGACTTAAAAACTGGTATTCTAGTTAATGTATGGAAAAATGCTAACCGTATTTAGGGCAAAACCAATGAACACAGTGAACTGAGCTATTCCTTGTTCTATGGTGAAGATGTCACAAGTCCCAATGGACCAAGGGTTATGTCCAATTTTTTTTATCTATAATAGAAATCAAAGGCTATAGAAATACTATCACAACCACCTATAGCAGTACATAGATCCCTTCACTAGGGCAACCAACCACAATGCTTACCAAACTATAAAGATGTAAAGATGTCAGAGATCCCAATGGACCAAAAAGCTGTATCCAGCTATTTTAGCTCAGCCGTATACCTGTCTGTTGTACTGGATATTATTGAAGAACCAGTTAATTGAAACTCTCTTGTGCTCTATTATTTTGCTGAAACTTTCTAAATAAAGGTGGTTTTAATGATTGAAAACTTCTGCTGTCTTTCTTTTAATTGTATGTTTTCTGCCATGTTCTGATATTAATGGCAGATTCTGTTGCTTTCTGCAGATTGCCTTTTCTGGTAAATGTAGATATAATATACAGTGCCTTGAAAAAGCATTCACCCCTTGAAATTATACACATTTTGTCATGTTACAACCAAAAGCATAAATATATTTTATTGGGATTTTATGTGATAGACCAACACAAAGTGGTATATAATTTTGAAGTGGAAGGAAAATGATAAATGGTTTTCAAAATGTTTTACAGATAAATATCTGAAAGTGTGGCGTGCATTTGTATTCAGCCTCTATTAGTCAATACTTTGTAGAACCACCTTTCTCTGCAATTACAGCTGCAGGTGTTCTGGGGGATGTCTCTACCAGCTTTGCACATCTACAGGGACATTTTTGCCCATTCTTCTATGCAAAATAGCTCAAGCTCTGTTAGATTGGAAGGACAGTGTCTGTAAACAGCAATTTTCAAGTCTTGCCACAGTTTCTTAATTGGATATTGATCTGGACTTTGACTGGGCCATTCTAGCACATTAATATGCTTTGATCTAAACCATTCCATTGTAGCTCTGGCTGTATTTTTATGGTTGTTGTCCTTCTGGAAGGTGACCTCCGCCCCAGTCTCAAGTCTTTTGCGGACTCTAACAGGTTTTCTTCTAAGATTGCCCTGTATTTGGCTCCATCCATCTTCCCATCAACTCTGACCAGCTACACTGTCCCTGCTGAAGAAAAGTATCCTCACAACATGATGTTGCCAACACCATGTTTCACGGTGGGGATGGTGTGTCCAGGGTGATGTGCAATGTTAGTTTTCCGCCACACATTGCGTTTTGCTTTTAGGCCAGAAAGTTCAATTTTGGTCTCATCTGACCAGAGCACATTCTTCCACATGTTTGCTGTCTCCCCCACATGGCTTCTTGCAATCTGCAGATGGGAATTCTTATAGCTTTCTTTCAACAATGGCTTTCTTGTCACTCTTCTATAAAGGCCAGATTTGTGCAGTGCACAACTAAGAGTTGTCCTGTAAACAGATTCTCCCACCTGAGCTGTGGATCTCTGCAGCTCCTCCAGAGTTACCATATGCTGCTTTTCTGATTAATGCTCTCTTTGCCCGGAACAGCTGTATTAATACTGAGATTAAATGACACACAGGTGGACTCTATTTACTAATTAGGTGACTTCTGAAGGCAGTTGGTTCTGCAGATTTTAGTTAGGGGTATCAGAGTAAAAGGGGCTGAATACAAATGCACGCTACACTTTTTAAATATTTATTTGTAAAAGAATTTGAAAACCATTTATCATTTTCTTTCCACTTCACAATTATGTGCCACTTAAAATTCAAATAAAATACATTTATGTTTTTTGTTGTAACATGACAAAATGTGGAAAATTTGAAGGGGTATGAATACTTTTTCAAGGCACTGTACTGCAGACATAACATACTGTGGGAACAATAAGGGATGTATTCAGACATTGTGCTGCACTAGGATTGATAGAATTGGGACCCCCTTTTGCTATTTGCTGTTCAGACCACTAAACAAGAGAAAGGAGAACTGTTTTCTAAACTATAAAGAGCCTTGTCACTCATTTCAACATTTCATGCACTCCTCCTTTCAGTTATCTTCTTGAACAAATGTGTAGAAGTAGCCAAATGCGGGTAATATTATTGGGGAAAATATATCACAAGCAATTGGCAGAACATACTGCAGAAATCCCCATAATTCAGACTGGCCAAATAGCCCCCTTGGCAAGTGGGGCAAACTGAAAAACGGTATACGTATAAGACCTATGCAAACTCCATGCACAGGAGACAATTGCCTTAGGTGATCTACGGTATACATCAAGATATGTCAGCAAAATGTTCTACTTTGCATGCAGTCAACCAGTTCTTTGCAAGAAAACCAGTTCTTCTTTGCAAGACAATGACATTTAGGGGTTAATTTACTAAAATTGGAGAGTGCAAAATCTGGCACAGCTGTGCAGGGTAGCCAATGAGCATCTAGCTTGTTCAATTAAAGTGTTTGTAAACATCAAACATGAAATATGAATAAGGCATATCCCTCTATAATGTGCACTTGTCTCAATCCAGAGCACTAAGTGTCATTTCTGTCTGCTGCTTTGTTCCTCTGCCATAAGCATGAGTCACTTCTGACAACTTTTCCTGACACCAAAGAAGAAAAATGGTGACAGGGGAGGGATCTCCAGCACACTGGCAGCCTCAGCTCTGTTCCTGTGTGCTGTGTGGAGGGGTTGTCTCTTCCCTCCAATCAGCTCTCAAAGCTCCCATGACTGATGTAATTCCAACTCTCCGCCCCCTGCTTTTCAGAAATAAGAGATCCTGTGTAAATTCTGCACTTTGAATGGATGTAGGCA
The DNA here is from genome assembly GCF_062004578.1 of Staurois parvus. Lineage (NCBI taxonomy): Eukaryota > Metazoa > Chordata > Amphibia > Anura > Ranidae > Staurois > Staurois parvus. The sequence goes on along the minus strand of NW_028318089.1, from coordinate 3,273,308 downwards.
GAGCCACTGCTAGACTATGTTGCGCCGTGGGCAAGACCAGCTACTTGCACCCCAATCTCCCCCAAAAAAATAAATCTTCACCTAAAAGTTCTACTTAACCTCCCCAGCACACATCCTCTTTCCCCTCAAATTTCTCACCTTAGCACAAATCCTCTCCCCCAAATCCACTTTCCTAGCATAAATCCCCCCAATCCCACCTTCTAGCACAACCCCCTCCATATTACCCTTTCCAGCACAAATCCTCTATCCTAACACAAATCCCCCCTCCTAGCACATCCACTCCTAGCACAATCCCTCCCCAAAGGCCCTCCTCCTAGCACACCCTCTCAATCCTCCCTCCTAGCACAAATCCTCCCAATCCTCTCTTCTAGCACAACCCCCCGCCCAATCTTTTCTCCTAGCACAAATTCCCCCAACCCCCCCCTCCTAACACAAATCCCCCCAATCCTCTCTCCTAACACAACCGGGGGGGGGGGGTTTGGGGATCTGTGTTAGGAAAGGGGATGGGGGGGCAATCCCCTTTCCTAACACAGATCCCCCAATACCCTCTCCTAGCACAAAACCTACCCCCTTATCCCTCTTCTAGCACAAATCTCCACAATCCCCTCTCCCAGCATCACTCCTCTTCCTTTTAATACCCCCACCTATGACAAATTCTCCCAAATCCCACCTCTAGCTAAAGCCCCTCCAAATTACCCTTCCCAGCATAAAATCCTCCCACCTTGCCCAAATCCTCCCAAAGCCCATCCCAGCACCCCCCTAATTCCGCCCATAGCATAGAGTAGGGAAACCAGCAGATGTGGCTGTTCCCCTAGGCAGCAGTGCGCCCTAGGTGGCTGCCTAGTCTGCCTAGTAGCAGCATTGGTCCTGGATGTAGGGGAAAGACAGCTGTAGATAGACAGGTACAACTTATGTAGGAAGATTTATTTCATTTCTGTGTATCATCTGAGGCCAGTCACTTCACTAGGAATATGTAAGGCTTTTCACTCTCCAGTTTTGGTAAACTAACCCTTTAGTGTTATTTTTTAATTTATTATTATTACTATTATTATTATTACTATTATTATTATTATTAATGTTCTCAGAAAAAATGTTCACAAAAATAGGCAACAGCATATTACATCATGCAATGCCCTAGTGTGATACATTTATTAGCCTCCCCTGTAAATTTCATTGGATTGACCTCTATCAAATCAACTGTCACCAACAAAAAAAACATAAAAAAAGGAAAAGTCATTGACGTTTTAAAGGGTTTATGCTCAGCTGTATTATGTGTGTTTGTGCATGTGCGTGCGTGCGTGTGTGTAAAACAATGTGTGTGTCTATATCACATATGCCTGTTTTAAAACTATGTGGGTGTATTTAGAGCACTGTCTGTCTGTGTAGCTGAATATTTATAGCTGTGTGGGTGTCTGTCCTTCTGCTGCAACTCAGTTATAGTGGCTATGTGTGACTGGTAGAAGGATTTCTTTGTGTTTGTGTGCAGTATTATGCATCTGAGGACAGACACCCGAGGAAATGAAACATACAAAAGTCCATACCAGAGGCAGACTGACCATTTGGAAACTTGGGCACTGCCCGAGGGCCTGGGGTCAGTAGGGGGTCCCATGAGATGCCCCTGGTACCTTTTTCATAGGCTTTTTTGAGTTTGGGCAAGGACACAGGGGCCCCATGATCCCCTATTGCCCGGGGGCCCCATGGGTTGTCAGTCTGCCCCTGGTCCATACACAGAATGAATGTTGGCCAGTTCCTGATGAGCCAACTGAAATTCCAGCCAAGGATGGCTCTGACAGCACCCTCACACCTGACATTCCTTCAGCTGAAGATCAGATTGATGCCTGAACAGCAGCTACATCCAATCAGATCCAACCATTTTTTGTGTATTCTGACTGCCACAGGCACTGGCTGTCAGTATACAATAGCCATATTGCAGTTTGAAGTCACCCTCCATGGTAAAGCCCTGTGGGTGGGGTGAAGCGTGTTGAGGCGTGGCTGTGGATGAAGTTGGTTGAGGCTGCTTTCACTTGTTTAATAATGGCTTTGCTAGGTGTGCAGTGTTTGGGACCTTTCTCTATGCCACAGGTGTCAAACCGGTGGCCCTCTAGCTGTTGCCAAACTACAAGTCCCATGAGGCATTGCAAGATTGACAGTTACAAGCATGACTCCCAAACGATGTGACTTGTAGTTTCGCAACAGCTGGAGGGCCGCCAGTTTGACACCCCTGCTCTATGCATATCCACAGTTATAAGAAAAATTTTAAAACCATATTTGACAGTAAAAATTACAAAACCAAATAAAAATGTGTGTCACCCTCCTTAGATATAGATATATGCACAAGGCAGAAACATCTTGTGTGGTTTTGGATCCTCATCATTACCAGGATCTCATCGAAAGGATCTTGATGTCCCCCTCACCTATGAACTGTGAGCAGCAAATGGGTGTAAGGTAATGTAGCACTATCCCCTTAGGAACTGCAAAGATTTCAGGTCCCCCTATAGTCCTGCATAGCCAGGCAACAAGCATCTTCACACAGGCTTGCATCCAAAGTCAGAGATCAGTTCTTAAGCTTTGTTTTTGGTTTTTTTATTAGGAGATTTGAACTGGGATAGGGTTAGGGGTGTACAGGATGCCCAAGGGAACTGATGAACTGAGGACAACCTCTTGGAACTATTTACAAGCCTTCACACGTAGCACAGTCTCTATTGGGGAGCTAGCTAGCATCTCCTAATGTACCACCCCATGTCCTAGATGGACTCCTCTTCCTTCACCCAGCAATCTGGAGGTATCCCTGAGCAGGGGATCCGATGCCTGTCACTTTAGGAAATTGGTCGTCCAAGGGAGGTGGCGAATTTGATTTACCACCAGAGTGCTCCTTCCCCTATCTGCCCAGGGGGCGCAAGAATACTAACTCAGATCATCTCCTGTACCGCTGATGGGTTGGTGGCTGCTACCAGGACTCTTAGATGGGCTTTCCTGCTGCACAGGTGGTCCTCATTCTGGAGGCCAGTGAAGCCCTGAGCTTTCCTCCTTCCTTCCCCTGGCCTGCAGGGAGGCCCATCCCACTGGGCCTCCTTGCAGCCTCCTGCATCTTCCTCTCACTACATCTTCCACTCAACCTCTCTCCCAACATCTCCCCCTGCAGCTGTGTAAGCTCGGTAACTATCAAAGGATGTCCCAGCCCCTTTCCAAGCCTCCAGTTGGGAATTGGCTCAGATTCTCCAAGAGTCCAGGCCAGCCACTCCTCAGATCCGCCTACTGCTTCTAGACCTTTCTCCAAAGATCTAGAGCGAGGTGAAATTCCAGAGGGCTGGTCTGCAGAGCCTTTCAACTCCTGACCCAAATTTAACCTTCTGACTATTGCACCTGAGCTGCTACTCAGCCCCTGACTGTCAATCAGGTCTCTAGCTCCCCCTAGCTAACTAGGAGGGTGCTATAGTAAGTATATTATATTGCAGGAGATAAGCAACAATAGGATGAAAAAAGGTAAAAATAATAATTTCTGGCAAAAAAATAAGGCAATTGTTTATGATACATAGAACCTTAGCAAACAAATGTCCACATAAGGTTTACAGATGTCATATTTGTCCTCCATGACAATAAAAGACCCATGGATGGATGTAATTGGACTTGCATTTGCCTATATAGACCCACCCCTGGGCCAATCAGTAAAATCATGACATGACAAAGAACAGACCCACAGGGGAACAGATATAGGTGGACTCAAATCCCCATATAGGGAGGTATTACTGTCCATTTTGATCCATTCAACCACAAATAAAAAAACACACAGCGGAAGGGGCCTATACTCACCTGTCCACATTTCCAGCAGATTCTTGCTGGAGTCACACAGCTCCTGCAGCAAGCTGTGACGAAGTCATATTCATTCTAATGGAGAGTCCATCAATTATGTATCCCAAGGATGTTGTCAGGGAAATCGTGCGTGTGTTCGAAGATATGTGCATAATACTTCTCTAGTGACAACTAGATATAAACATACTACTTCTCGAGTGACAGCTTTCACACATGTACACGTGCATTAGCCTGAGCTAGCATGAATACCTGGAACCCACTTGGCTATTTAAAGCAGCTCCAAAGATCAGAGGGTTGCTGAGTGGTCATTATCTTCTACCTGATCTTGTGCTTGCTTCTGTGTTACCTGGCCTGTTTGACTCTGCTTGTTGCTGATGTTCCATTGCTGACTCTGGCTAATGCTTGGACTCTGCCTTCTGCCTGCTGTGTTGGTACCTTCTCTGCTCACCCGATACTGACCCCAGCTTGGCTCTGACTCTGCTTGTTCCTGATGTTCCATTGCTGACTCTAGCTAATGGTCTGGCTATGCCTTCTGTCTGCTGTGTTGGTACCTTCTCTGCTCACCCGATACTGACCCCAGCTTGGCTCTGACTCTTCTTGTTCCTGATGTTCCATTGCTGACTCTAGCTAATGGTCTGGCTTAGCCTTCTGCCTGCTGTGTTGGTACCTTCTCTGCTCACCCGATACTGACCCCAGCTTGGCTCTGACTCTGCTTGTTCCTGATGTTCCATTGCTGACTCTAGCTAATGGTCTGGCTATGCCTTCTGCCTGCTGTGTTGGTACCTTCTCTGCTCACCCGATACTGACCCCAACTTGGCTCTGACTCTGCTTGTTCCTGATATTCCATTGCTGACTCTGGCTAATGATCTGACTCTGCCTTCTGCCTGCTGTGTTGATAGAATGTCTGCTCACCCGATACTGACCCCAGCTTGGCTTTGACTCTGCTTGTTCCTGATGTTCCATTGCTGACTCTGGCTAATGATCTGACTCTGACTCTGCCTTCTGCCTGCTGTATTGGTACCTTCTCTGCTCGCCCAATACTGACCCCAGCTTGGCTCAGACTCTGCTTGTTCCTGATATTCCATTGCTGACTCTGGCTAATGATCTGACTCTGACTCTGCCTTCTGCCTTCTGTGTTGGTACCATTTCTGCTCACCTGATACTCACCCTAGCATGGCTCTGACTCTGCTTGTCCCTGATGTTCCATTGCTGACTCTGCCTAATGATTGGATTCTGCCTTCTGTGTTGGTACCTTCTCTGCTCACCCAATACTCACCCCACCTTGCCTCTGACTCTGCTTGTTCCTGATATTCCATTGCTGACTCTGGCTAATGATCTGACTATGCCTTCTGCCTGCTGTTTCGGTACCTTCTCTGCTTGCCCGATACCGACTTCAGCTTGGCTCTGACTCTGCTTTGGTTCCCAATTCTGCAATTCTGCTGCCCAGATGATACTGACTGTTGCCTGCCTGACCACCCTAGATCCTGCATCCGCTTGCTTGCCATCTTGCTTGCTGCCTGTTGTTCTGCACCTGCTACAAGTGCGTCCGCATCTACTACAGTGGCCTGCTTAGCAGCCCTCTTGCTGCCTACTGTTCTGCATCCCCTACTGTGTCTTCACATCAGCTTGCTCACCAGTCTGTCTGCTGTTCGGCACCTGCTGCAAGAATCTTCTGACCTGGGTCTCCTAAAAGGCACCCGTGCCACTCCATGCCCTGTTATATCCTGAGAAACAGGAGGTGTAAGGGAAAACCCTCTCGTCAGCTCGGCCTCGACCAGTACGTGACAGATGGACAGCCTCTCAATAGGAATCAGTTGGACTTTTACAGGCATGTGCAGAATTGTGAGTCTAACCAAGAGAGTTTGCCTTGCAGTTTATTATGAAAGGCACAGCATGGATATACCAGGAGCATGGATAGGTCTTAGGGGTTGGAGAGGGCAATTTATAACCGAACTTCAGACAAACATTTTCATCATACAGATATGTTCCTCAATAGCCATAAAGAATTTATATCCACTTTGTGTGCACCAAATGCCTTTGCAAATTCACATACTACCATATAAAAGTAGCAGTGAAATCACTATGCTGTACATGGGCTGTGCAGAAAACAGAACTGTGGGAGGGACCCAGCAGGCTTCCTGCAGAAAACTACAGAAGGGGGCGGAGACAGGCCACAAGAAGAGACGACAGCAGTGACCAGTCTTTATTACAGGAAGCTTCTGCATAGAGGAAAATTTTAACACTCAATTAATACTCAGATCTGGAAGAAATACACAAACACACCACTATTCACATAAAAATACAAAGGATTCTTGTATTTAGATAATATTTGCTTATCCTGGAGTTCAGTTTTAATTGCTTCATTGTCACCCTATAGTAGAAATGCTGCTACAGAGCGGCACGGGTGCGCAAAATCACGTATATATATGTGATTTTGCATTTCCGGGTAGAGGGCTATTCGCAGCCTCAGTTGTCAATCACCGGGTCCCGGTGATTTCTCGCTGGCACCCGATGATCGCCGAGTATCTCCGACAGGGGAGAGACCTGTGTATAAACAACACAGACCTCTCCCCTGTCAGCTCCTGCACACTGCTTTGTATGGCTCTGCATAGCAGAGCCATAAAAAGCAGGTGCTTACAGTGTAAAGCACTACACAGCACACAGTGAAACAGCACACAGTTAACCCTTTGATCACCCCACATGTTAACCCCTTCCTGCCCAGTGCCATTAGTACAGTGTCAGTGCTTTTTATTAGCACTGATCACTGTATTGGTGTCACTGGGGATGTCAGTGACACCAAGTCAGTTCCCCCCAGTGTCAGAATGCCCGCCACAGTCCCACTAGTTCCCACTGATCGCCGCCATTACTAGTTTAAAAAAAAATCCAACATATATACAGCCATTTGTAGACGCTATAACTTTCACATAAATTAATTAATTTACACGTATTGGGATTTTTTTTTTTAGCAAAGACAGAATACATTTTGACGTAAATTTATGACGAAATTAGATTTTTTAAATTTTTTTACTGGACATGTTTGATAGCAAAAAGTCAAAATGATTGTTTTTTCTCAAAATTGTTGGTCTTTCTTTTTTTACAGCGCAAAAAATAAAAACCGCCCAGGCGATCAAATACCATCGAAAAAAGCTCTATTTGTGGAAAAAAATAGGATGTCAATTTCATCTGGATGCAGCGTTGCACGACCGCACAATTGTCAGTTAAAGTAACGCAGCGCCGTATCGCAAAAAATGGCCTGGTCAGGAAGGGGGGGGGGGGGTAAATCCTCTGGAGGGCAACTGGTTAAAGAGTAACTTGGAAAAAAATACAGTTGTCCTTTAATTTAAAAAAAAAGCACAATCTTTGTACAGCCTTGGTAACAACAGTGCAGCATCTGTCACATGAAATAAGACTGAAGCCTTGAATCGGATGCTTTCTTTTCATTCTTTCTCTTTTAAACTATGGCTTAAGTGAGGTGTAGTTGCCAGCAAGATATTTATAGAATATCAAAGTGCTATGATAGGGAAGCCAGAGGGTGACTATAAAGGTTGTTCTAAGTGTAATAAGTGGTTGTCCACTTAAGACTGTGGCAAAAGGTCACCGGCAGAGAAATTATAGACACGAGGAAGGAGAAAGGACACAGCCTGGGAGAAAGTGGTCAAAAGAAGTCATGAGTGAGCAACTAATAAGGCAGCATAAATACCATGATGGCGGGGAACTTTCAGTAAGAGGTTTTCAGCAGTAGACCAGAATACTGTTTTTCTGCTATAAGTAATTATGTAAAAGTGCTTCTGTAAATAACAAAGTTCATATAATAGATATTGGGTGCTGGAGGAAGGAAGCATACAGAAGCTTTTCTGGTTTGGTTCATCCAAAGTACATATCAAGTTCTCTGTTTTCTTTAGTTTTAAAGCCTAGCTCCAGCTAAAAAATCTAGCTTATTATTTCTACAGTATGTGAAATGTTTCCACTCTGACCTATACCTGGTGTCTGATGTGTGTGTGATAGTGCTGGATAGATAGAAGCGAGGCCTGATTCTGATGGATAATTGAATGCATCTTCCTTCAAAGGAGCTGATACAGTGGAGGAAAGAAGTATTTGATCCCCTGCTGATTTGGAATGTTTGCCCACTCACAAAGAAATGATCAGCCTAAAAATCGAATGGTAGGTGCCAGGGGCGGACTGACCATTCGAACACTTGGGCCCGGGGTCAGTAGGGGGCCCCATGAAATGCCCCTGTTACCTTTTTTAGGTGGGCTTTGAGTGTAGGCAAGGACACAGGGGCCCCATGATCCCCTATTGCCCGGGGGCCTCATGAGTTGTCAGTCCACCTCTGGTAGGTGTATTGTAACACTGAGAGACAGAATAGCAACAAAAAATTTAAAAGAAATGCATTTCTAACAAATTATGCACTGATTTGCATGTTCATGAGGGAAATGAGTATTTGATCCCCTTCACAAAACATGACTTAGTACTTGGTGGCAGTGTTGGCAATCACAGAGGTCAGACGTTTCCTGTAGTTGGCTACCAGGCTTGCACACATCTCAGGAGGGATTTTGGCCCACTCCTCTTGGCAGATCCTCTCCAAGTCATTAAGATTTGGTGGCTGACGTTCGGTAACTCGAACTTTCAGCTCCTTCCACAGATTTTCAATCAGATTAAGGTCTGGATACTGGCTAGGCCACTCCAAGATCTTAATGTGCTTCTTCTTGAGCCACTCCTTTATTGCCTTGGCCATGTGTTTTGGGTCATTGTCATGCTGAAACACCCATCCACGACCTATTTTCAATGCCCTGGCTGAGGGAAGAAGGTTCTCACCCAAGATTTGATGGTATCGTCCCTTTGATGCAGTGCAGTTGTCCTGTCCCCTTAGCAGAAAAACACCCCCAAAGCAGAATGTTTGCACCACCATGTTTGACAGTTGGGATGGTGTTCTTGGGGTCAAAGGCAACATTCCTCCTCCTCCAAACATAATGAGTTGAGTTGATGCCAAAGCGCTCAATTTTGGTCTCATCTGACCACAACACTTTCAACCAGTCCTCCTCTGCATCATTCAGATGTTCAGTGGCAATCTTCAAACAGACCTGGACATGTGCTTTGCTGAGCAGAGGGACCTTGCGGACACTGCAGGATTTCAATCCTTATCGGCGTAATGTGTTACCAATTGTTTTCTTGGTGACTGTGGTCCCAGCTGCCTGAAGATCATTTACAAGTTCCTCACGTGTAGTTCTGGGATGATTCTTCACTGTTTTCATAATCATTGACACTCCATGAGGTGAGATCTTGCAAGGTGCACCAGACCTAGGGAGACTGACAGTTGTTTTGTGTTTCTTCCATTTGCGAATGATTGCACCAACTGTTGTCACCTTCTCACCAAGCTGCTTGGCAATAGTTTAGTAACCCAGTCCAGCCTTGTGTAGGTCTATAATCTTGTCCCTGGACAACTCTTTGGTCTTTGCCATGGTGGAGAGTTTGGAATCTGATTGTTTGATTGCTCCCGTGGACAGGTGTCTTTTATACAGGTAACAAAATGAGATTAGAAGCACTCTTTTTAGGAGACTGCTTCTAATCTCAGCTTGTTACCTGTATGAAAGACACCTGGTAGCCAGAAATCCTGCTGAATGATGGGGATCAAATACTTATTTCCCTCATGAACATGCAAATCAGTGCATAATTTGTTAGACATGCATTTCTTTTGAATTTGTGTTGCTATTCTGTCTCTCAGTGTTACATTACACCTACCATTCGATTTTTAGACTGATCATTTCTATGTGAGTGGGCAAACATTCAAAATCAGCAGGGGATCAAATACTTATTTCTTTCACTTTACATAATGAAGGTATAGTGTATGTGGACCTTGTTCTGGTTCAAGGCTGCTATCTCTCTGATCGCAAAAACTGTACTCTGGGGTGGGTACTGAGGAGCACCTACAAAAGTTAATATCACTCAGATGTCTTTTTTAAATGCTTATTGGCTAAGAGCATCGAGTATAGTCAACGTGTTTCGGGGGAAAGCCCTCCCTGTTTCTCAGGGCTGGAACAGTGGATATATCTAGAACCATGATGAGATGCAATAGAGGATCTATGTTAGGGCTTAATAAAGACTTAAAGTGTTCCTAAACCCACAACAGTAAAATCAGTCTGTATATGCAGTAAAGCATGCTTGTTATACTCAAATTTGTTACATTTTTTGTGTATATGTTATATATTTAATATTGTTTATTTAAATATCATTTTAGGCCTCTAGATTTCCTAAAACCCCCCAAAATATTATATATTTTCTGAAAGCAGACACCCTAGAGAATTTAACCTTTGTAGTTCCAATTTTTTTTTAAAATAAGAAGACATAGAAGGTTTTCTACCGACATATAGGTTCCAATCAGCCACTAGACTACAGCGGTGTAATAAGTGAGCATATCAAGGTTATCACCATCAAGCAATGTCAGTAACATTGGTGGAATCGAGACCTCAAAGGGCCCAAGAAGTAATTTTTTGGCACACAAATGCAATAAATGATCCAATTGGGTAAGGGGTATGAGGACAGATCCTTAGGAGATCATTGTTGAGAAGAAGAGGAAATAGAGTTGTAGGTTACAATGCAGAAGCTCTAATACTGTATATTAATTATTATTATATGCAGTAAAGCATGCTTGTTATACTTACTGTGGAACCTAAGGGGTTAATCCTCTGCATTGTGTAAAATGGCCGTTTAATCATGTTTTCTCTGCCCCTCCTCTTGTTCAAATGTCCACCTGATAAGACAGGCTGAACCTGTAGTCACATGCACATTCTCAGTTTAGTGTGTATTGCTAGAGAGGTTTTATTTTCCTCTCGAAAGAATGCATGTGATCAGCACAGGGCCAATCAGCACTGTTCAGACAGAGGGTCCGGGGTTTTGCATCCTCCTAGAGCAAAAAGAAAACTCCTCCTACAAGCTTTAACCAGTGCTCGGCTGAAGTCACAAAACTGCTCTAACTGCTGATGATAAAAGGTATTTAGCAGGTTATATTTACTAAAATAATTGCATTTCCATGTTGTGTACTGTGGAAGACCAGATATAGTGAATGCAGGGTCCTGAGTTTAGTAACACTTTAACAACACTATGAACTGCTGGTGAAACGTGTTGGCCGTGTCTCGACATGTCTCGATCATATGAAGCCAGCATAATGTGGATGCATTTTGCAGCCGATTTCAAAACCCTTTTCGTATTGTATTAGAACAAAAAATATTCCTCACAACTGTGATAAACCGCAACACAATCCTAAAGACTCCAGTTTTTGTTTCCAAGCAATGGCATTGACCTAAACTTATAGATGACGAATCTCGCAAAGATGCAATAATGTATGAAGTGCACCACATCCCAAAACGTATTAGTGAACCCAAAACGAAAAAAAGGAAAAAGTGAGATTTATCAGGTGCCCAAACTCTCAAGAAATAAGTTACACACATAAATTTATTAAAAATATAATTTAATTGTATACAAAATGGTTTGTAGCCCTACGCCTGCAGGGGCCACTTGATAATGCTTGTCCCATGGTGTATTTAGGTTTCGTGCTGCCCTAGGCAACACAAAAATTGGCTCTCCCCCCTACGGAGAGATCCTGACACCAACCAGCACCCCCCTCCCCCACAAAGAAAGCCTTACAATGACCAACAACACACCATCAAGCGGCCTGCAGCATCTCTCAGATCCCACCTGGTCCCCATGCTGCGTGTGTCCCTTCTTCCATCCATTTCTTTGGGGGGCAACGCTGCCCCCCTGAAAAATTCTGCTGCCCCCCCCCCCTAAAAAATGCCTTGTTTTCCTTGTAGTAAACATGCCCCTGCCCGGGTGGTTGTCCTCACCATGCCAGCCTCCCGACACCATCGACACTCTGGATCACACATATTTCAACAGTATAGAATAATAATGCAAGAGACACAATTCTTTAGTAACACCTCTATATTAGACTTATTCAAAAGATAAGGCTACAGGAATAATGGGTTTAGAATATACAACCCTAGCTAACCGCTTCCCGGCCGCCCTATAGCAGAACTACTGCTACAGGGCAGCAGGGCTGCGCAAAATCACGTATATATACATGATTTTGTATTCCAGGTAGCCCCGCCCTACTCACATCGCCATTGGCGGCTACAGCTGTCGATCACCGCGTCCTGGTTGGAAATTCCCCACTGGCATCCGGCAATTGCCGAGGAACACTGCCAGAGGAGAGGTCTGTATGTAAACAATACAGATCTCTCCGCTGTCAGCACCAGCACACTGCTTTGTATGGCTCTGCACAGCAGAGCCATGCAAAGTAGTGTGCTTACATAGTAAAGCACACACAGACAACACAGTAAAACAGCACACAGTTAACCTTTTGATCACCCTAGATGTTAACCCCTTCCAGCCTAGTGTCATTAGTACAGTGTTAGTGCTTTTTATTAGCACTGATCACTATATTAGTGTCATTGGGATGACAGTGGCAGTTAGTCAGTTCCCAGTCAGTGTCAGAATTCCCACCACAGTCCCGCTATGAGTTGCTGATCATCACCATTACTAGCATAAAAAAAATTAATAATAAATTACAGTATATATACCACAATTTGTAGACGCTATAACTTTCACGTAAACCAATTAATTTACATGTCTTGGAATTTTTTCAAGACATGTAGCAGAATACATTTTGCCCTAAATGTATGACGAAATTTGATTTTTTTATTTTTTTGATGGACATGTTTTATAGCAAAAAGTCAAAAATATTGTTTTTTTTCAAAATTGTTGGTATTTTTTTGTTTATAGCACAAAAAATAAAAAACACAGAGGTGATCAAATACCACCAAAAGAAAGCTCCATTTGTGGGAAAAAAAGGACGTACATTTCATTTGGGTGCAACATTGCATGACCGTGCAATTGTCAGTTAAAGTAACGCAGTGCGCATCACAAAAAATGGGCAGGAAGTGGGGTAAATCCTCTGGAGAGCAAGTGGTTAACACATAAAAGCAAAAAACTGGCAAAATAGGAATAATCAATTAGCAACATTTAACAGGTTATACAGTCTTGAGTAGTAGGCTACAACTATTTAATTGCAAAACCAGCAGCAGGAGGGGGAAGAAAAGGCTTGTTGACTCATCAGTTTCCTCTGTGCCACCGGCACCGCAACAGGGCATGCAGAGAATTATGTCAATGTATACGCTGGCATAAATAGATATAAGTGCCCCAAATTGAATAACAATGGCCTTAAAAGAGAAAAGGTCCCTTAAACTACAGATTGCAACTTGAGTCCTGCTATGTTTGAAGTTCTGGATACGGTGGTATCTGCTGTCTTCTACTAGCAATGGTGGGCCCCATAAGCATTAGTGAATACTGGGAATTCAATTAAGTTAAACAGAGAAACTGTGGTACTGCTCAAAGCAAAGGTCTCCTGATAATGAGGTGTAACAATGTCTGCATGTAGTGTCTCTAGAGTGATAACAAAGATATGGCGTCTGCCCGGTCACCAATCCCATGGATAGTATGGCCTCCTAGGAACAAGAGTTCTTGCCCAGGCTATTGGATGTTTGTAGGGATACGCAGAGTTACTGCCTGATGGCCTGTCATTGTGGAGATCAGAGATGTATGTGTGAAGATCAGACAGTGACAGTCCCGATGCAGAGAAGCTGATGTGATCCCGGTGTGGCGATTGGCGTCTCTTCTGCGCTGAACCAGGGGCGGACTGACAACTCATGGGGCCCCCAGGCAATAGAGGATCATGAGGCCCCTGTGTCCTTCCCAAACTCAAAAAAGCCTATGAAAAAGGTACCAGGGGCACCTCATGGGGCCCCCTACTGACCCCGGGCCCTCGGGCAGTGCCCGAGTTTCCAAATGGTCAGTCCGCCCCTGCGCTGAACTGATGTGCAGAATCCCACAGCAGAAGGCAAACAATCTGTCTCTGGAGGAGAACGGCAGTCCCCCTGTGTTCAGCTCTGAATCCCGCACCAAGAGGGAGACAGTCTCTTGCTGTAGAATATATCTGCTTTCCCAGTATCCTCCTTGTTCACCAGCTCTCTGGTAGTTGTACTTCAATCAGCACTCAGAAATACAGGATGTATTGGCTATAGGACTACAAGTCTCAAGATCCTCTGCTGTCAGAAAAACTAAATGAACTCTACTAACAAGAAGTGATGTAGCAGTCCCAGTATTGGGCACTAGGGGGGAAAGGATTAACCATAGTCTCATCTGTTAATGTCCCTGAATGGTATAATAGCCGACATCTGGATATGGTAAAAATACATTAAAAACCAGTAATGAAAGATGTGTTTACTGTTCTCCCATATAGGGCCTCAGTTATTAGACCAGATACCGCACATATCAATAGTGTATATACAGGCGTACCTCAGTTTGCGAACGCCTCGGATAACTTAATTTTCGTTTTTACAAATGAAAATCCATTGAAAATAATGCCTCGGTTTACAAATTTTTTTCCTAATACGAAGTAAGTTTCCCCAGGATGCATTGCACCTGGGAGGTTTATAGTGCCAACCCGTGCCTTTAAAGTGCACTTTATAAAGAGTTTTGAACAGATAAGACTTATTTTTTACTTTTTTCTGACCTCCGGAACGGAATAATTGGTTTTCAATGCATTTACAAATTAATTTTTAATCATGTCCCTGTACAGTATTTATGCCTTTAAAGTGCACTTTATAAAGAGTTTTGAACAGATAAAAGACATTTTTTTACTTTTTTCTGACCTCCGGAACGAATTAATTGTTTTTCAATGCATTCCTATCTGAAACCGCATTTCAGTTTATGAATTTTTCCGCAATGTGAAATGTCCCGGAGACCTCATTAAATTCGTAAACCACGGTACACCTGTTTTGTATAACCAACACATCTCAAAGGATGGAAATATTGTAATCTTCAAATATTGAAGGTTCTGTGTCTGTTAGGAAGTAGAAGAAACTGTCCAACTTTTCACAGTATGTTGCTTCTTTAGGAGACTCGAGACATATTGAAACACGGTGGAATGTATCTAGAACTGATGCTGCATAACAGTCAGGATCAGGGACAAAACAACCCAAAGGTCATAGACCAGAAAGCAGCAGGATGGAGCCAATAGCAAGGAGCCCAAAATCTGATAGGTAAGAAGCATCACTGATAGCTAAACCAATTTTGAAAAGGAAACCCCCAGATTATTGTCTCTAGAATATATGTATCCCAATTCCAAAAGTTTACCCACAGCTCAAACCAAGAGGGCCCCCGGATCACAAGAAGATGCTCTGCAATCCTAACACTATACCAATCCTAGTGTCACAATGCTGCTCCTCCAGAGATACAGTATAGTGAGCGACTGTCACCCTAGGACAGGAACTGTATTACTGGCAGGATCACCAGGTGAAAATAAAGGGAACAAAGCCTGAAAAAAAAGGCGCAGCCACCACATTTAAGGATTAGTAAACTCTAATATTTTATATTTGCATTGTTGGGTTAAATTAATCATCGTTGAGATTGTTGATCTTTCAGTTGAAAGCCAGAATGTATCACTCATTTTACAATGATATCTTTATCTTTATTGAAAGAGTCCATAAAATATAGAACCTGAGAGCCATAGTGTGAATATTTCCATTCATTCAGGAAGGGATCTGTTGATATGTTGCTTATTTTGTGATGTAATAGAGACGCATCTGGAAAACCCCATCTTCAGATTATGATGGAAAACTCTATAAATAGAATATGACAGAAAACACTATACAAGGAATATGATGGAAAACATTATCCACGGCCTATGATGGAAAACACTGTCTACTGACTGTGACAGAAAATAATACCCACAGAATATGATGGAAAACATTATCCACAGGCTAGGATGAAAAACAACTGGACTCTATACACTTCGTAGTGTTTTGACTTCTCCGTTGACTTGAATTAATTTTACCGAAATGGTGAAACTTTGCCGAAATCTCATTTTAACCTTAATTGCTTAGAAGTGAAAACTCTTACATTTTTCTTATCCCTATTTGTTAGTATCTTACACAAAAGCTTTCTGTTCTGCACGTATCCACCAACCAGATTACTGTTCATAAACAAGTAGATTACTATGCAGCAAAATGTCACTAGTCCTATACATCTAGCACTGCAGCATCCAGCTTTTATAGAATAATTGTCACGCTAACCAAAGGCCACATGTAAGTAGCCAGCACCAACCTTAAATCCCATGATGCCCAGTGTATAATTGTTTCTTGATGTTCCACCTACACTTGCCATCATATTCTGTCATATCAAAACATCAAGAACCTTTTTCAAAAACTTGCATGATGTGAACAATTATAAGGGCACTTAAGCAAAAATCAGTAGAAGTAGAACAATTTTACAAAAATACATGTCATAGTCAGACTTTTAAATCTGTAATAAAAACAATGTTAAAGGTCTATTACCAACACACAGCACTGATCCGCAACTCAGGCATTTTATCGCTGTAGCAGAGTATGCATTTACTCACCATGCGTAGATTAAGACACAGGCCCCATTAACTTCTTTTTTCTACAACTCCTAAGGTTCATGGATATGCATAGGAAAATATTTTTCTGCTTCTCTCCCTAAGCAGCCCAGGGGGGCCATTTGTAGACAGGTGCAATTAGCTTTTCTAAAACATACAAAGAGAGAGAGCGCATGACCACCCTAGTTTATTTGTAATAAAGGCTAAAAACTTTTCAGATTGTGCTCACATTTTCACATAGATATCAAGTACAGTGGGGCAAAAAAGTATTTAATCAGCCACCAATTGTGCAAGTTCTCCCACTTAAATGAGAGAGGCCTGTAATTGGCATCATAGGTAGACCTCAATTATGAGAGACAAAATGAGAAACAAAATCCAGACAATCACATTGGCTGATTTGGAAAGAATTTATTTGCAAATTATGGTGGAAAATAAGTATTTGGTCAATATCAAAAGTTCATCTCAATACTTTTTGCTGTGTAGTAATCTACTTGTTTATGAACAGTAATCTGGTTGGTGGATATGTGCAGAGCAGAAAGCTTTTGTGTAAGATACTAACAAATAGGGATAAGAAAAATGTAAGAGTTTTCACTTCTAAGCAATTAAGGTTAAAATCAGATTTCGGCAAAGTTTCACCATTTCTGTAAAATGAATTCAAGTCAATGGAGAAGTCAAAGGACTACGAAGTGTATAGAGTCCATTTGTTTTTCATCCTAGCCTGTGGATAATGTTTTGCATCATATTCTGTGGATATTATTTTCTGTCACATTCAGTAGACAGTGTTTTCCATCATAGGCGGTGGATAATGTTTTCCATCATATTCCTTGTATAGTATAGTCCCTGTAAGATCTGAAGCCTCTGGGTGATCCACTGCCGACCACAAGCAAGCCAGGGCTGCGCTACAGGCACAGTGACAGACTGCTGGCGTCCCTCCCCACTACATGTACGCCCGGTCCAGCCGGCGCCGCGCTCCGTAAGTGGCTGGTAGCTCTGAAGAAGGGCAGATCACAATGTAGGAACACACGTCACAACCACGTCATGGTTGCTATGATGACGCGTTTCGGAGGACTTGACAAAGTAGGCCAAACCTTCGAAATGCGTCTGTCACTGTGACTCCAGTCTGACAACAGGGACTGTTCAAGTATTCCTGCCAGGGAATAGCATATTCTGAGACCGTGTAATCCAGCTCAGCCAAGCAAGGGCTTTTGAAAGCGTGGAAACAGTCCTGCAAAACAGTGCCGCTGGTGCCAACAAGTCTGAGAGAGGGGCATGGCCACACTCTTAAGTCCACCCAGTACACCCAGCATGGAGACAGGAGCAAGATGAAGGATGGTGAACAAGTTTTTCCAAAGTTCTTGTTATCGGAGATAACCCTGGTGGGTACCGGAGTGTGTCTGGAGCACCAAGGGGTGTTCGCCCTTGGCTTGATCAAAGGAGTAGAGAGGCTGTGTCAGCGCGTGGATCAAGTGCGGACACTGGGGGGAACCGCAAATGAAGCTGACACCCAGCAAGAGGGTAGCACTATATAAGGTGTACTACATGACCGAGTTCATGTGATCGGTAGCTTAGTTCTGTAAGCCAAAAACCAAATAATTCTAATAAGACCATGTTCTACAATATTGTTCCCCTTTTTCACTCTAGTATTTAGCTTTGACTATCCTGTTTCTGGTCCTCCTTCCCTACGTTAATATACAGAGCCTAAAAAATGATTCTTCCTCGGAAGTTTTCATGTTTTATCATCACAAAACATTGAATCTGAATTAGAATGTTTTTTCATTGATTGACAGTAATATAATCTTTTATGTCAAGGTGAAATCAGTGATTTAAATGACCATCTGTACTGTATAAACTTAAAGAAGTAGTAAACTCCACTATTTAACTTGTACCTACAGACAGGGCTGGGACAAGGGGTGGGTGGGAGAGGAAGCTGCTCTGGGCTCAATGATTTACTGTATGGATGGAGGGGGGGCACCTTCCTTCTTTTTCAAGGCTGACAAGAGTAGTGACAGAATCGATAAAAGAGGTATAACGAGCGCTAGTGATGGCAGCTGGCATAAAAGGTCAAACCTCCAACCCTCTAGACAGTAGATATAAAGAATGCAGTGCACAAATGGATAAATTCAAGTACATCAAACGTATATAAATAAATAAATAAAATAGATAAGACAATATGGCGTTTAAAAATGCATGTGAGTTGAGCTGAGGCTCAGCCCAGTATGAAAATAAATGACATTAATTATTAAATTATTAAGAAGTGTCACATAAGGGTGCAAAGTTGCGCTAAAAGGGGCAACACAATGTATCAGTGACAGTATAAAACTCCAGAAACAGGTGCAGATCCGTGCGTCAGATGCATGTGGAACAAAGGGGGGTAAATTGCACTAACCAGATAGCGCAAATTATAGTGCTTTTGAGTAATCAAGACCACTCCTGGTCATCGTCCATCTGGGGTCAAACAGGGTACATCTGGAAAAAGCGTCTGCTCACAACCTCTTCTCCACTAGCACTCTCCGGATCATAGGGAAGGTTCCAATTCACTCTTATGCACCCAATGATAAGTACTTACAAGGATCCACCTTAGTGGCTCAAAATAAATGAGCCAGAGAAGAAAGTGCTATATAGTGCAGTAAGTGTAACAGCAGAATTATACAATTGAACATGGTAACTCACATCTGGCCCATAGGATTGCAGCTATGGAATGCAGGAATGTGAACACAGATTTAAAAGATGGCCGCCGGCCTTACTCGTGGCTCAAACATTCAGGAATCACTGGCTTGGCTCCTCCCTGATGCATTTCGTGCACTTGCACGTTTTCAAAGTTGCATCAAAGTAGTACTCAAGTTGCATTAAGTCACCAGCAAAATGCCAGGGAGTCACCTGGCAAAGTCGCACAGTAAATCAGGTCGCAGTAGTGTGAACCGAGCCAGGTATTTGGTGTCAGATGAGATTCATGCACAGGATTTGGCAGGTTGTAGATTGTGCATTCAGGGAGCTTTAAATACATCGGGCATCTTCCAGATACAAGAGGCAGGGTGGGGGTGTGGCAAGAAATTTGGCAGGCCCATAATACGACTCATGTTGTGGAGTCCTATCAGAAAGGATACTGGAGAAAACTTTATGTGAATTATGAAAATATCTTTATTCTTTTAAAGGGATTAAGAGATAATCTCAGAGAACCAACAAACAAATCACACCAGGGATCTAAGAGAGTTAATTCTTTGGATACTTGCAGCAACAAATATATGACAAACTGTATGTATGAATTACTTTATAGAAAATACAATTTTCACAAAACAAGCTAATATATATTCAGATGGCAAGTTATATCGAGGATTTATGAGAGAACTAATCCCTTGGTTGCCTGCCGTGCCAGACTGTGATACATGTATGAAATGCTTTATAGAAAATGCTGTAATTTCCATACAATATGCTGTTTATGAATGATAAGTGAGGTTCTTCATACTAACATGTGGACTTGCTGGATGACCAAAATGTGATGTATTGAATGTTCTCTGCTATATGCTTTGCAGTTGGGTCGTGTGTGGCCTTTAGGACTGCTATTCAAATCTTCATTATATATTTTTTTATATTTAAATACAGCATGTGGTCTTGATGTGGTATGATTTATGCTATGGGCAGATGTTGATACCGCTTTAGCTTAGCTTTGGTATTTTTTTTTTTAGTTATTTTTTTTTCCACAATATTTTATTGTAATTTTAGTAATTTTACAATTGGTATGACAAGAAATACAGCATTAAATTGGCAAAGTATACACTTAAAGCGATTCTAAAGGTTAATTTTTTTTTGTAAAATAATAAACATGTCTATTCTTACCTACTGTGTGCAGTGGATTTGCACAGAGCAGCCTGGATCCTCTTCTTCTAGGGTCCTCTGCAGGGTCTTCTGGCTCCTCCTGTCTGTCAGGTGCCCCCACAGCAAGCAGCTTGCTATGGGAGCACCTGCTGCTCAGAGTGTCCATTGACACTCGGATCTCTGGCTTAGCCCCTTCATTTCCACTCCTAAAGTAGTTTTAAAAACCTTCAGCCTTTAAAACTACTTTAGGAGTAGAAATGAAAAGAAAAAGATCAAAAAAGGGGGGGGGGGTAAGGTTTGAGAAATTTCCCCCTCTTCCTTTCAAACAAAGGTGTCAGCTAAAGTGACACCTAAATAATATTGGGTAAAGGTTATATTCTCCTATATTCTCAGAACCCACCTATGATATTTAAAATTATAGCCATAACATTGAACATATTCTGATACTGCAGTCTTTTTAACTATTAGCCAGATAAGTTGTGCCTGAAAGTGGTACATCCACTTAAAGTCTTACTCATCCACTTCTGTGAGGGGTCTAATTTCCAATTAGGAAATATACATGTGAATCAATCTGATAAACCTACCAGTGATACTCAATAACCCAAGCCCTCTGGGTTTATAGAGTCATCTAGCAAAAAAAAAGGGGGGGGGGGTGTAAGGACCAGTTCATATCACGCAGATAAGGTGAAGAATAATAAGGGATCTTAGCTGCCAAAGGAAAGGAAAGGAAGCCCAAGGAAATGTAGGCTTTTGTCTATCTTGTCTGCTTCCCACAATGTGATCCTGCTTTTTATCATGCGGAGATAATATATCCTCCATGGGTGCAAAGCACATATTGGTCATCTACAGCAGACCATGCAGCATGATAACATGATTATATCTCCATCTGAAGGCCCTCAGTCCCCCAATCAGCTGGTTATAGCTATTCATATGCTCTTTTGTACTCCATAGAGTGTTTAGCTCTATAGCCTGTTGAGTCTTTTTATTTCATAGATTGATATGAAATATTTATTAGTGATAGTTAATATATGCCTGATCAAAAAGAAAAAAATAATTAGGCATTCCATATTAAAGTACTGAACATAATCAGTAAAGAAAATTCATTGAAAAAATACACTGTATTTTCCTTTAAACATATTTATGACTTGGAACACTCCTCAATCTACTTTACTTAGCACTAGTTTGATGCAGATACTGTGTTTGTCACATATGAATAAGGGACAGAGAGGTTTAAGCCAAACCTGGCCTTTATTCCTGCAAGCCCATGGCAGCTTATAGAGTTAATATCCAAAGTGATTCTAATGGCTTACATTTAAAAAAAAAAAACAAACCTGTCTATACTTATCTACCTTTTTTTTGGGTCCCCCACTGGCGCTCCTGGCACCTCCCTCCTGTCGGGTGCCCACACAGCAAGTAGGTTGCTATGGGGGCACCCAAGCATACGCATTCCCCAGCCACTGCTTCATGTGTCCATTCACATGGCTCGGCCCAGCTCCCTCTCACTTCTCATTGGCTCACTGGCTGTGATTGACAGCAGTGGGAGCCAATGGCTCCCACTGCTGTCTCAGCCAATGAACAGAGGGAGTCCTGGGATAGCTGAGACTCCAGTGCACAATGCTGGATCAAGAGGGGGCTAAGGTGAATATAAGGGGGGCTGCTGCACAAATGTTCTTTACCTTCATCCATAGAATGCATTAAGGTAAAAACCTTGAGCCTTTACAACCACTTTAAGTGCTTATTTATTAATTGTTCTATTTGTAACAATTTAATTTGTGTATTTACAGTTATATATAGTAAAGATACAGGATATATTATACAAACTTAAGATTCCTTGATAGCCACAAAGGATATGAATCCAATAGGAATTCAGTTAATCTCCCATGTGATGCCTGCATATTTCCAGGGCCAGCCCTTAGGTGTTGCTAAAAGAATTGGGTCCCCCTATAGTCCTGCACAGCCAGTCATCACACATCTTCACCAAGACTTGCATCCAGAGTCAGAAATCAGTCCTTGAGCTTTGGTTTTGTTGTTTTATTTAGGGGGATTTGAACTGGGATAGGGTGAGGGGTGTACAGGATGCCCAAGGAAACTGATGAACTGAACACAATTTCCTGGAACTATGTACAAGCCTTCTCTGCAGCACAGTTTATGTTGGAGAGCTAGCCAGTGTCTCCTTAATGTACCAGCCCAGACGCTAGATGAACGTCTCCTCTTCACCCAGCAATCTGGAGGTACCCCTGACCTCGGGATCTGGTGTCTGTTATTTTAAAAGTGGACAGTCCCCAGTAGGCAACGAATCTGGTTTCCCACCAGAGTGCTCCTTCCCCTATCCACCCAGGGAGTGCAGAGGTACTCACTCAAATCCTCTCCTGTACCGTTGATGAGTTGGTGGCTGCTTCCTAGCCTATCAGCTGCTCCTTCCCTGCCATACAGGTGGTCCTCTCTTTGGGGGCCGGTGAGCTCTGAGCTTTCCTCCTTTCCAGCACCAGGCCTGCAGCTACCCCCACCTTGCAGCCTCCTTCCTTCAGCCTCACAAATAATTTCTTGTGTTTCTCTACGGCAGGGGTGTCAAACTGAAGGCCCTCCAGCTGTAGCGAAACTACAAGCCCCATCATACCTCTGCCTTTGGGAGTCATGCTTTTAGCTGTCATTCTTGCAATGCCTCACGGGACTTGTAGTTTGGCAACAGCTGGAGGGCCGCCAGTTTGACACCCGTGCTCTAAGGTAAAAAAGTTGAAAAAGGCTACACTACAGACTGCCTGCAGAAAACTACAGGAGGGGCACAAACTAGACCAGTCACCCTACACAAAAAGAGAGGAAAGCAGTAGCTGGTCTGTATTGCAGGAAGCTTCTGCATGGAAGCAAAGTTTCCTGGTGAATTGCTGTACAGATCTGGAAGAAAAACACAAAGAATATACATGCTTCTTGTATGTAGCAAATATTTGCATACTGTATACTGGAGTTTCTTTATTTTATTTTTTTTTTTTTTTTGATTAGTGTTATAAGTTGATCTTTGAATTCTCCATTTTTCGTACTATGATTTTAACTGTTTTGTAGCCTGAAATAATAGTGTGCTGAATGTAGAAAGAGCATATTTAGGCTTTTACTAAGGGTTTATTTCAAAACACTTGAGGTTATATTACCAATACACACATACACAACCTGAATGTGTGTGATGAAAAATATAAAACCTTAATATAATGTGAATAATGAGTGAATATTTAAAATATAAATATACATATAATTAGTGCCATTCTAATTATATACAATCAATCCAACAATAATTGTGCAACTATACACTCCCATGTGCACGTGCATAGGTGTAATAAATAAATAAATAAAAGTCTTTGTAAAATAGTGCCAAAGTGAGGGTGATTCCTTGTTTCCTCTCGCCAGGTGCCTTATGGTTTCCCTATGCGCTCACCTTTATTTTTGCCTGAATGAATTCAGGCAAATACGCTTTTTGATCCTTCCAGGATCGATGGATTAAAGCTCTGTGTTGTAGATGTGCCAAGGTGTGGATGTAGGTACTCCTGTACTCTCCTCTTTCTCCTTTTTCCACTGCTCATACACCGATTATGAGACCAGCTTTATCTCCTTATTCCCCACCAGGGGTCATCTCCTTCTCATTTCCTCCTCTCACCCATATGGAATTTGGGGGTCAGATGTAGAGAAAATAAAACAAACGATGGTGCCTTATCCTTTTAAATGATGGAAGTTTATTTCTGCCTGTAGCGGTATTACACAGCTATATACATTTCCTTGGTGGTACAGGGCGGCATATATATCGTATACAAATATTGGGTGAGCAATCCTCTATCTCTGCTCTCCCTCCCTGCCTGCCTCTGTCTGCAGTCGGAATTGCCAAGCCTCACCGCTACCACGTCGTGACGTCAGAGCCCCTCCCCTACGCGGTGCGTCACAGGGTCACGTGACTTCATCAGGGGGATAATGATTGGATGCCACGACTTGTCATTGCCCATATATATATTACTCGGCCGCCATCTTTGTGAAGCCCACATGGGCGCGGCCATTTTCTAGTTGATTTTGTGCCTTAGCTGCAACTCAGTGTCTGTCCGTACAAATCCACTTGAGTGCAGGGATAAGTCTGTCTGTCAGACGTGGCTACTCGGGTCAGCTGTATTCCATCTCTCCTATTGCTAATAACAAATTACCTTATATAAGGCTGTGTATATAACTTGCTGCAGGTTAACATTACAAATTTAAACAATCTTTATTACATCTCAAAACATAAAAAACCACAGATACTTATGCTAATACAATAAATATAAAATAAATTAAATTATATACATTTATATTGATGTAGGTGCAAACACTTATATCAAAGCCCCTAACATGTCATTTATCATCCATCCTAATCTAAGAATTGTGTATATCTCTCACTTCACTCTCAGCTTATTTGATAATTTTAGGATTTATTATGCACCCTATCTTATGCTAGGCTTATTGCAGATAATGTATATTTTCTACTCGCACGTATATAATGGTCAAAATTATTAAAAATATTAAAAAATATATAAAAAATATTAAAATATATATTAAAAAATAAATAAAATAATTAAGAATATTGAATATAAGATACCTTATTGAGATTGAAAAGTAATAATTAATTAAATTAGAAGCAATCCTCATCCTATGTTTATTTAATAGGCCTCAGATCAAATATTGTAACATCTACATACTCATGCTTATTTATTACTAATGAAACATGCCAGATCAAATTCTTTGTTCAACCCATTAGGAGCTAGACACCCCATTTCGTATATCCACTTAGATTCCTTCTTGCTTATTTCTCTTGTTAAGTTATCTCCCCTCCAGTGTTGTACATGTTTTTCTACACCCCAAAACTCCAAATGTCTTGCATCTTTGTTGTGATATTTCTTAAAGTGCTGTGATAAATGATGGTATTTATACCCTCTATTGATGTTATATACATGTTCTTTTATTCTTTCTCTTAGCATTCTTTTCGTGCGACCAATGTATATCAGGTTACACGGACATTTCAAGGCATATATAACCCCTCTTGTGTCACATGATATAAATTGCTTGATGCTATACTCTTTTCCGCTGATGTGGTTCTGAAATGTAAATCTTCTTCTGGGATTATTTACCAATCTGGTGCAGCTATAACATCTGCCACAGGTATAAAACCCCTTTCCCTGGAAAAAACTAAGTTGGTGTTTTTTAGTGGGTGGTTCTAGTATGTTTTTGACCACATTATCTCTAATGTTGGGAGCTTTTTTGTATATGAACCTTGGTATTTCCGGAATGTTGTTCTTCAGGTGTTTGTCTAATGTTAGAATCTTCCAGTGTTTCTTTATTATATTCTGTACTGATTTGTACTGTGTATTATATTGTAGAACTACTGATAGTTCCTCCTTTTCAGTGTTCTCTTCTTGTTTATCTACTACCAACTTATTACGGTCCATAAGCCCTACTTTCTCTCTTTCTTCTTGTATGGTTTCTTTTTTATACCCTTTATGTATAAATCTTTCTGATAGTATTCTACTTTGTTCTACATAGTCTTTCATTTTAGTGCAGTTCCTTTTGAGCCTAATAAATTGGCCTCTGGGAATATTTGTTAACCACGCTTTGTGATGACAGCTATCTATAGGGATGTATGCATTTCTGTCTACTAGTTTAAAATAATTTTTAGTGCATAGTTGTGTTCCTTCTTTAAAAATCTGAATATCTAAAAAATTAATAAAACTATCATGTATAACATAACTCAATTTTATATTTGCTTCATTCCTATTTAGATCTTCATAGAATTTAATCAATTCTTCTTTCTCTCCATTCCATATGATCAATAGGTCATCAATGTACCTTTTGTATACTAATATTCCCGTTTGCATATTCTGAAAAACACTATCATCTTCTCATTTCGCCATATATAGATTTGCAATGCTAGGGGCGAATTTAGCGCCCATAGCAACTCCCCTACTCTGGGAATAATATGTGTTACCATACCAAAAATAATTGTGAGTGAGACAAAATTTTAGACATTTTATAATGAATTTTTTATGTCTATTCGGGATATTTCCATATTTGTTAAGCGCCCATTTAGCTGCTTCTATGGCTCCCTGATGGTCTATATTAGTGTATAATGCTGCTACATCCGCTGAACTCAAAAGCGTGTTGTTGTTAATCTGTATATCCTTTATTTCTTGTATTACATGCTTTGTATCCCTTAAGTAAGCCCTGGTTTTAGTTACCAGTGGTTGCAGATAATGATCTACATATTCACCCAATCTTGCTGTAAGTGAATCTATTCCATTTATAATGGGTCTTCCCGGCGGATGGGTACTATTTTTATGAATTTTGGGAACTGAATACATTATTGGTAGTCTACATACTGATGGTGTTAAGTATTCATATTCTTTCTCATTTATCACTCCCTTCTTTTTTCCATATGAAACCAGCTTTATCAGTTCTTTCTTGTATTCCTTAGTAGGATTATTTATCAGCACTGCATATGTTTCTTCATCATTAAGCATTTCTGTCATAATTGATTCGTAGTATGTCTTAGATTGTATCACTATTCCCCCTCCCTTGTCTGCTGGACGCACTACGATATCATTCCTCTTTTTCAATGTGTCTAGGCCTCTCTTTAGTTTGGTTGCCATATATGTTTTTTTAACCTGGAGAGATTCCAGATCTTGCAACACCATTTGTTTAAACGTATCTATGTACTTATTATCTCCAATTTGTGGGTTGAACACTGATTTGTTCCTCAATTGACTAAATGTGGTATGTTCCATTGTTCCAGTTTTATGTGTAATGGGATTGCTAGCAAAGTATTTTTTTAAATTCAATTTCCTAATTAGTTTCTGTATGCTCACATACGTGTCGAATTTATTTAACCCTTTTTGCGGTGCATATTTAAGACCCTTACTTAGCGCATAGGTTTCCTCCTCTGTTAGGGGTAATCCACTAATATTAAAAATTCCTTCATTATTTAATTCCTTCTTCTTTTTTTGTTGTGACCTTCTTCCTCCTCTTTTCCCTCTCTTTCTTGCATATATTGTGTTTCTTCTTCCCTCTCCCCTTGGTGGTTCAGATCCCATCCTAAAAAAGGATTCGGGATGGGTGAATTTGATGCTTCTCTTGCTAGAGGTGAGTATCTATTATGTGTGGATACTGGGTATGGTTTATTCATTACTGGGTACTGTGCTTGGTATTGTGGCCTTTGTGGTTTAGGATGGTGTGGGCCTCTATTCTGACCTTGCCTCCCATATTGTTCTTGTGCATAGTAACCTTGGGGGCCTCTCTGATTATAGCCTCTATTTCCATTATGATATGGTCTCCCTCCTTGATAGGGTTGATAATATGGGGGTCTAAAAGGCCCCGGAGTGTACTGTTGTGGTCTCCAGTAATTAGGGTTCCCTCCTTGGTATTGGGGATAAGTTCTATATTCTTTTGTCGGTGTTTTAAACCCTAATGCTTTTTTAGGGGGTGGTGGTACCTTCTCATTGGTTTTAACTGGTGTGGATTCTGTGGATTTAATCCCATTAATATTGGGATTAGTTTGCCATTTAAATACTGATTTTTGTTGGTAATCCTGGCTGACTCTCTGGAATTTTTTCTTTTTCTTGTTCTTGATTTCTGTATCTTTTTTCTGGGCATTTTTGTTCAATTGGGATAAGTGTTTTGAAAACTCTGGGTGATCTTTGCTAGTCTCTACCTTATTTTGGTACTCCTTTATTACTTTATCCACTTTCCTCATTTTTCTTTGTTTTCTCTTGAGTAGGAATTGGAGAACCTCCATTCCTTTTTCATTGAAGAAATTGTACCATTCCTCCTTGTCTTCTTCCTCCAATAACCCATCATTGATAGGTAATTCCCATCTGAGCTTCCTTGGAATCATTCTTTCTTTTATATATTTTTCCATAGTTACTATGTCCCACCATATGCCAATTTTTTTATCCATAAGGTTCCCTAATTTTTTAAACAGATTATTAATATTAGAATCATCCTGGTTATCTCCCATGAAAATGTTGTTAAAATCAAGTTCCCTACTTTCCAAAAATGTGAACACCTCCATAATTTCTACAAACAAGGGATAAATGAGTGTTGATAAGTATTATATATAGTGTGAATCCTTGTGAGCTATTATGAATATAGCATTCAGTAGGTGTTTTAAATAATAATTTACTAATCTTTAGTGTATGGTGCGCTGGCACTTACACAAACTCACTAGGTGGTGTCAGATCAATATAAATGGTATTTAAAGTGCCGCGCTCCTATTATTGTGCATAATATCTCTATATCCAATCTGTACTCATTAGACTCAATCAATAGATATATGAATCAAGTGTAAATCATAATGATATTAATAAGTGATAATCCATAAATTAATCAATACGATAAAATTATTACCAGTGAATTACCAATACACACATACACAACCTGAATGTGTGTGATGAAAAATATAAAACCTTAATATAATGTGAATAATGAGTGAATATTTAAAATATAAATATACATATAATTAGTGCCATTCTAATTATATACAATCAATCCAACAATAATTGTGCAACTATACACTCCCATGTGCACGTGCATAGGTGTAATAAATAAATAAATAAAAGTCTTTGTAAAATAGTGCTAAAGTGAGGGTGATTCCTTGTTTCCTCTCGCCAGGTGCCTTATGGTCTCCCTATGCGCTCACCTTTATGTTTGCCTGAATGAATTCAGGCAAATACGCTTTTTGATCCTTCCAGGATCGATGGATTAGAGCTCTGTGTTGTAGATGTGCTTCACAAAGATGGCAGCCGAGTAATATATATATGGGCAATGACAAGTCGTGGCATCCAATCATTATCCCCCTGATGAAGTCACGTGACCCTGTGACGCAACGCGTAGGGGAGGGGCTCTGACGTCACGACGTGGTAGCGGTGAGGCTCGGCAATTCCGACTGCAGACAGAGGCAGGCAGGGAGGGAGAGCAGAGATAGAGGATTGCTCACCCAATATTTGTATACGATATATATGCCGCCCTATACCACCAAGGAAATGTATATAGCTGTGTAATACCGCTACAGGCAGAAATAAACTTCCATCATTTAAAAGGATAAGGCACCATCGTTTGTTTTATTTTCTCTACATCTGACCCCCAAATTCCATATGGGTGAGAGGAGGAAATGAGAAGGAGATGACCCCTGGTGGGGAATAAGGAGATAAAGCTGGTCTCATAATCGGTGTATGAGCAGTGGAAAAAGGAGAAAGAGGAGAGTACAGGAGTACCTACATCCACACCTTGGCACATCTACAACACAGAGCTTTAATCCATCGATACTGGAAGGATCAAAAAGCGTATTTGCCTGAATTCATTCAGGCAAACATAAAGGTGAGCGCATAGGGAGACCATAAGGCACCTGGCGAGAGGAAACAAGGAATCACCCTCACTTTGGCACTATTTTACAAAGACTTTTATTTATTTATTTATTACACCTATGCACGTGCACATGGGAGTGTATAGTTGCACAATTATTGTTGGATTGATTGTATATAATTAGAATGGCACTAATTATATGTATATTTATATTTTAAATATTCACTCATTATTCACATTATATTAAGGTTTTATATTTTTCATCACACACATTCAGGTTGTGTATGTGTGTATTGGTAATTCACTGGTAATAATTTTATCGTATTGATTAATTTATGGATTATCACTTATTATTATCATTATGATTTACACTTGATTCATATATCTATTGATTGAGTCTAATGAGTACAGATTGGATATAGAGATATTATGCACAATAATAGGAGCGCGGCACTTTAAATACCATTTATATTGATCTGACACCACCTAGTGAGTTTGTGTAAGTGCCAGCGCACCATACACTAAAGATTAGTAAATTATTATTTAAAACACCTACTGAATGCTATATTCATAATAGCTCACAAGGATTCACACTATATATAATACTTGAGGTTATATTGGCCTGTCTGTATGTGTTGCCTTTTTTATGTAGGACCTCCAGGTGTGGGTCATTCCTCAGGAAGAAAACAGATGTAAATTATTGTATTGCTTTGTTGTCGTTTAAAAACCCAGGACTCCATAAGTCCTGTCAAAGAAACCCAATGTATTTAGAAAGCTTGCATCTTTAACATTTTGAGCTTACAGTAAAGGTCATCCCTTAAACTTTAAACCTCCTGAGATTTTTATATTTAAAATGGCTCTAACAGCTGGACATTTTTACCTTAATGCATTCCCTGTATTTGTATCATCCCGTCACCCCCATTTATACTTATACCTTTTGGCTTCTGTTGCTGTCAATCAAATCCTGTGAACAAAAAGTGTGTGTGTGGGGGGGGGGGCTTAGCAGCACTGTGTGTCAATGGACACACGCAGCCTGATTCGGGATCGAGCCTGTAGGTGTGCCACCAAGAAAGGAGGAGCCCAGAGCACTGGTAGGGGAACTGAAAAGAAGAGGTTCGGGGCCACTCTGTGCAACACCACTGCACAGAGCAGGTA
Source organism: Staurois parvus (assembly GCF_062004578.1). Classification (NCBI taxonomy): domain Eukaryota; kingdom Metazoa; phylum Chordata; class Amphibia; order Anura; family Ranidae; genus Staurois; species Staurois parvus. The sequence goes on along the minus strand of NW_028318089.1, from coordinate 3,242,725 downwards.
AGTATAGCCTGTTTCGTTTTTTCATTTTAAAAGTTTAAAATTAAGCTTTACAATCATTTTAAATTTGAAAAATGTTGTATAATATTAGTATCACTTAAATAAAATGATGATTACCTAACAATTAAAAAATAAATACTACTTAATTAGCAAAACAGTACTAATTTAATTGTTAATTACAAATGTAACTACCTAATAATTGATAATTGAATCATTCCTCTATAATTAATAATATTACTAAATTTTAATTGCTTACTAATATTAAAAAAGATATATTATTTTTGTTAGTTTATTCCCTATTGGTAACAGTTTTTCAGGCAGGCTTTAGCTTTATTAAATAGTGAAAAATTCACTTAAAGCATTTGTTAATTTGGATCTCTTTTCAGTAAACAGCTCACTATTTTCTGAACTAAAAGGATTAACATTTTTTATCCACCTGTTAAATTTTATCCCTCAAAACATTACTAATTATATACAACTTTAAGCAATGATTGAAATATCTATCTATCTATCTATCTATCTATATATATATATATATATATATATATATATATATATATATATATATATATCATTACAAATAAAAATCTACACTGAGAGAAAGGATTGTACAAGCACTATGGGTTTTCTAAAGAGAGATCATAACTCTTAAATGTAATGTCTCTCGCTTAAATCCCAGAAAGTGGGATAAATCACTGATCTGATTCATTTACTTGTGTGTGTATAAATTTCAATTTGAGATACTAAACTTAACAAGCTTTTTTCTGCAGGAGGTAAAGAGAACTGAAAAACATGTAAAAAGATGCCTAATGCATACATTTTTTAAGCCTTGACTAATAAAGAAATAAACTGAGAAAATAAATTTAAAACCAGTATACACCTCTGTAACGATCCCTTTGCACTTGCTGGTCCTGGCCTCTCTAGTATCGGTACTATGTTGACATCAAACAGAATAGAAGTGGATGTATTGTTTTTTTGGTTTATTGGCCCTGAAAATGTAAATAAACATTTACGTCTTATTTTCTGTATACTGAAAGTAAATAACATTTCTTTTCACTTTGTCTTCTGAATGGAGTTAACTAGATTGCCTGAAAGCCGCTGCCAAAAGCAACTTTTGTGCTGCTGTAAATGATAATTAAAAGGCATGACAAAGTTGTGCTGAAAGTGTGCCAAATTCCTGTCTATACATTCCTGGCAGAGGATATCACTAGGTCACACTAGGAAGAGTTTACAAAACACCCTTGATTATCCTTGCTCATACATCACATAGTCCAAAGCATTTCACATTTATTAAATTATGAAGCTGTTTCTAAAGTAAAGGTATCACATACCTCGTTGAAGGCCCAAGTGATGAGAGGGCTTCCCTTGTGGCTATGGTCCAAAAAGCCATACGTATGGAGAAAGGCTTGCAAGACACAAAGCTGCACTGTTGCTTTGGATCCAGGTAGTTGGTAGTTGCCCGTGGAGTTGGTCAGTGGAAGCGGTGTCTAGACAGTAGATGGAAGCTTCGGAGATACTTCAGGAGAAACCATAGCTGACAGTCTGTATGCTCGTGGTAATGTGATTGAGGGCAGGACCCATTAAGGCACAGCAGTGGGGGAACTGTGTATCAGTAAAAAGAAGAGCTGTTATCCAGGAACTGAGCTAAGGTCATGCATAGGTAAGCGGTCAAGATGAGAGATGAGCTCTGGAGACAAGCTGAGGTTACACATAGGTAAGTGGTACAGCAGGATGCAAAAGAACGGTCAGGAGCCAGGCCAGGATCATACACAAGAGATCATGGAGGCAAGGTTGAATTACAAGCAGAGGTCACTATCAGGTGTCAGGCAGAGAGAAGTTAGTAACAAGCTGAATCGATAATGGGTAATGAAAGTAGCACAGGATCAGAAGCACAGGAACAAGGAACATGGGTAGCTGAAGATCATCCAGAAAATACTAGTCACAACTCTTTCCTTTACATAGGGTGTTTGGTGCCAGTTCTACCATTGGGTGTGCATGGATTTTACCGAGCAAATACACTTGCCCACGTAGCTTACTGGCCGGGTCTCCCTGCCTGGGTGCTAGTGCATGCCCACCGCTGTTCTGGTTAATGTGCTTACACAAGGTGAGTTCCTGTTTGTTTTACCTGGTTTCAAGGATACATTTTTACAGCTATGAAAACTGGACTGGTGAACGAAATCTGATTCTACTTAAAATTGGAAAAAAAAATGGAGAATAAGTGGTAAATAAGTGGAGGTCAATAAGAGATTTAAGTAAATAAGGGATCAATGAATAATTTAGTTGACTTAACTAGTGTCTTTTTTGTCTCTGTAGAGCTATAATTAGAGTATGTCTAACTAGAGTCGTTCAGCTATGTGTTATCAAATAATACACACATACATTTTTAATTATTTATTACTGGTACTTATATAGCACCATCAATTTACACAGCACTTTACATATACAATATATTGTACATTCACATCAGCCCCTAACCCTCAAGAGGCGTACAATCTAAGGTTCCTAACTTACATTCATACATACACATATTAGGGCCAATTTAGACAGGAGATAATTAACCTACCAGCATGTCTTTGGAGTGTGGGAGGAAACCAGAGTACTCGGAGGAAACCCACGCAGCCACAGGGAGAACATGCAAACTCCAGGCAGGTGGTGCCGTGGTTGGGATTCGAACCGACAACCCTAGTACTGCCAGGCAGACGTGTTAACCATATTTCAAACAATCACGCAAGGAAACATCTGTTAAAAAGCATACATGTTGTTATTTTATTTATTTGCTGGAAAACATGAAAAACATTATCTTTGAAGGTTTTCATTTGTATGGGTCATAGTATAGTGACACTGATCTAGATTGTTTAGTGTTATAAAAATCAAGCCATTTGGTAGAGTGGTGAAGCATAACTAGATAAATTCAGTTGAATGTAACTAACTACTGTGACATACATCACAAGCATCCCATTTATATTGTTCTCAAAGAAATACCACTTTGGAGGAATGAGCATGAGAACAGCAGACATCAACATTGTCAGCCTGGAGGGGGATGAGAGTATTAAATGTATTAGCAGATTTGAAAAATTGAAGCCAAACTCCAGCTAACACTCTATAACCAGTTACAGCAGTTTTTTCCTTTTACATTAATAAATAAAAGATGATCATTTTAATCACCCCTGTCAGTGGTAAAAGGATTTTCTCATCCATGTAAACTGATACAATCTGCTAGAGAGCTGAAAAACAGCCAAGTTGCTGGCTGCATCACCAGATGAAAATAGCAGAAAGAAAAAGCCTAAAATAGGAAATGATTACAGCCATCACATCTAAGAATTGGGAAGCTGCATCTAATAAATGTTTGCCTTTTAGGTTTGTCATGTTTCATATGACTGTCATATGCCTTTAAATGTTTTCAGTGTTTTGTCTCTGCTCCTCCCTTTCCTTTAGTTTAGCTAATGTTGCATTGCAACAGCCTCATGGCAAGAAGCAGAAACATCATGTTCTTTCGACCTATCGAATCTTTATTGTTGTAAGATTCTCTCAGTTTATGGAATAAACTTCACAAGATCTGCAAGATATCATTCTGATTGAGTCACTGTGGACCCCAACTGAGGTTGAAGTTATCGCTATCTCATCACAACTGTAAGTTACAGAGATCACACTATCAATGCTTAGGTTGGACACACAGAACAAGGTTTAATATTGCTTTAATATGTTATCCCCCATAATTTTTAAAGCCCACCTTCGGGCAAAAACAAAAATCCCATGCAGTGGGCTGTGCCTGCACTGCACAGTCAACTGCTTTTTTTGTCCAGGGGTGAGCAGAGCAGAAAGCTCATACTCATGCAATCCTTTGATCTTCCAGAAAACGGTGCTCCCCCATTGTCCAGCGGTGGGCTATTCCTAATCTTTGGAGCCTGGTATGGGTGAGATGATGTCAGGAACAGTCCACTATTCAAGACCGCGGGAGTGCCAGACCGGTCTTGTGTTGGGAGTATAAGAGGATCAGGTAAGTATATCTCTGCTCTCCTCTCCCCTAGGAAAAAAGTAGCAGTTAACCCATGCAGTGTGGGAACAGCCCGACTGCATTAGAAAAAAAAAATTTGCCGAGAGTTGGGCTTTAAAAATTTTTTGTGTTGTGTGCCTTTGCTACTGGACATGGACACAAAAGTACAAGAAGGTCTGTAGTGACTTGAGTGGGTACATATCGTAACATCTTAATGTGAAAGAGAGTAATTATAAAACATGATTATACAGTCATGGTCAAAAATATTGCAAATAATGCACCACTTCGCCAAAAAATTGTTGCAATTACAAATATTTAGGCATTCTCATGTTTATTTCTTTTGTATGTATTAGTATGATACAAAAAAGTGGAGAAACAAAAAGCCAAATCTAACATATTCCGCGCAAAACTCCAAAAATGGACTGGACAAAATTATTCTTCTCAAAATTGTAAGAAATAATTGCATTCCAAGTTTGTGATGCTCTTGTAATTGTAACTAAACTCACCTGTATCAATTAATAGGTGCTGGCAATATAGAAATCACGCTGATAAGCTGTTAAAATGGTGAAAAATTGACTCAACTTTTCTGTCTCTATGTGCCACATGGAGCATGGAGAAGAGAAAGAGCAACAAAGACTTATCTGAGGATTTGAGAACCAAAATTGTTGAAAAGCATGGACAATCTCCATCCCCAGAGATCTTAATGTTCCTGTGTCCACTGTCTGCAACATTGTCAAGAAGTTTACAGCCCATGGCACTGTAACTAGTCTTCCTGGACGTGGACGAAAGAGAAAAAATTATCAAAGATTGCAACAAAGGATTGTTTGAATGGTGGTTAAAGAACCTCGATCAACTTCCAGACAAATTCAAGCTGACCTTCAAGCACAGGGTACAATTGTGTCAGCTTGCACTATATGTTGCCATCTGAATGAAAAGGGACGCTATGGTGGGAGACCCAGGAGAACCCCATTGCTGACACAGAAACATAAAAAAGCCAGATTGGAGTTTTCCAAAACTTACCTGAAGAAGCCAAAATCCCTTTGTGAGTGCTGTGGACAGATGAAACAAAATTACAGCTTTTTGGTAAAGCTCATCATTCTACTGTTTTCAGAAAAAGCAATGACGCCTTTAAATAAAAGAATACAGTCAAACATGGTGGAGGTTCACTGATGGTTTGAGGTTGCTTTGCTGCTTCAGACACTGGCTGTCCTGACCGTGTGCATGGCATTATGAAATCTGAAGACTACCAAAGAATTCTGGGGTGCAATGTAGGGCCCAGTGTGAGAAAGTTGGGTCTCCGTCAGAGGTCATGGGTCTAACAGCAGGACAATGATCCAAAGCACACATCATAAAGCACCCAGAAATGGTTTCAGACAAAGTACTGGAGAGTACTGAACTGCCCAGCAATGAGTCCAGAACTCAACCCCATAGAGCACCTGTGGAGAGATCTCAAAACAGCAGTTTGAAAAAGGAACCCTTTCAATCTGAAAGACCTGGAGCAGTTGGCAAAAGAAGAGTGATCCAAAATTCCAATCGAGAGGTGTAAGAAAATCATTGATGGCTACAGGAAGCGATTGATTTCAGTTTATTTTGGTGTGCTACCAAATATTAAATTGAGGGTCCCAAACTTTTTGTCCAGTCCATTTCTGGGTTTTGCTTGCAAAGTGTCAGTATTTGCTTTTTGAAATGCAGGGGCACCAATCTTTTTTGCCATGACTGTATATTTATTCTAATGTTAGACCATTGACAGGAGCTTAAATGTATCAGTTTCACCAATGTTATGTTTCTAACCAAAGCGTATCTTAGCCACAAAACAAAAATGTAATATATATATTGCATTTTACCAGTCTTTAGATGCAGTGGCTGCATTTGTTTTTTCTTTTGTGTTTTTTTCCCTTTATTTTCACCTGGTATTCCTATGAATAACATACCTCATGGCCCTGGGTGGACATGCTCACACCTCCACTGTAGCAATGGAGGGATCCATGGTTGTCCAATAGACTGGACTTTAAACTTCTCAGGCCAACTTCTTTACACAAGGGTGAGGCAATTAGTAGTTTACAAAAGGAAAATTAAGTTGTGTGCTTGCAGTTCAGCTCACAAGAACAGACAAGAACACTGCACAGCAAGATCTGTCAAGACTAACAGGTATTTTCTGCACTCTCTGAAAATGTTCTTAGCCAAAAAAAATAAAACTAATTCAGCCACCACATCAAAGTATTGGTATGTTGCAATATATTACATTTTTGTTCATGGGTTTAGAAATCCTAGTTTAGAGTACACCTGAAGACAAACGTTTTATCATTTTGGATAAAGTAAGGAATGATTGAAGAGTTATTTTAACTTTTAAAAAAACATGAAAAAGTGAACTAATGCACAACACCCTCCCCGCACCCCCGGTCCCTGATGCAAACACCACCCAGGTTGATTATCTTTCAATGCTCACATTAACCGATGTAGCAGTATAGACATTTGAAAGCCACACTCTTCTGCTCCCTTCTTTCTACCCGGACACCGAGACGGCTCAGAGTGAATTTCATTGGTCATCATGGTCAGTGTCGCCGTTGCCTAATGCCAGCTCATCACCATGATGCTATACAGCCTCTGGACTATGTAATGCATCCCAGAAGACTGCAGGACCATTCACAAATTGCAGCACGCTTCCCACATGTGCAGTATGAAACCAACTGTGAAGATGCCTGGCTTCACTGCCAGTTTCCCTTACTGAAGATGCCGGCACCTGCACAAGAAGCCAGTTGAAGAATTGGCTCAGGTGCTGGATCCCTGGACAGGTAAGTGTCCTTATATTAACCACTTGCTCTCCTGAGGATTTACCCCCTTTCTTGATCACTGCGTTACTTTAACTGACAATTGCGTGGTCATGCAAGGCTGCACCCAAATGAAATTTACGTATTTCTTCTCCCACGAATTTAGCTTTCTTTCAGTGGTATTTGATCACCAGAGCGTTTTTTTATTTTTTATGCTACATAAAAAAAAAATTGATAATTTTGAGAAAACAATATTTTTGACTTAAAAAATCTAATTTCATCATAAATGTAGGCCAAAATGTATTCTGCGACATGTCTTTGCTAAAAAAAAAAAATCCCAATATGTGTAAATTAATTAGTTTAGGTGAAAGTTATATCGTTTACAAATGGCGGAATATATACTGGGATTTTTTTATTTTTTTTTTACTAGTAATGGCGGCTATCAGCGAACTAGAGCGGGACTGTGGGACTGCGGCGGGCATTCTGACACTGTGGGGAACTGACTTGGTGTCACTGACATCCCCAGTGACATCAATACAGTGATCAGTGCTAAAAAAAAAAAAGCACTGACCCTGTACTAATGGCACTGGGCAAGAAGGGGTTAACATGTGGGGCGATCAAAGGGTTACCTGAGTGCTGTGTGCTGTTTTACTGTGTGCTGTGTCGGTATGTGCACAGCCATCCAAAGCAGTGTGCATGGTCTGACAGTTAGAACTATATTGTTTATATACAGTTCTCCTCCCCATTGGAGATGCACGTGAATCATCGAGCTCCGACGAGTAATCATCGGCCGGGACTCGGTGATTGACAGCCGCGGTCATGAATGGTGACGCGGGCAGGGTGCGTGTGTGCAAATCGTGCGCCCCCTACCCGGGAATGCGGAATCACGTATATATATACAGTTGTGTTTGAAATAATAGCAGTGTGTTGAAAAAAGTGAATAAAGCTCAAAATCCTTCTAATAGCTTTTATTTCCATACACACAAATGCATTGGGAACACTACACATTCTATTCCAAATCAAAACATGACTGTTCAAAAAAATAGCAGTGTTTGTATTCTTCTTTACAAACTCAAACATTCACTATATAAACTGAAAAATGTTTGAAGATTTTGCTTTCCTTTGAATCACTTAATGAATATTCAGTTGTATAAGCACTGTTTCTGAGAACTGCTGTACATCTGTGTTGCATGGAGTCAACCAACTTCTGGCCCCTGTGAACAGGTATTCCAGCCCAGGATGATTGGACTACATTCCACAGTTCTTCTCTATTTCTTGGTTTTGCGTCAGAAACTGCATTTTTGATGTCACCCCACAAGTTTTCTATTGGATTAAGATCCGGGGATTGGGCTGGCCACTCCATAACGTCAATCTTGTTGGTCTGGAACCAAGATGTTGCACGTTTACTGGTGTGTTTGGGGTCGTCTTGTTGGAACACCCATTTCAAGGGCATTTCCTCTTCAGCATAAGGCAGCATGACCTCTTCATGTATTCTGATGTATTCAAACTGATCCATGATCCCTGGTATGCGATAAATAGGCCCAACACCGTAGTATGAGAGACATCCCCATATCATGATGCTTGCGCAACCATGCTTCACTGTCTTCACAGTGTACTGTGGCTTGAATTCATTGTTTGGGGGTCGTCTGACAAACTGTCTCCGGCCACTAGAACCAAAAGGAACAATCTTACTTTCATCAGTCCACAAAATGTTGCACCATTTCTCTTTAGGCCAGTCAATGTGCTCTTTGGCAAATTGTAACCTCTTCAGCGCGTCTTTTTTTTCAACAGTGGGACTTTGCGGGGGCTTCTTGCAGATAGCTTGGCTTCACATAGGCATCTTCTAATTGTAACAGTACTCACAGGTAACTTTACACCTTCTTTGAACTTCCTGGAGCTGATTGTTGGCTGAGTCCTTGCCATTTTGGCTATTCTTCTATCCATTCGAATGGTAGTTTTTCGCTTTCTTCCACATCTTTCAGGTTTTGGTTGCCATTTTAAAGCATTTGCGATCATTTTAGCTGAGCAGCCTATCATTTTCTTCACTTCTTTATATGTTTTCCCCTCTCCAATCAACTTTTTAATCAAGGTACGCTGTTCTTGTGAACAATGTCTGGAACGATCCATTTTCCTCAGAATTTCAGAGAGAAATGCACTGTAACCAGCATGTACAACATTTGCTGCCTTTCTTCCTTAAATAAGGGCAATAATTGCCACCAGCTTTTCAAAGAATGAATGACCTCACTAATAGAACTCCACACTGCTATTATTTTGAACATTTCCCTTTCAATTAGTGATTCAATTACACAGAATCAGCAGCATGCATGTCATGACTGTTGGGTCTGTTGGATTTCTATTACTCTACTACACCTGCTAGTAAATTATTTGCCATGTAGAAATATCATTTTTACCAAAAACAGTGATTGATCAGGTTAGTGATGTCTGACTGCTATCATTTTGAACACAACTATACATGATTTTGCACACGCGTGTCGCCTTGTAGCAGTATATCTGCCATAGGGCGTTGGGGGAAGCAGTTAAAAGCCAGCAACTACAGTATTTGTAGCTTCTGACTTTTCATTTTTTAGGGGGAGCCTGGAGCTCTGCTTTAACAAAAAGAACATGTACAAATTGATTGTACATGCTGTAGGCAGGTGGCAAAAACAGAAGGAATATTACCATTTGAAAGCATAGATAAAACTCAATATATGACATTAGGTCACATTCCATTTAACAGAGCAAAAAGCTAGGGGAATGTTCTGTGAAGCAGTGTAGCTCCAAATATCCCAATTATGGTATATAGAAAGAATGACAACAAGACCTAATTATGCATTCAAGATGTGTGGAGGAGTGCTTGTAGAAAATCAAAGGTATTTGGGCAGAGGGGAAAGCAGCAGAAAAAAGGGAAGAAAAAAGGACAAGAAAATCAAAAGGCTTGTGGAAGAGAGGGGATACAAAGGGAGGAGGGAGGAAAGGGTAGGGGCACTTAGAAAAGAAGGATTAAGGAGAGTGGATGTGCTGCTGCCACCTACTTTCTCTGCTCCCACTGTATTTTTTTCTGTGTTTTATTGAACTGCATTAGCTTATTATTGTTTTGTAGTATTGTAAGGGAATTCCTGTGAGACGGCTGGTGAATAGACGTGCGCATGTGCACAGAGATGCACGATCACGCACACGCACGGTGAAGATTGGCGCCAGACGGACTATTTAAAAGGTGCCTCTGCCTGTGCTGAGTGCTGACTGGTCTTCAGCTGTTCCCCGTTTCCTGCTCGTTCCTGTATGATTTCCTTGTTGCTGACCTGGCTTGTTCCTGACCTGACTCTGATTACTCTCCTGCTTGATACTTGTTCCTGACTTCGGCTCAACTCCTGATTTTGGCTTGCTTATGATTTGGTACCTCGCTGTCTGCCCGTTGATGACCCTGGCTAGTCCTTTGACACTGCTCCTGTCTCCCATCCCAGCTTCCTGCCTTGGTCTGGTGCACACCTGGCGATCTAACATACCAGCTCTGCATATTACTACTGTGCCTGAATCAGAGGTTCATCAGTCTTCCAAAATCTCCAACTGCAAGAGCTGCAAACAACATCTGCTGGCACTCTTGTCCCCCCTGGTCCCTAGACACCCTCTGTTCTACTTCCAGTGGGGTCAGGGCTAGTGACACAAGTGAGGACGACCTTGTCATTACAGTCTCCAATCAGGTACGTGACAAGTATGCTCATATCTAGTGGCGGTTTTGGGGAGCTAAAAAATGTTTACTATGTGATTTTAGTTTCTTCCTATATCCTCCCCCACTTTTTAGCAGTTCAGTTTAAACTAGACCCTCTCCATTTCTTCCAAGTTCCCTCAGTCGGTTTTAGTACTTTGCAGAAACAAGGCTAAGGAAAGCCATTGTGTTCTTACAGTTCAAAAGAGTGAAAAAACATACTCTGTACTGCAATTACTTAAAGTAAAACTGTGTTGGATTCCACTTGTGTCTTATTGAAAAGTTGAGCTACCAGGGGATGGTGCCAAGTCAGCAGGTGGCCATGCTGTCTGGACAGACTGGGGGAGATTTACTAAAAATGGTACACTCAGAATCTGGTGCAGCTGTCTATGGTAGCCAATCAGCTTGTTCCATTAAGCTTTGACAATAAAACCTGGAAGCTGATTGGTTTTTGTGAAGAGCTACACCAGATTTTGCACTCTTCAGTTTTAGTAAATATCCCCACACTGGGTATATCATGGTATGTCAATGCATAAAGCAGCATTTGAAACAAAACAGTGGAGATGGTATGGTAACTAGACACCCAGCTGGGAATGGACATTGAATGGGTAAGCAAAGGGCATCCCACCTCCTTCATAACCAATACTTTATGTCCTTTAGCATAGGGTGTGAAGAAGTTATAACCCCTGTCAAATTTGTATTGCTGTCTGCGTGCCCTCTAGGTAGATTCCTCTCTATATATTTTGGTGACCATTGTCACTGAGACAGAAAATAAGTGTAAATTCAAAATGTTGTCCAAGTCCAAATGTTGCCTCCGGAGTGTGGAGATGAGGATAAATCTTCTGGCAAGTTCTAATGACAGCTGTCTAAAAGGTGAACTCCCCCCACTTTGTAGAGAGTTCCTCTCAATTTCTGTTACGTCTCCAGAACAGGAAATCAATCAAAATCTCCCCAGCAGGACACAGATAGCAAAACATAAACTGACAGAGGATTTTTTCACTTCCCTACTCTGAAAGAAAAAAAGAAAACTTTTGATCATACATACACTTCAAGGGTTAGGATTAGGTTAGGTTACATTAGGTTAGGTTGGGTGAATAGCGTGATCTATTACAAAAATGCAGGGAGAGGGCAGTGAATACAATAAGTACACTTTTACATCATTTAAAGTAAATTATTGTGTTCATTCATTCTTTAACATGTTCAGGATTCAAAAATATATAATTTCATAATTTTCTATATCTCATTGTGTTGTTTGCAAGCAGACCCACAAGGAAGAAAAATATATTTGAAATATATTTTAAAAATATTCTTCCCAAATATATTGACATATATTTGAAATACATACATATATATATACACTGCATGCTGAAATACATTTTTTATATATTACAAAATATATGAAAAATATTTTTAAAAATATATATTTTTTAAATATATTCTTCAGATTTTTTTTAACATATAAAAAAAGTCATTTTAACATATATTTTTACATATATTTGTAAATGCATTACAAAAATGTAGATTTGTATTTTTAAAGACATACAGTATATTAGAAAATTTATTTTTAAAAATATTTTTCATATATTTTGTAATGAAAACAATTTCAACATACAATATATATATATATATATATATATATATATATATATATATATATATATATATATGTGTGTGTATTTATTTAAATATATTTTTGAAATATATTGAATATGGCCAACATTGTAGCATTTCAAATATATGTCAATATATTTGAGAAGAATATTTTTAAAATATATTTCAAATATATTTTTCTTCCATATGGGGATGTGGAAACACATGATTGAGTCAGAGTAGCAACCTATCCTCAATTGAATGGCTCAGTCTGAGGTTTCAATCAGACAAAGTGAGCCTGAAGTCAGGGAGCTTCTCTTGTGCTGTATCTTTAGATAACCCATAGTGCTTTTGGAGTCCTTGGTTAGGTAATTATGTGTATACTGAATGTAAAACAAAAATATGGCAAAGAAACATCTATTATAGTTTTCTAATAACTTCAAAAATAACCCCCCCCTCCCCCAAGTCATCAGACTGCAACATTGTAACTTTGTATCAGGTCCAGCAACCAAGAATCAAGGCTACAGGCTTCTGCAGAGGGCTGATCTGTGTCAGACATTTGTACACAGGGCACAGGTACCAGGATTTACATGGTTGTGTCATATCTGATCCAAAATATCAATTCATGAAGTAAATACTTACCTTCTGCAAAGAAAAGCAGAAAAAAGGCATTGTTCTGGGGCATACTGTAATCTCTGTGAGAGGTAATAAATGCATGTAAGTGTTAAACTTACACACTACTTAACCTGTATGCACTTAATAGGGTCTGATGCTAGGTCCACTTTAATAATGTTTTCTTTAGTGGATTGCTGGGATAGTTCACACAGTTCAATCAAAGCTGACCTTTTTCTTTCCATGGCTATTCTGCAGGTATACTCCTTGTCCACAGCTTGATAAATAGCTCAGAAATGAACTAGAGAACTGTAGGGACAATGGAGAACTGCAGACATGGAATCTGACTTTGCCCTCCATAGCTCAATAAATGTGCCCCAATGTTTTATACTTGCCCTGGCTTCCCTGTAGTAGCATGAATATGTCCAAGTAAATCCTCAGGCAGGTCATTGCATCCAAACACAGAAGACAACATCCCATGCAGTATATCACAGCAGTCAGCTGTCATCTCCAGGTAAGGTCTTCAAATGTATTAATCACAGAGGATACATAAAGCAAAAAACCCTTTTTCCAACACATTTCAGACCACAAACAGCTCTCTTATTTATAGCATTCTTCATAAAATGCTAGCCCCTTCATTGTGTAGAATCACAGGGATACAACAGATAAAGCCAGAAATGAATGCTGAACACATACAAACATAATCTAAAGCCATGGTTACAAATAGAATTGCAGTATATATGTAGAGTTCATTGAGATTAATAAACAACAGTTAGATCCAAAAAATAGGAAATGGATGCAAACCTTTTCCATTTTTTTTTTTTGGACTTAGATGGACATGGAGGTCATGTTCAGTTACATCTGCTTGCCTGTAGAATGACATTGAGCTTCTGTTCTGTTCTGCCGCGTGAAAGGAGCCTTATACAATCAGGTCTTTTTAAGGTCGGAATGTTATTATTCAAAATGCTTCTTGCAAGAAGATTGAAATACAAGCTTTCGTATTAAATGGATTAGACTTGTCAAAATTTAAAGTGGAACTGAACTCAAGCAGAGAAGATTTGCTATCTTATAGGGAACATCTAGAGATGTTGACTGCACCTAAGCAATACCCTGAAGGATTTTCCTTTTGTCTGGAATTCCTGCAGAAAAATAGCAGAGCACTATCTGTGCCTTGAGTTTCATAGCTTGGGACACCCGACAGCTGCAGATCTTCTATCCTACTACAGTGCATTTCAGCTCCCATTAGACATGTACAGAATGAAAAAATGTGTTTAGTTTCAGATAAATTTATTAAGTTACTAATTTCGTTTCATAGATTAATTTCTCAATTCATTTAGTTTCATGAATTCCAAACTTTCAGAATAATTCAAGTTCGAATCGGTCGAAAACTTATCAACAGATCCAATTGCTGTGTGAAGAAAAGCTGGTTGTTAAGGAGAGGGCTGGGCAGCTGGCTGGTGCGTCCATAACAACCGATGACTCATCAGCTGTCAGTGGGTTTCCTCACTGACAGCTGAATGTAAACAAAAGAATGTCGCCAATGAAAAATAAAGGGAAAAAAAAGCCCAAATTTAAAAAAAAACGGCATGGGGTCCCTCCCAAAATCCACACCAGACCCATATCCAAGCATGCAACTTGGCAAGTCAGGAAGGGGAGGGGCGAGTGACCCCCCCTAAGCCATACCAAACTACATGGGGGGCTACTTTGGGGCAGGGGGACTGCCCCCAGAGCACCTTGTCCCCATGTTGATGGGGACAAGGGCCTCTTCCCCAGAACTCTGGGCTGTTGTTGTGGGGCTCTGTGGGGGGCTTATTGGACTCTGGAAGCTCCCTTTAACAGGGGGTATATAGTAAGTACATAGTACCTCTAGTCATTCACCAAAAAAGTGTAAAAACACAACAACAGTTTTTGACAAGTCCTTTATTAAAAAACAAAAAATGTCCCCTGTAGTAGATCCACTGTGAATCATGATGAACGTTGGCTGCCGACCCTAACAAAAAAAGAAGAGCTCTGGACCTGCCGTCTAATATGCTCCACCATCTGACGGTTCTTAAATAAATAATTGTAGTGGACAGAAACACTTAAAATGATACTAAAGCTAATTTTTTTAACCTTAATGCATTCCTTGCATTAAGGTAAAAACATTTTCTATTTCTCTGTCCCTCCCCCCTTTCCTTGTGTGAAGGGGAAGCGAGGGGAGAAAAGATCCAGCATCGTGCATGGCAGCATCTCTTCTCCCCTCTCATCCTCTTCACACAGCACTCGAGCAGCAGCAGGAGCCATTGGCTCCTGCTGCTGTCAATCAAATGCAGCAAGGAGGAAGTGGGTAGTAATGCTAAATCCTGCTTTGTGAGTCTATAGACACAGAGCTTGGGAGCAAGCAGACACCGTGTGCCTCCATAGCAAACATCTTGCTAAGGGGATACACAAAGAAGAGCAGCAGCGCTGGTGGGTGAACCCAAGAAGGGGAGGATCGAGGCAAATCTGTGCAATACCACTACACAGAGCAGGTGAGAATAACATATTTATTATTATTTTAATAAAAACAAAAATAAACTTTAGTAATAATTTTAACAATTCTTTTATTTAAAAAAAAATACTGATGCATATGAAAGATACACAAGAACCAATGAATTGAGCTGATGAAACAACTGACCATTTTGTATCTAAAAGTATCCATTCTTACAAGAGCCCCAGCCTGAAAAGCTAGGTATACTTTTCACAGCTGGAACATCAAATAAATGGAATGCAACATTCTACCCATAGAGAAAGATACTCTGCTTTTAAATATACACTTTCTCCATTGCACCGCATTCAATCAGGTAAATGTGCATGATACAGGAATATTCTCCTTAAAGTGACCCTGTCATTAAAATCCAGGATACTCACCCATCCTGCTGCCCATTCATAGTAGTAAAGAGAAGCTGCCAGCTGAATAACTGAGTCTTTATAGCTACTTTAAAATATAAGTACACCTACCCTTTTAGCCCCTCTGCTGAGCTAAAATGACGAACATTTTTATGGTGCCATGTTCTGAGTCTGGAGGGACTGAAGGCTGCCATAGACATGCAAGGATCCTGGGTTGGACAGCAGGTCCTGCAAACCTGGCTAAATCCCTTCCCACTTCTTCTCTGGATAGAACACTGACATACCTGTCTTTTGGGACTAAATCCACCATATTGTGTCACTCACTTTCATGGCCTGAGGCCTACCTTCTTACATATTCCTGACCTGAGGCCCGTTACCCGGAATAATAAATGTCTGCTCAAGATGCTTTTCAATGGTTTACTGGAAAACACTGGCATAACATAACCCGACTTCCTGAACAGTGTCTTTCCAGTGCAGAATACTATACCTCCATTACACAAACTTCCTGATCAGTAGTCTCTACAGTGCAGAACACTTTAAGGCAGCTAACCCAAACTCATTAAGTCCAGCCATCTCTACGCTCGCTCTTCCATGAGTATCCCAGCAGTGGGTCCCCACATCTAGAGTCTCTCTCCGGATCCAGATTCCAAAAGCCTACTCAACTCCAAGCTATTGGCCTGCTAAACAAAGGTCAGGGGTAGCTAAAGGTCTTCTGCCTTTTTTCTTGCGTGTTCTCCATTCAATCTTTCTGACAGTTTAGGCCTACAGAGGGCTCCCTCTTTCTCAAACACAGGCCACAAGCCTATATGTTGTTGGCCAGGGGTAACCTGTTCCCATACATAAACTGACTGGCCCCTCCCATGACAGATATAGAAAAGGACACAAACTCCTTCCACTAACATCCCTGGGGGAGTGGTATCTTCTAAAAGGGGCATTATACCCTATGCTATACCCTGTAGCTAATATTTTGGCCAATTCCACCAATGTCCTTTTGTTTCCACTCTTTTTTTCCCAAGACATGCCGGCTAAGCAGACAAATCAGGGATGTTAATGACATGCAAGTTTTGACTTGTCTTTGACAACCGCACTAACTTACATCCTGGCTTTGTCTTCTCCATGCTGTATGAGGGGCAAGATGGCAGAGACCAGCTGGGGATTAACTGGGTCTCTGGTCACAAATCTGGGTTTTTTTCCAATAATTTTGTGTTAGCAAGTTGATTATAAGCTAAATAATTTGTATCTAGCAACAGTTTCTGCAAACATTGGCAAAGGAAAAAATTGTGTTAAACACATCCAGAATGAACACCATTCTTCACGTATTTCTCAAGTAAAAATGCTAACATATTAAAGAGGCACCACCAAGGTCTGACAGCTTCCACTAGCCAGCAATAATTAGTAAATACAGCTTTTTTCTTTCATTGTTGGGGGAACATTGATTTTTCAGAAGACATAAAACCTTTTAATCATCAGTCTTTTTAAACCCGTGCGTGCTGAGATTTACAGCCAATTATATATAAAACTGCTTAATGCAGCTCTAGAACTGTGTGAAATAAGGTGCTGATGTCTTTTATCAAGCTGACAAATGACAGCTTAGGTTCTCAGCTTTTGTCACATTCTCACCGTCAATCCCTAATAGGATGTGACAACTTGCTGCCTTGCTGTGTAGTAGAAAAGGGTTAATGGTTTGTGAGTGTTCTGCATGACTCTGTGAGCTCATATTAATCTCAGTATTCCTTGCATCCCTCCAACAATTTATAGTAATGCAAGCATGGCCGTTCATGCATTAGCAGAGGGGTGGAGAGGCAGAGTGACAGGCAATCTGTAACGTGGAGCCCGCATAGAAGCATACCGTTGGGTGTAGTTTAGGGTTAGTAGGGCTAGTGAGCTGCCTATTTCCTTCTGATCTCCTATGTGCTGAGATACACTCTTTCTTAAATTGTTATTGCAGAGTTTTCCTCTTTATACCTGCTGCGGGTTGCAGAATTGAAGCTCCTTGTTTCCACAGTAACGCAGTTGAAAACTGCATTGCCTACTTTTATGGCGACGTAAAACATCCTTGCCATTTTCTAGAGGATATTCTGTTCACGTGAAGAGGTGACAGTTGGCTGATTTCTGGATACTGCCTCCAGGCTGCTGTGCTTGTTTGCCTACTAAAACAAAAAAAAATTTATGGCTCTGAATGTTGATGTATCCACTTTATTACTGATCTGATTACTATAAACCTATCAGTCAGTTAATAATATTTCTAGATAGAAATGGACTTTCATTTTCTTATGCAAAATCTAGCCATGAATTGAGTTGCCAGTTGTCAGTTATTAGCAATGACTTTCTCTATTTAATTTAAAATCATATTGTCCTATTTTGTTGTCTCTTTAGACTGAAGGACAGAGATGTTTAAAACCACTGGATGAATCCATGCACGAGTGAGGATGAGTAAATTGGTTTGCATGAACCAAGGTTTGCTGTGAGTCTGACCATTCTACATTGATTGTAAGTGAATCAGTGATGTGCTTCATTGGTGGATTGCTCAGTGAATTGGTAACAAACAAGATCCAAAGATGCACACAGAAAAATCTCTGCCACCCTTCCCAGGCAGAACAGGATCATTGACAAGCTAACCTAGGGCCCAGTGGATATCCCTGGAGCTCAGCCGCAACCATCAAGCTCCCACAGTAAACCAACAGTTGGTCAAAGCTGTGTACCTGCCTGTCACTTCACAAGTGAGGATACCCTTGTAGGTAGTTGTTGTTTAGTGGGGTGGGCTATTCTAGTATTGCCAATTGATGGGATAGGACGGGGAAAGCTGCTATCTTGCATAGACCCCATTCTGCCATAATCTGTCTTTGTTCGTCAATAAGCAGCATACGCTGGATCTAGTAGGGATCAATCCTTTAAAAAAATGGGTCCATATTACCCACCCATTATAAATGAATAACCTTGATATGAAAATATTGTCCTTTCTTATTAATCAAATATTAAGAGATTTCCACTTACTGTGAAATAATGACCCCCAAAGTAGCACTGCACTTACTAATTGCTGTCCCAATATGTTATTATAGTACCTCCTTATTTGGGCCATTATATGACATTGAAAAGGGAACCAAGCTCTATAGCCTTTCGCCTAAAATGCCCCAGTAAACTAGAAAGGGTTCTAGTGGACCCTTCTGTCTCAATAATGAGGTATGATGAGCCCCAAACTGTGTGGAGGGAATAGGGAAGTCATGTTAAGCACAATGCTACCCTCAAATCTCGAATATTTGCAAGTGGGTAATGAAATTAGTCAGGTCTCATGTCTGTGGTGGGCAGACAAAGAAGTTGACACATTTGATAAATCACAATCCAGCTTAAAGCAAATTCAAATAGAACACATGCCAGCTTAGAAGAAATACAACAGGTTAGAAACCTCTACAATAGCCGAATCTACAAAAACTTCAAAGTAGGCCCTGTCATAAATGGCCTGTTGTAAACAATCTTATAGCAATATATATCTGTGAATCTGTTTGTTTTATCTGAAACTGAACTCCCAGAGCAATACTTTATGCATACTCCATCATTCCTGCAGTGATTGAGTTGCCCTTATAAAAAGTGGTTATATTAATGTAGAAGTTACCATTTAGGTTGCATTCACACCTGAGCAGAGCAGTTTTCAGGTTTTTATTGGACTGTTTACAAGCATTTTAGAAGCACATTTCAAGATTTTGCATGTTTATTCAAGCTCCAAACTTTTTTGTATTAGGTAAAGGACAGCACTAGAGGGAAGAGGCAAGTTCATCCAGGCCACAAAATGCCTGAAATATGCTTGAAAAAATGCACAAAAAACACTTCATTTAATGAAGTTTATGAGGCCAGAATTCCCACATCTGCACCAAACGTAGCTTATGTAGCTTTTGGAGCATCAGGCATCAAGCTACAGGTGTATGAGTGCTCATTTGTGAACTTCAAACCATTAAATTATATGGGAGTTTGTATGCCCAGAGATTTGGAGCTTTGAGCAACAAAACACTCAGGTGTGAATGGGGCCATAGTAAGCCACCAAAAATGCCTATATTACAAGGTCCAGGATAAGACCCATTTGACTATTTTAAGCATAACATACACTATATTGCCAAACACATTGGAATGCCTGTCTTTACACGCACATGAACTTTAATGGCATTCCTGTCTTAGTCCATAGGGTTCAATATTGAGTTGGTCCACCCTTTGCAGCTATAACAGCTTCAACTCTTCTGGGAAGGCTGTCCACAAGGATTAGGAGTGTATCTATGGGAATGTATGACCATTCTTCCAGAAGTGCATTTGTGAGGTCAGGCGTTGATGTAGGACGAGAAGACCTGGTTCACAGTCTCCACTCTAATTCATCCCAAAGGTGTTCTATCAGGTTGGGGTCAGGACTCCGTGCAGGCCAGTCATGTTCCTCCACCTCAAACTTGCTCATCCATGTCTTTATGGACCTTGCTTTGTAAACTGGTGCGCAGTCATGTTGGAACAGGAAGGGGCCATCCCCAAACTGTTCCCACTAAGTTGGGAGCATGAAATTGTCTAAAATGTCTTGGTATGCTGACGCCTTAAGAATTCCCTTCACTGGAACTAAAGAGCCAAGCCCAATTACTGAAAAACAACCCTACACCATAATCCCCCCTTGACCGTGGAATATTTATTAGCAAGGAAATTTCACAGATGGAATTATTGCACAGGTGGCACCATAACACGGTACCACGTTTGAATTCACTGAGCTCCTGAGAGTGACCCATTCTTTCACAAATGTTTGTAGAAGCAGTCTGCATGCCTAAGTGCTTGATTTTATACACCTGTGGCCATGGAGGTGATTGCAACACCTGAATCCAGTGATTTGGAGGGGTGTCTCAATACTTTTGGCAATATAGTGTAAATCTGGAATATGTCATCTGGTAAGTAATAAATTGTAATTTTATTCTGCTAAATAGTATGCTGGTTGCCAGACTTCACAGCCTTGCCAGTTGGAAATATAAACATATTTATGATAGTTTGCATTGAGTTTGGCTGATGGAGCATAATGAAATGCTCCAACACATCTTAAATACACCTACTGAACCCTTTGATTGGGTAGAAGTTAGCTTTGCTACACCCTCTTAATGGTCAACAAAAAGCTAATGTTTAAGTGTACTTTTTTCTGAAGGCTATGCAACAATGACCCAATCTGCTCTTTCTATGTCTTTTATTTTGAAGGCAGAATATTGTCATCTATGTTATCAGCAGACTTTCTGACAGCAAATGTAACCTAAGGACATAGCATGATAGCTATCTACAATGTCATCAAAGATACACAATATTGCCAAAAATATTGAGACACTCCTCCAGATTATTGGATTCAGTTGTTCCAATCACTTCCATGGCCACAGGTGTATAAAATCAAGCACCTAGGCATACAGACTGCTTCTACAAACATTTGTGAAAGAATGGGTCCTAACCTCTACCCGATAAAACACCTTTGGCATGAATTAGAGGGGAGACTGCGAGCCAGGCCTTCTCGTCCGACATCAGTGCCTGACCTCACAAATGTACTTCTGGAAGAATGGTCAAACATTCCCATAGACACCCTCCTAAACCTTGTACACAGCCTGCCCAGAAGAGTTGATGCTGTTATAGCTGCAAAGGGTGGGCCAACTCAATATTAAACCCTACGGTGAAAGACTGGGATGCTATTAAAGTTCATGTGCATGTAAAGGCAGATGGCCCAATACTTTTGGCAATATACAGTAGTGCATATTGAAATAGCTGCTTTATGTAGTGTTGACTTTTGCCTGTTTCCAGCCTGACTCCAGCCATTTTTTTGAATAGAGTGTAGGACTGCAACCTCTGTCCATTTTTATCTTTATTTTTTTGCTGCATTTGTCCCACTCTGGAGATTTTCCCTCACTTTGTGTCCAGGTCACAGTGTGTTACTGAAGAGTAACAAAATAACTAACAGTCTTGTCTTTGAAAGGGGGTTGGTAAAAGACAAGCCATTACAGCTATGGTTATGAGTAGGGGCCTACTACAATTTCTGCATTCTTGGGGAGAGATATTATAACCCCAAAACTGTAATACCAAAATAGGATCATAGATTATGGATCACAGTATAGTATTCCTAATCAGGAAATCTGTAACCAAGTTGACAATTACACCAAAGGAGCACATAAACAGATCTCAACACAAGTAAATACAGGTGAAACTCGAAAAATTAGAATATCGTGCAAAAGTTCATTTATTTCAGTAATGCAACTTAAAAGGTGAAACTAATATATGAGATAGACTCATTACATGCAAAGCAAGATAGTTCAAGCTGTGATTTGTCATAATTGTGATGATTATGGCTTACAGCTCATGTAAACCTCAAATCCACAATCTCAGAAAATTAGAATATTATATGCAATCAATAAAACAAGGATTGTACATAGAACAAAATCGGACCTCTGAAAAGTCTAAGCATGCATATGTACTCAGTACTTGGTTTGGTCCCCTTTTGCAGCAATTACTGCCTCAATGTGCCGTGGCATGGAAGCTATCAGCCTGTGGCACTGCTGAGGTGTTATGGAAGACCAGGATGCTTCAATAGCGGCCTTCAGCTCTTCTGCATTGTTCGGTCTCATGTCTCTCATCTTTCTCTTGGCAATGCCCCATAGATTCTCTATGGGGTTCAGGTCAGGCGAGTTTGCTGGCCAATCAAGCACAGTAATCCCACGGTCATTGAACCAGGTTTTGGTGCTTTTGGCAGTGTGGGCAGGTGCCAAGTCCTGCTGGAAAATTAAGTCAGCATCCCCATAAAGCTCATTTGTGGAAGGAAGCATGAAGTGCTCCAAAATCTCCTGGTAGACGGCTGCATTGACCCTTGACTTAATGAAGCACAGTGGACCAACACCAGCAGATGACATGGCTCCCCAAATCAACACGGACTGTGGAAACTTCACACTGGACTTCAAGCATCTTGCAGTGTGTGCCTCTCCATTCTTCCTCCATACTCTGGGTCCTTGGTTTCCAAATGAGATGCAAAAGTTGCTCTCATCAGAAAAGAGGACTTTGGACCGCTGAGCGACACACCAGGTCTGTTTTTCTTTAGCCCAGGTAAGACGCTTCTGACGTTGTTTGTTGTTCAGGAGCGGCTTGACAAGAGGAATACCCATGTCCAGGATCCGTCTGTGTGTGGTGGCTCTTGATGCACTGACTCCAGCCTCAGTCCACTCTTTGTGAAAGCCCCCAACACTTTTGAATGGCCTTTTCCTGACAATCTCTCCAGGCTGCGGTCATCCCTGCTGGTTGTGCACCTTTTTCTTCCACACTTTTCCCTTCCACATAACTTTCTATTAATGTGCTTTGATACAGCACTTTGGGAACATCCAACTTCTTTTGCAATTACCTTTTGAGGCTTTCCCTCCTTATGGAGGGTGTCAATGATGGTTTTCTGTACAACTGTCAGGTCAGCAGTCTTTCCCATGATTGTGATTCCTACTGAACCAGACTGAGAGACCATTTAAAGGCTCAGGAACCATTTGCAGGTGTTATGGCTTAATTAGCTGATTAGAGTGGGACACTTTGAGCCTAGAATATTGCACCTTTTCACAATATTCTAATTTTCTGAGATTGTGGATTTGGGGTTTTCATGAGCTGTAAGCCATAATCATCACAATTATGACAAATCACGGCTTGAACTATCTTGCTTTGCATGTAATGAGTATATCTCATATATTAGTTTCACCTTTTAAGTTGCATTACTGAAATAAATGAACTTTTGCACGATATTCTAATTTTTCGAGTTTCACCTGTATATTGTGAAATTAACCTACAGTTTTCACTCACCCCAAAAATCCAAACTAGTTTTATTTTTTATTTTTATATGTTAATGTGTTGCTAAACCCAGGACCCTGCATTCACTATATCTGGTCTCCCACAGTACACAGAACATGGCAATTTTAGTAAATATAAACTGCTAAATACCTTTTCTCATCAGAAGTTAAAGCAGTCTTGTGGCTTCTATCAGTGTTCAGCCAAGCACTAGCTAAAGCTTGTAGGAGGAGTTTTCTTTCTGCTCTAGGAGGATGGAAATCCCCTGACATCTGTCTGGACAGTGCTGATTGGCCCTGTGCTGATCACATGCACTCTCCCAAGAAAAAAAAACCTCTCTAGCAATATACACCAAACTGAGCATGTGCATGCCTATGGTTCATTCTGGGGATAAGTGGTGGTCGCTTTAGAAAGGGGAGGAACGGGGAAGAAAGGATCAAGCATCCTTTTACACAGTGCAGAGGATTAACCCCTTAGGTTCCACAGTGAGTATAACAAGCATGCTTTACTGCATATACAGGCTAATTTTACTGTTGTGGGTTTAGTAACACTTTAAGTATTTTCTTACTCTTGCTTGTTCTGTTTTGACTGTGGGTCTACTGTACAACAGCCTTTCTCAACCTTTTCAACACAGAGGAACCCTCCAATTAACTTTATGGTCTCAGGGAACCCCTGCTAAAAATGACTATATCTACAACTCATGATAAATTAGTGGTATGGTCAGTGGGAAGAATGCTCTTTACACTTGTGGTCATTGGGAAGAATTACCCCCTTACATATAGCTAAAAAGATCAGTGGGAACTTGTCTGAGGCCCAAAAAATGCTCATTACTCCCCTAGCAACCTTTGGAAGAACCCTATGGTTCCATGGAACCCAATTGAGAAACCCTGGTGTACAAGCATGCCATACTTTCTAAATCTCCTGTGTCAGAAGAAGAGATACAAACTGGCCATTCTAGGATGGATCAGCTTCCATGCCTAACATGGTTAGTTACAAACAGGAAGGGGTTGTTCCTGAGGGTAGCGGCAGCATCACCAAGAACTTTATGACTGTGGCACATCGCTTATAGAGTTCACACTGCTTATAGATTAAATATGGAATATGTGAATTAGTAATCAACTTTTCAGGTTAAGGATAGCACACATTTATATTTTTTATTTATATTTTTTTTTACAAGATTCAGGCAACATTCACACAGAAATACACATTTTCCAATTGAATTGAATTAAAAATATATGAAGCCTTGACGAAAGTTATGCGAATCTTGTGTGGATAAAAAAATAGCAATGGAGCTCTATATGTGTCTTGAATTCTTTCCACTGGAACAATTATTTATTTTCTCGTTGTTCAGAGTCCAGTATTTTGTGATAACACAGTGGTGCTGCTTGTTAATGGTGAACTATTTATACTTGAAGAATATATCTTTACGTTTAAGACCACCTTCATAGAATTAGGTCAGCTTCTGTGATATACAAACTGTTAAAGACACTTGGACTCTTGTAGGTGTCTATCCCAATTTAAAGTGATGCAAAATCATTGTAGAGTGACACAAGCCATGTGAAATAGGGTCCTTTCACCCAGAACTGAAACAGTGATAGACGGAATGTATTTAATGCTCTACCAGACCAGTCCATCAATACAACAAAGTCGGGAGGCATGCTACAAGCATTTTGCCCCTACCATAAACAGAAAGGACACAAAATCGATCAAAGACTTCTCTGTAAATGTTTGGTGACAATTTGACAAGCATTGAAAAGACCAGTGGCCATTATAGCCAGCTCCCCAAGCACGTGATAAGATGGTGAAAGGATGATGGAAAAAGATTTGTCTCCCAGCTACTTTGTCTCCTTCTGAACAGAATCTCTCCATCTGTCTAATAGTTAGCTTTCCGGTAAATGTATTTAATTCCTTTGCACGTTTTCTTGGTTCTTCAGAGGTGCCATCAACATCCAACGAAAGGGGACAATGTTTCTTACACTCTCCTCAAGAGTCTTATAATAATTAACATAATCCTTAGCAACAACATGAATCAAGTCAGTGCTCGTTAACATTGATAGCTAAAGAGCACTGTCGTCGCTTAACAAAGCCTAGAAGAAGCGAAAAAGATTGATAACATTCTCCATCTTGTGTTTTTAATAATTAAAAACTCCTTAGTGATGCAGTGAAAGATAAGCAGGCTCTAGAGTGTGTTATGCAGGCATGTTCTTTATTGAGGTATAACAAGAGCAATAGAGATCTGTAATTCCTTGCACATTGTGAATAAACTTACATATTGATTATAAACCACGCTCTGCAAGCTTTTATTTCATCATGCTAAAAAGGAGCCTTACAGCAATAAGGTCCAGAAAGGTCAATACAGCCCTTGACAGCGTAGGAGATTTGTATCTGGCAATTCACCCTTGTTCTATTTTAAATGGAAAAATGATATCCTACTACCATTTAAAGTAGCATTTATTTTTATTTCAATAGGCAATAAAAAATAAGAGTATGCTTTATTGGGCATGGAGCTTGTAACAATTCAGCTTATGGTGAGGTAGGCCAAAAGGCAAAGAAATGATTTGCATTGCTCCACTCACTATGTTAAATCAGAAGCTAAACCCCTACATTTTTTTCAATTTATGTCAGAAGCAAAGACATGTAAATTACAGACATATTGAACTTTGCAGAGCTTTCAATTAAGAACTTTTTTTGGTACTGACTGTAACATAAACTGACTAGCTATCTTTATCGCTGTTCAGTGTGAAATGTGTCAAGGTTTTTGCCACTAGGGATAACTGTATTTATTGTTTGTTCAAATATATCTCCAAATAACATTGCTGCCAAAATGTGGATCATGGTTTCTTTTGATGGTGAAGGTAATAGTACATCCTAAACAAAACAGGCAACATTTGAGAATGATTTAAAGTGATCGGAAAGGTTCTGCTTTTTTTTTTCAAATAACAAACATGTCATACTTACTTGCTCTGTGCAATGGTTTTGTACAGAGCAACTAAATCCTCTTCTTCTGGGGTCCTTTGCCAGCAGTCCTGGCTCCTCCGCCCTGCTAAGTGCCCCCAGGACTCACTTCAGAGCCACCTCTGTATGTCCATAAGACACACAGATCGCGACTCAGCTCCGCCCCTTAGCTGTGTCTGAGCCAATGAGGTGTCTGAGCCAATGAGGAGGGAGAGACACAGGGATCTCTTGTGCACATTGCTGGATCGCAATCAGGCTTGGGTAAGTATTAGGGAAGGGCCGCAGAAGAAGCTGAATAGTGAAGGGTTTTTTTACCTTCATGCATGCATAGAATACATGACAATAAAAAATGTTCAGCCTTTAGAATCACTTTAAGCTGTCGCACCTTTTATTTCAGCTTGCCTAGCTATCCTAGTTGGATACCAACTAAAGTAGTATTTAGGCATTATGCTGCCTAGGCTACTGCAAAAATGTGCTATTGGAGGCAATACTGTCTGCTTTATAAGCAGATCAACTTTATAGAATGTATGGACCAGAAGAAAGAAGAGATGGTTTCAGTATCCCTGAACTACAATTTATGAGTCAACAATTTTGGACACCAGACCATTACACATACAGTATATAAGGTTGTTGAACATGCCAAAACCATGGACTTTAATATGAAGTTACCCTTCTGTTAGGTGGGTGCAGGGTGGTGCGGCAGCAGAAAACACACATAGGCCAGGACAGCAGCAAATGATGTATTGTAGAACTTGCAAAACAGTACAACAACCTGGCAGGGCGCACATCTGACCAAGGAACTCACAACAGTCAAGGTGAAGAGGCAGCGGCGAATAGGCCAGAGCAGGAGACAGCGCCTGTCGAGGGAAGTAGAGTGCAGCCTGGCCAGTTCAACCAAAAAGGGTGCTTGCTCAGATGCAGACAAAGGTCCTACACTTTTCCTACTCCTCTGGATCCTCTGCCTGAGTTGTTGTCCCCGACAGACGGGTGTGCTGTCCCTACACTAGCCAACTCAAAACTGCATGCCAAAACCCGGGGGCAGGGACTTAAAAAGACTCTGTGTGACCCTAGATGACCACCAGATGTCCATTCCGGATGAGTGTCACCTGCAGTGGAGAGTGTGGACTGCACCTGCCTACACCCCTCCGTTTGTGGCTAACACAACCTTCACTATTCTGGGGAGGCTTTGGAAGTTTTTGGAGTGTATTTGTAGCAATTTGTCCCCATTTATCCAAAAGACAATTTATGAGGTCAAGTGCACTGTATGGCTATTATTTTAGACCAGTAGACAGCTGGCTGCTGCTTTATACAAGAGAGCCACAGTCAGAATCCTTGTTTAGACAGAGTAGATACATACAATGTATCTTGCAAACATTGCGCTCCTCACAGTGTTATAGTTCACTAAAGTCCAAGTGTAAAAAAGTTTCAGTAAGCCACAGTTGTGGCACTGAAAGAATTAATATAACTTCTGCAGTTCGTGGAAACAACCTGGGAAGGATCCACTCACATGTGGAAAAAAATGGGCAAGCAGGGCACTGGAGTTAGTAGAATCTCTGTGGAATCATTTATTGAAATGAAGCACCTTTACATACATAAACAGCTGTGTCCAGCCAAATGTCTTGTGGAAAGACCATCAACAGTCATGGATGCATGAGTACATCAAAGAATGGTGGATCAGGCAGCAGCAGGGAAACATGACCAGCACCAGCATGAAGCCAGGGCGGGTAGACCAGCGATGTCCACAATTGCAAACAGAGTGGCTAGCTGTCAACAGTGTGTTTTGATGTCAGGTATGTGGGAGGGCCGCTATGTGTTTCTGGGGCCCCACCCCATTTGTCAAACACCTAGTTGGAGATGAGATTTAACATTTTTTATAGATATAATCATAAAAAACTTTATTTTATATAGCGCCTTTAGAGGTAGCCTCTACAAAGAAAACACAAGAAATACACACAAGGATAAAACAAAGGAAATAAAGGACAATTAAGTGAAAGCTTGTTTAAAGAAAAACATTTTTAGATGCAATTTGAATGAGTTTAGAGAAGATTACTCTGTGATGCTCGTTGGAAGTGAACTCCAGAGTTTTGGAGCATAATAAGAGAAGGCTCTGTCTCCCATCGAGTGCAGGTGAGCAGGGGACACACACAGAAGACCACAATTTGAGGAGTGAGGGGGGGAGTAAGTTGATTCAGATAGATAATGGGCTGCCAAGCCATGAAGAGCCTTATAGGTGAGCAAGAGGATTTTTAAGTCTATGCGAAATGAGATGGGGAGCCAGTGCAAGCACTCCATGATAGAGGTAATATGGTCACTTGTACCAGACCTAGTGAGGATTCTGGTTGCAGAATCTTGTACACATTGTAATCGATTAATAGTGGATTTAGGTACACCAGTGAGTAGAGCATTGCATAAACTTTGTAGGCCACAACCTGCACTTTGATCTAGCAGTGATAGCTCATCAGGTATTCTCATCTTCACCTTAACAGGAGGTCTGGGGTTGCACTTCTATCCCCAATACCCACCGCAGAGGCCATACATGAGAACCTTCTCCCAGGTCATGAATGCTTATTTGTGACCTCCTGTTATAAACACCCTGCTGTGTAAGCCTGTTCTACTGGTTTTAAAATGGCTTTCAGCAGTGACCAGATGGCTTATTAATAACCAGGCAATAGCAATCCAACAATGTCTGATATAAAGCATGTTGTTCAATCCAACAGTATGCAAGTGTTTTATCCTGTGAATCCTTCTCTTCAGCCTCTACTTGTAGGAACACAGTTGCCTTCTGCAATCACCTCGGCTGAAAGAGGTGTTTTCACGCATTCAGAATGTGAACTTTTGCAAGTAGTAGCTATTTTTAATTTCTTTTTCTTTTCTTTTTGCAATAAATATTGATCAATATGGGAAGTCAAGAACTTGTTAAAAAAAACATCTCACAAAGACCTTTAGTAAATCAATTAAAACAAAAGAAAAAAAGCAAAAAAACTGTGACACATACAGTACCATTGAAGATCATGTCAAGTACTAGGTCGGGAGCAGATCATAACTAAAGCTGGCCATACACTAGTATATTTTCAAACAAATGTTTGTTTGAATTTTTTTACATTCAGTATATTCGATGACTTGACAAATGTACTTCAAAATTTAATTTGCTTTTAACAGTTGATTTTGGAATGAATGTATTTTTCCCTAATGAAACCACATTCACTATTAACAATTTGTTTGAGAAAGTGTTCCTTCTTGCTCCTTTGAATTGTCTCACTATGGTCAAAAACAAACATTTATTTGAGCCCACATATAATTAGAAAATAAAACAAAGGTTAAAATACAAAATGTCAAACAACATTTTACTAGTATATGGCCAGCTTACCTGACTGGGGTCTGCAGATGAGGCAAAGCTGGATATGGTCGCCATGGTGTATTTTGGAATTAGAAGAGCACTTACCTGATTGGAGGGGTGGGTGCCAGGGAGTGGTCCTTGGGGCAAGGAGAGGAAAGTCGGAGGATCAGTCTGAGCACTTCCAGCATTTTTCCCACTCTCTCTCCCCTGGACTCCTACTTTTGGCTTCCTTAGTTTTTTTTTAATTTTTCTTTTAATTTCTAAACTTTGCAAGGGGTTGTCTTCTTATGTGCTTTTATATCATTTTGGTATTTAGTCATTAAGTTCATTTGTTTTAGCAGGTGTCTCTGGGCCTCTGAAGGCTCTGTTGGTTTAGAATTTTGGATAATTAAGAGTTGGGCCTATCTCAGGTATGGGTGTCCCTTCCAAACAATAGGCTAGATTGGTAACATTGGAGTGGTGATTAGATGTTGTGGTTATATTGTTGGTTAATTGTCTCGGAGGCGTTGTAGTGGTGCCTTGGAGCCTTTCACAGGGTGGCAGATACAGAAGAATTGCTGTGATTATATATCTTCCCCCAAAAACCCTAGCCTGACCTGGCAGGGTCAATTGCATACATATTTTATTGTTCTAGTCCAGTGGTCTCCAAACTGCAGTCTGGGGGCCAGATGCAGCCCTTTGCTTGCTTTTATCCAGCCATTGAGGCTCTTGTCCTCCCACTTATACGAGACATTATTCCTCCCACTAACAATGTGGAATAACTCCTGCTACTGACATCAACCACAGGGCACTATTTCTCCCATTGACGCCAATGAGGGGACACTATTTTCTCCCTCTGACACCAACAATGGGGCATTATTTCTCCCGGACACCAACAATGGGGTGCTATTCATTACCCTAATGACAAAGATGCCAGGACAATTTCTACTCCCAATGGCCACAGTCCAGCCTCTCTAAAGTGTGAAGGATAGTAAACTGGCCATTTGTTTAGAAGGATTAGAGACACCCGTTCTAGTCTATTATGTATTTATTGCGTTTTTTCTCAGTTTATATTTAATACCATTTGTTATGTTTTTAAATTAAAGGGCTGCTATGGCCAATAGATTCCAAATGGATAGTCATTTGGAGTGAAATGGCCAAATAGCCGTTTGGTTCAAAAACACAACAGTGTTTTGTTAAGTTTTTATTTTGGAATTCGGGAGGTAGAAATGTTTTGATGTTTCAGGGTTTTGAAGTCATTGTAAGCCTCAGTATCCGCAGTGCCCTAGTCAAGCTGCCACAATGTATAATGATATCAATTTGCTCACCAAAGAGAGAAAATCATCAGCACATTATTAACACCTGAAAGTTTTTCATTATTAATACACAAAACATTGTCAATGACTAGCTAATGAAGTAGCAAAACATAGACGGGTTTATTGTTTCAAATTGTTCAGTCTAATGAATAAATAATAATTTGGTCTGGCCTTTCTCATGATACGAGAGCAGTGGCAAATGTTTAAATCATTGCATCTGTTTCCTTAAAATAAAAAAATAACAGGTATAATAGCAGGAATAGCTATATGGTAATGAGTTTGCAGACACCCAGAGGCGTAACTATAACCTTCTGGGCCCCGGTGCAAGAAACCCTGAAGGGCCCCCCCGACCCTCCAGCCTGGGCCCTTCCCTCTGATCCTGGAAACCTTACCACTGATCCTAGGACCCTTTATTGCCATTGCAGGGCCCTTTATTGCAGTCCCGCAGGAGATCCCTTTCACAGGAGGGGGGAAGTGTGACAGAACAGGGGGACATTGTGACAGGAGGGGGCAGTATGACAGAACAGGGGGACATTGTGACAGGAGGGGGCAGTGTGACAGAAGAGGGGGGCAGTGTAACAGGAGGGATGTACTGTGAAGGAGGGGTAGTGTGACAGGAGGAGGGCAGTATAACGGGGGCGAAATGTGACAGAAGAGGGGGGGCATTGTGACAGAAGAGATAAGCATTGTAAAAGAAGAGGGTGGCATTGTGACAGAAGAGTGGGGCAGTGTGACAGGAGGGGGGGAAGTGTGACAAGAGGGGGGGAAGTGTGACAGGAGGGGGGCAGTATTATAGGAGAGGGGGACATAGGGACAGGAGAGGGCAGTATGAATGAGGGGGGCAGTGTGACGGGGGCAGTGTGACAGGAAGTGGGCAGTGTGACAAGTGTGGTGTGACAGGAGGGGGGCAGTGTGACAGGAGGTGGGCAGTGTGACGGGGGTGGTGTGACAGGAGGGGGGCAGTGTGACAGGAGGTGGGCAGTGTGACGGGGGTGGTGTGACAGAAGGGAACACTGTGACAGGGGGGCCACTGTGACAGGAGAGGGGGCACTTTGACAGGAAGGGTAAGCATTGTGACAGGAGGGGGCACTGTAATAGAAAGGGGGGCATTGTGATAAGAGGGGGGCACTGTGACAGGAGCAGGGCATTATGACAGGAGCTGGGTGTTATGACAGGAGGAGGACAGTATGAGGGGGGGGCAGTGTGACAGGAGGGGGGCCGAATGAGAGGGAGCAGTGTGACAAGAGGGGGCACTATGGGGGGCAGTATGAGGGGGGCACTGTGACAGGAGGTGGGCAGTATAACAGTAGGACACCTGGACACATTATACTGGCTATTCGACTCACAGGCCCCCTGCAGCATGGGGAGGGGTTGCAAATGTGACCCCTATAGTTACGCCACTGCAGCCAACTCAGCTTTGCTGATAAGAGTAGCCTTTACTCTATTTAGCATTGGATGAGTGTTTGAAGACTGTCTTGCAATTTCGATCCACTTGCCCAGTGCTACCCCTTGTTCAATATATTTGTAAAATTATTCTTCAGACAGTTAAAAATAATAAATACATATGAAGGCTTCATGTACATGGGCGCATTCGCCCATACAGCAGAAAAACACTGCGCATTTTGGTGCCTTGGATTTCTTGGCACTACTTACAGCTGCCTATAGACATCAATGAGGGAAGGCAGCTGTACACACTTATGTGCCCCTACTTCCTTAAAGCGGAGACCTCGTCCCCCACTCCCCATTAAGGATTGGCACCTTTGGGGAGACCCAATGAGGAGAGAGTGGGGGCGGGGCTGAGCTGTACTCCATGTGTGAATTGACACACCAAGCAACGGCTTGGGAGCTATCCTGCTCAGGTGTCCCCATAGCAAGCTGCTTCCTATGGCAACACTATGCAGGAGGGAAGGCATAAATTTTATTGGGGGACCCACGAAGAGGAGGATCAGGGCTGCTCTGTGCAAAACCATTGCACAGAGCAGGTAAATATGACAAGTTTGTAATTTTTTTTTTTAAAAATGGGAGTTCATCCCATAGTACAGAGGCTTCCTGCCACAAGCACCGTTCCAAACACACTGACAATACAGTCTCCATCTAGGGGATGTCTTTTTAGAATTTAAAACTGAATAACTTGAAACGGGAGAGATAAGAGGGGATCACGATACAAAACAATGTTAGAACAATAGGAGGACAGACTTCCGAGCACAAAACCCAAACACATGTCTTATTCACAATTTCCTAGCAGCTGTCTTACACCCAGTTTCCACCAGTAGATTCTCAGTGTGGGAGACAAAAGATCCTTCTCCAGACCAGGAATTCAGGACAGTGCCCTCCAACAAATTATTTTTAGTAATCTTCTCCTGGCTCTCAGCCCAGCACCTGCTGAGGCCCAATTGCAATTCTTCAGCACACTCTAGCTGCCTCCCAGAGGCAGCAGCCCCAGGAGAACTGGAACCATCTTAGCAGAAGAAGAACA
Source organism: Staurois parvus (assembly GCF_062004578.1). Taxonomy (NCBI): domain Eukaryota; kingdom Metazoa; phylum Chordata; class Amphibia; order Anura; family Ranidae; genus Staurois; species Staurois parvus. The sequence goes on along the minus strand of NW_028318089.1, from coordinate 3,209,333 downwards.
CCCTCTCTTTCAGGGAATGGCTGAGACATGATAAATATTCACAACTGGATATTTGACTCTCCCTGCCATATATTCTGGAAGCTTTTCTCAGAAGCAGGTAGGAGAAATCAAACCGGATAGCGTATATACTCTCCAGCGCCTCAGGATATGCACAGCCAAAAGGGAAGCCAAGGGTACCAGGACAGCGACAACCAAAAGGAAATGTTCCAGGGGTGCAGCCCTCCTCAGACGGGGAAATCCGCCACTGGATAGAGAGAAAACAGGTGGCGCACACACCTAGTGCATTATCCAAGGTTTATTGTAGGAATTAAATCATAAAAACATACTCACAGACGAAGCATGTATCTAAAAAGCATAGAAAAATGACAATGGCCACAACGGCGGGCAAGGTGTTCTCACTGTCAGTGCGGTCAAATGGCTGACGCGTTTCGGGGACGAATCCCTTTCCTCAGAGCTGATGACCAACCTCTGATGCTGATGTATGATGAATGGAAAGTAAAGTAAGAGCCTCGCTGTTGATGCAGGCACCACCATGATCCTGCCACCACCATGCTTCACTGTTGGGATGTTGGGCAGGCTATGAGTAGTGCCTGACATAATGTGGTGCCAGATATAATGTTTAGAATTGCGACCAAACAGTTCATTCTTCGTTTCATCAGAGAATCTTGTTCCTCGTGGTCTGAGAGTCATTCAGGACTTTTGTGTGGTTTTCACTGAGGAGAGGCTTCCTATCTGCCATAAAGCCAAGATCGGTAGAGGGCTACAGTGGTGGTTGTCTTTCTGGATTTTGTTCCATCTCCACACAGGATCTCTGCAGCTCAGCCATTGGATTCTTGGTCACCTCTCTTACTAAGACCCTTCTCCCCTGATTGCTCAGTTTGACTGGGCGACCAGCTCTTGGAAGGGTCCTGGTTATGCCTAACTTTTTCTATTTGAGAATTATGGAGCCCAGTGTGATCTTGGGAACCTTCAGTGCAGCAGAAATTTATTTTGTGGCCTTCCCCTTTGCCTTGCAATAATCCTGTCTCTGAGCTCTGCACACTGTTTCTTTGACCGCATGGCATTTGCTCTGATACAGTATGCATTGTCAGCTGTGGGGCCTTTTATAGAGAGGTGTGTGCCTTTCCAAATCATGTCCAATCAATTTATTTTTCCACAGGTGGACTCCAATCAAGGTGTAATATCTCAGCAGCACCCTAGCTTAATTTCAAGTATTGTTGCAAAGGGTCTGAATACTTATGCCAATGTGTTTCCTTTTTCATACATTTGCAAACATTTCTAAAAGTCTGTTTTCACTTGCTCATTATGTGAAACTGAGTGTAGATTAATGAGAAAAAAATGAGTTTAAACAACTGTAGTATCAGGCTGCAACATAACAAAACTGAAAAAGTGATGTGAATACTTTATGAAAGAGAGGGACCTGAATGCAGAAAACCATTTAAACAATTACTTCTGTTCATTCTTCTCAGAAATTAATTGTACTAAAATTAACAAGCTGAGGGATCTTATTGGTTCTAGTAATCATGGTTCATTTTCAGGATTTCTGGACCCAGAACCAGCATGGCTTTCGACTATATCACTCATTTTTTTGGAAAAGGGTGGTGCTGTGGACATAGCTTATCTAGAGTTCAGAAAAGCATTTGATACAGTTCTAAATAATGATCTAACAATAAAGTTGTACAAACTAGGACCTAACCCTTGGGTGGTTCAATGGAAATGCAGTTGGCTAAATAATAGCAGAGGTTGTAAATGGGGTTCATTCAAAACAGAGGCCAGTCACTAATAGTGTACCACCAGGCTCTGTACTGGGTCCTGTTCTATTTAATCCAATCATTCTTCTATCAGCAAGTATGAGTACTGATACTTTTTTTGCGTTAATGGATGCAGATTGCACTAATTTGAGTAAAACTGAAGATTTTGTAATCCAAGTTATATTATTAACCTTACTTTCATGTAATGAGCTAAACCAATGTTCTATAAAACTCAGTTTTGTCAAAATTTTAGAACTTGTTCTTGTGTTCATTGAGATATTGGTTAAAATCTTACTTTTCAAAAGGGGTGTACTCATTTATGCTGAGCACTATAAAATCCCAATAAAATACATTTACGTTTTTGGTTGTAACATGACAAAATGTGGAAAAGTTCAAGGGGTATGAATACTTTTTCAAGGCGCTGTATATTTGTTTATTGATTTTTGTAATTTTGTATCACTTTATTTACCTCAGTGGGTGTTGCCTACTGGGCACTTTTATCCCCTTCCTGCCCAGCCCAATTTTCAGCTTTCAGCACTGTCGCACTTTGAATGACAATTGCGCAGTCATGCAACACTGTACCCAAACAACATTTTTATCATTTTTTTGAGACAGATAGAGCTTTCTTTTGATGGTATTTAATTACCACTTTGGTGTTTATTTTTTGCTAAACAAACTAAAAAAGACTGAAAATTCTGAAAAATAAAGTTTTTTCTTAGTTTCTGTTATAAAATTTTGTAAATAAGTAATTTTTCTCCTTCACTGATGTGCGCTAATGAGGCTGCACTGACAGGCACTTATAGGCTGCACTGATGGGCACTGATAGGCAACAGCACTAATGAGGAGGCACTGATGGGCATTGACAGGCATCACTGGTGGAAATTGACAGGCATCACTGATGGGTACTGAAAGGCAGCACTCTTATATGGCACTGATAGTCAGCACTGATGGGCACTTATAGGTGGCACTGACGAACACTGATAGGCGGCATTGACTGGCACTGATAAACAGCATTGACTGGCACTCATAGGCGCCACTGATTGGCACTGATAGGTGGCACTGATAGGAGGCACTGATAGTTGGCACTGAAAGGCAGCTCTGATGGGCAATGATATGTGACATTAATATGCACTGATATGTGGCATTGATACGTACTGATGGGCACTGGTAAGTGGCATTGATGGGCACTGACAGGTGGCACTGATGGGACTACACTGATCATCAGGTTGCTGATGATCAGTGCCCTGATGATCAGTGTACATGTCCCCTTTGAGGAACGCTGATTCCCGGCTCGCCTCTCCTCATACACTGTCAGCGTGAGGAGAGGACTGCCGATAACCAGTATTTCCTATTTATATGCGATCAGCTGTGATTAGACACAGCTGATCACATGATAGAGTCGAAGTCATTACTCTTTACTGCGATTGGTGATCCACTGTGAAAGGGACACAGCGCACCACCAATCCCCGTGCGCCCCCGGGGGTGTGCATGCCCAGCCAGGGTGGGAGGATGTCATATGAGGTCCTCCCAGAATGAGAGAATTGCCGCCCGCTTGTCATTTTCTTATATGGCAGGCGGGAATCTGTTAAGGTATATAATATAAACATATGCTCTGGCAAAAAAGTTAAAATGTTACTAAACCCAGGACCCAGCATTCAATATGTCTGGTCTCCCACAGTATACACAACATGGAAATGCAATTGTCTTAATAAATATAAACTGCTAAATATCTTTTCTCATCAGCAGTTAGAGCAGTCTTGCGACTTCTATCAGTGTCCAGCAGGGCACTGGTTAAAGCTTGTAGGAGGAGTTTTTATTCTCCTCTCACTGTCCTATGAGGCTGCAGGACCCCTGACCCTCTGTCTGGATGGTGTTGATTGGTCCTGTGCTGATTATATGCACCCTTCCAAGAAAACAAATCTCTAGCAATACACACCAAACTGAGCATGTGCAGCTTGCCCCCAAGGCTCTGTTCTATCAGGAGAAGACAGTGCAGGACAGTGTGTGGACAGTGCAGAAGATTAAACCCTTAGGTTCCACAGTGATTATATCAAGCATGCGTTATTGCATATACAGACTGATTTTACTGTTGTGGGTTTAGTAACACTTTAACAAAAAAAAGTATAAATTGAAAAAAAAAAACAGACTCAATGGACCACGTGGTCTTTTTTCTGATGCCACTCTTCTACTTTTTCTATTAGCAGCATACGAAACATTATTTAAAACCACATTAAAAGTCAAATTTTTCCATTTCAGCATCCATGTATAGTCATCTCCCTATCCACCCACATAAATTAAACTATATTTACAGCTTTTGATATATCCGTGCATATATATATAGATCTTGGCAAACATAATCTTTGCAGACAATTTTCCAATCGAGTAGATGAGAGACGATAGCTGAACATTTCACAGATAATTTGCTATGCTTCCTCAAGCTGCATATGAGGTCTATGTCTGAGAACATACAATCAATGTTAACAGCAGAAAAATGTGCATACATTGAATTAAACAGATATTGTTTGCAAATAACACTAATCCAATGTTTCTACATACAATATAAAACTTGAATATACTGTAAGAATCAGGGACTTAAAGTGTGAGCCTAAAAGGACTTCCCTGAGGGCCTGCGGGGGGGGCATATGAGTGTATCAGCACCAGCAGGTTGGTCCATATGTTTTTCCTACATTAATGGGAAAAAAATAAAAATCTATATATATTTATATATACAGTATCTCCCAGAAGTGAGTACACCCCTCACATTATTGTAAATATTTGATTCTATCTTTTCATGTGACAACACTGAAGAAATGACACTTTGCTACAATGTGACGTAGTGAGTGTACAGCTTGTATAACAGTGTAAATTTGCTGTCCCCTCAAAATAACTCAACACACAGCCGTTAATGTCTAATCAGCTGGCAACAAAAGTGAGTACACCCCTAAGTGACAATGTCCAAATTTGGCCCAAAGTGTCAATATTTTGTGTGGCCACCATTATTTTCCAGCACTGCCTTAACCCTCTTGGGTATGGAGTTCACCAGAGCTTCACAGGTTGCCATTGGAGTTCTCTTCCACTTCTCCATGATGACATCACGGAGCTGATGGATGTTAGAGACCTTGCACTCCTCCACCTTCCGTTTGAGGATGCCCCACAAATGCTCAATAGGGTTTAGGTCTGGAGACATGCTTGGCCAGTCCATCACCTTTACCCTCAGCTTCTTTAGCAAGGCAGTGGTTGTCTTGGAGGTGTGTTTGGGGTCGATATCATGTTGGAATACTGCCCTGCGGCCCAGTCTCCAAAGGGAGGGGAGCATGCTTTGCTTCAGTATGTCACAGTACATGTTGGCATTCATGGTTCCCTAAATGAACTGTAGCTCCCCAGTGCCGGCAGCACTCATGCAGCCCCAGACCATGGCACTCCCACCACCATGCTTGACTGAAGGCAAGACACACTTGTCTTTGTACGCCTCACCTGGTTGCCACCACACACGCTTGACACCATCTGAACCAAATAAGTTTATCTTGGTGTCATCAGACCACAGGACATGGTTCCAGTAATCCATGTCCTTAGTCTGCTTGTGTTCAGCAAACTGTGTGCGGACTTTATTGTGCATCATCTTTAGAAGAGGCTTCCTTCTGGGATGACAGCCATGCAGACCAATTTGATGCAGTGTGCGGCGTATGGTCTGAGCACTGACAGACTGACCCCCCCCACCCCTTAAACCTCTGCAGAAATGCTGCTAGCACTCATACGTCTATTTCGCAAAGACAACCTCTGGATATGACGCTGAGAACATGCACTCAACTACCGTGGTCGACCATGGCAAGGCCTGTTCTAAGTGGAACCCGTCCTGTTAAACTGCTGTATGGTCTTGGCCACTGTGCTGCAGCTCAGTTTCAGGGTCTTGGCAATCTTATTATAACCTAGGCCATCTTTATGTAGAGCAACAATTCTTTTTTCAGATCCTCAGAGAGTTCTTTGCCATGAGGTGCCATGTTGAACTTCCAGTGACCAGTATGAGAGAGTGAGAGCGATAACACCAAATTTAACACACCTGCTCCCCATTCACACCTGTGACCTTGTAACACTAATGAGTCACATGACACCGGAGGAGGGAAAATGGCAAATTGGGCCCAATTTGGACATTTTCACTTAGGGGTGTACTCACTAGTGTTGCCAGCATTTTGACATTAATGGCTGTGTGTTGAATTATTTTGAGGGGACAGCAAATTTACACTGTTATACAAGCTGTACACTCACTACTTTACATTGTAGCAAAGTGTCATTTCTTCAGTGTTGTCACATGAAAAGATAGAATCAAATATTTACAAAAATGTGAGGCGTGTACTCACTTCTGGGAGATACTGTATATACACACAAACTATATTGCCAAAAGTATTGGGATGCTTGCCTTTACACACGCATGAACTTTAATGGCATCCCAGTCTTAGTTCGTAGGGTTCAATATTGAGTTGGCCCATCCTTTGAAGCTATAACAGCTTCAACTCTTCTGGGACAGCTGTCCACAGCATTCATGAGTGTGTCTATGGAAAGGTTTGACCATTCTTCCAGAAGCGCATTTGTGAGGTCAGGCACTGATGTGGGATGAGCAAGGCCTGGCTCACAGTGTCCACTCTAATTCATCCCAATATTGAGTTGAGATCAGAACTCTGTGCAGGCCAGTCAAGTTCCTCCACCCCAAACTCGCTCATCCATGTCTTTATGGACCTTGCTTTGTGCACTGGTGAGCAGTCATGTTGGAACAGGAAGGGGCCATCCCCAAACTGTTCCCACAAAGTTGGGAGCAGGAAATTGTCCAAAATGTCTTGGTATGCTGACACCTTAAGAGTTCCTTTCACTGGAACTAAGGGGCCAAACCCAACCCCTGAAAAACAACCCCACACCATAATCCCCCCTCCACCAAAGTTTACACTTGCCACAATGCAGTTAGGGAAGTTCCGTTCTCCTGGCAACCTCCAAACCCAGACACGTCCATCGGATTGCCAGACAGAGAATCATGATTTGTTACTCCAGAGAACACATCTCCACTGCTTTAGAGTCCAGTGGTGGCGTGTTTTACACCACTGCATCTGACACTTTGCATTGCACTTGGTTATGTTAGGCTTGGATGCAGCTGCTCGGCCATGGAAAGCCATTCCATGAAGCTCTCTATGTACTGCTGTTGTGCTAATCTGAAGGCCACACAAAGTTTGGAGGTCTTTAGCTATTGACTCTGCAGACAGTTGGCGACTTCTGCGCACTGTGCACTTCAGCATGCGCTGACCCCACTCTCATTTTACATAGTCTACCACCTTATGGCTGAGTTGCTGTGTTTCCCAGTTGCTTTCACTTTGTTATAATACCACTAACAGTTGATCGTGGAATATTTAGTAGCAAGGAAATGGATGGACTTATTGCACAGGTGGCAACCTATCACGGTACCATGCTTGAATTCACTGAGCTCCTGAGAGCGACCCATTCTTTCACAAATGATTGTAGAAGCAGTCTGCATGCCTAGAGGCTTGATTTTATAGACCTGTGGCCATGGAGGTGATTGGAACACCTGAATCCAATGATTTGGAGGGGTGTCCCAATACTTCTGGCAATATAATATACATATACATATATATATATACATATATACAGTTAGGTCCATATATATTTGGACACAGGCACAGTTTTCATACTTTTGGCTCTGTATGCTACCAGAATAAATTAAAATGAAACAATCCAAATGACTTTGAAGTGTAGACTTTCAGCTTTAATTCAAGGGGTTTAACATAAATATCAAGTACAAATTTTAGGAACTGCAACCATTTTTATACACAGTCCCTCCATTTTCAGGGGCTCAAATGTAATTGGAAAAATGAATATGATCATAAATAAAATGTTCATTTTCAATATTTTGTTGAGAATCCTTTACTGGCAATAACTGCAATAACTGCATGAAATATGGAACCCATGGACATTACCAAAGACTGGGTTTCCTCTTTTCTGATGCTTTGCCAGGCTGTAAGTGAAGCTGTCTTCAGTTGTTCTTTGTTTGTGGGTCTTTCTGCCTTTAGTTTTGCCTTCATCAAGTGAAATGCATGCTCAATTGGGTTGAGATCGGGTGACTGACTCGGCCATTGCAGAATATTCCACTTCTTTTCCTTCAAAAGCTCCTGTGTTGCTTTTGCAGTGTTTTGGATCATTGTCCATTTGTACTGTGAAGCGCCATCCTCTCAACGTTGCTGCACTTGGCTGAATCTGGGCTGACAGTATATCTCTAAACACTGCAGAATTCATCCGGCTGCTTCTGTCTTCTGTCTTATCATCAATAAACACCAATGATCTAGTGTCACTGGAAGCCATGTATGTCCATGCCATCACACTGACTCCACCATGTTTTACAGATGAGGTTGTGTGCTTTGGATCATGAGCTGTTCCAAGCCTCCTCCACACTTTTTTCTTCCTGTCATTCCATTACAGATTAATCTTAGTTTCATCCGTCCAAAGAATGCTTTTTCAGAACTGGTCTGGCTTTTTTAGATTTTTTTTGGCAAAGTCTAATCTGGCTTTTCTATTCTTCAGGCTTATGAATGGTTTGTGTCTTGTGGTGAACCCTCTGAAGTCTTCTCTTGATTGTAGTCTTTGACACTTCCTGGAGAGTGTCCTTCACTTGTCTGGATGTTGTGAATGGGTTTTTCTTTACCATAGAGAGGATCCTGCGATCATCTACCACTGTTGTCTTCCATGGACGTCCATACCTTTTTATGTTGCTGAGCACACCAGTGCGTTCTTTTTCCTCAGAATGTACCAAACTGTTGATTTGACGTCTCATAATGTTGCTGCTATCTCTCTGATGGATTTGTTTAGTTTTTGAAGCTTTGCAATGGCCTATTTCACTTGCATGGACAGCTCCTTTGAATGCATGATGTAGGTTCACAGCAATTGATTCCAAATGCAAATACCACACTTAGAATCAACTCCAGACCTTTTACCTGCTTAACTGATGAAGAAATAATGAAGGAGTAGCCCACACTTGGCCATGAAGCAGCTTTTGATTCAATTGTCCAATTACTTTTGGTCCAATGAAAAAGGGTGGATGGCTACTCTTATGAGCTGTAATTCCTAAACCCTTCCTCCAATTTGGATGTACATACCGTCAAATTAAACCTGAGAATGTGCACTTTCAGCCCATATCCATTATATAACTATATATATTGAATATGTTTTGGTAAATACCTGAACAAAAATAAAATTGTGCCTGTGTCCAAATATATATGGACCTAACTCTACATCTGAACCATACAGCATTTAGATACTCCCCAACTATAAAAGCCCCCACCCACCACTTCTGAGAGCTTCCATATTGTGATTGTATGTTCTCAAACATACACATCCTAAGTTGCTTGAGGAAGCAGAGCTTATCTGCAACAGGTTCAGCTGTCTGCCTTCCACTCTACTGAAAAATTGCCTGGCAAGATTACATTTGCCACAATCTATAGACATATGGATATATCAAAAGCTGTAATAGTAGTTTTATTTATGTTGGTGGATAGGCAGATGACTATACATGGATGTAGATATGCAAAAATGTGTCTTTGCTCGTGGTTTTAAATCATTTTGAATATGCTTCTAATAAAACATTGCAAGTTTTAAAGAATTGTATGAGTTATTGAATTCCTTGATTTCATCAAAGACACAATTGCACCTTAAATGTCTGCTTACAGCATAGGTGATAGCCCAAAATAATTTTTGTATAGATTTGGGATGTGGTGCTATGATCATATCAGGGTGTGAGGGCTATTTTATGTCTATATTTCTTGATAATTATCCTTGTGCGATGGTTTCATACCTTACTTATTATTGTGCTGTGTATTGCACCGTCCTACTTTGCCATAAATAGTCTAATTTTTCATTCATGCATGTGGTGAATAATTCCTTACAAGAGTTAAAAATCCAAATAATCCCCCCTAAATAACTATTATGTTCAGTACAGTTTAGAAAATAAGCTCCAATGTTTTGGATCTGTGCGTTTGACAGGTGGTAAGAAGGTGTTATGTGACCCCCCCCCAATTGCCTGTTTTAATCCTTAACTGGTTCCCCGCTGCCCTATAGTAGAACTACTGCTACAGGGCAGCAGGGCTGTGCAAATTTAGAATTTCCAGGTAGGGGGCGCGTTTGCGTGCAGCCCTACCCACGCTGCCATCGGCGGCTACAGCTGTAGATCACCGGGTCCCAGCCAAAGATTCCCTGCCGGCACCTGGCAATCACCGAGGAAGAGACAACACAGATATCTCCCCTGTCAGCGCTGACTAGCTGCTTTGTATTGCTCTGTATAGCAGAGCAATACAAAGCATCATTTCACCCTAGTAAAACACACAGCACACAGTTAACCCTTTGATCAGCCCAGATGTTAACCCCTCCCTGCCTAGTGTCATTAGTACATTGTCTGTGCTTTTTATTAGCACTGATAACTGTATTGATGTCACTGGGGATGTCAATTCCTCCCAGTGTCAGAATGCCCGCCGCAGTCCTGCGGTCCTGTTATAAGTTGCTGATCGCCTCCATTACTAGTATTAAAAAAGAAAAAAAAATTCCAGTATCTATACCACCATTTGTAGACGTTATAACTTTCACGTAAAGCAATTAATTTACACATATTTGAATATTTTTTTAGCAAAGTCATGTAGCAGAATACTATTTGGCTTAAATTTGATTTTTACATTTTTTTTACTGGACATGTTTTATAGCAAAAAGTAAAAAATATTGTTTTTTTTTTTTAAATTGTCAGTCTTTTTTTGTTTACAGCTCAAAAACTAAAAAACGCAGAGGCAATCAAATACCAGCAAAAGAAAGCTCTATTTGTGGGATATAAATTTAATTTGGGTGCAGCGTTGCATGACCACACAATTGTCAGTTAAAGTAATGCAGCGCCGTATTGCAAAACATGGCCTGGTCAGGAAGGGGGGGGTAAATCCTCTGGAGGGCAAGTGGTTAAAAACACCCATCATGGCACTGCACTGGGGCATTTGCAGGGCAGCCACATTCCGGGGTGTGTACTGCCTGCTGAACGTGACAGGGGACATCATTTTTTCCGCACAGCATTGCTTTGTACAGATCTGTTGCCTTTGCAGCTTAAGGGGGAGTCATGGTGGGGGGGTAAAACACATCTCAACTGATTGTTTTTACTGCCCCCAACTGCAAGTGTAGGCAAGTTAATGACTCAAATTTGTGGAGGTTAAATATAGAGCTTCAACGGGAGTGCAGACTGTCACTTAGTGCAGTATTTGTCATAGCTACAGTACTTGAAGCTTGTTAAAAGTCTGCCAAAGCCAGCTAGCAGCTTCTTTAAATGAACAATCAGCATCTTGTTAAGATCTACTGTATGTTTAACATCCCCTTTCTGGAACCGAAGTTTGTATTACAGGCTTTAAGCATCGCTGCTAGAAGCTGGCTGAAAGCTTTGCAAATACTCTGCAAAATCTTGATGTACACATTGGTCTTTTTACATACTGCAAAGTACAAGATAAGGATTCATTATAGTAACTGTAGCCGAGAGATGCTCCGTTTCACATCTTTTCATTTTTCCTGACTTAATTCACTAGAAAAAACGGCAATGTGTCTTATTGAATGAATATGTAATTACAAATGTCACCTTGTAAACTTTTGTGTGTATCACCTGAAATCCCAGCACACTGGATCATTCTTTTAAACTCAAGTGGGCCAAGTTGTGTCAGACACTATCCCTAAGTTACCAAACCTATGCTTCGCCACCCTGATCTTCTGCAGTTATTATTATTATTATTACTACGAGTTTATATAGCGCCAAAGGGTTTGCTCAGCGCTGTACAATAGGGGGGACAATACATGGCACAGTACAACAACAACAAACAATGTACGAGGGGTAAGAGGGCCCTACTCTTACGAGCTTACAATCTAGGAGGGAGGGGGTAAAAGGTACAGTAGGAAGTGGCTGAGGGGGATGAAGTGGTGGGAGGAATGAGGGAGGATGGCCGTTAGGTGAGGGTGGGGTAGGCTTCCCTGAAGAGATGGGTTTTGAGGGAGCGCCTGAATGTGAATAGGGAAGGCGACAGTCTGATGGATTGGGGCAGTGAGTTCCAGAGGATGGGGGAGGACCTGGAGAAGTCCTGCAGTCGTGCATGGGAGGAGGAGACCAGGGAGCAGGATAGAAGGAGGTCCTGTGAGGAGCGAAGGGTACGGGTAGGGTGGTACTTGGTGATAAGGTTGGTGAGGTAGTCAGGGGCAGTGTTGTGAACGGCTTTGTAGGTCAGGGTTAGGAGTTTAAATTTGATGCGTTGGGCAATCGGGAGCCAGTGGAGGGAGAGGCAGAGGGGGGTGGCAGAGGTGGAGCGGGTGGTGAGGTGGATGAGTCTGGCAGCTGAGTTCAGGATGGTCTGGAGCGGGGAGAGCCTGCACTTGGGTAGGCCAGTGAGGAGGGAGTTGCAGTTATTCTTGACTAGGGTACCACAGATGTCTCCAAGACATTTTAAACTTGTTACCAGAGATATCCCCTTCACCAAATTATTCTAAGAACAAATGACCAAGGACACCAATCTGGAAAAAATTTGGCCAGTTTGCCCATTTATTAACAAATAACCAAAGATAACATTCCTTAACGGCTTCCTCGCCGCCCTAAAGCAGATATACTGCTACAGGGTGACAAGGGTGCTCAAAATCATGTATACATACGTGATTTTGCATGTCCAGGTAGGCGGCACATGCAAGCCGCCTACCCATGCCGCCATTCGTGGCCACAGCTGTAAGTCACCGGGTCCCGGCCGGTGATTACCCGCCAGTGCTCAGTGATTACCGAGCATCTTCGACGTGAAGGAGGACTGCTTTGTTTACTAAAAGTCCTCCTCCCTGTCGGTTTGGACACACTGCTCTGGATGGCTGTGCACAGCAAAGCCATCCAGAGCAGTGTGATTACAGTGAAGCACCAACACACCACCCCCCAGTAAAACACTCCCAGCACACAGTGAACGCCCCTCATGTTAACCCCTTCCTGCCCAGAGCCATTAGTACAGTGTCAGTGCGTTTCTTTAGCACCGATCACTAAATTGGCGTCACTGGGGATGTCAATAACACCAAGTCAGTTCCCCCCAGTGTCAGAATGTCTGCCTCAGTCCCGCTATAAGTCGCTGATCGCCGCCAATTATTAGCAAAAAGAAAAAATTCCAGTATTTATACCTGCATTTGTAGACGCTATAACTTTCCCGTAAACCAATTAGTTTACACGTATTGGGATTTTTTTTAGCAAAGACATGTAGCAGAATACATTTTGGCCTAAATTTATGATGAAATTTGATATTTTAAATTTTTTTACTGGACATGTTTAATAGCAAAAAGCTGAAAATATTGTTTTTTTTCTCAAAATTGTCGGTCTTTTTTTTTATAGCGCAAAAAAGACCGTTAAAATGCACAATTCGTTGGAAAAAAGGATGTAAATTTAATTTGGGTGCAGCGTTGCACGACTGCGCAGTTGTCAGTTACAGTAACGCAGCACCGTAACACAACAAAATGGGCTGGTCAGGAAGGGGGGTAAATCTTCAGGAGGGCAAGTAGTTAAACAGAAACAATACTCATAATCCAGTAACCATAACAAACAGGTTGCCGGTCTTGGGAGGCACCTAAAAACCAACATCAGGTTGTGTACCTGCGTTACTACTTAATGATCCTCAACCGCAAAACACCGACTCAGGGACAAAACGCATAGATTCTTCCAAAGATTCCAACCGTCAAGGCCCTATGGCCAAAAAAAGAACTGAGCCAATGTAGGGAGGCAGGGTGGGAAGATTCCTTCAGGTCCGTTGCTCCAAGGTTTTTGCTGCTCTTTTGGATCTCCTCCCTATATAACCCAGTAGCAGGGGTGCACAAAATCACGTATACATATATTATTTTTGAATTTCTGGGTAGGGGGTCGCATGCAAGTCGCGCGTGCACCCTACCTGCGCCGCCATTGGTGGTCTCGGCTGTTAATCACTGGGTCCCGGCCTGTGATTCCCTGCCAGCACCCAGCGATCACAGTGTATCACGGACGGGGAAAAGACCTGTATGTAAACAGTACAGATCTCTCCCATGTCAGCTCCTGCACATTGCTTTGTATGGCTCTACACAGCATAGCAGAGTCATATAGAGCAGTGTGCTTATAGTGAAGCACACACAGAACCCCCGTAGTGAAACAGCACACAGTTAACCCTTTTATCGCCCCTCATGTTGACCCCTTCCTGCCCAGTGCCATTAGTACAGTGTCAGTGCTTTTTATTAGCACTGATCACCATATTGGTGTCACTGGGGATGTCAGTGACAGTTCCCACCCAGTGTCAGAATGCCTGTCGCAGTCCCACAGTCCTGCTATAAGTCGCTGATCACCTCCATTACTAGCATTAAAAAAAAAAGAAATATTCCAGCATATATACCACCATTTGTAAATTCTATAACTTTCACGAAAACCAATTAAGTTACACGTATTGGGATTTTTTTTTAGCAAAGACATGTAGCAGAATACATTTTGGCCTAAATTTATGAAGAAATTAGATTTTTTACATTTTTTTACTGGACATGTTTAATAACAAAAAGTCAAAAATATTGTTTTTTTTTCAAAATTAGTGGGGGCTTTTTTATAGCGCAAAAAAAAAACCGCAGATGCGATCAAATACCACTGAAAGAAAGCTCTATTTGTAGTAAAAAGAAGAACATAAATGTAATTTGAGTGCAGCGTTGCATGACTGCGCAATTGTCAGTTAAAGTAACGCAGTGCTGTATCACAAAAAATTAAGGGCAAGGGGTTAAACAGAACAGCCAACGTCCAAATCCATTGAAATATAAAGGATGTAACAGATGCCATCCATTTACACCCATTCTGTTTATGTCAGTTTTTAGACAAGAAACATTTTTTAGTTGATGCTTTTGTCACCTCTGATTAGTCTCTGCAACAACTATGAAAAAAGGATGCAAAAATGAATGTAGACTGATAAAAACTGAACTGAAAACAGAAGTGCAAACTGATGTAAACTATATCTGTTTTTTTCTTTGACGCCCATGCGAAAGGGCCTAAAGCTTTAGGCTCCATGCACACTAGTATAGTATATCATATTTATTTGTTTTAAACCTTTTTTTTACATTTCTTCAATTACTACCCGGTTTTCATGCCTAGGTAAATGATGTCATACATCCCAGGAGTCTTCAAGAGGCGAGGAGGGCTTTCTCAGGAAAGCATACCCTCCTGCCTGCATGCCTGAGGTAAGGGCAAATGGATTACAGGAAGTAAATACTACATTAATCATCTGCCCTTACTCAAGATGGCCACGGGCAGAAATGCTGGGAGGTGTTTTTGCAAAACAAAGCATAGAGACATGGATGGATGAGTGAGCTTTCTTTGAATATTAAAAATGAATTAAATGGCATTTTTGGTTTAGGGTGCTCAGATAGTTTAGTTCCACTTTAACCAGTTGCCGTCCGGCCTATAGCCAGATGGCGGCCTGGCGAACAGCTCGTCCCTCCAGATGGACACCATATGACGTCCTTTCAGGCATGCACAGTGCACCTGCCTGCAGGGCCGCTCTGCTGCGCGATCTGTCACTGACCGTGTACCTCGGAAACGGCCGATGACAGATCTGTGTACAGGCCCCATTGCCAGTACCACGTGACCTGCTGTGACATGTGACCTGCTGTGACCAATCACAGCAGGTCAAATGACAGTTGTATACAATTCATGGCTTCCTTTCATGCCATCCATTATATACAAGTGTGTCTAGCTGTGAATGGTCACAGCGATCACATGCACAAGCTGGGCCAATCACAGCCCATCTATGTCATGTGATTAGCTGTGGCCAAATCACAGCTAAGCACACAAAAAAAACCCTGAATGAATCAATGTCATTCAGGTAAATACTTGCTTATAGCAAAGTAATTCTTTGCTGTAAGAAAATTTGTGTAAAAAAAAAAAAAAGAAAAAAGAATGATCACTTCCCCAAAGTAGTACAATGTTACTATGGTAACATTATACTACTTTGGTGATAGTGAAATATGAAAAAAAATCTTAAAAAAAGAGAAAAAAATGTAATAAAAAATTAAAACTACTAAAAATTGTTTTAAAAAATTAAAAAAAATTATCAATTTTTTTTTTTGTACTGTCACCAGTTTTGCATGGAAATTTGTCTAGTCTAGTAAACATCCCGGGTATGATAAAGTTTGAAACACAAAATCATAAATTAGAATATAATAAATAATTATAAAAAATAATAATATAACAATCATAAATTTAATTCAATAATGTAATCAAACCAAAAACACTGAAATTTGAAATGGAGCACCAAGTTCGCACATCACTGAGTTCAGTCTCAGAATCGTTTTCAGTGTCTGATGACGAATATCCTCACAAATCATTATCGCTCAGTTCTGCAAGTGATTCTAATTCGCTGTTCTCTAGCTGGTCTAAAAATGTTTTTGACCTAAAAGGACGCTTTTTGGATGCCATGGACGTTCTCAAGTTTCCAGGCAGAAAGAATGGTCAAAGTTCAGGCAGGGCACAGGACAAAGCACTAGGGACAACATTTAGGTGAAATGGTTTGATACAGTAATGTAATACTAACAGATTACAATGTATTGTGTGTATGTCACATTTTTACTTTTTTGAATCTGCCGCCGGTTCTGCCACCCTGTGTACTGACGCTCACAGGGAAGGGAACCCGGGAGATATGATACTCAAAAGCACTGTCCAGGGTTGTGGGGAAGAGGCCCTTGTCGCCATCAACATGAAGACAAGATGCTTTAGGGGGGAGCCCCTACCCCAAAGCACCCCCCTAATGTTGAGGGCATGTGGCCTGGTATGGTTTGGGAAGGGGGGGCGCACTCGCACTGCATGCTTGGATAATGCAAGGGCATTCACCTTTTTATCCTCCAACCACTGTGTGGTCAATATTTGATGTCATTGTCATGTTGGAAGGTAAACCTTCTTCCCATCGACAACTTTCTGGCAGAAGGCAGCAGAGTTTCCTCAAGAATGTAATGGTATTTTGCCCCATCCATTTTCCTTCTATCCTGACAAGTGCTCCAGTCCCTGCTGTACAGAAACACCCTCATAACAGGATATCACCACCTCCATGTTTACTGTAGGAATGGTGGGATTTGGATGGTGAACTGTATTCAATTTTCCCCAGACATATTGTTTAGTGTTGAGGCCAAATAATTCACTTTTAATCTCATCTGACCATAACACCGTTTTCCATGTGGCCTCAGAATCTTCAAGGTGCGTTTTGGCAAAGCTCAGCGGTAACTGCATGTGACTTTTCTTGAGAAGTGGCTTTTTTTGCAACCCTCCCTTACAAGCCACGAATTTGTGATATTGTTGTTACATGCACGCGTCATAAATTCCTGCAACTGCTTCAGAGTTGCTTTAGGCCTCTTGGTAGCCTCTCTAACCAGTTTCCTCCTGGCTCTCTCATCCAGTTTGGAGCAACCTCCTGATCCTTAGAGGGTCTGTACCAAATACCTTCCACTTCTTAACCCCTTCATGCTAGCGCCTCCAGGCCCTTTAAGGGTTTCAGAAGCCTGGAGGTGGGGCGGGGTTTAGGGTCATGTGACCACCGTGACACGCCGTCACGGTGGTCACATGATCGGGAAAGGTCCTGATCGAAAGAGGAGATCGGGACCTTTCCGTGAGTACCAGACATGTGTGCTGGGAGCGCACAGGGCACGCGCTCTCAGCACATGTTCTTTTTTAATAGAACGCAAATGTGCGGCCGTTCGGCGTCTAGGCCCAGATGCTGGGAGGCTGCACATTTGCGTTCGGCCAGCGTGAAGAGGTTAATAGTAGACTTCATGTGCTTCTAGACATTGAGAAAGCCTTTGAATTTTTTTTTATCCATCTCCTGATGTGTGCATGTCCACTGCTTTATCCTGGAGATCTATTGACAGTGCCTTGCCACCCATAGTTGATTGTTTGCTTCAGTTGCACTACCAGGAACTGAAATGCTCCAGGAAAGCTCTTTTCACGCTGAGCTAATCAAAATGACCACAGCTGATCACAGTTGAAAGTCAGATGGCTTTGTGTGCCATTCAGAATGTGAATAACTACACTTAAATAATAAACCAAGTTGTGCAGTACTATAAGTGAAAATAAAAAATACATGAAAATACATCGTATACAACATAAAATAAATAAGAGTCCAAATTCCTTATAAGTGACTTCCACCAAGTGCATAAAGTGACAAATAGGAAAGCAATCCTCTTCATAGGTTCAATGTGGTCTACATCGAAGCCACCACATTTGCTTCACCAACCACTCTGAGGATTACCAGAGAGACTGTGACTTTCATGAGAGAAGTCAAAAACAGCATTTGTATATCAATCCAGAAGCGATCAGCATCAAGCTTGACACTCTCCAACTGGATCATCTCCCATTCATGTGGAGAGGATCAATAAATGGCAATCAAAAAAAAAAACTCCAATAATGTAAATCCGGTACAAATTTAATGTTAAAATGGTTAAAAACACTCACATGAAAGCCGTGCATACAAGCATCTCATAAGACTACATATCCCAGAATTCCTCTGAACAAGCATGCATTTAGGAGGATGGGGGGGGTGATCCTTTTTTTCAACTCAGTGGTTCTGTTTTTTATTTTCTTTTTTAGACATGTTGGTGTTATATCTTTCACTTGGATGTTATGAGAAAATACAACTGTATAAAACAAAAACTGTGTCAGTCTTCATTTCAACAAAATGTGATTATTTTAAAGGGGGGTGATTCTTTTCTATAGCAGCTGTAAAGATAACAGAAGTTGGGCCACAGACTACAAGGAGTTATTTGTGTTCTTTTGGAGAAGCATTGCTTTTAAGTTGGAGGGCTGCCTTAACACCAGCCTTGAATTAAAACGGCAGCCTCAGACCACTTTTGAGGGCACTAGCAAGTGATCTCTCACGGCCACATGGATGCAGAAAGCGCCACCCACACATAGTTTCTGCAGTGTCTTTGCTGCACCTCTGCTAGAACCACAGTCTCTGCTGTATCTCTAGCTGCCCCGGCAGCCTCTGCTGCACCTCTGCTACAACCACAGTCTCTGCTGTATCTCCAGCTGGCCTCACTTCCTCTGCTGCACCTCTGCTACATCCACAGTCTCTGCTGTATCTCTAGCTGCCCTGGCAACCTCTGCTGCACCTCTGCTACATCCACAGTCTCTGCTGTATCTCTAGTGGCCCAGACAGCCTCTGCTGCACCTCTGCTACATGCACAGTCTCTGCTGTATCTCCAGCTGCCCCCACTTCCTCTGCTGCACCTCTGCTAGAACCACAGTCTCTGCTGTATCTCCAGCTGCCCCACTTCCTCTGCTGCACCTCTGCTACATCCACAGTCTCTGCTGTATCTCCAGCTGCCCCCACTTCCTCTGCTGCACCTCTGCTACATCCACAGTCTCTGCTGTATCTCCAGCTGCCCCCACTTCCTCTGCTGCACTTCTGCTACATCCACAGTCTCTGCTGTATCTCCAGCTGCCCCCACTTCCTCTGCTGCACCTCTGCTAGAACCACAGTCTCTGCTGTATCTCTAGCTGCCCCGGCAGCCTCTGCTGCACCTCTGCTACATGCACAGTCTCTGCTGTATCTCCAGCTGCCCCCACTTCCTCTGCTGCACCTCTGCTACATCCAGTCTCTGCTGTATCTTCAGCTGCCCCCACTTCCTCTGCTGCACCTCTGCTACATCCACAGTCTCTGCTGTATCTCCAGCTGTCCCCACTTCCTCTGCTGCACCTCTGCTACATCCACAGTCTCTGCTGTATCTCCAGCTGCCCCACTTCCTCTGCTGCACCTCTGCTACATCCACAGTATCTGCTGTATCTCCAGCTGCCCCCACTTCCTCTGCTGCACCTCTGCTACATCCAGTCTCTGCTGTATCTCCAGCGGCCCCCACTTCCTCTGCTGCACCTCTGCTACATCCACAGTCTCTGCTGTATCTCCAGCTGCCCCCACTTTCTCTGCTGCACCTCTGCTACATCCACAGTTTCTGCTGTATCTCCAGCTGCCCCCACTTCCTCTGCTGCACCTCTGCTACATCCACAGTCTCTGCTGTATCTCCAGCTGCCCCCACTTTCTCTGCTGCACCTCTGCTACATCCACAGTTTCTGCTGTATCTCCAGCTGCCCCCACTTCCTCTGCTGCACCTCTGCTACATCCAGTCTCTGCTGTATCTCCAGCTGCCCCCACTTCCTCTGCTGCACCTCTGCTACATCCACAGTCTCTGCTGTATCTCCAGCTGCCCCCACTTCCTCTGCTGCACCTCTGCTACATCCAGTCTCTGCTGTATCTCCAGCTGCCCCCACTTTCTCTGCTGCACCTCTGCTAGAACCACAGTCTCTGCTGTATCTCTAGCTGCCCCGGCAGTCTCTGCTGCACCTCTGCTACATGCACAGTCTCTGCTGTATCTCCAGCGGCCCCCACTTCCTCTGCTGCACCTCTGCTACATCCACAGTCTCTGCTGTATCTCCAGCTGCCCCCACTTTCTCTGCTGCACCTCTGCTACATCCCCAGTCTCTGCTGTATCTCCAGTGGCCCCGGCAGCCTCTGCTGCACCTCAGCTGCATCCACAGGAGGAGGGATAGTATAGGGACTGCTGTAAGGACCCTTTCTGCTTCTAGTACCTCATTGCATACTGTCTACCAGCCTTCTCCTGTGCCAGATGCTGTTGGTCCTCAAGCATAGCTCTCTGCAAGTACTGCATACTCATCTGTAAATGTTTCTGCCGGTTTGAAAACTCTACTCTGTTATGGTGTGTTTGGAATGTTCTTGACAATACACTTCCTTGAAATCTTGGACCTCCGTTTGTCGTTCCTTCCCTCTTGGGTGCCTACCGCTCAGCCTCCCTCCTGCCTACATGTCCAGGACAGTAAGGTCTCTTTCAAAATGGCAGACATCTCTATGGCTCAACAAAACAATAATGTGTTCGCACAGCACAGTGTAAAAAGCTGCATCAACTTTGAGAGACATTGACGCTTCCATTCAATCTATAGAAATGTGCCTATGGTAAGTACAGCATGTTCACAGAGCGTTTTCAAAATGCTTGCATTGAGTTGGAGGCAGGGACGGACTGACCATTTGGAAACTTGGGCACTGCCCGAGGGCCCGGGGTCAGTAGGGGGCCCCATGAGATGCCCCTGGTACCTTTTTCATAGGATTTTTTGAGTTTGGGCAAGGACACAGGGGCCCCATGATCCCCTATTGCCCGGGGGCCCCATGAGTTGTCAGTCGGCCCCTGGTTGGAGGCCTATGTATACCAGTTTGCAGTGTTTCATTCCAGAACACCCGGTATGAAAGGGGTGGAACTGTATCCACTGCAAGTGGTTTTGCTGGCAAAATGTCAGTTAGGCTCCATGCACACTAGAATTTTTTTTAAGCTCCTAGAAGCTATTATCAGTATATTTTTTTTCTGTTCCTAGAATTATTATTATTATACAGTATTTATAAAGCACCAAGAGTTCACTCAGCGCTGTACAATACAATGGGAGAGAATACATGCGACAGTACAATAACAATACAATGCGATACATGAGGGGTTCGAGGACCCTGCTCCTTGGAGCTTACAATCTAGGAGGGAGGGGCTAGTGGTACAGGAGGAAAAGTGGTACAGAAGCTAAATAGTGTTATCCTGTGTGTCCATGCATACTCCCACATGGAAGAAAAATATATTTGAAATATATTTTTAAATTATTCTTCCCAAATATATTGACATATATTTGAAATACTACAATTTTGGCCATATTCAATATATTCCAAAATATATTTCAATAAATATATATAGACTGTATGTTGAAATGCATTTTTATTACAAAATATATGAAAAATATTTGTAAAAATGCATTTTCAAATATACTGTATGTTTTTAAAAATATATTTAATCTACATTTTTGGAATGCATTTACAAATATATGTAAAAATATAAGTTAAATGACTTTTTTATATGTTAAAAAAAATCTGAAGAATATATTTAAAAAATACATATTTTTAAAAATATTTTTCATATATCTTGTAATATATAAAAACGGATTGCAACATGCAGTATGTGTGTGTATATATATATATATATATATATATATATATATATATATATAGAATACAGACAAAATTGTAGTATTTAAAATATATGTCAATATATGTGGGAGGAATATTTTTAAAATATATTTCAAATATATTTTTCTTCCATGTGGGCTACTCTAGACTATTAACATTTTTTGAGCTTCAGCATCTAGGAGCAGAAAAGAAATTGTTTTTGTAGAGTTTTTTGGAGCATTTTTCCAGCAGAAAAAAATGCTAAATGCTCCTAAAAGCTGCTAAATGCTTCTAGCTTTTTTTTTTCCTCCACCTACTGTAAAAATGGTAATAAAATGCTAATGCTCCTAAAAGCTTCTGAATGCTACTAAAACACTAATAAAAAAATCTCTATTACCAATGTTTTTATTCAGTCTTTTTCCCAGCATTTTTTGAGCTTAAAAAAATGCTAGTGTGCATGGAGCCTTAATGTGCCTGCGATCATTTACATAGTGAACGGCACTCTGACCTGTATGACCGTATTCTGGCAATATACAGCAATGCATATAAGAAAAAGCAAGCCTAGGCAGAACTAATCTGTGATTGTGTGGGGATTGGGAGAGCAAGTCTGCAGTTGAGGCAAAGTGAGTCCTGATTCTATATATGTTGTTTCATTGCATAAAGAACTGAAACCATTCCTATAGTTACATAAGGTGATTGTAAAGGTAGAAAAGTAAAACAAAAATAGCAAACATGTTATAGTTACCTGCTCTTTGCAATGGTTTTGCACAGAGCAGCCCTGATCCTCCTCTTCTTGGGTTCCTTGCCGGTGCTCTTGGCCTCACCCCCGCCAAGTGTCCCCAGAGCTCTGGGGGTTCTCATGCATGCTCACTCCTGAGCCGGCCCTGTATGTCTGTAAGACACACAGAGCACAGCTCAGCCCCACCCCCCACTCCCTCCTTATTGGCTGTAATTAACAAAGCATTGACTCCACAGCTTCTGAGTGTGGGAGCATTGGAGGGGAGCACGGAACTGTGATTTTTTACACCAGATATAGAGAAACAACTGCGCATATATGATTTAAAGACTGCACCAGTTTTTTCTTGCACCAGCGCAGTAAAGGCTGCATTGGATATTTACCCTATCTGAACTTTATATGTTGAATTATTTTGTGTTTTGTGGTTTGATCTCTGCGCTTATTTATATATTAGAAGTAGGTAGGACTATGAGTTTGGTTATCATTGGTCCTTAGAATATGACTTGAGGAAAATTCCACCTTTATTGATTTCAAGCCCTAAAACACAACATACTGTACTGTTTTAGGCACATGCTACCTGCACCTGCCCCACACGAACCTTACCCACACACCTGGGGCACCTCACATATTATTTTTTTTATTTCAAGGATACCCATTAAAATCCTCACCAAATTCAAAGTATGTATTTCATGGGGGCTCTATGCACATTCTTGCTACAGTAAAAGTGACACAAAGAAAAAAGTTATATGGTTTAAATTTCCGGAAAAAGATATTCATTGCCAAAAAAACAACATACAGACTCCAGGGTCCCTCAAAATACACAGCAGACCGTATGAGAGATCTGAGTGCTGTTTTTATAAAATAAAGAAGCCAGGAATGAAATGTAATTTGCCGGCAATTTTAAACACTATTTTCCTTTGTAAATGTCAGTGCTGCTGCATCATTTTCTGCATATCACCAAGATGCCCAACCTGACAGGCAAGATTAGGACTAGAGATGAGCGAATCGAACCAGGCGAACCGGAATTCGAGTCGAATTTCAGGAAATATTCGATTCGCGTCGAATCCGAAATTTTGCCTACTTCGGGTGCGCGAATCGAATATTTCCCGATCAGCCGGCAAAAGTGTCCCTGCAGTGAGCTCCGCTATTTCTGACAGTTCTCTGACAGAAAGAACACATGTTTAGCGGTTGAAACATTGTATCTATTAGTTTCCATTTAGGATACAGATGTTTCAACCGCTGTACATGTGAAGAAGCTGTCAGAGAACTGTCAGAAATAGAGGAACTCTGCACATACACTTTTTGCCGGCTTGGAATTATTCTTATTTTCATCCTACTTCTTCTTCTTCATCCTCTTCTTCTTCTTCTGAGGATGAGGATGAAGAAGAAGTAGGATGAAAATAAGAATAATTCCAAGCCGGCAAAAAGTGTATGTGCAGAGTTCCTCTATTCTGCAGATACACTTAGAGGAGCTCTGCACATACACTTAGAGGAGCTCTGCACATACACTTTTTGCCGGCTTGGAATTAATCTTATTTTCATCCTACTTCTTCTTCTTCTTCTTCATCCTCATCCTCAGAAGAAGAAGAAGAGGATGAGGATGAAGAAGAAGAAGAAGAAGAAGTAGGATGAAAATAAGAATAATTCCAAGCAGGCAAAAAGTGTATCTGCAGCGCTCCTCTAAGTGTATCTGCAGAATGTCATTTATGGAAAAAAATAGATACAATGTTTCAACCGCTGTATGGAGTGAATGTCCCATAACTGTCAGAAATAGACTATTTATGACAGTTCTGGGACATTCACTCCATACAGCGGTTGAAACCGCTGTATGGAGGGAATGTCATAGAACTGTCAGAAATAGACTATTTATGACAGTTCTGGGACATTCACTCCATACAGCGGTTGAAACCGCTGTATGGAGGGAATGTCATAGAACTGTCAGAAATAGACTATTTATGACAGTTCTGGGACACTCACTCCATACAGCGGTTGAAACATTGTATCTATTTGTTTCCATAAATGACATTCTGCAGATACACTTAGAGGAGCGCTGCAGATACACTTTTTGCCAGCTTGGAATTAATCTTATTTTCATCCTACTTCTTCTTCTTCATCCTCATCCTCATAAGAAGAAGAAGAGGATGAGGATGAAGAAGAAGAAGAAGAAGAAGAAGTAGGATGAAAATAAGAATAATTCCAAGCCGGCAAAAAGTGTATCTGCAGCGCTCCTCTAAGTGTATCTGCAGAATGTCATTTATGGAAAAAATAGATACAATGTTTCAACCGCTGTATGGAGTGAATGTCCCATAACTGTCAGAAATAGACTATTTATGACAGTTCTGGGACATTCACTCCATACAGCGGTTGAAACCGCTGTATGGAGGGAATGTCATAGAACTGTCAGAAATAGACTATTTATGACAGTTCTGGGACACTCACTCCATACAGCGGTTGAAACATTGTATCTATTTGTTTCCATTTGTTTTCATCTCCAAGGGCATTTAAATTAAAGGTACAGTGTTCTGCACTAATTTAAAGGCTCTCTGAAGCCTAGAAACCCTTTTAATAAGTTAAATTCGTATCGAATCGAATTTCATACTGGAATTCGCCGAATCAGCCGAATCGAATTTTTGAGAAATTCGCTCATCTCTAATTAGGACCCACAAGGCATGTTACAAGAATTGGCCATTTTTTTTCACTTTAAGAATTTAGGAAATCTTTGCTCCAAACTGAATGGAATGATTAAATTTTTTTTTGCATTGTTAAATATTATCCAGGATAAATATTATCCCACCCCCATGCTAATTTTGACACCCCATTGCCTAATAGCCCAGAAAATGGGATTTTTTTATTTTGATAGATTCGGCTCCCATTGATTTTAAAGGGTCCCGAGTTCAACATTGGACCTTCCTTGAAGTTTGCCAAACCCTGCTTGAACCAAGTACATGTGTAGCACCATGGTAATTCAGGATGAAACAGAGGCTAAGATGGCAGTTTTCTTGGCTGTATAGGACAGGAGGGTTTAGTTCTGTGTAGTACTACCCCCTTAGGAGTCGCTGAGATTTGGATCCCCCTAAAGCTATGCCCTCTCCTCTTATCCAGTCCAGGGGGTGTAGGAGTATTCACTCTGTCTTTCCCTGTTTGCTTGATGGTTTGGTGGTTGCTTTCAGGCCTTACGCTGGGTTGGCTCCTTCCCTGCTTCACAGGCTGTCCTCCAAAGGAGACAATGGGAGAGATCCCTGGGGCCCCACTCAGGCTCCCCACTCCAGCCTTCCTCTCAGTCCAACTTCCACTCAACACTGCCCTACTGCACAGCCTTTGAGGGTTGCCCAGGACACCATGCCCAGCCTCCTGCCAGGGGATCGGCCAGGGTCCCTCAAACATGCAGATCTGGGCCTCCTCCCCTCCTCAACCGCTCTTCCAGAAAGTTCTCAAAAAGACATTTGAGGCACATTGTCAAATTCTTCAGAAATGTGTATAATGCTAGTGCATTAGTGTTGTGTTCAATTCTGCATTGAAATTCAATACTTGTGTGAAAAAGCCCTTAATGAAGAGAAGTCCCCAATGGAACTCAGGTGGCAAAAAACATTCTCTGCACAAAATTAAATGTATGAGATGTAAGTTAACATCCAATTTAAATGCTCATTATGTCTATGGGTACACAGAAAGGGAGTAAGTACTTACCTTATTCCTACAGGCCTTCTTCAACAATGCAATTAGTCCTCTGCAGCCTGCTTTGTAAGCTCCAGTCTCACTCAAGCTTCCTCAGTGTACAATACAGGGTTAATGTCCCAGTATTATACATGATGATGCTGAGGCTCCGCCCACAGCCCCTTTTGCGCGCAGTCCTCTAATTATGAAATAGTATAGACCTGATGAGCCAGCCTTTTGCTCTTCAAAAAGGTTAGACTTGCATTTAACATAACGTACTAATCAGATGGAAAAATACCATTAAACAGCATTAGCAATGAACAGCTTACTGCTGGAACTGAAGCTTAGTATTTATTTCAAGCCCAGATTTTGCATAAAATGACCCTTAAACTCAGATGCAACATTAGTACCACTTGTAATTAGCACTCAGCATTGCATAAAACCTCTCCTTTACCAACTATTAATGAATCAAGTGTTCATTAGCATGCAAAGCTGAGCAATAATTACATCCATATTACCGCTTAGTTTACTGAGCTTTGATGCGCCAAGCCATTGGTTCTCAATATTGTACTGAGATGACAGCAATTCCAGTAGATAAAAAAAATTGTCCTTTGAGCTTTGAAAACTTTGCTCACACACAAATGCAAGAAATAACAATGTTTTTCAAGTACACCTAAACTGAAGCATTTCTTTCATTTTGGATAGGATAGGGAATGATTTTAAACCATGTAATTTTTTTGCTATCTGTGTCTTATTTGGAAAATTTCTCATCACTTGCAGAGGGGAAAATATGGGAATTGCCATGATTTTAAACAATAAGTTTTATTTTAAACACCTAAGCCTAACATTCTTGTCTAATGACCATCTTTATACCCTTGTACAGTTGCAAGAAAAAGTATGTGAATCCCTTGGGATTACGTGGACTTTTGCATGAATTGGGCATAAAATGTGCTCTGAACGTCATCTAAGTCACAACAATAGAAGAACACAGTCTGCTGAACATAATACTACACAAACATTAGATGTTGCCGTGGTTTAATTGCACATAACATGTAAACATTCACAGTGCAGGGAGGAAAAAGTATGTGAGGCCCTAGCTTAATGACTTCTCCCAGAGCTAATTGGAGCCAGGAGTGAGCCAACCTCGACTCCAATCAGTGTGATGATATTGGATGTGTTGCTGACAGCTGTCCTGCCCTTAAAAAACACACACCTGTTTTGGGTTTACTGGTTTCAAGAAGCACTGTCTGATGTGAACCATGCCTCGCAGAAAAGAGCTCTCTGAAGACCTACGATCAAGAATTGTTGACTTGCATGAAGCTGGAAAGGGTTACAAAAGTATCTCCAAAAGCCTTGATGTTTATGTGTCCACAGTAAGACAGACTGTCTACAAATGGAGAAAATTTAGCACTGTTGCTACTCTCCCTAGGCGTGGTCGTCCTGTAAAAATGACTGCAAGAGCACAGCGCAGAATGCTGCATGAGGTAAAGAAGAATCCCAGAGTGTCAGCTAAAGACCTACAGAAATCTCTGGCACATACTAACATTTTTGTTGACACATCTACAATAAGGAAAACATTAAACAAGAATGGAGTACATAGGAGGACATCACGGAGGAAGCCATTGCTGCCCTAAAAGAATACTGCAGCACGTTTGAAGTTTGAAAAAGAGCACCTGGATGTTCCACAGCACTACTGGCAAAATATACTGTGGACAGATGAAACCAAGATTGAGTTGTTTGGGAAGAACACACAACACTATGTGTGGAGAAAAAAAGGCACAGCACACCAACATCAAAACCTCATCCCCACTGTAAAACTTGGCGGAGGGAGCATCATGGTTTGGGGCTCCTTTGCTGCCTCAGGGCCTGGACGGATTGTTGTCATTGATGGGAAAATGAATTCCAGAGTTTATCAAGACATTTTGCAGGAAAACGTACGACCATCTGTCCGCCAACTGAAGCTCCGCAGAGGATGGGTGATGCAACAGGACAATGACCCAAAAGCATACAAGTAATTCAACAAAACAATGGCTGCAACAGCACAGAATATTCCTTCTGGAGTGGCCCAGTCAGAGTCCTGACCTCAACCCGATTGAAATGCTGTGGCATGACCTTAAGAGAGCGATTCACACCAGACATCCCAAGAATATTGCTACAATGAAACAGTTTTGTGAAGAGGAGTGGTCCAAAATTACTCCAGATCATTGTGCAGGTCTGATCTGCAACTACAGGAAACGTTTGGAATGAGGTTATTGCTGCCAAAAGAGGGTTAACCAGTTATTAAGTCCAAAGGTTCACATACGTTTTCCTCCCTGAACTGTGAATGTTTAAATGTTATGTGCAATTAAACTATGGCAACATCTAATGTTTGTGTAGTATTATGTTCAGCAGACTGTGTTCTTCTATTGTTGTGACTTAGATGACGTTCAGAGCACATTTTATGCCCAATTCATGCAAAACTCCACGTAATCCCAAGGGGTTCACATACTTTTTCTTGCAACTGTACATACTTCAGATTATTGAGCAACTTGGTCCAGGAGCCATGGTCTATCACAAACCAGATGATGCTCCTGTCTGAGCCTGGTGAAAGGGGGAAGGGGGGTGCTTGTTCTAGCATATGTGCAACCCATTGGAAAAAGAAAAACCCATCTATATGTAAACCTACAACAAAAAACATTTCCCATTCAGGTCTGTGGAGAGTAGGTCAATCTTGTTCAGTATGGCAAGGCCCTGCCAGCTTGGAAAAGGACAAAACTGCCAACCAGTGTAGGCCATAGCTCCTGATGGTGTTTTATTCTAAGATATGTGCAGGACGTTGTAAATAGTAATGATAGAGAAAGGGAAAGCTGTTAGACTTAGGTAGTTTAAAAAAAAATGCTTATCATTTAAATGCCCAGGTAACATAGCTGTCATCCCATTCCTGGCTTTATTAAATAGTGGGGGGAGATTTACTAAAACTGGTATTCTCAGAATCTGGTGAAGCTGCATGGTAGCCAATCCGTTTCTAACTTCAGCTTGTTCAATTAAGCTTTGACAGTAAAACCTGGGAGCTGATTGATTTCTATGCAGAGCTGCACCAGACTTTGCACTCTGCAGTCTTAGTAAATAACCCCCAATGAGTCTCTGATCTGGATCATGCAGACAGCCAGCAATGTCAGAAAAGTCTGCGCTCCAATACTGCATGCATTCAATAAGTAGTGAAACCAGGATCAGGGTGATAGCTCCAGAGACTGCATTTCTAAAGACAAGTAAAGTAAGCAATGACAGGGTCCATATTTTTATCCTCACAATTTCCCTTTATTCTACATTCTTTGTAATTTACTGCAACCCGAGGTCAGAAAATCCCTACAATGTCACTTGGAAACCTCTCTCTGTTTTGTAGAACTTTCAGGGTAGGTCTGTGGGAGATGTGGTAGGGTAGGTCTGTGGGAGAGGTCTGTGGGAGATGTGGGAGAGACAGCAAAGAGACTACAAGAGGTGTGTTAGGGGATTTACCGCTTTCAACACAAGCAGGGGTTCTCAGCTCTCCAGGTGACCAACAAAAAGTCCTGGGTTTGGACCAATAAATTACAGCAATACTTGGGTTAAAAATGGAGGTACTGAATAGGTAGGATGCATACTATATAATCTGTTTAGGTAAAGTTTATATATAGGTTGTGATGCTGTCTGATCACTTCTAAGCAACAGCCCCCCCCCCTTACAACTTTCCCCCCACATGCATGTTCTGGGCTCACCTTGGTCCTGTGGCAGCTGGGGAACTCCATAGCATCCTTCAAGATGGAGAGCTGAAGGAAGACGAGAAACCTCTGTTTTTCAATCTCCTCTGTGAGGCACAAACTCATTTAGACCCCCTAACATCTAAGGAGGACCTGTCACAAGAAGCTTTTCATCACATTAACTTTTCATTAAGTTAAAAAATGTGAAAACATGTTAATTTTTTTAAATGAATTAAAAAAAAAAAAAAAATTCTAAAGTTCCATCCTTTTCCCTCGCACCCCATTTGTGCACATTCAAATCTAAATGCTCACCTAGGGCATGTATTTTGCAGGTACATGCAATGTTTTAATTCTTCCCATATTTGGCATCTCTTTACTTGACTCAGTCTCATGTTTTAAAATTTTAAGTTTTTCTTTAGTTTGTGTGCAACAATTTTTTTTTATATAAAAAAATGCACCTGCCAATATTTAATTATATGGGTTCTCTGCTTTCAGAAAATATATAATGTTTTGGGGGTTAAAGTGTGTTTTTCATTTGCACAATCTGAAATGTAACATGTGTGCACAAAATAGAAAAATGGCAGCAAGATTTTGCTTATCCATTTTCATTTATCTTTCACTGCCAAGTAGCCAATTCCCACAAATTCCCAGCACTGAAGTTTTCCATTCCCATTGTAACCGGTGTTTCCCTAAGTGGTAAACTTACTCAGTAAGGATCTCTAACGCTTTGTGTGTATTGCTAGCCTTAGTTATGGAATAAACGAGTCCACTTTATTTAATGTTATATTATTATTAACATTTCTATGTTTATTATGAATAATAATTAAATTAAGTTGACTTGTTTATTTCATAACTAAGGCTAGCCATACTTGAGGTATGAACAAGTGAAGTTACTTGGTTCTTCCATGTTAGCTAAACAGAGTGGATGGTGGGTTGGAATTATGCTAAAAATGTACATATTTATCCAGAAGATAACAGAAAAGGAATTTGAGTCATGAATGGTCAACATAAGCTTTACCCTGTGTGTGCTATAGAATGTAAAAGAGAATGGAGTGACAATAGATTGAGCAAAATAACAGGCATTTAGAACAATGAAAGCAAGTCTAATCTCTATGACCTAGTAATTGAATGGACAGGTGATGAATTGTGGATTTACAAGATTATGCCCAAAATGTACATATTTATCCATAGCGTTGCCAGGTTAATCTCATGAGATTAATACACAGTATCTCTCAGTGAGTACACCCCTCACATTTTTGTTAATATTTTATTCTATTTTTTCATGTGACAACACTGAAGAAATGACACTTTGCTACAATGTAAAGTAGTGAGTGTACAGCTTGTATAACAGTGTAAATTTGCTGTCCCCTCAAAATAACTCAACACACAGCCATTAATGTCTAATCCGCTGGCAACAAAAGTGAGTACACCCCCAAGTGACAATGTCCACATTGGGCCCAGAGCGTGTGGCCACCATTATTTTTCAGGCAGTCTTAACCCTCTTGGGCATGGAGTTCACCAGAGCTTTACAGGTTGCCACTGGAGTCCTCTTCCACTCCTCCATGATGACATCACGGAGCTGGTGGATGTTAGAGACCTTGCGCTCCTCCACCTTCCATTTGAGGATGCCCCACAGATGCTCAATAGTGTTTAGGTCTGGAGACATGCTTGGCCAGTCCATCACCTTTACCCCTAGCTTCTTTAGCAAGGCAGTGGTCATCTTGGAGGTGTGTTTGGGGTCATTATCCTGTTGTAGCGAAGTGTCATTTCTTCAGTGTTGTCACATGAAAAGATATCATAAAATATTTACAAAAATGTGAAAGATGTACGCTCTTCTGTGAGATACTGCAAAGGCTCAACAATTTCATTCAGTGTATATTGATTGCAATCACTGTCAGCTCTGTATATAATTCAGAGACCCAGGTAAATCTATGACATATGATTGTGGATCAGTAAAATGACTGCGTAAGTTCATCAGATGTGCTGAATAAGCATACAGTCTCCAACAAGTGAGGAGCCAGAAATAGTGAATATCAGAAAATAGCCAAGTAATGCACTAACCAGATAGCTCATGTTAAAGCGCATGGGACATTTAAGACCTGTCCCTGGTACTCAGCCACTGTATCACTGGAACAAAGCGGTGTCATCTATAGGGTGACCACTAGATGTCATCTGTCCGGGTGGAAGCTGTATCCAGCCACTGTATTAATGGATCAGGCGGGTGTCATCTATAGGGTGACCACTAGATGTCATCGGTTCCAGGGGGAGCTGTATCAAGGATCCAGGGATGTCACTGCAGATGTGTTCTTGCTAGGCACAGCACCAGGACCTTCTGGATTCAGGCTCCCCAAAAATAAAGAGCCCGTGGAAAAAGGCCTCAAATAGTGTGATATCGTTTATTAAGGTCAATAAGCAATCAAAAAAGGACTTACTAACAAAGGTTCAGCTGCTCATAAATGGCCAGACCCGGAGGTACATGTACATAGGATAAACATAGCTTGGCACTTCCCTAACGCGTATCGTGTAAGTACACATCATCAGAGGGGACTGTGCCAGTGGTAAGTGTGGTGTTTTAAACCTAAAAAAGCGCCAAAAATCACTGCAATGCGGCGGCACCGTTATTGCCGGTTCGCGCATGCGCAGTAGCGATCGGCCGTTCGCGCATGCGCAGTAGCGTCCGCGCCGGCCATTTTAAAGAAGCCCAACAAACATTGTTCCATGTAATGTGAATACATGGACATGCAAGTGCTGGCTCTGCAGCAATCTTAATGGGAATAAGATTCTGCAATCTTAAAAACACACGGGGCAGGCAATACAGCATTAATAATGCATGGACCATACTGATGCCCCATTGTAGTAAAAACGGCCTAGGTAAAAGACAAAAATATAAATGAGTAGGATCTCATCTAAAAAGCGATTCTGGCACTCTATTAAAATGCAGATACAAACACAAATACATCAAATATGACAAACGCATGGATAAAAATAATCTGGTTAAAACAGTAATAACCGTAAAATATTAAATTTATGCACTGAGATTAAGGTGCATCGAATTTGTTAAAGTGATCAAGAGATTAAAGTGCATCGACTTATTAGAGCGATCTAAACACTCAAATAGGAATACAGATAAAGGCAAGATAACATCAAACACGTCAAACTTATAGATAAAAACAATCTGATTAAAAAGTAAGATCATAAGAAATAATTAAACCAATGTACTTAGAATCATAAAAGATCGATCAGCTGGTATCAATAAAACAATTAATATCTAATTCTACGTTAAGTCCCTGTGGACCTTGGGACTGTAGAAGATATATCCATTTGGTCTCGAGCATAGAGACCGCTCGTTTTTTGTGGGTACCTCTCCAATTACTTTTGATGATATCGATACCCACAAAACGCAGGGAGTGTGGATTCTTATTGTGTCGCTGGCGGTAATGCATGGACAAGGAGTGCTCCTTGTAGCCTTTCTTAATATTAACCAGATGCTCCCTCAGCCTATCTCGCAGTCTCCTTGTCGTTCTACCGACATATTGCTTCCCGCAACTACATTCCAAAAGATAGACAACATAGGAGCTGTAGCACGTAATAGTAGACTGAATGTCAAATGATCTACCGGTTGCGTTTGAACAGAAACTTTTTATCGGGTTCTTGTGAATGCCATAACAAATGCATATCATACATTTGTTACAAGGAAAAAAACCTTTTCTATTTAGAAAGTCAAACGTCAATTGCTTAGGAGGGTTGACAATGTTGGGGGCTAGTCTGTTTCTTAATGCAGGTGCTTTTCTATAGATGATTTCTGGGTATTCCGGTAAGGCTTTACACATCACCGGATCACTCCTAAGAATGTTCCAGTTCTTTTTAATAATATTGGCCACTTCTTTATATTGCATCGAGAATGCCGTTGTAAATGGACAGAAAATCTCTTTCTTGGTCTTATGCTGTGTAATTAACAGGTTGGTCCTGTCCAAACTAGCCACTCGGTCAATCTACATATCCAGTAGTTGGCTGTCATAGCCCTTTTCTATGAACCTAGTTCTAAGAATATTGGATTGTGCAATGTAGTCTTGCATATTGCCACAATTCCGCCTTATCCGAAGGAATTGTCCCCTTGGGATGTTATCCAGCCATCTAGGAAAGTGGCAACTGTCTTTTGGGATGTACCCATTTCTGTCTGTGCTTTTAAAAAAGGTTTTGGTGGTAATTTTAGTACCATCATTAATGAGGGTGAGATCCAGAAAATCAATGCTACTGTAACTATAATTAAAAGTGAGCTTAATATTTAAGTTGTTATAGTTTAAAGTGGTGAAAAAATTAAGTAGTGAGGAGTCATCACCATCCCATAGCAACACTATATCGTCTATGTAGCGTCGATAATGAGCAAAGATTTAAGAAAAAGAAAAAATATCTCAGAGATCTCCATGACTATAAGGATAAAACAGTATTTAGATGGGAAGCCAAAAACTATGATTATGTAGATCCCCCTCAAATGGAAACCGTAACCATTCCCATGAAGAACACAACAAAAAATAATACAAAAAATAATGCAAAACGTAAAAAAGTTGTGAAACCTCCCCATACTCCCAATGTCAATTATAGACATCTTTTGGAAAATGTACCCAATTATGAGTATAACGTTTCCACTCATAATAGGTTTGATGCCATCAGACATCACCCCAGTCCTAATATAGGGAATAGGGATATGAGGTCACATCCCCTGAATCATCAGGAACAATATGCTATACCCAGATCCTATCAGCAACAAAAAAGTAATTTCCGTCCAAGAGTTCCTTCCTATATTCACTCTAGGGATGACTATGATGACGGATGGAATCGGCACAATGACAGACATACTTATGACCATTATAACAGTCCCAATGATCGGACGCCCCGTGTAAGGGGCTACCAGACACAACAGGGTAGGCAGTTCCCAAATCAACATAGACTGTCCCCCTCCTCTAATTACAGATACTCACAGTATGGAGACAATTTACAACCACCCAATACCCTAAACCAACATCATTTTTTAGGGGAAGGCTCGGGACGAAAAAGGGGTTTAGGACGAGAGGAAAACGAGGAGGAGCAAGGGTTAACCGACAAAAGAAGGAAAACCTAAACAGCTCAGGTATTTTTAACCTCAGTAATAAGACCCTCACTAATGAAGAATTAAATCTTTTAAACAAGGGACTAAAATTTGCTCCACCGGCTAAACTAAACAAATTTAATACTTTTATAGACATCCACAAGTTTGTAAGAAAACTTGCGATGAAGAGACATTTTCTAAATAAACCCATCACAAGTGTAACATCCAATGTGAGTAACCCTAATTTCAAGAACACCAATCTCAAGAATGCGTCTTTGTTTAATCCTCAGGCACATTCATACATCAATGTATTTAAAAATATGGTCCTTAAAGATTTTGATAATATACGGGTAAAAAAACGATATAACAAGTCATTTAGCCAAGATAAGATTAACATGATGACTAATGAATTACTAAAGGAAAAGGAGTTGGTAATTAGACCAGCGGACAAAGGGGGAGGAGTTGTGGTCATGAATAAATCAGACTATTTAATACAAGTTCAGAATATCCTCCAGGATAGAGATACTGTCAAGGTCCTACCTTTTCCCTGAAGTTTTGTTACTCCATGTGCTGGCGTCCATCTTGGATTCTGCTGTGCATGGTGGGAATCCTTTTATGCCTTCAAGTCTCTGAGGTCCATCCCCCAGAGGGGTGTGGCTGATGACATATAAGCCTGTGGTCCGCACATGCTCTTTGCACTTGTGTCTTGTGTCTTTGTCTTCCTACAGCTCTGTGTATACGCTCGTGACTCTTCTGGTATTCTGACTCGGCTTGTGATTAAGACCATTCTCTGTGTTTTCCTTCGATCTGACCTTCCGTTGCTGAACCCGGCCCGTGACCTGTGATTCTCTGTCTACTGTTCTGTACCGTTTTGTCCCGTTGTTGTCGACCCAGCTTGCCTGACTACGCTATTGTCATTCTCACCAGCTACACGCCATTGGCGGCGGCCATTACCGCAGCCGGGGTGTCTCGGGGGCCGCGACCTGGTACCTGGCTGCATCAAGTCCATCCCCACCATCAGGGGCCCTGGTGAAGGGCAGCCTGGGACTTAGACTCCGCGCCCTGAGGGACTTCGGTCTGTTGGTGGTGGTTGTCGTCAGCCAGTGCGTTACCCTGCCACTAGGCCTACCTGTCCGTTCCACAGCCCTGCCCTGACAGATACCTATTTAGAACTTCCAAGGAATCCTCTGTTGTCGTATAAAAAAGCTTTAAAAGTTCTGATAAAAAAGGGATCTGACTCGGGAATCCTCAATAAAAAAGAGCGTGATTTTTTGTGCCCTACGGTACCCAGACTTCCGGTCCTGTATTGCCTTCCTAAGATCCACAAGGACCCGATCAACCCTCCAGGTCGCCCCATTGTGAGTGGCATAGGGTCTTTGTGCTCCCGGGTAGGCGAATATATTGATTTTTTCCTACAGCCAATAGTCCGCAACACGCCATCTTTCCTGAGGGATTCAAAACAAATCCTGGTAGAGATCATGGACATAAAAATAGAGAAGCCTACTTTTTTGGTAACGGCGGACGTCGCTTCACTCTACAGTAATATTAAGCATGCAGATGGTTTAGAGGCGGCAGAATATTATCTGAATGAGGCCACAGACATACCACGCATTCAGAAGCAATATTTATTGGAACTATTAAGCTTCGCAATGAAGCACAATTATTTTTGGTTCGACAATAAGTATTACCTGCAGACTACAGGCGTAGCAATGGGCGCTAAATTCGCTCCAAGCCTAGATAACATCTTTATGGCAAGATGGGAGGAGGAGGTGATATATTCCATGGAGTGGCCACATTTGCGGTTTTATCGATGCTACATAGACGATATAGTGTTGCTATGGGATGGTGATGGCTCCTCACTACTTAATTTTTTCACCACTTTAAACTATAACAACTTAAATATTAAGCTCACTTTTAATTACAGTTACAGTAGCATTGATTTTCTGGATCTCACCCTCATTAATGATGGTACTAAAATTACCACCAAAACCTTTTTTAAAAGCACAGACAGAAATGGGTACATCCCAAAAGACAGTTGCCACTTGCCTAGATGGCTGGATAACATCCCAAGGGGACAATTCCTTCGGATAAGGCGGAATTGTGGCAATATGCAAGACTACATTGCACAATCCAATATTCTTAGAACTAGGTTCATAGAAAAGGGCTATGACAGCCAACTACTGGATATGTAGATTGACCGAGTGGCTAGTTTGGACAGGACCAACCTGTTAATTACACAGCATAAGACCAAGAAAGAGATTTTCTGTCCATTTACAACGGCATTCTCGATGCAATATAAAGAAGTGGCCAATATTATTAAAAAGAACTGGAACATTCTTAGGAGTGATCTGGTGATGTGTAAAGCCTTACCGGAATACCCAGAAATCATCTATAGAAAAGCACCTGCATTAAGAAACAGACTAGCCCCCAACATTGTCAACCCTCCTAAGCAATTGACGTTTGACTTTCTAAATAGAAAAGGTTTTTTTCCTTGTAACAAATGTATGATATGCATTTGTAATGGCATTCACAAGAACCCGATAAAAAGTTTCTGTTCAAACGCAACCGGTAGATCATTTGACATTCAGTCTACTATTACGTGCTACAGCTCCTATGTTGTCTATCTTTTGGAATGTAGTTGCGGGAAGCAATATGTTGGTAGAACGACAAGGAGACTGCGAGATAGGCTGAGGGAGCATCTGGTTAATATTAAGAAAGGCTACAAGGAGCACTCCTTGTCCATGCATTACCGCCAGCGACACAATAAGAATCCACACTCCCTGCGTTTTGTGGGTATCGATATCATCAAAAGTAATTGGAGAGGTACCCACAAAAAACGAGCGGTCTCTATGCTCGAGACCAAATGGATATATCTTCTACAGTCCCAAGGTCCACAGGGACTTAACGTAGAATTAGATATTAATTGTTTTATTGATACCAGCTGATCGATCTTTTATGATTCTAAGTACATTGGTTTAATTATTTCTTATGATCTTACTTTTTAATCAGATTGTTTTTATCTATAAGTTTGACGTGTTTGATGTTATCTTGCCTTTATCTGTATTCCTATTTGAGTATTTAGATCGCTCTAATAAGTCGATGCACTTTAATCTCTTGATCACTTTAACAAATTCGATGCACCTTAATCTCAGTGCATAAATTTAATATTTTACGGTTATTACTGTTTTAACCAGATTATTTTTATCCATGCGTTTGTCATATTTGATGTATTTGTGTTTGTATCTGCATTTTAATAGAGTGCCAGAATCGCTTTTTAGATGAGATCCCACTCATTTATATTTTTGTCTTTTACCTAGGCCGTTTTTACTACAATGGGGCATACAGTATGGTCCATGCATTATTAATGCTGTATTGCCTGCCCCGTGTGTTTTTAAGATTGCAGAATCTTATTCCCATTAAGATTGCTGCAGAGCCAGCACTTGCATGTCCATGTATTCACATTACATGGAACAATGTTTGTTGGGCTTCTTTAAAATGGCCGCCGCGGACGCTACTGCGCATGCACGAACGGCCGATCGCTACTGCGCATGCGCGAACCGGCAATAACGGTGCCGCCGCATTGCAGTGATTTTTGGCGCTTTTTTAGGTTTAAAACACCACACTTACCACTGGCACAGTCCCCTCTGATGATGTGTACTTACACGATACGCGTTAGGGAAGTGCCAAGCTATGTTTATCCGATGTACATGTACCTCCGGGTCTGGCCATTTATGAGCAGCTGAACCTTTGTTAGTAAGTCCTTTTTTGATTGCTTATTGACCTTAATAAACGATATCACACTATTTGAGGCCTTTTTCCACGGGCTCTTTATTTTTGGGGAGCCTGAATCCAGAAGGTCCTGGTGCTGTGCCTAGCAAGAACACATCTGCAAGTGACATCCCTGGATCCTTGATACAGCTCCCCCTGGAACCGATGACATCTAGTGGTCACCCTATAGATGACACCCGCCTGATCCATTAATACAGTGGCTGGATACAGCTTCCACCCGGACAGATGACATCTAGTGGTCACCCTATAGATGACACTGCTTTGTTCCAGTGATACAGTGGCTGAGTACCAGGGACAGGTCTTAAATGTCCCATGCGCTTTAACATGCGCTATCTGGTTAGTGCATTACTTGGCTATTTTCTGATATTCACTATTTCTGGCTCCTCACTTGTTGGAGACTGTATGCTTATTCAGCACATCTGATGAACTTACGCAGTCATTTTACTGATCCACAATCATATGTGATCTATTATTGTGTAACTATTGTTTAATTAGCGCTGCACTTTTATGCTTTATTATTTACTCTGGAGGTTCACGAGGTGCCTTTGTGCCAGCAGCTACCCTATCTACATCCTACTGTGCGCTCTATTTTATATATATATTTTTATATATAAGTTTATTTTAGGTAAATCTATGGGATCTTAGTGTGAAATTTGAACCAGGTCTTCCTTGTGTTTCTTGTATATAAAAATGTTTAACAATTGTGAAAAATGTTTTCTTTTTCAGTCCTACCAAAACTACTAGACGATCATGCCAGAGATTACAAAAGGAAAATGAGTCGTGAAGATTATTGCTTTTTTATAATAAAATAGGAACACAGCTGGATGTAGCTGTTATCATTAAGCTCTGGAACAAATGCACCTGTTGCATCCCTTGTATTCATTCCCTGGACATAAGTGATGTACACAGGGGCTTCAGCCTGTATAAGACTGGTGCTCACAGCAAGCTGTTAAAAGAAATTCAACCGGTTTTAAAGACCAACTGAATTTTCCGTTTAAATCAGCTAAATATATTCCAGGTGCATCAAAACAAAAGGTAGGCAAAATAGTATAATTTTTTTTTCTTTAAAAAGCAGCCACAGCCTGGGTTTGAAAAGTCTGTCCCCAGACAACATGAGAAGGATCCTTGCTCTAATGTAGAAGCAATGGTCAGACTAATAGCTTTACAGCTTTAATGTTTTACTGCTTTTAAATGCTTTACTGATTGGAGAGCTGATTTCTAAGTAATATGCTGCACATTTAGGCACACATCTATTTTTTTAAACAATCAACTAAGCTTGCTAGAACTAGCATATGAGGAAAGTCCTTCCACATTTTCAGACCTCTTACTGTGAAGAAGCCTTTCCATATGTAGAGGTTAAACCTCTACAAAGAGGCAGCTAGTATGAGGAAATTTTTCACTATTACATGTTGCGCTCCTAAATAACAAAAAAAATGTTTTTGATTCCCCTTAAGAAACAATATTATAAATATATAACCAATTTAAAAAATTAGTGAATCATCAAATCAATTTAATATAATTAATAGTCCCATCAATAAAAATAAAAGTCCAATATTAGTGACTTGGTGATAATTGCTCTTCAATTTGTGACTTTTTGTGAATCCTCCAATTAGTGAAGATGTATGCTCACCTCCTTTGTTGCCTACAATTAGGCTATACACGCTTGTGGTTCACCTTCCTTGGAGCCTGCCAGAATTTAGCTCTATATAGGTAGATTGAAGTCACAAATTGAAGAGCAATTATCACCAAGTCACTAATATTGGACTTTTATTTTTATTGATGGGACTATTAATTATATTAAATTGATTTGATGATTCACTAATTTTTTAAATTGGTTATATATTTATAATATTGTTTCTTAAGGGGAATCAAAAAAATTTTTTTTTGTTATTTAGGAGCGCAACATGTAATGGTGAAATATTTTATGTACACAGTTGAAGTTATGTGTTTTATGTTGGCGATC
The DNA here is from genome assembly GCF_062004578.1 of Staurois parvus. NCBI lineage: Eukaryota > Metazoa > Chordata > Amphibia > Anura > Ranidae > Staurois > Staurois parvus. Next base: position 3,168,590 of record NW_028318089.1, on the reverse strand, counting down.
CACTAGAGAGAATTGCATTTGGCTCGCAAGTCACACAAATTCACATTTTAGTATGAGGAAATTCTCCCTGTACAGCTGTCACAGGGAGAGTGGGGGATCAGGCATCAGCTGCAGCATTGGGAACATGTTTCATGTTCCACCCTAAAAATCCCCAAAAATTCCCAAAGGTGAACGTATCCTTTAAGTGGCAAACTATAGTCGAATTCCAATTTCCTTTTTGGACAGCAAGGACTTTTTCCTGGAACCAACCTTGCAAGTTAAATTATCTCTTTGTGACTGTAGATGCATGTGACACCAACTGTTCGAAAAGTTACTTCCAAATCCTACTATGATATTTTGGGGTTCTTGAAGACTTTAGGCTCTTGGTTTGAATTTCCAGGGTCACCCGTCATTGACATATTAGCAGTTGTTTGAAATCTATGCCACTTACAGATAATTTTTTTTACAGTGGAATGATTACTTTAAATCATTTGGTGCTTTTTAAATCCATTGCCAGGGTCAAAGGCATTGACAGCTTTCTTTCGGAAGGCCTTAGACTGCTGTATTGATCTCGGCATGATGACACCACACATGCCAATAGCAAAGAGGACACCAGACCCTAGATTTCTGATGTTTAAATAAGACAGATTCCACCTGCATTCTCCCTAAGGAGGTTCTAATCATTGGAATCTAATCTAGAATACCTGACTCTAATTTCATGAAATTGAAGTGGCAGTAAATGTGAGGGTATACTTACTTTTCCATGAGACAAATTAGCATTTTCATAAATTTAGATTATTCAAATTAATACACCATGTCAATTTTGAGGGTCATTTGTTTAAGTTGTTGTTTACCTGTCTGAATGAAGATCTAATGTTTGCTTGTTAAAATATGTTTAAAAAGTCAAAAATGTCCATAGGGTATACTTATTTTCTCAACTGATTGTAGAAGAAGATAAGTGACAATTTGTTGTTAACGACAGAATCTACTGTGTCACGGCCCTAAAGCCTCACCCTTTTGGCTCAGAAGGAGAATGCACAATATTAATATTGAATATTTCATGTTTGCCTTTAAAAAAATATGGTTTAAAAATATATCTTTTTTAGTGCTGACCAAAATACAATATCCACTAAAACAATATTTACTGAAACTTGGCCCTAAATTTAAAACTTGCAATCGGGAAGGATTTTTATTGCAGATGTTTCTTCTCCAGTAAAGGTTTTCTACAATAACGTTTCTTGCATCCTTGCAAGATGTTCTATAATGTACTCTGAACTTGGCATTCTTGGCACACCTCAGTGCCAGGATGAATGAACTTCTGTGCCTATGTGTAGGAATTACGTCATTCCAACTCAGCCAATCAAGATGGCTGAAGATCCTGAACTTGGAAGAAGCTGGGGAGAAGATAACAGGGTTGGTGAAGAAGCTTGCAGAGGTCGCATCACTGGAGGGGAGGTGAGTACTGGATGGATCGCTTCTGCTTTAAGGGCTTTTTAACAAAAGCATTGCCCTCTGAAGGATGATCAGCAGTGGATTGGGTTTCAGGGGACGTTTGACAGACACATTTGGATGTAATATGTCGAAAGTGGTTGCTGGGTGGCTACTCGCGGCCCCATTGATTTGAGTAAGTTGTTTTTTGGCTGACAATACTGCCCACTGAAAGGGGATATTTTTTGCAGTGCTGTCATGTGTATACACCAGGGGCGGACTGACCATTTGGAAACTCGGGCACTGCCCGAGGGCCCAGGGTCAGTAGGGAGCTCCATGAGATGCCCCTAGTACCTTTTTCATAGGCTTTTTTGAGTTTGGGCAAGGACACAGGGGCCCCATGATCCCCTAGTGCCCGAGGGCCCCATGAGTTGTCAGTCCGCCCCTGGTATACACCTATATAGCTGCCTTTGCAATTTTGAGGGGGAGATGAGAGCTGGTAAACCACCTGTTTTTACCACCAATCCCCCAACCACAAATGTAAATGAGGCCTTTAGGCTTGAAGAAATCTATTTGAAGCTTCCTGAAAATTGTAACAACTTCCTGCACACATGGCTCCTTCACAAGCTCCCACCTAGCAGTACTAGCGTCGTCGGTCCAAATCCCAACCACAGCACTACCTGCCTGGAACCTATTAAAAGAACAGGAGGGGGGTTTGGTAGAAGAGAGGTGGTGCTATGCTACACTTTTACGCAACATGTTAAGGTTTACATATATCAATTGTCTATATCTCTGCTGACTTTCAGAGAAAGTTGTGTTGGTTGTGCACATTGGTCACATGAAAACTGTATGTGACATTCAATTTGTTCATGTCCCATTTCGTTAGAAGGAGAGGCATAGTCACAATGATCTCCACCCCCCCACCTCTTCTTCTCTTTCAGTTCATGCAATACACAACTGTTAGTTAGCCATGCCAGAACTTTCTTATCAGATCCAAATCCACATTTCAGGCTGGAAACGCTAATAAAAATGCCAGACTCAACAGGCCTGGGTACTTCGAGTTTTAACAGATATCTGTAAATAGCTCAGCGCGGATGGAATTGCCAATACACTGGTTTTCAGCAAAGACTCTAAAACTTTAGTATATGTAATAACTCATGAAACAATAACAGCACAGCCATAGTAAGGACATATTTACTTTCCTCAGTTATTTTTAACATTTTAAGTCCAAACACCCCTATGTCAGACCATATGGGGAACCAATGGTTATCCCTCCTAGGGAAAGTAGACATCTGAAACCTGGCGTATTTATATTCATTCCAAAGGTAATTGCACACTGGACTATAATATGCATGATAGTAGACTCTAACCTGTAGGTATTCAGAGATATTAATACCTATAGAAAACTGTATCTGGGACTTGGTCATATATGTAGTGACATCCCAGCAACCACCCCTTAGACCGGATGATAAGTCAGATGGCCTCTGTCAACACCCCCCTTGATGTGAAGAAAAGTGCGATGCAACCACATTTTGGGAGCCCTTGTATACTATCAATCAAATGAAAACCTGTGAAGTTATGAGAGACAATATATAGTACCACCTTGCTCATGGACTGAAGTCTGCTGAAACAGGTCTTGCAACTATTCTTAATTTTTAACCCTTTTATCTTTCTGTTGCTTGTTTTCTCTTTGTTTCTTAGTAATATTTTTTTTTGTAAATATTTTATTTGCACCATTTTTTACCTTTTCATTATTAAAACATATTTTGAAAAGAGTTAAAACTGTCATTAAATGCCCTAACGCAAATTTAAAGAATCCCTGTCACTAGAAAAGTGGTAATATATGATAAATCTCTGAATATACCTGTTTGTGGGGAAATTGTGTGTATAGACGTTTATTTTAAAATCATAATTATTATTGCTAAGCTTGTGAAATGTCCCTGCTTTTCGATAAAAGCAAGTGGTGGCAGTTTAATGGGTTAATTGCTTAGTTACCCACTTGCCCTTCAGAGGATTTACCCCCCCCCCACTTCCTAACCAGGCCATTTTTTGTGATACGATGCTCCATTATTTTAACTGAGAATTGTGCAGTCATACAATGCTGCACCCAAATGAAATTTATGTAATTTTTTCACAATAAATAGAGCTTTCTTTTGGTGGTATTTGATCACCTCTGCTGTTTTTACTTTTTGCGCTATAAACAAAAAAAACCCACAATTTAAAAATTAAAACCTATAATTTTGACTTTTTGCTGTAAAACATATCCAGTAAAAAATTAAAAAATCTAATTTCTTTATAAATTTAGATCAAAATGTATTCTGCTACATGTCTTTGCTAAAACAAATCCCAATATGTGTAAATTAATTGGTTTATGTGAAAGTTATAGCATCTACAAATGGCCGTAAAAATAATGGAATTTTAATTTTAATAGGTTTTAATAGGTTATTAGGTTGCATGTTCTCTCTGTGCCTGCGTGGGTTTTCTCTGGGTACTCCAGTTTCCTCCCACACTCCAAAGACATGCTGGTAGGTTTACTGACTCCTGTCTAAATTGGCCTTGTATATGTATGAATGTATATTAGGGACCTTAGATTGTAAGCTCCTTGAGGGTTAGGGACTGATGTGAATAAATGATATACTGTATGTAAAGCGCTGTGTAAATTGATGGTGCTATATAAGTACCTGTAATAAATAAAATAGGTAGGGTCCATAATTATAAGACTTGAAAATCATTGATGGTTTTGTACTGTGCTCCCAGCAAAGCTGAATATAGAATTACAGTTTGAACACTGTAACAATTTCTATGGATTAGTCTGTGAATGTGACATTCTGTTATTTAGTGGCTTTCCGTGTTGATGTTGCGGTCTATTTTAGTTTGAGCACATTTCTTCTTTCTTGTATTATTAAAGACTTAAAATTGTTTGCTTTCATGTGAATGGATGTGACACACTTCCGATGTGTCAAGACATCATACTGAATTATGACGGAGCAATCACTGGATTTGTTTTATACTCTTTATGCTGAGAAAGAGGAAATGCTCTTCCTTACAGAGGCTAATTTCAAAACCTGCTTGGTAATAGCAAGCCAGCATTCTTGGCATTGCGAGGAACTGCTTAAAGGGCTAAAGATAAACTCTATTATGCAAATCTATTATATTAAATGGCACAAAGCAGCCTCAGCATGCTAGGTGTGATAATTCAATGGTTTCTCTATGTGATTTGAATAATGAACAATTTGAATAAATTCTATCTTCAGTAGAGTTGTCCTTTACATTATTTTTGTATTTTAGCTTGCTAAAGCTTTCCTTGAATAAGGATGGCAGAGACTAATCAGGCCTTTCATGTCCAGAATTATTTTGAAAATGTTCTTTAACGGAACCCATAATTTTTATAGAGGTAATATACTGCTGGATATAGAAAGGACATGTCTTGGTTTTAAATGGTGTATAGTAAGAAATAATGCACCCAGTAATGTCAAATAAAAAAAGATTTAAAAGTCACCTTGGAGTTCCATGGCTTGAAACTAAAGTAGCCAAGGTGCAGCCTAAGTACACCAGACACAAACCTGGGCAACACAAACTGAGAATATGATGAAATCTTTCATAAGCAAAAATGACCTTTGTGATGAATGCAGTGTCAGACCAGTGTTTTGTGACAAATGACTGGTCCACCCAGGGGTGGACTGACAACTCATGAGGCCCCCAGGCAATAGGGGATCATAAGGCCCCTGTGTCCTCGTCCACACCCAAAAAAGCCTATGAAAAAGCAAATGAAAGGTACCAGGGGCATCTCATGGGGCCCCCTACTGACCCCAGGCCCTTGGGCAGTGCCCGAGTGCTCGAATGGTCAGTCCGCTCCTGGGTCCACCTCACATTGTGCTGTCACTGATACACAACAATGACACTCTCAGCCTCCCCCTGCATCAAGATTCTCCAGCTCGCAGGACCACAATCTAGGTACCTGCAATGTGAGAGCGATTGTCACTGGGTTAAATTAACCAGTTGCCTGCCGCCCTATAGCAGAAACACTGCTATAGGGCGGCCGGGCTGCGCAAACTCGCGTATATATACATGACTTTCATCTCCAGGTAGGGGGCGCGCGCCGCCCTACCCACTCCACCATTGGCGGCTACGGATGTCAATTACCGGGTCCCAGCCTGAGATTCTCCACCAGCACCCATCTATCGCTGAGTAACACTGACAGGGGAGAGACCTGCGTGTAAACAACACAGGTCTCTCTCCTGCCAGCAGTATCATGCTGCTGTGTATTTCTCTGCACAGCAACATGTTTCTTAAGTAAAACACACACAGCACATGGTGTAAAACAACACATAGCACACAGTTAACCCTTTGATTTCCCCAGATGTTAACTTCTTCCTACCTAGTGCCATTAGTACAGTGTCAGTGCTTTTTATTAGCACTGATCACTGTATTACTGTCATTGGGATGCCAGTGTCAGTTAGTCAGTTCCCACCCAGTGTCAGAATGCCCGCCGCAGTCCCGTTATTAGTCATTGATCGCCGCCATCACTAATATAAATAAATTTAAAATTCCATTATTTTTACGGCCATTTGTAGATGCTATAACTTTCACATAAACCAATTAATTTACACATATTGGGATTTGTTTTAGCAAAGACATGTAGCAGAATACATTTTGATCTAAATTTATAGAGAAATTTGATTTTTTAATTTTTTACTGAATATGTTTTACAGCAAAAAGTCAAAAATATAGGTTTTAATTTTTAAATTGTGGGGTTTTTTTGTTTGTAGCGCAAAAAGTAAAAACAGCAGAGGTGATCAAATACCACCAAAAGAAAGCTCTATTTATTGTGAAAAAATTACATAAATTTCATTTGGGTGCAGCATTGTATGACTGCACAATTGTCAGTTAAAATAATGGAGCATCGTATCACAAAAAATGGCCTGGTTAGGAAGTGGGGGGGGGGGGTAAATCCTCTGGAGGGCAAGTGGGTAACTAAGCAATTAACCCATTAAACTGCCACCACTTGCTTTTATCGAAAAGCAGGGACATTTCACAAGCTTAGCAATAATAATTATGATTTTAAAATAAACGTCTATACACACAATTTCCCCACAAACAGGTATATTCAGAGATTTATCATATATTACCACTTTTCTAGTGACAGGGATTCTTTAAATTTGCGTTAGGGCATTTAGTGACAGTTTTAACTCTTTTCAAAATATGTTTTAATAATGAAAAGGTAAAAAATGGTGCAAATAAAATATTTACAAAAAAAATATTACTAAGAAACAAAGAGAAAACAAGCAACAGAAAGATAAAAGGGTTAAAAATTAAGAATAGTTGCAAGACCTGTTTCAGCAGACTTCAGTCCATGAGCAAGGTGGTACTATATATTGTCTCTCATAACTTCACAGGTTTTCATTTGATTGATAGTATACAAGGGCTCCCAAAATGTGGTTGCATCGCACTTTTCTTCACATCAAGGGGGGTGTTGACAGAGGCCATCTGACTTATCATCCGGTCTAAGGGGTGGTTGCTGGGATGTCACTACATATACAGTCAGGTCCATAAATATTGGGACATCGACACAATTCTAACATTTTTGGCTCTATACACCACCACAATGGATTTGAAATGAAATGAACAAGATGCGCTTTAACTGCAGACTGTCAGCTTTAATTTGAGTGTATTTACATAAAAATCAGGTGAACGGTGTAGGAATTGCAACAGTTTGCATATGTGCCTCCCACTTATTAAGGGACCAAAAGTAATGGGACAGAATATTATTAATAAATCAAACTTTCACTTTTTAATACTTGGTTGCAAATCCTTTGCAGTCAATTACAGCCTGAAGTCTGGAACGCATAGACATCACCAGATGCTGGGTTTCATCCCTGGTGATGCTCTGCCAGGCCTCTCCTGCAACTGTCTTCAGTTCCTGCTTGTTCTTGGGGCATTTTCCCTTCAGTTTTGTCTTCAGCAAGTGAAATGCATGCTCAATCGGATTCAGGTCAGGTGATTGACTTAGCCATTGCATAACATTCCACTTCTTTCCCTTAAAAAACTCTTTGGTTGCTTTTGCAGTATGCTTTGGGTCATTGTCCATCTGCACTGTGAAGTGGCGGCCAATGAGTTGTGAAGCATTTGGCTGAATATGAGCAGATAATATTGCCTGAAACACTTCAGAATTCATCCTGCTGCTTTTGTCAGCAGTCACATCATCAATAAATTCAAGAGAACCAGTTCCATTGGCAGCCATACATGCCCACGCCATGACACTACCACCACCATGCTTCACTGATGAGGTGGTATGCTTAGGATCATGAGCAGTTCCTTTCCTTCTCCATACTCTTCTCTTCCCATCACTCTGGTACAAGTTGATATTGGTCTCATCTGTCCATAGGATGTTGTTCCAGAACTGTGAAGGCTTTTTTAGATGTGGTTTGGCAAACTCTAATCTGGCCTTCCTGTTTTTGAGGCTCACCAATGGTTTACATCTTGTGGTGAACCCTCTGTATTCACTCTGGTGAAGTCTTCTCTTGATTTTTGACTTTGACACACATACACCTACCTCCTGGAGAGTGTTCTTGATCTGGCCAACTGTTGTGAAGGGTGTTTTTCTTCACCAGGGAAAGAATTCTTCAGTCATCCGCCACAGTTGTTTTCCGTGGTCTTTCGGGTCTTTTGGTGTTGCTGAGCTCACCGGTGCGTTCGTTCTTTTTAGGAATGTTCCAAACAGTTGTTTTGGCCATGCCTAATGTTTTTGCTATCTCTCTGATGGGTTTGTTTTGTTTTTTCAGCCTAATGATAGCTTGCTTCAGTGATAGTGACAGCTCTTTGGATCTCATCTTGAGAGTTGACAGCAACAGATTCCAAATGCAAATAGCACACTTGAAATTAACTCTGGACCTTTTATCTGCCCATTGTAATTGGGATAATGAGGGAATAACACACCTGGCCATGGAACAGCTGAGAAGCCAATTGTCCCATTACTTTTGGTCCCTTAATAAGTGGGAGGCACATATGCAAACTGTTGTAATTCCTACACCGTTCACCTGATTTGGATGTAAATACCCTCAAATTAAAGCTGACAGTCTGCAGTTAAAGCACATCTTGTTCGTTTCATTTCAAATCCATTGTGGTGGTGTATAGAGCCAAAAATGTTAGAATTGTGTCGATGTCCCAATATTTATGGACCTGACTGTATGACCAAGTCCCAGATACAGTTTTCTATAGGTATTAATATCTCTGAATACCTACAGGTTAGAGTCTACTATCATGCATATTATAGTCTAGTGTGCAATTACCTGTGGAATGAATATAAATACGCCAGTTTTCAGATGTCTACTTTCCCTAGGAGGGATAACCATTGGTTCCCCATATGGTCTGACATAGGGGTGTTTGGACTTAAAATGTTAAAAATAACTGAGGAAAGTAAATATGTCCTTACTATGGCTGTGCTGTTATTGTTTCATGAGTTATTACATATACTAAAGTTTTAGAGTCTTTGCTGAAAACCAGTGTATTGGCAATTCCATCCGCGCTGAGCTATTTACAGATATCTGTTAAAACTCGAAGTACCCAGGCCTGTTGAGTCTGGCATTTTTATTAGCGTTTCCAGCCTGAAATGTGGATTTGGATCTGATAAGAAAGTTCTGGCATGGCTAACTAACAGTTGTGTATTGCATGAACTGAAAGAGAAGAAGAGGTGGGGGGGTGGAGATCATTGTGACTATGCCTCTCCTTCTAACGAAATGGGACATGAACAAATTGAATGTCACATACAGTTTTCATGTGACCAATGTGCACAACCAACACAACTTTCTCTGAAAGTCAGCAGAGATATAGACAATTGATATATGTAAACCTTAACATGTTGCGTAAAAGTGTAGCATAGCACCACCTCTCTTCTACCAAACCCCCCTCCTGTTCTTTTAATAGGTTACCACAATTTCCTATCAGAAGGAAGGGAAGAAAAAAAATGTACATAAAATTTATTGATCCTAGTTACTGTTACTGTTTTACCATGTGACTTGTGGGTTAAACTTTACCTTACTTCAAAGCTGAAACCTAACCTGATCTCAGGCTAAAATCAAGAGTTACCTTTTCAGTTGGATTTCCCCATGCACTTCAAGGGTTAAATGCTCATTTTTGTCTTCTGGGAACATAAACAGCAGTTATACTTATCTTTTTCCCCATTCTTGCAGGGTTCCCCTCAGCTCCTCAGTTAGTCTCCCAATGCCGCTTCTTTTTGCCAATCCATCCTTCACAGGTACTCTCATGTCATCACATACATTGCAGAACCAGCAGTCCTGCATTGTAAGTAAGGATTCTGAGGGCATGCCTGCCACCCAGAGCTTTGGAGAGAAGAGGATAGCACCAGCTGTTGGGGATATGTGTGATAAGTTAAAGTGGAACTTTAGGCAGAAAATTAAGTCTTGCTAGATCACTTCAGGATGGTCCCTTTTGCAGGTATAGCTATGTAAAACATTAAAAATGAATGCCTATACTGTTTAAAATCCAGTAACACACTGTCTCACCCTGCTCTGCATATGCTCAGTTGCTCCCCAGCTTTGTAGAAGCCGATCTGCTCACAGTCTAAAGATTAAAGCAGAATAAAATCAATTTACCAGTTTCAAAAAGCAGTTACATTCCCAGCACATACCAGGAATGCTAACTGTCACATGTGCTTGTTTTCAACCAAACTGTCAATCCATCAATCAACTGGTGTTATAACTAATCATATGCACATCTATTTGTATATACAGTATACTGTATATAGTTGTGTTCAAAATAATAGCAGTCAGACATCACTAACCTGATCAATCACTGTATTTGGTAGAAATTTTATTTCTACATGGTAAATAATTTACTAGCAGGTGTAGTAGAGTAATAGAAATCCAACAGACCCAACAGTCATGACATGCATGCTGCTGATTCTGTGTAGTTGAATCACTAATTGAAAGGGGCATGTTCAATATAATAGCAGTGTGGAGTTCAATTATTGAGGTCATTCATTCTTTGAAAAACAGGTGGCAATTATTGCCCTTATTTAAGGAAGGAAGGCAGCGAATGTACATGCTGGGTACAGTGCATTTCTCTCTAAAGTTCTGAGGAAAATGGGTCGTTCTAGACATTGTTCAGAAGAACAGCGTACCTTGATTAAAAAGTTGATTGGAGAGGAGAAAACATATACTGTAAAAAAAGTACAGAAAATTATAGGCTGTTCAGCTAAAATGATCGCAAATGCTTTAAAATGGCAACCAAAACCTGAAAGCCGTGGAAGAAAGCGAAAAACTACCATTCGAATGGATAGAAGAATAGCCAAAATGGCAAGGACTCAGCCAACAATCAGCTCCAGGAAGATCAAAGAAGGTCTAAAGTTACCTGTGAGTACTGTTACAGTTAGAAGATGCCTATGTGAAGCCAAGCTATCTGCAAGAAGCCCCCGCAAAGTCCCACTGTTGAAAAAAAGACATGTGCTGAAGAGGTTACACTTTGCCAAAGAGCACATTGACTGGCCTAAAGAGAAATGGCGCAACATTTTGTGGACTGATGAAAGTAAGATTGTTCTTTTTGGGTCTAGTGGCTGGAGACAGTTTGTCAGACGACCCCCAAACACTGAATTCAAGCCACAGTACACTGGGAAGACAGTGAAGCATGGTTGTGCAAGCATCATGATATGGGGATGTTTCTCATACTACGGTGTCGGGCCTATTTATTGCATACCAGGGATCATGGATCAGTGTGAATACATCAGAATACTTGAAGAGGTCATGCTGCCTTATGCTGAAGAGGAAATACCCTTGAAATGGATGTTCCAACAAGACAACGACCCCAAACACACCAGTAAACGTGCAACATCTTGGTTCCAGACCAACAAGATTGACGTTATAGAGTGGCCAGCCCAATCCCGGGATCTTAATCCAATATAAAACTTGTGGGGTGACATCAAAAATGCAGTTTCTGAGGCAAAAATCAAGAAATAGAGAAGAACTGTGCAATGTAGTCCAACATCCTGGGCTGGAATACCTGTTCACAGGTGCCAGAAGTTGGGTGACTCCATGCAACACAGATGTACAGCAGTTCTCAGAAACAGTGCTTATACAACTAAATATTCATTAAGTGATTCAAAGGAAAGCAAAATCTTCAAATATTTTTCAGTTTATATAGTGAATGTTTGAGTTTGTAAATAAGAATACAAACACTGCTATTTTTCTGAACAGTCTAATATTCACTTTTTTTAAAAAAAAATTTAGAGGAACAACACAAATTTGATATATTTTTCTTCATGTTTTGATTTGGAATAGAATGTGTAGTGTTCCCAATGCATTTGTGTGTATGGAAATAAGAGCTATTAGAAGGATTTTAAGCTTTATTCACTTTTTTCAACACACTGCTATTATTTTGAACACAACTGTATGTATATATATATATATATATATATATATATATATATATATATATATATATGCATTCTCCACCAGACTGCTCCTTCGCCTATCCGCCCAGGCGGTGCAGGTGTACTCACTCAGATCCTCTCCTGTACTGCTTGTGGGTTGGTGGCTGCTACTCCACTCCTTCCCTTCCATACAGGTGGTCCTCTCTCAGGGCGCCTGTGAGCTCTGAGCTTTCCTCTTTTCCAGCTCCAGGCCTGCGGATAGGCCCTATCTGACAAGGCCTCCTTTCTTCAGCCTCACATCTTCCACCTGAACTCTCCCTCCACTCTCCTACAACTGAACAGACTCCAACATTTTTAAGGGTGTCCAGCCTTTTGCCAACTCTTGTTGGGGATTGGATAGGATACCTCAAAAGTGCAACCAGCCAGTCCTCAGATCCACCCACTGCCTTTAGGGCCTTCCTTCAAAATCCCTAAAGCAGGTGGAAACTCCAGAGGTGCTGGCCTGCAGAGCGTGTCAGCCCTGACCATGCTTTAACCCCTCTCTGTCTATTACAACTGGGCTGCTGCTCAGCCCCTATCTAACCATTGGAGTCTAGCTCCTGCTAGATAAACTAGGAGGGTGTTTCACCAGCTAAAGTACTGTTTACTACTTTGAATGTGCACTTTTCAATATGCCAAACAAAGTATGCTCTATACTTAAATGAATGCCCTTTGTTGTATCATATTTGTGTTTCGGTATGTTCACCAGTTGGTTGGTATCCAAAATGGAGTAAAGGCACTCACAGACCAAGTAAAATGACACTGTTATTATTTGGTTTATTAGAAGTAACAAATAACATGTTGAGGGCAGATGCTTACTTAACAATCCCAAAACAATATGGCATCACATTTTTTATAATACAGGTGACTCTGGTACAACAGTTCTCAGCAACATTTGCAGTACTTTTACCACTTCAAGTCTGGACACTTTCACCCTCTTCCAGTCCAGGCCAATGTTCAGCTTTCAGTACTATCACACTTTGAGTGACAATTGTACAGTCATGCAACACTGTTTCCATATGAACTTTTTTTTTTCATTTTTTTGAGACAGATAGAGCTTTCTTTTGGTGGTATTTGATCACAACTGGGTTTTTTTTATTTGTTGCTATATAAATAAAAAAATATCGAAAATGTTGAAAAAAAAAGTTTTTTTGCTTAGTCTTTGTTATAAAATTTAGCAAATATTTCTTCATAAATTTAGGCCAGATTGTATTCTGCTACATTTTTGTAGCAGACTGTGTAAAAACAGTGTATATTATTTAGTCAATGTGAAAGCTATAGAGTCTACAAAGTATGGGATATATATTTGAAAATTGATCAGCTGAGACCCTAAAGTGCCGGACACTGGTATGATGTATGGCAGTGATCAGGATGTTAGCATAAGGTATACCGGTGATCAGGACACTGGTATGGCGTGATCAGGAAGCTGGTATGGCGGTGATCAGGGCGCTGGTATGATATATTGTGGTGACCAGAATGCTGGTATGGCATATGGGGTGATCAGTATGCTGGTATGGGTCATGGTGGTGATCAGGATACTGCTATGGCATATGGGGTGATTAGATGCTGGTATGGGGTATGGTGGTGATCAGGATCATGGTATGGGGTATGGTGGTGATCAGGATCATGGTATGGGGTATGGTGGTGATCAGGATGCTGGTATGGGGTATGGCGGGGTTCAGCATGCTAATATGGGGTATAGTGGTGATCAGATGCTGCTTTGGGGTATGGTGGTGATCAGGATGCTGGTATGGGGTAAAGTGGTGATCAAGATGCTGGTATGGCGGTGATCAGGATGCTGGTTTGGCTTGTGGCAGTGATCAGGGCATTGGTATGGCATATGGCAGTGATCAGGGTGTTGGTATGGTATATGGCAGTGATCAGGATGCTGGTTTGGCTTGTGGCAGTGATCAGGGTGTTGGTATGGGATATGGTGGTGATCAGAGCACTGGTATGGGGTATGGCGGTGATCAAGCTCTTGTATGGCATGTGACGGTGATCAGAGTGTTGGTATGTGGAATGGTGGTAATCAGCATGCTGGTATTGCAGTGATTAGGACATTGGTAGGGTGTATGGTCATGTTGTTGTGTACACTGAGACAAGTGACAGGGCTGGCTGTTTAGTTTATTATTGATTACTATGGGCAGTGATCAGGGAGACAGGGGCAGTAATTGGGGACACTGGGGTGGCTGGTACAGCAGTTTACAAATGTATATGCAACCTGACAGGCTGCTGTATACTCACAGGCTGCAGCATCGCTTCTTTCTGTTCTCATAGTGAAAGCAGACAGAGACGATCTTTACTTTCACTTTCTAGTGTTTAAAATGTGAGTGCTGTGATTGGTAAGTTAATGCGCTGTGTCTGGGCAACACTGGGCTGTTTTTTTTTTTATATGGTTGAACAAGATGGACTTTTGTCTTTTTTCAGCCAGACTAACTATGTAACTATGAGCTGATGTACAGGTACGTTAGCCCGCATTGGCAAAGCTTCCCGTCCACCCACTGCTTATAGGCAATTGGTGGACTGGAAGAGGTTAACACAGTTTCAGCGCTTGAGGTGTGACTTTATTAAGGCTTGTGTTACTGGAGCATCATCTGAGTGCACATGTGCTCATGCGATGGAGTGATGTCATCGTGGCTAGGACCGGCCGGAGCCCAAGACCCCGAAAGGAAAACCGGGGGAAGATGGAAGCCTTGTTAGCGGTGACAGTGTTCCACTGGAGGGCTTCATTTTAGAATAGGTTTTTCACAATGTGCTAGTATGTGACACTTACTAGCACATTATGCTGTAATTTTTTTTATATATAAGAATTTACTCCTGCTTTAAACTGGCCATACCCTGCAGTGACAAGAAAGTTTTAGGGAGCAGGATGGAAAATTTTTCTTGAACAACTGACATTAAGGTTTTTCATTTGGGAAATATTGTACATATTGTAATAAAACCTGTGCAATATGTCTGAGATTCCATTGAAATAGCAGGTCTGAGTGAAATTTTAGGAGCTTCCAAACCAAAGTAGTTAACTCAATGGCAAAAAAGGTTCCAATGAATGATTTTTCTACGAACGTTCAAATAAAAATTGAATCATGTATGGCCAGATTTGGACACTCCCAGCCATCTGTGTTAGTTTCAGTTTTGCCTTTGTCCAGAAAATAGATCATTTTATAAAGTCAGAGGTTTGTTATTAAAATGCTTTTCCTAAAGTAAACTACATTGGATACCACCGTTGAATAACCAAGTTGCATACAGTGCACACAGACTGGGTCTCTGAAGCTAAGTTTTTTGCATAAAGCAACATTTGAAACTGCAATACGTCAAAAAAGTACCATTGGTATAGAATTCTCATTTAAAAGCAAAAGAACACTTCCAAAGACGTGTAAGGCTGGCCATACATTATACAATTTTCTTGAGATTTTTGCTTTAGATTTACCAAAAACCATATAATATGAGGTCAAACCTAAATGACACTTTCAATTGTATCCAATTAGGCAGGCCCTTGCACTACATAGTGGAAGGTAAATCTTAAGGGAATTGGGCAGAAATTAGACAGAAAATTGTAAGAAAATTGTATAGTGCATGGCCAGCCTTATTGTCTAAGAGCATTCCTTCTAGATTCGCAGAAGCCTATAAGGCCTTTATTGTCATTAGAAGAATGCCCCTCCCACAATAAAACACTTCAAAAAATGCAATCAAATCTTCAAAAAGGTAATTTTATTTCCTGAATATGAGAAAATTTAAATACAAGATATTAAAATATCATGTATAACAACAACAGTGCTGTTTTGATTGCTGGAGGGAAGAATTGACCTGATTTCTGAATATAAATGTTGGGGAGGCAGCTGCTGTCTTTTGCTGAGGATGAAATCGTCAATTCACTTATTTAAAGTATATCTATCATATACTCATTTCCACAATTATTTGTAGGCTACTCTAAATAATCTGAACAATATTGAAGTTTTTAACTTACTTTATGAAGATCCCCACACACATTTACTTCCCTGAAATCTATACTTGTATTCACTATGTTCCATGAGTAGGCACTGATGTGTTATAATTTTCATAATTTGCCTTCTAAACTACAAATTTACTGCTGAGATGCTGAAGAGGAGGAGGTTATGTAGCACTACCCCCTTAGAAGTCGCTAAGTTATTTTAGGGCTACCTGTTACCCTGGGCCCCTCTCTGAAAGCCCAACCCCTGCTGACACCACCGTACTCTTCTGACCAGAGTAAATTGTCACCAGAAAATAGACTCATACACAGATTAGAGTGAACTGAAGTTTATATTAAACTTGGCTGGACACTTGGTAAAACAGCACAAAGTAATATACATATATGTAATGGCAATTATCACTCTTAGCAACTCTAAGCAAAGAAAACAACACATACAGAAGATATGTTCTCAATCAGTGTTGGCAGGCCTGCTATTCAGAAGTTAACCCAGAACCTCAAACCCGAGGTTTCTAGTCCCCAGTGAGCAAGGAAAACTATCAAATGTTGAACACTAGGCACTCAGGATCTGATGGCAAGATTTAAATCTGAGGTAAGAAAGAGCTCTTTAATTAGGGTAGTCGACGTCCCTTTAAATGCAGTGAGGATTCTTCTGTGTGCTTGTTGGGGCCCAGTTGGTGCACTACAACGATCCAAACCTTTTAAGTTGGGAGAGGTGAAAGTGGCAGTCCCTCAAAGGATTAGCGCAAGGAAGACAGAAAAGGAAGAACAAGTACAATCTCTTTAAGTGGCACTGGACTTGGGTGGTGTCCCTTTAATGCACTAAGCAGGATGCGAATGTTAGGCAAAAAAGTGTCAGACGTTGGCAGAGGCAACTCCTCTCTGGGCTGCAGTAGCTAATGGCAATGGTGATAGATATTATTTTAAGAGGGTAGGCCGATAGTTAAAGGAGCAATTATATAATTTGGCCTGCAGAAGGCGTGCACTGCAGTCAGCCATGATTGGATTATGCTGCGAATGTGTTCAGGAGTAGCAACTGAGGGAACTAGGCCGCAACACATGCTAACTATATGCAATATCTGCAACTGTGTGTAGGAAAGTGGTAGATTTTAAAGGAATGTCAGTGTTTGGCTGGTGTATAGGACTCTTTCACCCAATCTGTGGCATCACTTAGGTCCCAGCGGTCTCTCACTCACTGTAGATGCCCCCCTGTAGAGGTCCCCCACATGTTCTTCGGTCACACCTGCAGAGTTCAGTCTGGACACAGTGCTCCGGGTCTCCTGCAGGCAGAATGTCTCCCTGGACAGGTTGGCAAGCCTAGTGGTCAGCGACTCCTCCTTGCTTCTCTCCTCTCTAGCTCTATGTCCTGGTCCGGTACTCAAGAAGTTTGCACAACCCTCTCCTTATTCCTGCTCTCCAGATCTTCCTCCATTCACTTCCTGTCCATTCTCCCGGGCTTCTGTATATAAATGCCCCCACCAACACTCCTCTGGGAAATGTAGTACTCTGATACTCTGCTCCCCAACAAAATACTCCAGTTCAGCATACAAGGTCCAAGAGGCTGTTCTACAGAGTGTGAGTGCAACTGAATTGCAGGGCACTGCCAGCTTGTGTTTCTCTTAATATCCTGCAACTTGCATTATAGCAGGGTGTTACAGTTATTATTGTGGTTTTTGACACCAATGATGGAAGTTATTATTGTTGTCTGACACCAATGCTGGGGGTTAATATTGCAGCTGCTGGCACCAAAGCTGGGGTTACTATTGTGGCTGCTGGCACCCGTGACATTGGTTATTATTGCAGCTTCTGACACCAGTGCTGGGGGTTATTAGTGTGGCCACTGGCACTAGTGATGGAGGTTATTATTACACCAGTGCAGCTTCTGACATTAATGCTGAGAATTATTATTGCGGCAGCTTGCACCAATGCTGGAGGTTGATATTGCAGCTGCTGACACCCGTGCTGGGAGGTATTATTGTGGCCACTGGCACTAATGCTGGGAGATAGTATTGCAGCTGCTGATACCAATGCTGGGGTTTATTATTGCAGCAGGAGGCCTGATCTGAAGAATAACATTTTCTATCATGTGGATAGCCGGGTGCATGTGCGTTTCTTACCTGGGGAAGAGATGACACTAGGGTCCAGTATGAGAAGATGGCAAGCTGGTTGAGGAGGTGTGATACTTTTGGCAATGATCTGCTGGGAAATCTTGGTTTTGCCATTCATGTTGATGTTGCGTCGCATGTACCACATACCTAAACAGTGCTGGTGACTACTGAAATGGTATTCCCTGATGGCAGTGGCCTCTTTCAGCAGGATAATGCTCCCTGCCAGACTGCACAAATGGTTCAGGAATGGTTTCAGGAACACAACAATACGTTGACTTGGCCTAAAATTCTCCAGATCTCAATTTATCGAACACCTGTGAGATGTGTTGAAAGAACAATTCCAATCCATTGAGGCCTCATCTCACAACTCACAGGACTTAAAGGATCTGCTACTGATGGCCAGATACTACAGAATATCTTCAAAGGTCTAGTGGAGTCCATGCCTTGACGGATCAGGACTATTTTGGCTGCAAAAGGGGTGTTTTGACAGCAAAAACGGGACCTACTCAATATCAGTTGGTTTATCATAATGTTATGGCTGATTGGTGTATAAGCTCCCATTACATTGTATGGATGTCATGCTGACCAATTGGCTTCAATATTTTAAAAGGGTGTCAGTGTCTCAGAAAATTTTAAAGCTACAGTATCATTATGACAGCCACGAAACTAACATTTTTAGGAGGCCATCAATGGCAGCTTACACAAAGGATTTAATTTGCAGTGTTTGACATCGCAAGAGTTCCCTTTAAATATTTATATAATTACCTGTCTATAAGTCCTGTATGAACACAGGAAAGTTTGCCAATTCTCTTAGAAGCCTTTCCTCCTAGCAGCAACGTTTTGGCAGAAAACTGCCTGACGCTTGTAATAGTGTGTAAAATATTTAGGTATGTTTAGGGGCTTCAAGCACTTGGGCTTTAATTCATTTCATTGGCCAGAATAATAATTTATTCTGTTGACACCTGCATAAGTTCTTAAAGGGACAATAACCTGAGCACTCCAGCATAAAAATTCAGGCGCCCCCATGAGCTGGCCAGAAGAAGAAGGGGGGCGGGACTATATTACAAACTTCTGGACTGTCGTAGTGGTATAGTGCTACTTAGATAGAATTTAGGATAGGGCTTAATAGGCATTGCTGTCTATGCTAATTGAGTGTTTATTTACAGTACATTCCTATATATATATATATATATATATATATACATATATATATACACACACATTATTTGCTATAGTGCGATTGCTTGTTTTATTGCCATTGTTTCACATTTATTTTACCATTGGGTAAAATCCTTATTAAATATTCCCATCCACCCAGGTATGTCAGTGTGTGTAATGCTATATGCCGAGTCATATATGGTCCCTAGGGCCAACTTAGACAAGAGCCAATTATCCTTTCAGCATGTCTATGGAGTGTGGGAGGAAACCTAATCAAGCACAGGGAGAAAATGCAAATTTCAAGGAGGTAGTGTTGTGGTTGGAATTTGAACTGACCACCCTAGTACTGCCATGCAAAAGTGCTACCCATTAAGCCACAGTACTGACAAATATCAGTAATATGGGTTCTTTAAATGAGTCGCCTTATAGCTTCTATGTAAATTCACATATTTATTTATTTATATCAGGGACTTATATAGCACTGTCAATTTACGCACTGCTTTACACATATATATTGTACATTCACATCAGTCCCTAACCCTCAAGGGGTGTACAATCTAAGGTCCCACACTTACATTCATACACATATTAGGGCCAATTTAGACAGGATCCAATTAACCTACCAGCATGTCTTTGGAGTGGTCGAGGAAACCGGAGTACCCGGAGGAAACCCACGCAGGCACAGGGAGAACATGCAAACTCCAGGCAGGTGGTGCAGTGGCTGGGATTTGAACCAACGACCCTGGTACTGTTAGGCGGAAGTGCTAACCATTTAGCCACTGGGCTGCCCATATAACAACCATAAATGTCTATACATAAAGAATGCTTTGCATATACAGGAAAAATCTTTCAAAATGGAGTGAAAACCTTATTAGGCATACGTTCCATTTTTTGTTTTTGTTTTTTAACTGCACATATGTCATTTCCCAATTTACTAAATAAGTCAGGCTTAGCCTGACCAGAAGCTAATTGTCACCAGTACACACAGCTGTGTACACATTTCCATTGCTTCCATGTATTTGACTATTTGCATACTATTAATAAACTATTGGAACTGAAGCTGAAGCTCAGCGGTTAGCACTTTTGTCTTGTAGCACTGAGGCCCTCAGACTCAAATCCTGGCCAGGAATCTATCTGCATGGAGTATGCATGTTCTCCCTGTGCTTGCATGCAGGGCTGTCTTAATGCATGGGCAACCCTGGGCACAGCCCAGGGGCCCTGGGTGGATGGGGGCCCCATGCTCCGGATTTGCCAGGATAGTCACACACTTTACTAAGCTGTCCTCGGTTGGCCTTGGCAGCGTCCCAGAACCTGTAATGTGCCCTCCTGATCCCACTATTGTGCCCTCCTGACCTCCCCCCCTGTTTTGTGTCCTTCTGCCCCCTGCATACTGTGCCCTTTGTGTTGCTTATTCTTTGATGGCATGTTTTCTTTTTGTTTAAAATCAACTTTATTGAACGTACTAATACTGTACATATATGTTTAATTCTATCAACTATTTATACTTTAATTTTTGAGAGTAGGTACGTAAATTTGGGCAGGCTGGTAGGGGCTCCAGTGTTGTACTTTGTCCAGGGGCCCAATATGCTATTAAGACGGCCCTGCATGGGTTTCCTCACACACTCCAACAACATGCTGGTAGGTTAATTGGCCGCTGTCCAAATTGTCATAAGTATGTGAGATATATATAGGAGAAAACAACCCCCCTAGGTGGGACTTTAAAGGCATCATCAAAATATGTAAAAGTTACATCAATCTTTATTTAGCATAGGTGAATGATAGCCATAAAATATTACATAGGCGGTAGTATATTCAATAAATACAATGGTACCATACAGAATTATGTCGACATAACAGAGTTCCTAAATAGCATCCAAGGACATATATGTTTAATTCTATCAACTATTTATACTTTAATTCTTGAGAATAGGTGCGTACATTTGGGTAGGATGGTAGGGGCCCCAGTGCATTACTTTGTCCAGGAGCCCAATATGCTATTAAGACGGCCCTGCTGATTTAGGAACTCTGTTATGCCGACATAATTCTGTATGGTACCATTGTATTTATTGAATATACTATTGCCTATGTAATATTTTATGGCTATCATTCACCTATACTAAATAAAGATTGATATAACTTTTACATATTTTGGTGATGCCTTTAAAGTCCCCCCTAGGGGGGTTGTTTTCTCCTATATATATCTCACATACTTGGGACAATTTGGACAGCGGCCAATTAACCTACCAGCATGTCATTGGAGCGTGGGAGGAAACCCATACAAGCAGGGCCGTCTTAATAGCATATTGGGCTCCTGGACAAAGTAATGCACTGGGGCCCCTACCATCCTGCCCAAATGTACGCACCTACTCTCAAGAATTAAAGTATAAATAGTTGATAGAATTAAACATATATGTCTTTGGATGCCATTTAGGAACTCTGTTATGTCAACATAATTCTGTATGGTACCATTGTATTTATTGAATATACTACCGCCTATGTAATATTTTATGGCTATCATTCACCTATGCTAAATAAAGATTGATGTAACTTTTACATATTTTGGTGATGCCTTTAAAGTCCCACCTAGGGGGGTTGTTTTCTCCTATATAAATTTGCATTTTAGGAATGTTTGGCATCTACAGGGTGCAGCAACATAACTTCCCTTTTTTCAAAACGCAATAAAACCCATTTTATGAATCAGAATTGTTTTTATTGTCTTTAATAATGTAGGTACATATCTAAAGTTCTGTTTTACACATTTTTTTGAAAATCATATCAGGTAGGTGATGCCCCCCATTGTCCATACACTGAATAAGTGAATTCAGACCGGTATGTGAACATGTTGGAGGAATTTGTTTTTCCACGACTTGATGAATTCGACTTAGGGGACATTTGGTTCCAACAGGATGGAGCAACGGCTCACACTTCAAGAGCATTAATGGCTGTTTTAAGGGAACACTTCCCGGAGCGCCTCATCTCAATAAGGGGTGATTTGGAGTGGCCAGCCCGCTCCCCCGATTTGGCCCCTTGCGACTTTTTTTTGTGGGTTTTTTTTAAATCCCACGTTTATGTAAACCGTCCAAGGACCCTACAAGACCTGAAGGCCAACATCCGTGCAGAAATTGCCAACATACCCGCTGCTATGCTGGTAAGGGTCATGAAAAACGCCAGAAATTGGCTTATTGAGTGTATAGACAATGGGGGGCGTCACCTACCTTATATGATTTTCAAAACTGTGTAAAACAGAACTTTAGATATGTACCTACATTATTAAAGACAATAAAAACAATTCTGATACATAAAATGGGTTTTATTGCGTTTTGAAAAAAGGAAGTTATGTTGCTGCACCCTGTATTAGATAACCTCAGGTTCACTTTTCATTAAAGTGTAAGCTCCTTGAGCACAGGGACTGATATGACTGTACAGTACGTAAAGCATGGTGTAAATTGCAGGTGCTATATAAATACCAACATACCCGAAATTGCCAACATACCCGCTGCTATGCTGGTAAGGGTCATGAAAAACGCCAGAAATCGACTTATTCAGTGTATGGACAATGGGGGGCGTCACCTACCTTATATGATTTGACTGTACAGTACGTAAAGCATGGTGAAAATTGCAGGTGCTATATAAATACCTATACTAAATAAATAAATAAAATCAAGTTCTGGTTTTCATTGCACAAAACAAACCATTTTACATTCATTCACATTCACAGTTTATAGAACATAAGTTTTGCATAATAAAGTTAACATATTATAGAATATATCTCTACTGATTTTGTCACAGCACACCTTTATCTTGTACCTGCAGAATATGGCCATTTATTCAGAAAGATTTGGTTTGTATTAAACTGAGCCATGCATATTTCATAACTGAATACCTTCCTGCAGGCAGCCTAGAAGCATTAATAGACCTGCACAGACATCTCATTCTGGATAAAGTGCAGTAAGTAAACACTAAATCAGGTAAGCAGGAAGGAGGAATGATAACGGGGAAAGGAAATGAAGGTCAAAGCAGATGCCAGACTTCTGTAAAAGAAACAGTCTTATGATAAGGACGCCCTATTATGAAATGTATGTACAATTTGTGAGCTGCAATGGCATCTGCAAAGGATTTGTTCCATTCGTAGCTCTGTTATCCTAACAGAGGGACTAAAAGTGTGAATGGTATAGGTGTCACAGTGGGATTGCATGGAACACTTACAGCAATGTATTATTATTAGAAGGGCAATTGCTTGCTCAAGCTTGCCAAATGTTTGTTTAAAATGATACTAAGTGGTTGTAAAGGCTCAAGCTTTTTTACCTTCATGCATTCTATCCATGAAAGTAAAAAACCTTCTGTGTGCAGCAGCTCCCCCAGCCCACCCTAATACTTACCTGAGCCCCATCATGATCCAGGGATGTGCACGACAGCCCCAGCTCTCCAGGAACTCTCCCTCCTCACTGGCTGAAACCTCAGCAGCGGAAGCCAATAGCTGTCACTCACAGCCAGTGAGCTAATGAGAAGGGGGGGGGGCAGGGCCAAGTCACAGCTCTGTGTGTGAATGGACATGCAGAGCAGCAGCTCAGGAGTGGCCTGCTTGGGTGCCCCCATAGCAAGCTGCTTGCCCTGGGGCGACTTGACAGGAGGGAGGGGGAACCGAGAAGAGGTGGATCGGGGCTGCTCTGTGCAAAACCACACTTTTATATATAAGGTAAGTATGCAGTTTAGGGGGTTACTGTAGTGTTAGGGAGAATCCTAGAGGCAAAGTGTGTCTAAAGCCACTAGTTTGAGGCCTGGTGGGCCTCAATGCTAGCCTGGTTGTCTGAGTACTGGCCAGTGTAAGTAATAGGGCAGTATACACAGGTCAGTAGGGCAATGTAGAGAAGTCACTAATAGGTAGGGCAGTGTCAAGGAATGCGCATATCTATGCGCAGGCAGAGAACCCTTGTTAGCCCTGCTTGTGGCTGATTGGTAATGTCAGGGATCTCCTCGATCCCTGCCGCGATGGTCCCGGCGCAGGCGCAGTGCACCGCCCTGTGCAGGGACACGGGCACTAGGTCCGGGCCGGCCGCGGCGTTCGAGTTCGCGCATGCGCAGTAGAAGCCGCGGCCGCCCGCTGGGCACCAATGGCAGCGCAGGGCGGGATATTTAAATGGCCCTGAGCTGTCATTCAGTGCCTTCTGGTCTTCCCTGCATCCTGTGAACCTGTGATCCTGTACCCCTTGTAAGTTTTGACCCGGATTGAACCTGACCTTGCTGCTTTCTCCTGCTCTGACCCTTGCTTTGCCTGACCTCTCTCCTGGATGCCCCCTATTGGATTTGACCTGCTGTTGCTGACCTGGCGTGTGACCCGACCATTCTATGCCCGCTGCCTTGTACCTTGCCGTCCTCTCTGTTACCTACCCGGCCCGTCTGACCTTGCTCATCCATCCATCCATCCCTTGCAGTGGGGTCTTCCGACCTCCTCACATCAGACTCTTCCCCGTGGGAGCCCCTTGCGCATACTACTACCACTGACGGGCGCACCCAGTAGTCACGACCTGGTCTCAGGGAGCTCCAAGTCCATCCCCACCATCAGGGGCCCTGGTGAACAAGCACCCTGGGACTTAGATTCCGTGCGCTGGGGACGCCTATTCAGTGGAGTGCTAGTAGTACCGCCGGGCGGTCCCTCACAGTACCAGAAGGCCATGACTGAGTCTAGAGGAGGTCCCTCGCCGCTTGAGGAGATCTGCAGGCACCTGTCTAATTTGACACAGGCCGTATCGGCCCTGCAGGGTAGATGTCAGCAGATTGAAACCCAATTCCAGACCTGCACTATATCCGTTCCCGTCCCACAGGCCGCGGTCCCCGCACCTCCAGCCGTAGCAGCCCCTGTGCTGGTGTCTGGGGCATCCGCACCACTCCCGGCGGCCGACCCCCGAGTACCCTTACCGGAACGTTTCCACGGGGACCGCACACGCTTCAGATCATTCCGCGAGTCCTGCCTCCTCTATTTTGAGCTACAACCCCGAACCTTCGTGACTGAATCCGTGAAGGTGGGGTTCGTCATCTCCCTCCTGCAGGGTGAACCCCAAGACTGGGCCCATCGATTACGGGGAAAAAATGACCCTCAGTTCGGTTGTCAGTTTTTTTGATTCAATGGCCATCCTTTATGATGACCCGCAGCGGGCAGCTTCTGCTGAAGCTACTCTGTACACGCTCCGGCAAGGCCGCCGAGCGGTAGAGGAGTACGCATCTGAGTTTAGGCGGTGGATGGGGGATACTCGCTGGAACGAGTTCGCACTCCTGCATCAGTTCCGTATAGGCCTATCAGAAGGCCTGAAAGATGAGCTCGCCCGGGTGGAGGTACCTGAGACTTTAGAGGACTTAATAGCACTGACCATTAAAATTGACCATAGACTGCGGGAACGCAGGTTTGAGAGGTCCGGCCAGGGTCATGGAAACCCCTGGGGATCATTTCAAGGTCCCAGTCAAACACCTAGGCCAATCATCCAAAACCGGCCACCTGGAGATAACCCCGAACCCATGCAACTCGGCCTGGCACGGCCTAAACTATCCCCAGAGGAACATCTGCGCAGACGATCCCAGAACCTGTGCCTCTATTGTGGCGAAGCTGGTCATATGGCACGTTTCTGCCCGCAGAAACTGAGTAAGTGCACCTCTTCTTCCTTATCCATTGGCAATGTTGGTCCATCCCAATACTTAGTGGTACCCCTTTCCTTTCAGCTTCCAGAAAGGACCGTGGAAGTATCGGCCATAATTGACTCTGGGGCATGCAGCTGCTTCTTGGATATTAATTTTGCTCACCAGCAGGGTATTCCTCTCCTATTGAAACAGAAGGGGTTCAATATTTATTTGGCCGACGGTTCCCGAATAAAATCGGGGGTAGTGAACCAGGAAACCCCCTCCATCACCACTATCATTGCCGGCCAGCACCAGGAACTCCTCCGCCTGGATGCTATAGCTTCACCCCTCTTCCCAGTCATTCTGGGGCTCCCATGGTTACGGGCCCATAACCCCCAGATTGACTGGGAGACCGGAGTAATCACGTTCCCTTCCCCATACTGTCGGGTATACTGCCGCACTTCGGGCCCGGGGGCCCCCCAAATCCTCCTGTGCTCTGAGGGGGAAGCTGAATTAAAACAAGTAATCCCTGCAGTCTACCATGGGTTTCTAGATGTGTTCAGCAAACGGGGAGCCGATACTCTACCCCCCCACCGCCCTTATGACTGTCCCATTGACCTGTTACCCGGCTCAGAAATTCCTTTTGGGCGAATCTTCCCCCTTTCAGAGCCCGAATTGGGGGCCCTAAAGGAATATATCGAGGATAGCCTCCAGAAGGGGTTCATCCGCCACTCCACTTCACCGGCGGGGGCGGGAATCTTCTTTGTTGAAAAGAAAGACAAAACCTTAAGGCCGTGTATCGATTACAGGGAATTGAACAGGGTCACGATAAAAAACCGTTACCCACTACCGTTAGTACCAGAGCTGTTCCAAAGTTTAAAGTCAGCAGTGGTTTTTACCAAGCTGGATCTGAGGGGGGCGTACAACTTGATTCGCATAAGGGAGGGGGACGAGTGGAAGACGGCCTTCCGCACCCGCTTCGGTCATTTTGAATATCTGGTCATGCCGTTCGGGTTGTGCAATGCTCCGGCCACTTTTCAACACTTTGTGAATGATATTTTTAGGGACTTTCTGGATGTCTTTGTGATCGTTTATTTAGACGACATTCTGATTTTCTCCCCGTCTTTGGGGGAACACAGAATACATGTAGCAAAAGTATTGGGGCGGTTGCAGCAGCATGGGTTGTACGCCAAGGCAGAGAAATGTTGTTTTGAACAATCCAGCATTGCCTTCTTGGGCCTTATTATCTCCACCGCGGGGGTCGCGATGGATCCCCAGAAGGTCGCTGCAATACTGGATTGGCCTGAACCCACAGACAGGAAAGGCGTCCAACGATTCATCGGCTTTGCAAATTTTTACCGGAAGTTCATCAAGAACTTCTCGGGTCTGGTCTCCCCCATTACTCAGCTAACCAAGCTGGGAACCCGATTCAGATGGACACCAGAAGCGCAGGGAGCTTTCGAAGCCTTGAAGAAGCTGTTCACTTCGGCACCCATTTTGGGTCACCCAGACGCCGCCCTGCCCTATATCTTGGAGGTAGATGCATCGGAGAATGCGGTAGGCTCCATCCTCTCCCAACGAAAAGGCACCAAGGAACTGCTCCACCCTGTAGCGTTCTTCTCACGGAAGCTTACCCCAGCAGAGAGGAACTATGATATCGGTGATCGAGAGCTACTAGCGATCAAAACGGCGTTAGAGGAATGGAGGTACCTGCTGGAAGGTGCGGTGCACCCCATCTTAATATTTACTGACCACAAGAACTTAGAGTATCTGAGAACCGCCAAGCGTCTACGCCCGCGACAGGCGAGATGGGCACTATTCTTTTCAAGATTCAACTTCCACATTACGTACCGGCCAGGATCAAAGAACACTAAGCCGGATGCGTTATCACGGATGTACGAAGACGCCAAGGAGATCCCAGTACCCGACACCATCCTGTCCTCGGGTAACTTCTTGGTCCTTCAGTCGGACCTTCGTTCCAGGCTAATGGAGGCATCCACAAACTTCTCTACCCCAGGCGGAGGGCCGCTCCAGAACAAGGGGGGACTCCTATGTAGGGAAGATCGAATTGTAGTGCCGGAAGAAGCCCGAACCCTGGTCTTGGGGCATTGCCACGACCACCCGATGGCGGGGCACTTTGGCCCAGAAAAGACCCTGGAACTTCTCCGACGCTCATTCTGGTGGCCAGACATGGCTAAGGATTGTAAGGGCTATGTAAGGTCCTGTGTCACCTGCCAGAAGAACAAGCCATCAAGAAACAAGGTTTGGGGTCTGCTGCGACCCCTACCTATTCCTGAACGACCTTGGCAAAAGATCTCATTAGACTTTATAGTCGAGCTTCCGCCATCCCGAGACCACACGGCAATCCTGGTGGTCGTGGACCGCTTGTCCAAGACGGCCCACTTCATCCCATTGAAGAAAACCCCCTCGGCGGCCGAGACCGCGCGAGTCTTCATTCGTGAGGTAGTCAGGTTGCATGGGGTCCCTGAAGACATTGTCTCGGACCGAGGGGTCCAGTTCACGTCCAGATTCTGGAGAGCACTGTGCAAAGCCCTGGACATCAAATTATCTCTCTCCTCTGCGTTCCACCCTCAAACTAACGGTCAAACCGAAAGGACCAATCAGACCTTAGAGCAATACTTAAGATGCTATACTTCGTTTACTCAAGATGACTGGCTGCCACTTCTACCTCTAGAGGAATTTGCGTATAACAACGCCCGCCACTCAGCAACAGGGCAGTCCCCGTTCTTTGCCAACTATGGCTTTCACCCAGTCTTCCTCCCGGATTTGGTTTCGGAATGCCCAGTACCAGCAACACAAGATGTGGTAACGTTCTTCGCTGCGAACAATAAGAAGCTTCAAGAGGCCATCAGTCGGGCCCAGGAAGACTACAGGAAAGCATTCAACAGGAAACGGAGAGGAGATCTGGTATTGCGGCCTGGGGAGAAGGTTTGGCTGGCGACGTCCAATTTAAAGATGCTTTGCCCGTCAAAGAAATTGGGACCCAAATTTATAGGCCCCTTCTGCATTAAACGGATGGTTAACGAAGTAGCCTACGAACTCGTCCTCCCTGACACGCTCAAGATCCACCCGGTCTTCCATGTGTCCCTGCTGAAGCCAGTGGTCCCAGATGCCTTCCCTGACCGGGAATCTAGACCCCCGGAAGCGGTAACGGTCAAGGGAGAAGAAGAGTTTGAGGTTGAAACAATCCTGAAGTGTCGAAGGAGGGGAGGCCAGACCCAATTCCTTATCAAATGGAAGGGCTATGGCCCTGAGGACAATTCCTGGGAACCAGCCCATAATGTCCATGCACCCAGACTTGTCCGGAGGTTTTTTCGCGATCACCCGTGGTGGAGAGATCGGGTGGGCATCCGGAGGCTGCCCGTAGGGGGGGGGCAATGTCAGGGATCTCCTCGATCCCTGCCGCGATGGTCCCGGCGCAGGCGCAGTGCACCGCCCTGTGCAGGGACACGGGCACTAGGTCCGGGCCGGCCGCGGCGTTCGAGTTCGCGCATGCGCAGTAGAAGCCGCGGCCGCCCGCTGGGCACCAATGGCAGCGCAGGGCGGGATATTTAAATGGCCCTGAGCTGTCATTCAGTGCCTTCTGGTCTTCCCTGCATCCTGTGAACCTGTGATCCTGTACCCCTTGTAAGTTTTGACCCGGATTGAACCTGACCTTGCTGCTTTCTCCTGCTCTGACCCTTGCTTTGCCTGACCTCTCTCCTGGATGCCCCCTATTGGATTTGACCTGCTGTTGCTGACCTGGCGTGTGACCCGACCATTCTATGCCCGCTGCCTTGTACCTTGCCGTCCTCTCTGTTACCTACCCGGCCCGTCTGACCTTGCTCATCCATCCATCCATCCCTTGCAGTGGGGTCTTCCGACCTCCTCACATCAGACTCTTCCCCGTGGGAGCCCCTTGCGCATACTACTACCACTGACGGGCGCACCCAGTAGTCACGACCTGGTCTCAGGGAGCTCCAAGTCCATCCCCACCATCAGGGGCCCTGGTGAACAAGCACCCTGGGACTTAGATTCCGTGCGCTGGGGACGCCTATTCAGTGGAGTGCTAGTAGTACCGCCGGGCGGTCCCTCACAGGTAAATGCGCGTGCACGACGGCACATTGGCGCCAGGCCCTAATACGTACCTGAGCCCCATCATGATCCAGCGATGTGCACGACAACCCCAGCTCTCCAAGGACTCTCCTTCCTCATTGGCTGAGACCTCAGCAGCGAAAGCCAATAGCTGTCAATCACAGCCAGTGAGCCAATGAGAAGAGAGGGGGGCAGGGCCAAGTCACAGCTCTGTGTGTGAATGGACATGCAGAGCAGCAACTCAGGAGCGAGCCTGCTTGGTTGACCCCATAGCAAGCTGCTTGCCCTGGGGCAACTTGGCTGGAGGGAGGGGCCAGGAGCACCGGCAGTGGAATCGAGAAGAGGTGGATTGGGGCTGTTCTGTGCAAAACCACACTTTTATATATATGGTAAGTATGCCGTTTAGGGGGTTATTATAGTGTTAGGGAGAATCCTAGAGGCAAAGTGTGTCTAAAGCCATTGTTTTAAGTTTTGAATAAAGTGGTGAGAGTCTAGAACCTGTTCAGGTTTCTCTTGCTGCATTTATCCACATTAGTGGGATATTATCAGTTTTATTAAATACATTTTAATGGAGGTAATGCACTAGGCGTTTGCGCTCTTTTGTGTATTTTTGTAGTTTTTGAAGATGGCATGATCTGAAGAGGGCTGAATCGAGTGAGTATTACACATTGTGAGTTTAAGGAGCACCCTAGCTGAGTGCAGAGTGTTTGAACTGTTGTAATGTGCCATCTTACCCTGACCATGCTATGTGTACTGTTTGTGTCTTCATTTATGGTCAGCATAAGGTCTTAAACATAGAGAGGTGGTGTCTGTATTTCTCAATGAACTCATTTGTTTTCTAGTCTCCTCTTTTCTTTTTGTTCATTGACGGACACAGGATTCAGTGACATTTGGAACATCCAAAAGCAGTTCAACTGAGGGGTGGGCAACACAGAAAACAAAATGGTAACTATAAACTACAGTAGCTCAAAGAACTGCTTGAAGGACCTTATGACCAAAACTGGAATCAGAAGGTCTGAACATCCACCTGGCAAAACAGAGAAAGTTTGAACAGAAGGCCAGGTGGCAGCCTTTCAAATCTGGCTGATGCCAGAAAGTCCAAGGAGCACTCACAGAGCTAGCAGAGTGTGCCTTAAGAGGAGTGGAACCTGATGCTTTAGACCATACCCTTGAATGATGATTTGTCTGAGCCACCAAAAATAATGGAACAAGAAGCTGTTACCCTTTATGGGGACCATCAGAGATGATAAAGAGAAAGTCAGTCTTTCTAATGACAATGGAGGCAATGGCTGCGAGGTAGACATGCACAGCTTAAACTACTTCCAGACAATGAACAGAAATCTCCTTCTCATGTTTTGGGGCCAGAGAGAAGGATAATTCAGAATGTCCTGGCTGATACCATTTTTGGAAAGAAGGTGGCTCCAGACCAGGGGTAAGCAACTTATGAGAGGTGGAGATCTACCTGGACAACATGGAAGAGATCAAAGGTCACAGAAGTGGAACGCCCTTTTTTTAACTCTTAACATGCAAATCCCCAATAAAAGTAAGGAGAACTTGAAGAAAACTTAAAAAAATATAATAAAACAAATGTCACTGTAGAAATAAAAACTAAGCCTACCTTTAACTTAGCTGCAGCAAGAAACTTGGCATTCACTTTCTTTCACAATTTTTTCATATCTGGGGAGTAATTGGTCACCTCCACAAGCCTGATGTATGAGTCCACCATGAAGGCATAACATCTGGAACTGCAGGCTGACTTGCTCCACTAGTTTCAGGCCTAGTGGGCTTCAATGCTAGCCTGGTTGTCTGAGTACTGGCCAGTGTAAGTAATAGGGCAGTGTACACAGGTCCGTAGTAGATAGGGCAATGTACAGAAGTCACTAATAGGTAGGGCAGTGTCAGGGAATGCGCATAACTATGCACGGGCAGAGAACCCCTGTTAGCCCTGCTCGTGGCTGATTGGCGAATGCGCGATGGCACATTGGCCTGGAAGCCCTGGATTTCATCTGCTGCAGCCAGAGGAGAACAGGAAAGGAAGAGAGCACACCAGGCACCAGGTACAGTGCATTGCGGTGTCCAGTGTGTCAGTGTACAGTGCATTAGAGTACAGTGCATTTTGCTGTCCAGTGCGTTACAGTGTGCAGTGCATTGCGGTGTCCAGTGTATCAGAGTACAGTGCGTTACAAAGTGCAGTGCATTGCGGTGTCCAGTGCATTACAGTGTACAGTGAACTGTGGTGTCCAGTGCATTACAGTGTACAGTTCATTGCAGTGTCCAGTGCTTTACAGTGCATTGCAGTGTCCAGTGCATTACAGAGTACAGTGCATTGCTGTGGCCAATGCATTACAGAGTACAGTGCATTGTGGTGTCCAGTGCGTTACAGAGTACAGTGCATTGCGGTGCCCAGTGCATTACAGAGTACAGTGCATTGCGGTGTCCACTGCGTTACAGAGTACAGTGCATTGCAGTATCCAGTGTGTTACAGTGCATGGTCGTGTCCAATGCATTACAGAGTACAGTGCATTGCAGTGTCCAATGCGTTAAAGAGTACAGTGCATTGCGGTGTCCAGTGCATTACAGTGTACACTGCATTGCAGTGTCCAGTGCTTTACAGTGCATTGCGATGTCCAGTGCATTACAGAGTACAGTGCATTGCTGTGTCCAATGCATTATAGAGTACAGTGCATTGCGGTGTCCAGTGCGTTACAGAGTACAGTGCATTGCAGTATCCAGTGTGTTACAGTGCATGGCGGTGTCCAATGCATTACAGAGTACAGTGCATTGCAGTGTCCAATGCATTACAGTGTACAGTGCATTGCGGTGTCCAGTGCATTACAGTGTACAGTTCATTGCGGTGTCCAGTGTGTTACAGTGTACAGTGCATTGCGGTGTCCAGTGTATCAGTGTACAGTTCATTGTGGTGTCCAGTGCATTAGTGTACAGTGCATTGCGGTATCCAATGCATTACAGTGTACAGTGCATTGCGGTGTCCAGTGCGTTACAGTGTACAGTGCATTGCGGTGTCCAGTGTGTTACAGTGTACAGTGCATTGCGGTGTCCAGTGTATCAGTGTACAGTTCATTGCGGTGTCCAGTGCGTTAGTGTACAGTGCATTGCGGTATCCAATGCATTACAGTGTACAGTGCATTGCGGTATCCAATGCATTACAGTGTACAGTGCATTGCGGTGTCCAGTGTGTTACAGTGTACAGTGCATTGCGTTGTCCAGTGTATCAGTGTACAGTGCATTGCGGTGTCCAGTGCGTTACAGTGTACAGTGCATTGCGGTGTCCAGTGTGTTACAGTGTACAGTGCATTGCGGTGTCCAGTGTATCAGTGTACAGTGCATTGCGGTGTCCAGTGCATTACAGTGTACAGTGCATTGCGGTGTCCAGTGCATTACAGTGTACAGTGCATTGCGGTGTCCAGTGCATTACAGTGTACAGTGCATTGTGGTGTCCAGTGTATTACAGTGTACAGTGCATTTTAAATATTGTATTGTTTTTTCCTGTTTTTTGCACTAAAAATAAGATATGTGTGGTGTGCATAGGAATTTGCTCATATTTTTTTCAAACTATAGTCCAGCCCCCCAACAGTGTGAAGGTCCATGAACCGGCCCCCTGTTTAAAAAGTTTGAGGACCCCGTCTTAGAGGATTATTAGTATGGCCCTACACTAGCAGATGTATCAGGGCTACAACGTAAACAGATGACTCTCTATTTCAATGTGGACAATCTCACTGGCTCTAGCTGAATATTTACAAATAGGAATCGAAGAAAGCAGCACATGGTAGCACACTGCTTGTTCAATGTGTGTTGTGGAGCTTTTCACGATCAGAACACAGCAGCATTATAGTGCACTACAGCACAACATCCAGCAATGCACATTGTTATGAACTGTTTTGCAAAAAAAAAGTAACATGGCCTTTTTCATGAAATGAAGTGTGTGATGGCCCATTCGACCATATGAGTTATGTTAAGTGTTATTCGACTGTTTGCTACATTTAGCACTATGCCTTACCACTAAACCCTTGCCACTGGTCCTGTGTCGCATTTCATCCCATCAAGGACGTAAACATAGAGGTTGGTAGCTGGTGGTGGGAAGGGAGTTTACCTTCAATACCCATCTGTTAAATTCTTTCAGTGGCAGGTTGACCTCACATCCTTCCTTTGAGTCTAGTAACAACCTCTCCAACCCTAGCCTCTCCATTGTTGCAGCCAGCAGAGGCAAGCAAGACCAGTCAGATTCGTGTTTGTTTATACCAGGCCTGCCATACTTGCTCAGCACCAGTTTCGAATGGAAACATCCAGGCTCATGAGCATACCTGAGACTTTTACAAACTAGGCACTAAATATATCTTTGCTGGGAACCAGCTTTAAATGGACACTTCCAGCTTCACAAGTATATTTAAGACCTTTACAAACTAGACATTAAATATATCTCTGCTGGGCACCAGCTTTAAATGGACACCTCCAGCTTCACAAGTATATTTGAGACCTTTACAAACTAGACATTAAATATATCTCTGCTGGGCACCAGCTTTGAATGGACACCTCCATCCTCACAAGTATATCTCAGACTTTTATAAACTAGAATATATCTCTACTGGGCACCAGCTTCAAATGTATATCTCCAGCCTCTGATGACTATATCTGACACTTTTAGAAAACTAGACAATGACACACTAGTCCACTGTTCTTTGCCCTAAAAGGCAGTCTTGAACTACATGTGGTGGCAGCCATTATTTCCATGCGATTCAGGTTGCCTTTTTCAATGTATAGTGAATTTGTGTCATTAACTATTTATGGGGCACTTAAGTGATTATGCTATCTGGAGTCAACGAGAGTGAATTTAATGCGATATGGTTTAGAAATGCTAATGTGAATTTAACTCCAATTGAAAGAGTTTCATGACAGATGCCTATTGAACTAGTTTCCACACTGAGATGTACATGATCTGTGGACTTGGTGTGCTCTAAGATTCAAATCCTAGCTCAATTATAGTTTTTAGACAAAGTGTGCATATTTGTTTGAATCCCCTGGATACTGTGGTAATAGAAGTGTCTTCCAAATATTATTAACAGCTGGCCTGGATTAGCAAAACTATATCTGGTATGCCTGATGAGAAATGACTGTTGATATGCGGAACTCATGTTGTGCACTTTGAGCGATTAAGTGGACACATTTTGGCAGATACCAGTGTACATGGCTGCTAAGCCTCACACAGAATATCTGCACCTTGAGATTTACCTGATGCCTGCCGTGTCTTATGTACTTCACTACCGCCATGCGGATGTTATGCCTTGAATTTCGAATTACCCAGTGGATACTCTTTAAGATACCAGCCAGCACGGATGCCATACCCTTTTAGGAATGACACATATAT
This sequence comes from Staurois parvus, assembly GCF_062004578.1. Classification (NCBI taxonomy): domain Eukaryota; kingdom Metazoa; phylum Chordata; class Amphibia; order Anura; family Ranidae; genus Staurois; species Staurois parvus. The sequence continues at coordinate 3,133,461 of NW_028318089.1, read as the reverse complement.
TGTGAGAGAACCAATACAGCTATTCACATATTAACACGATTTCAGTATCTTCTTGAATAAACATTTATACAATGTTCCCATTACCTTTTATTTCTGTCATTGACACCATGGTGTTTATTTAACTAAAGCTGGAGAGTGGAAAATCAGGCTCACTTCTGCAAAGAAACCAATCAGCTTCTAACCTCAGCTTGTTTAATTAAGCTTTGACAATAAAACCTGGAAGCTGATTGACTTCTATGCAGAAGTGAGCCTGATTTTGCACTCTCCAGCTTTAGTAAATGAACCCCCATATGTCTATTATTAATTTCTGTAGCTGGATGCCACTAGATGACTTTGAATGCTAAGTATATGAATATCTGGGATCACCCTGCTATTGTATACACAGATGTGATTATGTTTACATAAACTGGTCTATGGGACCTATTTATGCTGAGTTATATACTCTTCAGTATATTATTAGGATGGTTACCCCTTTGAGAGCAGTAAATGCAGGATAACAGGATATTTACTGTTTGTTTACCGTGGTTTTTATAGCTATATGTCCTTTTGTTTACGTACATTTTAAAGAGTATGTAAACCCAACGTTTCATATTCCTGATTTGTGCCTGCTGTACCATGTACTTGAATTAAAAAAAGTATCTCTGTTCTCTCTTTATGGCTTCTTTTGTGTGAAAGCCCTCATGTTCCTGGCAGTACTTCTGTTTTCCTTATTTTAAAAAAAACTGACCACACTAGGCATGGGAGTACAGCATGGAAAGTTCTCTAGCTGTGCTGGAAACTCAGTTTGCTCTCCTCCAATGATCAAACTTGTCCTGACACCCCCCCCCCCCCCGGCACAGGCATTCACTGGGGAGACCAGTGTACTGCTGCTGCTCCTCCCTGAGCTTCATATGCAGCTGAAAACAGAGGGAATGTGATCACTTATAAAAAAGGGGGGAAAAAGGTACTTATAATGTTTTTTTATATCTATACACAAATGTTTTGCCTTTCATTTTTATTTTAAACTGTATGGGTTGTTTTACAAGGTGGGGGTTTAGAGAGAGCCTTACCAGCTGCCAGAACTCAATCCACCATTACCCATGGTGGAAGGAAAGAAAATCAAGTCATTCATGGGCTGCCTTAGTGTAGCCACACGGGTAACTATATGATCATTTAATCACTCATTAGATGCAACTAAAATGATTGAATTAAATAAAAATTGTAAATTGCAGACCCTCCATTCAATCATCTTAGCGAGTTTCCAAAAAATGTATATGGCTGTGGAGACACTTTATTGATCGTTTGTGATTGATCAAACAAATATTCGCATGTGTGTCAGACAACTGGTTGTAATACAGATCGAATAAATGATCATTTTCAACAGATTGATTCTGATTGTATTTGTTGCATCAATCCTTTTTTAAATCATGATGAATCACTTGTTTGTGATCACACCTACTGATATGTGTATGGCCGCCTTTAAAGTGTTTGTTCAATCAAACTTTTTTATTAGTTTTGTATAGAGTCAGGAAGAGTTAGAACCCTTGACAGGTTTTTACAGATATCCAGGGCTCTGTTGGAGATATTTAACCTCATTTCTTATCCTTCTGGCAATATTTTACCAGGCAGAAAGTGAGAATAACTCTCCAACAGTAACCAAGACAGAAACAGAATTGCTTTTGAGTCGATAAGGGGAAGGCAAGATTTGTATTGGTTTTTCTGTACCTGTTGCAGATTTCCCCTTACTTTCTGTGATGCTGTTTTATAGACAGAAAGTAAGGGTCAAATATTTCAAAAGGAGATCCAAGTAGAGGTACAAATCAGACAGGGTTGTCATCCTGTCACACTTGTTATTTCAACTTTGGTTGGTTTAGAATAGTCATGTAGCAGGTACAGGAGGATTTCCCCCTCCGACTGTCTGACTACTAATGTTTAGAACTGCAGGTTCAGACATGCCTGCCTGCGGACTGTTTTCTTGTTTTTTCCCCTCTCTCTCCCCCATTTACCACTCTCCTTCTTCCATTAGGTGGTACCAGGCTAAGAGAAGGGAAGATTCTGCTGGAAGGGCATGATGGCATGTGTAGCCCAGTTGCAGAAGTAATGGTGTTGCATTAGTACTGAAAAAACTTCTCAGGAGGCAAGGGAACCAGAAGGAAGAGCAAAGGGACGCATAGTGCGAGGCAGTTGGCACCAGGATGAGGAAAAGTACAGATCTCTGGGGACAGGATGCCCAGCCATCTGGGGTCGCTGCTGTAAATGTATCCAGGTAGCAGGTAGTATGTGTAGGAAAAGAATGCGGAGTGTATGGCGGTGAGTAGTATATGTAGGAGAGGAGTGTGGAGTGTACGGCAGTAGGTAGCATATGTAGGAGAGGAGTGCGGAGTGTATGGCAGTGGGTAGAATGTGCAGGGAGAAGAGTGTGGAGTGTATGGTGGTGGCTACTAGGTGTAGGAGAGAAATGCGGAGCGTATGGCGGCCGGTAGTATGTGTAGGAGAAGAGTGCGGCGTGTATGGTGGTGGGTAGTATGTGCAGAGAGAGCAGTGCGGAGTGTAAGGGAGTGGGTAGTATGTGTAGGAGAGGAATGTGGAGTGTATTGCGGTGAGTAATATGTGTAGGAGAGGAGTGTGGAGTATATGGCAGTGGGTAGTATGTGTAGGAAAGGAGTGCAGAGTGTATGGCGGTGGGTAGAATGTGCAGGGAGAAGAGTGTGGAGTGTATGGTGGTGGCTACTAGGTGTAGGAGAGAAATGCGGAGCGTATGGCGGCGGGTAGTATGTGTAGGAGAAGAGTGCGGTGTGTATGGTGGTGGGTAGTATGTGCAGGGAGAGGAATGCGGAGTGTATGGAGTTCGGTAGTATGTGTAGGAGCGGAGTGTATGGCGGTGGGTAGTATGTGCAGGGAGAGGAATGCGGAGTGTATGGAGGTCGGTAGTATGTGTAGGAGCGGAGTGTATGGCGGTGGGTAGTATGTGCAGGGAGAGGAATGCGGAGTGTATGGAGTTCGGTAGTATGTGTAGGAGTGGAGTGTATGGCGGTGGGTAGTATGTGCAGGGAGAGGAATGCGGAGTGTATGGAGGTCGGTAGTATGTGTAGGAGCGGAGTGTATGGCGGTGGGTAGTATGTGCAGGGAGAGGAATGCGGAGTGTATGGAGTTCGGTAGTATGTGTAGGAGTGGAGTGTATGGTGGTGGGTAGTATGTGCAGGGAGAGCAGTGCGGAGTGTAAGGGTGTGGGTAATATGTGTAGGGGAGGAATGCGGAGTGTATGGTGGTGAGTAGTAGATGTGTAGGAGAGGAGTGTGGAGTATATGGCAGTGGGTAGTATGTGTAGGAGAGGGGTGTAGAGTGTATGGTGGTGAGTAATATGTGTAGGAGAGAAGTGCGGAGTATCTGGTGGTGGGTAGTATGTGTAGGAGAGGAGTGCGGAGTGTATGGCAGTATGTGTAGGAGAGGAGTTCGGAATGTATGGAGGTCGGTAGTATGTGTAGGAGCGGAGTGTATGACGGTGGGTAGTATGTGCAGGGAGAGCAGTGCGGAGTGTAAGGGTGCGGGTAATATGGGAAGGAGAGGAATGTGGAGTGTATGGCGGTGAGTAGTATGTGTAGGAGAGGAGTGTGGAGTATCTGGTGGTGGGTAGTATGTAAACAAGAGGAGTGCGGAGTGTATGGCGATGGCAGTATGTGCGATGGCAGTATGTGTAGGAGAGGAGTGCGGAATGTATGGAGATCGGTAGTATGTGTAGGAGCGGAGTGTATGGCGGTGGGTAGTATGTGAAGGGAGAGGAGTGTATAGTCGTGGGTAGTATGCATAGGAGAGGAGTGCGGAGTGTATGGCAGTGGGTAGTATGTGTAGGAGAGGAGTGCAGAGTGTATGGCGGCGGGTAGTATGTGCAGGGAGAGCAGTGTGGAGTGTATGGCGATGGGTAGTATGTGTAGGAGAGGAGTGCAGAGTGTATGGAGGTGGGTAGTATGTGAAGGGAAAGTAGTGTGGAGTGTATAGTGGTGGGTAGTATATGTAGGTGGAGGAGTGTGTACTGTACGGAGGTGGGTAGTATGTGCAGGGAGAGGGATACAGACTGTATGACCCAAACCCCATACTACCCTAATCATTACACAGAACCCCCCTCCCCCATACTACCCCACATTATTACACAGGACCCCTTTCCCACATCATTACACAGGACCCCCTCCCCCTTACTAACATCATAATTAAACATGGGGGTTATTGTTGAGGGTGGAGAGGTGGGGAGGGGGCTATTGTTGGAGGTGGAGAGGCAGTGAGGGGGGTTATTGTTGAGGGTGGAGAGGTGGGTTATTGTTGAGAGTGGAGAGGTTGGGAGGGGGGATATTGTAGATGGGGAAGTGGGTTATTGTTGAGGGTTGAGAGGTGGGTTATTGTCGAGGGTGGAGAGGTGGGGGGTGTTATTGTTTAGGGTGGAGAGTTATTGTAGGAGGTGGAGAGGCAGGGAGGGGGGTTATTGTCGAGGGTGAAGAGGCAGGGAGGAGGGTTATTGCTGGAGTTGGAGAGGCACAGAAGGGGGTTACTGCTGATGGTGGAGAGGGTGGTTAATGTTGGAGGTGAAGAGTGGGGTGGGGTTTATTGTTGGAGGTGGAGAGGTGGGTTATTGTTTGGAGGTGGAGAGACGGGGGGGGGTTATTGTTTAGGGTAAAGAGGGGGGAAGGATTATTGTTGGAGGTGTAGAGGCAAGGAAGGGGGTTATTGTTGAGGGTTGAGAAGTGGGGAGCAGGGTTATTGTTGAGGGTGGAGAGGCAGGGAGGGGGGTTATTATTGGAGGTGGAGAAACAGGAATGTTGGTTATTGTTGAGGGTAGAGAGGTGGGGAGGGGGGTTATTGTTTGAGTTGAAGAGCAGGGTGGGGTTTATTGTTGGAGGTGGAGAAGTGGGGAGGGCGGGTTATTGGTGGAGGAGGAGAGGCAGGGAGGGGGGGTTTGTTTAAGGTAGAGAGATTGGGATGGGGGTTTTTGTTGGAGGTGGAGAGGCAGGGAAGGGGGTTATTGTTGAGCGTGGAGAGGTGGGGAGGGGGGTTATTGTTGATGGTGGAGAGGTAGGGATTGTTTAGGGTGGAGAGGTGAGAAGGGGGTTATTGTTGGATGTGGAGAGGCAGGAAGGGGGGTTATTATTTAGGGTGGAGAGCAGGGGGGTTATTGTTGGAGGTGAAGAGAAGGTGGGGGGTTATTGTTGGAGGTGGAGAGGCAGGGAGGAGGGGTTATTTTTGATGGTGGAGAGGTAGGGATGGTTGTTATTGTTTAGGGTGGAGAGGTGAGAAGGGGGTTATTGTTGGATGTGGAGAGGCAGGAAGGGGGGTTATTATTTAGGGTGGAGAGCAGGGGGGTTATTGTTTTGAGTGGAGAGCAGAAAGGGGGGTTATTGTTTAGGGTGGAGAGCAGGGAGGGAGGTTATTGTTGGATGTGGAGAGGTGGGGAGGGGGGTTATTGTTGAGGGTGGAAAGGCAGCGAGAGGGAAGGGGAGGGGGGTTATTTGGGGTTTGGGAACAAGTACTACAGAAGACAGCTGCAGATAAAAGGTGAATATTACAGCAAATGTTGTTTTTTTTTTTAATGGACTCTTTATTTTGTCATTGTTGTTCTGCTTCAATGTTTTCTCATTCTATCAAAAGCTGAAAAATGGCTGTAGATAGGCTTTAACAAACCAAATTGTTTGTTTGTTTTTTATTTTACTAGTGAAAATCTAATATAATCTCAAATATTTAAAAAAAAAACAGCAGTACATGGTGAAGTATTGCAGACCTATGAACAAGAAATCATCTAAATAATGCAAGATAAAAAATATCCCTTAGGCAAATATTTGTCAAAAAATAATAACTGTCAAGCTGAAAACAAAAAGAGTTGTAGGCCTCTGGGAAATTGGGCAGCAATCTAAATGTAGATTGAATGTCCACCTTTGGCAAAAGTGCATTAAACCTAGGGGCCTAAGTTTTTCTAGGGCTTTGTCAAACGTGACATAACTGATGGACATTAAACCTTCATCAATATCGTCACTGAGAGATGAGCCTGGAGGAGAAGGAAGACGATGGATCATTCTGTACTTATGTGAATTCTTTGTAGATACCTTACACAGTGTTGATGGTCTAAAATACCAACATGCAGAAACACTGAAGGGTCAGACACTCAACTCTCAGCCAGGGGCGGACTGACAACTCATGGGGCCCCTGGCAATAGGGGATCATGGGGCCCCTGTGTCCTTGCCCAAACTCAAAAAAGCCTATGAAAAAGGTACCAGGGGCATCTCATGGGGCCCCCTACTGACCTCGGGCCCTCGGGCAGTGCCCGAGTTTCCAAATGGTCAGTCCGCCCCTGCTCTCAGCATTTCTATACAAATCTTTTTTTTTTGTTTGTTTCAAATAGCATCCTTTAATGTCAAAACTAACCTTAAAATACACCTGTTAGGGCTGGTTCTCACTATAGAAACGCATTTCTGCGTGCACGTTTTTTACGCATTTTTGACGTGTTCCGGTGCATTTTTAATGCCTTCCAGTTCACTTTTTTACCCTCTATTTTTTTGCAATTTAAATAGAGACATGTGTGTTCCAGTGAGTTTTTTTTATGCGTTTTACCGCATTCCAGTACAGTTTTGTGCAGAATAAATGCAACCTGTTTTACTTTCTGCATCCGGAACGCACTGGAACTGCAACCACTGATGTGAACTATGACATTGAAAATCATATAGCCAGGGGCGGACTGACAACTCATGGGGCCCCCGGGGCAATAGGGGATCATGGGGCCCCTGTGTCCTTGCCCAAACTCAAAAAAGCCTATGAAAAAGGTACCAGGGGCATCTCATGGGGCCCCCTACTGACCCCGGGCCCTCGGGCAGTGCCCGAGTTTCCAAATGGTCAGTCCGCCCCTGCATATAGCCTACTTTCTGTGCGTTTTGGATGCAGAAAAAAGCAACTGAAACACATGCAGTGTGAACTGGCCCTTATTCCAGAAATACTTTGAAGCTTAGGTGAGTTTTCACTTTGGCTAAATACAGTCCACGTGCATCAAAACAAAAGGTGTGCATCATCTTCCAGGTCATTTTCTCTATAAAGTATACACAGCTTTAGGAGAAAAGCCTTTCACCTGCCAGCATGCTGTAGAGATGGACCCTTGCTCTCTGTGTAGAAGCAGTGGTCTCTGTGTAGGACTTCAACGTGCCTCCTACTGAGTTATGTACCTCACATGCTTCCTGATGATTAGACATTTTGGGCTCCATTCACTAAAGCACATTGTATGCGGTAATTAAGTGATCTAACTCATTTTTCCTAAATATTGCATGTAATGCTGAAAATGTCAACTCGCTATCACCTTAAGTGGTATTTACCTCAAAATTCCCCAAATGCTCGGTAAATATCGCACAAAACGCCACTAAAGTCAATTCACAAAAGAAAATATACTTAAATGATTAAATCTCTGAAAACCTTACTCTTTAACCACTTCCAGTCCGGACACTTTTACCCCATTCCTGCCCAGGGCAATTTTCAGCTTTCAGCGCTATCACACTTTGAATGACAATTGCGCGGTCATGCAACACTGTACCCATATGAATTTTTTAGCATTTTTTTGAGACAGATAAAGCTTTATTTTGGTGGTATTTATTCACCACTGGGATTTTTATTTTTTTTGCTATGTAAATGAAAAAGTCCAAAACTTTTGAGAAAAAGTGTTTTTCTTATAACATTTTGCAAATAAATAGTATTTCATCCTAAATCTTGGCCAAAATTTATTCCGTTATCTTTTAGTAAAAAAAATAATAACCCAAATTAGTTTATAACCAAAATTATAATTTTTAAACATTTTTTTTTACTTTTTTTATATTATTATGTGGGTTTGTTTTACATACTGTCACCCTAGCAGTACAGTGTCACCATGACACTGTACTACTTGTGGGGTGTGATGAAGATTGTTTTGTTTTTTTTACACTGATTGCTTTTACACCCATAAAGGCTGTAAAAGCAATCATTTCTCCTGCTCTCTAGCTGCATTCTTGCAGCCATTGAGAACTACTGTGTGAGCTGTGATTGGTCACAGCTTGTCACATGGTACCAGACTGTTGTGAATAGCCTTGTACCATGTGACCTCTGTGATCATTCACAGATTTCACACGTAGTAAGCAATGATGTCACAAGTGACATCTTGCTTACTACTCTGCATGTGATCACTGATTGGCCAATCAGAGATCACATGATCGGGACCTCGCACAGAGGTCCTGTCCGACGATCGTTGTTCAACTGTGTCCGGAGGGCACAGCAGGCCCCGGATTGCAGTGCTGCGCACTCCCAGGGAGCGCGCACAAGCAGGGTGCAGGGAGGCCGTTTATAAATGGCCACCCGACCCTGCACTGCCACCGTCCGGCCGTTTATATACAACGGCCAGATGGGAAGTGGTTAAAGAAGTCTATCCTACTTCTACCTAGTAAACCGCCATTTATTTCCTCCATCGGCTCATCCCCCCCCCACAGCTATTACCTTTTGTATCACTCAACCCTTCCTCCTAGATTGTAAGCTCTAATGAGCAGGGCCCTCTGTCTCCTCTTGTACCAAATTGTATTGTAACTGTAATGTCTGCCTTCATTTTGTAAAGTGCTGAGCAAACCGTTGGCGCTGTATAAATCCTGTATATTAATAATAATAATAATAATAATAATAAAATGCATGAGTTAAACAAGTAGTGGTCCAGGGATGTGATATTTGAGGAATGTAAAAATATAATATGTAATTTGGAGTCCTTTCTGTTTGTATCAGTTCTCTCAACGGTAATGCAAATAAACCTAAATATGGAAAAAACACAGAATCATTGGGGTTGATTTCTTTAAAGTGTTACTAAACCCAGGACCCTGCATTCACTATATCTGGTCTCCCACAGTACACACAACATGGAAATATAATTATTTTAGTAAATATAAACTGCTAAATACCTTTTCTCATCAACAGTTGGAGCAGTCTTGTGACTTCTATCAGTGTTCAGCGGAGCACTGGTTAAAGCTTGTAGGAGGAGGGTTTTTTCTGCTCTAGGAGGATGCAGAATCCCTGACCTCTGTCTGGACAGTGCTGATTGGCCCTGTGCTGATCACATGCACTCTCCCAAGAGACAAAAAACTTCTCTAGCAATATTCATCAAACTGAGCATGTCTCCACATGATACGTCATATCAGGAGATAAGAGGGGGTACTGAAAGAAGGGGAGGATCAGAGAAGACAGGATCAATCCGCATTTTTACAGAGGATTAATCTCTTAGGTTCCACAGTGAGAATAACAAGCATGCTTTACTGCATATACAGACTGATTTTACTGTTGTGGGTTTAATAACACTTTAAAATATAACTTCTCGGGTGAACCAGAGGTTGTTGTTGATGTGTTTTTTTTTTTATTGTTCGAAGACATGTTTTGGGCTTTGTTCCTTTCCACCATTTCTGTTTACATCTGGTCGGGAAGGAATAAGATGTAAAAAGGAAAAAGTAACATATTGTCAAGATATCTTGGATCCTTGGGGTCTCTGTTTTGTTTGATTACCATTTCTGTTATTCTGTTTATTACAGGATCTGCGCATCCACGTTGTTCTATTTATGTGAAATCCTGCTGTTGCAGTAATGTCATTGTGGATTCTGTAAGTACTGTTCCATTTTCTCTATTATCTTGACAATAAAAGTTGTTTGGATAAAAAAAAAAAGTATAACTAAAGGCAAAGTTTTTTTAGTTTTGGATAGAGTGGAGAGGGATTAGAACCTCTGTCAGGTTTTTATTGCTGTCTGTGCCCCCTTTTGGGAGATTCACCCTCTCTACTAGTCCTGTTTACTGTTATCATCAAACGTGAAAGTAAAAGAAAATTTAACATTTTGGATTGTCCTGAGAAAAGTAATAGAGGGGAAATCTTCCAACGAGGACACTGGTGCTAGTGTCTTGGGGGGGGGTCCTCAAGGGGCTCCTTTAATTTGCAGGGATTTCCTTTCACTTCCTGTTTTGGCAATGGGACAATCTTCCAATGTGACATACATGGCAAAAAAAAAATTTTTTTTTACAGGGGATCTAACCCTCTATTACTCGAAAATGAAAAGAAAGTTTTTCCTATAATTACACTAAGGCAGTCTTTCTCAACCTTTTCAACATAGAGGGAGGAAACCTTGAAAGAACTTTTCAGTCTCAGGGAACCCCTGTTAAAAATGACTGTATCTACAACTCATGATACATTAGTGAGATGGTCAGTGGGAAGAATGTTTCTTACACTTGTGTATATACAAGCATATACATCATTTGCTGCAATAAACCTGCCATTCAATTCAAATATAACACAATGTACATGCATAGCAACGCTGTACATAAATTAAATTTCTGTCCTTTTTTCCACAAATAGAGCTTTCTTTCGGTGGTATTTGATCACCTGTGCATATTTGCACTATAAACCAAAAAAGACCGACAATTTAGAAAAAAATACTTTTTTGCTATAAAACATATGCAGTAAAAAGATTAGAAAAAAATCAAATTTTTTTTTAAATTTAGGCCAAAATATATTCTGCTACATGTATTTGCTAAAAAAATCTCAATACATGTAAATTAATTGGTTTACATGAAATTTATAGCGGCTACAAATGGCGGTATATATAATGGAATTTTTTTCTTTTGTATACTAGTAATGCCGATGATCAATGACACCAATACAGTGATCAGTTCTACTAAAAAGCACTGATACTGTACTAATGACACTGGGAAGGAAGGGGTTAACATTTGGGATGATCAAAGGGTTAACTGTGTGTTGTTTTACATCATGTGCTATGTGTGTTTTACTAGGGAAACATGCTGCTGTGCAGAGCAATACAAAGCAGCATGTCCTTGCTGGCAGGAGAGAGACCTGTGTTGTTTACACACAGGTCTCTTCCCTGTCAGTTTTACTCGGCGATCGCCGGGTGCCAGCGGGGAATCTCCGGTCAGGACTTGGTGATTGACATCCGTAGCCGCCAATGGAGGCGCGGGTAGGGTCTTCTACCCCTGAAAGGCAAATCGCATATATATATACATGATTTGCCGCCCTGTAGCAGTAGTTCTACATAGAGCGGTGGGCAAGCGCATAAGCAGTGAAAGTTTTTGCCTCTCAGGTAAGTTCCCACTGACATCATTGATCTTTTTAGCTATATGTAAGGGAGTAATTCCCCCCCAATGACCATAAGTGTAAGGAGCATTCTACCCACTGACCATCTCACTATTGTACCATGAGTTATAGGTATAGTCATTTTTAGCAGGGGTTCCCTGAGACTGAAAAGTTCTTTCAAGGGTTCCTCTGTGTTGAAAAGGTTGAGAAAGACTGCCTTAGTGTAATTATAGGAAAACATTTTCTTTTCATTTTCGAAAGAGAAGTAGAAGGTTAGAACCCCTGTAAAATGATTTTTTTTGCCATCTATGTCACATTGGGAAGATTTCCCTTTATTTCCTGTCCCATTGCCAAAACAGGAAGTGAAAGGAAATCACTGCAAATTAAGGGAACCCCTTGAGGACCCCCCCCAGGACACTAGCACCACTGTCCTCGTTAGAAGATTTCCCCTCTATTACTTTTCTGAGGATAATCCAAAATGTGAAATTTTCTATAGAGTAATAGAGGATTAGAACCCCTGTCAGTTTTTTTTTTTTCTGCCATGTGTGTCCCATTGGGAAGATTTCCCCTCACTTCGGCTAGGTTCACATATGTGCGGGTGGTGCCGCTGCGGATCTGCACAAAAATCTGTGCAGCCGTACCACCCACACAGAAGAATGCGGACCCGCGGGCTCGCCGCCCACACTGGAAATCGCAGCCGTACTGGGAACCGAGGTTCCCGACGGACTGCATTTTCTTCAGAAGTGTAGGGACTTCTTCCCTGCGTGTCCCGGAGCACGGGAGTCCATTCAAAGGAATGGGCTCTGGTGCCCGCGCAAAACACAGCCCACAGGAACTCGGAACCAGGGGTTACTGTCCCATTGCCAAAATAGGAAATGAAAGGAAATCCCTGCAAATTAAGGGAACCCCTTGAGCACCCCCCCCCCAGGACACTAGAACTAGTGTCCCCATTGGAAGATTTCTCCTATATTACTTTTCTGTGGACAACCCAAAATGTGAGATTTTATTTTTCTTTTGATACTATCTTCATTCAATATTTGACACTTATAAAGATATTTTGTATTTACCTAATTTAACTTAGTTGTTTTTGATACACCGCGGGTGTCCTGTGAAAACAGCTTCCCTTTGGCTGGTATTAAAGTCATGTTTTTTCTTTTCTATTAATACTGCTGCCAAAAGAAAGCTCTATCTGCCTAAAAAAAAAAAATGATAAAAATTTCATATGGGTACAGTGTTGCATGTCCGCGCAATTATCATTCAAAGTGTGACAGCGCTGGAAGCTGAAAATTGGCCTGGGCAGGAAGGGGGTGGAAGTTACCAGTGTTAAAGTGGTTAAATGATCCAGATTCACATAACCTGATTTTTCTAATACTGAAAGTATAAATAAATTTGTGAATCCCACATTTAAAGGATTAGTTCTCATAAAACAATTGTTTCCATTTTTGGTGAATGTCAGAGAGTTAAAGCAGAACTATACTCACCTCTGATCCCGCGATGTACTATCACGGAGCTCCCCGCCTGGCCGCTGATATCTTCGGGTGGGCAGCTTCTGGGTCCAAAACACCAGCCACTGCCATTGGCTGGGCAGGGATGACATCACTCCCATACATGTGCGGGAGTTCCGTCAAATTCGGAGTTGCTGGATTTGTGCAGTGAGCTGCACCTGCACAGCTCACTGTACAGGGCAAACAACCAGGTAGGTAGCTTTAATGCAGAAGAGGTAAAGCATGCCTCCTCTGCATTAAAAATCCTCCCTGTCTTTTCATTTTGAATCTTTACACAAAGTTCCACTTTAACTTATCAAAAGGTTTCTTATAATTTTAGGGGTTTTATTGGTGAGATCTCTTATGTTCCAGGTCTGTACTTCAGCTGTGGCCATTATAAGGAGCTCCTACTTTTATTACTTTTTAATTTATCTTATAATTTCAGTGTTGAAGATTTCTGTGCAGCCACATTTTAAAAAAGGTGCAGGGACCTTCTCCTTGCAGTAAACAAAGGTACAGCAGCCCATTCAAATGGGAGCCGCAAAGATGTGAACTGGGGCTAAAACTGAAATGTAATAGAGCATGAACATTCCCACTCCCAGCAGTCTGTTTAAAGTGGAGCTGCACCCAAAAGGAGAAGTTCCACTTTAAGGATTTGCCCTCCGCTCCCCGTTAAGGATTGGCACCTTTGGGGAGCGGGGGCATGGGAGCGGGTACCCAAAATTGACAGGTGCCCGCTCCCACTTTCGCTGCAATCGCCTAGGCCAGGGGTCTGGATTCCTCTCACTGATATAAACAATTAGGTACTATTCCTCCACCTAATACAAAGGATGGGGCACTATTCCTCCACCTAATACCAAGGATGGGGCACTATTCCTCCACCTAATATCAAGGATGGGGCACTATTCCTCCAACTAATACCAAAGATGGGGCACTATTCCTCCAACTAATACCAAGGATGGGGCACTATTCCTCCAACTAATACCAAGGATGGGGCACTATTCCGCCAACTAATACCAAGGATGGGGCACTATTCCTCCACCTAATACCAAGGATGGGGCACTATTCCTCCACCTAATACCAAGGATGGGGCACTATTCCTCCAACTAATACCAAGGATGGGGCACCATTCCTCCAACTAATAACAAGGATGGGGCACTATTCCTCCAACTAATACCAAGGATGGGGCACTATTCCTCCACCTAATACCAAGGATGGGGCACTATTCCTCCAACTAATACCAAAGATGGGGCATTATTCCTCCAACTAATACCAAGGATAGGGCACTATTCCTCCAACTAATACCAAGGATGGGGCACTATTCCTCCACCTAATACCAAGGATAGGGCACTATTCCTCCACCTAATACCAAGGATGGGGCACTATTCCTCCAACTAATACCAAGGATGGGGCACTATTCCTCCAACTAATACCAAGGATGGGGCACTATTCCTCCACCTAATACCAAGGATGGGGCACTATTCCTCCAACTAATACCAAGGATGGGGCACTATTCCTCCAACTAATACCAAGGATGGGGCACTATTCCTCCACCTAATACCAAGGATGGGGCACTATTCCTCCACCTAATACCAAGGATGGGGCACTCCCCAAAGGTGACAATCTTTAACAGGGAGCAGGGGCTTGGAAACGGGTACCCGAAATTGATAGGTACCCGCTCCCACTTCCACTGTGATCGCCTAGGCCAGGGGTCTGCAAACTTTCTAAACAAAGGGCCAGTTTACTGTCCTTCAGACTTTAGGAGGGCTGGAGTGCCCAGTGGGAGTAGAAAGTGTCTCAGCGTCAGTAGGATTTAAAAAAATGACAGTACTTATAGTCAGTGGAAGGCGGAATAGTGTACAGTCATTGGTATTAGTGGGAGGAATAGTGCCCATCATTGGTGTCAGTGAGAAGAATAGTGCCCCATCATTGGTGTCAGTGAGAAGAATAGTGCCCCATCATTGGTGTCAGTGAGAAGAATAGTGCCCCCTCATTGTTGTCAGTGGGATGAATAGTGCCCCATCATTAGTGACAGTGGGAGGAATCGTGTCCCATCATTGGCGTCAGTGGGAGGAATAGTGCCCCATCATTGGTGTCAGTGGGAGGAATAGTTCCCTCTCATTGGTGTCAGTGGGAGGAATAGTGCCCCATCATTGGTGTCTGTGGGATGAATAGTGCCCCATCATTGGTGACAGTGGGAGGAATCGTGTCCCATCATTGGTATCAGTGGGAAAAAACAGTGCCCCATCATTGGTGACACTGGGAGGAATCGTGCCCCATCATTTGTTTTAGTGGGAGGAATAGTGCCCCATCATTATTGTCAGGGGGAGGAATAGTGCCCCATCATTGTTGTCAGGGGGAGGAATAGTGCCCCATCATTGTTGTCAGTGGGATGAATAGTACCCCATCCTTGGTATTAGTTGGAGAAATAGTACCTAATTGTTTATATCAGTGGGAGGAATAGTGCCCCATCACTGGTGACAGTGGGAGGAATCGTGTCCCATCATTGGTATCAGTGGGAGGAATCGTGTCCCATCATTGGTGTTAGTGGGAGGAATAGCAAAGGGCCACATTTGGCCCACGGGCCGCAGTTTGGAGACCACTGGCCTAGGCGATCGGAAGTGGAAGTTGTCCTCCCCCCTCCCTCCCCGTAGTCTTCAAGGACAAGTGACAGGTCCCAGAAGACTACGGGACCATTTTCAAAGCGCAGCGCTACTCGTGCATACGCAATGAGCAGCTGGCTTTGACGTCGTAAGATGTCACAGCTTGGTGCCCACACTGAAGATGCCGGCACCAGCAACATAGGGAGGCTGGTGAAACTGGCTGTGGGAGGGACACCGCGGGTTCGAGGGACAGGTGAGTGTCTGTTTTTTAAAAGTCAACAGCAACAGTTTTTGTAGCTGCTGACTTATTTTTTTACATTTTCACTGGAACTCTGCTTTAAGGAAGTTAAAGTGTTACTAAACCCATGACCCCGCATTCACTATATCTGGTCTCCCACAGTACACAGAACATGGAAGTGCAATTATTTTAGTAAATATAAACTGCTAAATACCGTTTCTCATCAGCAGTTACAGCAGTCTTGTGACTTCTATCTTGTACAGCCCAGCACTAGCTAAAGCTTGTAGGAGTTTTCTTTCTGCTCTAGGACACAAACCCCCTGACCTCTGTCTGGACAGTGCTGATTGGCCCTGTGCTGATCACATGCACATAAAAAAAACCTCTATAGCAATAGACACCAAACCGAGCATGTGCATGCCTACGGTTCAGTCTGGAGATAACAGATGGTCACTTGAAAAAGGGGAGGAACAGAGAAGAAAGGATCAAACAGCCTTTTTACACAGAGGATTAACCCCTTAGGTTTCACAGCATTCTTTACTGCATATACAGGCTGATTTTACTGTTGTGGGTTTAGTAACACTTTAATGAAATGGCACGTTTCAATAACTACAAGACACAAGCAGGTAAAGATCTGCAGTGAAATTTCTTAAAATCTGTACAATGTATATAACTGGCCTGGAGAGGATTGCCTTTTCACACCAAATGATTAAATGTTTCTGGGAGGTGAAAAACGGGAAAATTCTTCCTATTATATTCCCTATACACTGCACCGCTTGATTTACCTGCAGATATTTTGATTTACAATTTCTCAAGAAAAAAAAGCGTGTTTCTTTATTTCTTTATCAGAAGTCTGTTGCTACATTATGGCTACCCATTATCATTCCTCAATCTAAGGCCCCTTTAACACATAGGGGTTTATTTACTAAAGCTGGAGAGTCCAAAATCAGACTCACTTCTGCATAGAAACCAATCAGCTTCCAGGTTTGATTGCCAAAGCTTCATTGAACAAGCTGAGGTTAGAAGCTGATTGGTTTCTATGCAGAAGGGAGTCTGATTTTGGACTCTCCAGCTTTAGTAAATAAACCCCATAGGGTCTGATCAGGACTGCCTATCAGTTTTTCAGGTGGACCTGATCGGACACTCCATTCACTCTATGGACCTGCAGATGTAAATGGACTTGTGTCCATTTACACCCACCTACCTCTAATCCAATCTGGTCTTCTACTATAATAAAAGGGAAGAGGTCTTGTCCCCTTCCATATAGGCCGATTGGAGGGAAGTCAGGTGTAAACAGACAGCAGCGGAGTCTGTTTACACCAAGCCGCCCATAGAGCAGACTGGGTCCTGTCCATATCTGCTCCGCATAAACCGAACAGACATGGACCTGTCATGCGGGGATCAGCTGACAGAACATAGCGGAGTCCACCCCATGTCAAAGGGTAATATGTAATATTTTAGACCCTAGAAAAACAGGCAGTTATACTTACTTTGCTGCTTTAATCACAGCATTATCTGTCCCTACTGCAGTCTTTCATTGTTATCATCAATAAAAAATGATTGACATCTAATCAAAATTCTAGCAAATGATCCACCTATCTATGCTTCATAATCATGGAAATCTTTTCCTTTTTTATTCATAACACTTCATGAAGGAATTGAGACATGCCTGCCTGTTGTAGTAGTATTATTAATAACATATTATAATGTAATACAAAAGAAGATATGAATACAAATTCCAGAATACAATAACCATCATGCGACCTGTAACAAAGTGCAACCAAACATACTAGAATATCCAGATTAACGTATGCATGACAGTTCAGAGGTCAACAAATTATCCAATTAAAAAATGAAATACGACTTTAGCTATATATCATGTATTTTTTCTTCAGGCACATTAAGGCTGGCTATAGATGGATCATTTTTTCTTAGCAGTCAGCGGGCTTATTAAAAAGAAAAAAAAAATGGTGGATGGAGGAATCCTCCCCCCTATGGTATTGTATTCTGACAACGGGGATTCCTCCACTCTCAGAAAACAATAATTAGTGCTGCAGATGACTGACTGCATGAGCTTATCGAATGAAAATGATCCAATATTCCTGTTCGAGAGAAGGCAATTATTAGACTTCTCTCCAGCGGAAACTGCCATAAATGGATTGAAATTCAGTCAATTTTTGATCCACATATGGCCAACTTAAATCTAAAACCAAAACCTTTTATTTAATTTTAGATTAGGAGACAGTAAAATCAGTTTTTGTTTTTTCATCTGTGTCTCTACAGGGAAATTTCTCTTCCTGTCCTGTAGACTCAATGGGAAGTGAGAGGATATATTTCCAATGTGAGGGAAATCTCTTTTTAGACTAATGTCTCCATTGAAAGATTTTCCATCTTTTCCTATCTTGATGGCAGCTCAAAATCTTGGATTTAGCCTCATTCCTGATGACATAGGTGATCAAGAAAATTAGAGACACGTATGTACATAACAGGGACGCAGACAGGGGTTCTATACATGAGTAGATCACAAACCCCAACGCACAAAGAAATATTAATCCTATATGTGATTAAGGTAAAGGTATGCTGCTGTGCACCAGTGTTAATACACCAATTAAAATTTCAGTGTTTTTGGTTTGATTATATTATTGAATTAAATTTATTATTATTATATTATTATTTTTTATGATATTTATTAAATTATAATTTATGATTTCGAGTTTCAAATTTTATCCTACCCGGGATGTTTACTAGACTCTTGTTCGTACAGATTTCAGTGAGTTATTCCTAAATATTACAGCCTACAATAAAAAACTACATATTTCCATGCAAAAAAATGGTACCGCTTTCAGCACAAAAAATCGGAAATAATCAGACCGCCGAGGAGGTTAATAGCCTTCATCGGCTCACACAGATCCACATATCCACAGTTCTATCCAGAGACCTCACAGTCTTGTGGTTAGCAGAGGATAACCATGCAGTTCCAAAAAATCAAAGATGGCCGTCTGGAACACACTCCTCAGCGTGCGTTCCACTAACCGGAAGTGACGTAGATTGTAAGGACAGCAGACCGGAAGTGCGTCGACGCATTTCGCACCACCCACAGGGCGTTCTCAAGACATCACTTCCAGTCATCAGCCAAAGTCAAAGACATATCACAAAATGAAACGAAGTGGATTTACCAAATGGGAACATTAATTCCTAAGGGGTTAAATGCAGAGATCGATATAAATTGCTTTTTATCCAATTGGTAAAGAATTAGATGTCCCATATATTTCATTATTATTTTTGCTGGTATTTTTTATTTTTATTTTATTTTTATTTTCATTTTTTATTTTCAATTTTTATTTAAATTTTTTTATTTTTTATTTGTATTTGTATTTTTTGGATTAGTATTATGGGTACATATATACTATATTGTGCCTACAAAGTATCAAGATGAAATGATATACCGTATTTGCCGGCGTATAAGACGACTGGGCGTATAAGACGACCCCCAACATTTCCACTCAAAATATAGAGTTTGTTATATACTCGCCGTATAAGACTACCCCCTCTTTCTTTTTGCTGGTGCCATGATAGGGTTGATAGGGGTTTGACTGCTGGACATTTTCTATGCTGTATTGTACTGTACAATGGTCCAGTACTGTGGTTGGCTGTTGGCTGTATACAAAGCCTGATTGGATTGGTCCCTGCTCCCTGTCTGCCCTCCCTGTCTCCCTGTCACTACCATGTCCCTGCATCTCCCTATAATTGGCACTAGTGCGCAAGTCCGCATGTGCGAGCCCTGCGTAGACAAGGGGCGGGCCGGAGCGCTGCTGCTTCCCGCCGAGCAGAACGGGCTGGTCACGCTGAAAAGGCTGGCACCCCTGTATCGCTGCTGATGCTCGCCGCAGCCACGCTGATGACCCGCCGCGGCTTTACTGGATACCGTGCGATACTTTATGGTATGTAGAATGAGGTGGGCGGGCACCGCGCAAGTATCGGAAGGCCACTATGGCAGCTATGTCTATTGCAACTGAAGTGCACCCGGCGTATAAGACGACCCCCCCACTTGGAGGCATGTTTTTCAGGGCAAAAAAGTCGTCTTATACGCCGGCAAATACGGTATGTGTATTCTGAATCTTTGTGGGGTTGTGGAAATTCCTCTATTTTTTAATTAATAGTATGGAACTATTGGGTAATTGTTTGTATGCTATTGTTCTAAGAGGAAATAGGTTAACCAATCTTGTATTAGATTTAACATTGGATTATTGAGTGTGAAGGGATCTCACACTGGTGAGCAGAGGATGATGGTTTAGGAGGAAGCGTCATCTAGGGAATTAGCATAATGAATGAGGGGAGGTGCCCTGGGCTGCATAAAATGCAGCTGATGACTGGAAGTGATGTCTTGAGAACGCCCTGTGGGTGGGGCATAACGCGTCGACGCACTTCCGGTTTTCCATCCTTACGATCTACGTCACGTCCGGTGAGTGGTGCGTTCCAGGCGGCCATCTTTGATTTTTTGGAACTGCATGGTTATCCTTTGCTAACCACAAGGCTGTGAGGTCTCTGGATAGAACTGTGGATATGTGGATCTGTGTGAGCCGATGAAGGCTATTAAACAAAAGGGGTTCTATACCCCTTACTACTCTATTCACATGTAAAAAAAAAGGTTTTGTCTTTAGTAATATATGACAGTGTGTCAACAGAATGTAATACTTTGATGTAAAAATTGTACTGTGATATTAACCACTTCAATACCGGGTACTTTCACCCCCTTCCTACCCAGGCCAATTTTCAACTTTCAGTGTTGTTGCACTTTGAATGACAATTGAACAGTCATGCAACAATGTACTCATATGAAATTGTTATAATTTTTTTGAGACAGATAGAGCTTTCTTTTGTTGGTATTTAATCAACACTGGGGTTTTAATTTTTTGCTATACAAACGGAAAATAAAAACAACTAACATTTTGGAAAAAAAAGAGTTTTTCTTAGTTTGTGTTATGAAATCTTGCAAATGAGTAATTTTTCTTCTTCACTGATATTCTCTGATGTGCACTGATAGGCTGCACTGATGATCACTGATGAGACTGCACTGATCAGCACTGATGAGGCAGCACAGGCCATGCCTGTGCGTCCTCTCCAGGGTCTCCTGCCCCGCCGACGATGTCATCCTATCAGCAGAGCAGGGGTGGGAGGAGCTGCAGATCTGCACAGAGAGCAGAGTCTTTTCATATTCACAAGCTTATCATCCACTTATCAATATGAACCAGATCTGCAGCTCCACCCGCCCCTGCTCTGCTGATAGGATGACATCATCTGCAGGGGCGGGAGACCCTGGAGAGGACACACAGGCTGAACCCTGCCTCTGCTCTGCTGAAGGTAGGAGTGTGCAGGGGAGGCAGAGAGGAAAAGGGAGCACTGTGATTAGAGAGAAAAGAGAAAAGGGCATAACTGCAAGGGGCACTATGATGAGGCACTGTGATACGAAGAGGACTGCACTGTAATCATTTCAGTAGCCCTTTAAATTACAGTGTGCAGGACCTAAGGACCTACTCTATGAATTTCTAATCCCTTCCAACCTCCCCTGCGAATGCCCACTAACCTCCCCCCACCCCGTATAAATTGGCTGGTCAGTCTAAAATGGCCAGGCCTATTTTTTATCCAAGTCCAGGCCTGCTGGGAAGGAAGGGGTTAACATCTAGGGTGATCAAAGGGTTAACAGTGTGCTGTGTGTGTTTTACATTGTGTGCATTCAGGGACTACACTATGCCTGACCATTGGCTGCAGAGCAACAACAAGTGACCTGTTGAGAGCTAGAAGAAATAGAGGTACAGAGAGAGTTCTGGTGGCCCCAAGAGTGTGTGTGAGAGAAATCTACTACAGAGAGAAATAGAGATCCCAGAGGGAGAGATAGGAGAGAGAGAAATAGAAGGAGAGAGAGAGAGAAGGAGAGAGAGGAGGAGAGAGAAGGAGAGAGAGGGGAGAAGAGAGAAGAGGAGAGAGAGGAAAAGAGAGAAGGAGAGAGAGGAGGAGAGATGAGACAGAGGAGAGAGAAACTGAGAAAGAAGGAGAGGAGAGATAGAGAAGGAGGGAGAGAAGGAAAGAGAGAGAGGAGAGAGAGATAGAAGAGAGATAGGGGGGAAAGAGAGAGAGGAGAGGAGAGAGATAGAAGGAGGGGGGAGAGAGGGGGGGGAGAGATAGAAGGGGAGAGAGAGGGAGAGAGAGAGAGAAGGAGAGATAGAAGGAGAGAAAGGAGAAAGAGAGAGAGAATGAGAGAACAAGAGAATGAGAGAGCAAGAGAAGGAGAGAGCAAGAGAATGAGAGGAGAGAGAGCAAGAGAAGAAGAGAGAGAGAGAGAGAGAGAGAGAAGGAGAGTGAAGGAGAGAGAGAGAAGAGGAGAGAGAAGTAGAGAGAAAGAGTGAAGGAGAGAGGAGAGTGTCAGGTAAAACAGAGAATGCCCAGGCGCACATTTATGCGCCAATGACAATTACCTATCAGCCGTGCCCGTGCGCATGTGCAGACTGGTGCCAGGTGGGCTATTTAAACCACCCCTGCACTGGGAGTCCTTGCCTTCTGGTCTACCACGTTCCATTGTCTGCTGTCTGTTGTATCCTGATCTTGTTGCCGATCTGACCTGTCTTGTCTTCGCTTGAACTCCACCTGCACTGACCTAGCTTACCCTTTGACTACTCCTCTGCCTGTTCCCTTGCTATCTGCCTATGGTTTCTGACTTCTGGCCTGAACTTCAACTATCTGCTTGCCTGCTCCCTGTACCTGATAGATCCCGACCCTGCTTGTCTGACTCTGCTTCTTCTCCAGTCTGTGCCTACCACTTGCTACCTACTGTCTGCAGTTACCGATGTCCTGCTAGAACCTACCAACCACTGCTCCTGCTAACCTGCATCCTCTGCTCACCTGCATTCGCAACTGACCTGCATCCTGGTCGTCCCAACTACCTACCTGTCAGGTGACATCACATTCTTGCCAGGCACTCGTGCCACTCCTGGCTCTCGTGCCTTCTGTTTGGTCTATCAGAGGCACTGAGGATGCCCTCATCTCCACGTCAGCCCCCCCCCCACCAGGTACGTGAGAGAGAGAAGGAGAGAGAGAATAGGAGAGAGAGAAGGAGAGAAGGGGAGAGAGAGAGAAGGAGAGAAGGGGAGAGAGAGAGAAGGAGACAGAGAGAGAAGGAGAGAGAGAGTAGGAGAGAGAGAAAAGGAAATAGATCAATATATAGAGAGAGAAGAATCCCATATATAAAGAGAGAGTGATCTACTTAGATACATCTGATATACAGAGTGCTTAAGAGAGGCGGGTGCTATGCAGCCATGCCTCGGCGTCCTCTCCTGGGTCTCCTGCCCCGCCGACGATGTCATTCTATCAGCAGAGCAGGGGTGGGAGGAGTTGCAGATCTGCACAGAGAGCGGGAGTCTTTTCATATTCACAAGCTTATCATCCACTTATCAATATGAACCAGATCTGCAGCTCCTCCCGCCCCTGCTCTGCTGATAGGATGACATCATCTGCAGGGGCGGGAGACCCTGGAGAGGACACACAGGCTGAACCCTGCCTCTGCTCTGCTGAAGGTAGGAGTGTGCAGGGGAGGCAGAGAGGAAAAGGGAGCACTGTGATTAGAGAGAAAAGAGGAAGGGGCATGACTGCAAGGGGCACTATGATGAGGCACTGTGATACGAAGAGGACTGCACTGTAATCATTTCAGTGGCCCTTTACATTACAGTGTGGAGGACCTAGGGACCTAATCTGTGAATATCTGCTGGTCAGTCTAAAATGCTTGGGCCTATTTTTTGTCCCAGTCCGGGCCTGCTGGGCAGGAAGGGGTTAACATCTGGGGCGATCAAAGGGTTATCAGTGTGCTGTGTGTTTTACGTTGTGTGCTTTGTGCATGCAGGGACCACACCACGCCCAGAGTGAGGACAAGTGATGAGGCACTGTGATACCAAGAGGACTACACTGTAATAATTTCAGTAGCCCTTTACATTACAGTGTGGAGGACCTAAGGACCTACTCCATGAATTTCCAATCCCTACCAACCTCCCCTGCGAATGCCCACTAACCCCCCCTGTAAAAATTGGCTGCTTAGTTTAAAAAGCTTTGCTTAAAATGTTTAAAACTTTTTGTCCCAGTCTGGGCCTGCGGGCCTGCTGGGCAGGAAGGGGTTAACATTTGGGGCAATCATAGGGTTAACAGTGTGCTGTGTGTGTTTTACATTATGTGCTGTGTGTGTTTTACTAGGGAGGCATGCTGTTTTGTATTTCTCTGCTGTGCAGAGAGAAACAAAGCAGCATGTCCACACTGACAGGACAGAGACCTGTGTTGTTTACATACTGGTCTCTCCCCTGTCAGCTTTGCCAACGATCGCCGAGACCCAGCCGGCACCCGGTGATTGACATCCTCAGCAGCCAATAGTGGTACGGGTAGGGTAGTGCGCATGCGCTCCCCCCACCCGGAAATGCAAATCACGTATGTTTACGTAATTTTTCGCAGCCATGCTGCCCTATAGCAGTACTTCTATTATAGGGCAGCAGGCAAGCGGGTAGTTGAATAAGCTGAGGTTAGAAGCTGATTGGCTACCATGCACAGATGCATGAGATTCTGAGTGAACCAGCTTTAGTAAATAGACCCCACAGTGTGAGGAAAAGACTGCTGATAACTGACAAGTCTGTTTACATGTGTTCAGCTGTGATTGGATACAGCTGATCGCATGGTAAAGGGCTGCTGTGAGTGGTCCTTTCCCTCAATCTGTGATCAGTTGTGTCCAAAAGACATAGCGATCATAGAGCACATCCAATGCGTGCCCCGGGGGCGCGCAGGGGATGGGTTCTGGGAGGACGACGATACCCTTCCAGAACTAGGCTTCCATGTTGTAGCTATCTTTTGACTATGGTGTGGTTGGGAAGCAGTTAAATCCACTTTCAACAGCTTTAATCCCTTACTGAGTAGGCAGCTTCTTAACCTTTTACTTGGCTATATTCCAGTTTAAGCAGGTGCCATGGCCACTCCCCCAGGTTTCCTGTTTTTGGATGGCTGCTTTCTCTTTCAGCATCCTATGGAACCACCCTTGCATGCAATGACTAGAGTCATGTCTGCCTGCACTGTGTGCATCAATAGGAACATGTAGCCCTATAGTCTAGTATGGCAAAGCATTCCCTTGCTCTTCCCTCCTCCTTCCCATCCTTTCTCCAAACTTACAATAAGTTGTAAACTGCAAGTGCTGGGTAAACATTTTAACAAATAGCTCACTGGGTAGCAGTGTAGTGCTGACCCAATAGGGGCTGCTATGGATATAGATAGGTTCTTTCCCAGATTAGTGCAAAGCAGCCAGGCACACATCAGCAGTCCATCCATACTGGCTCAATAAACAGTCTAGGGGTGTCTCTTTTTGTAAATTTATTTGTAGAAGAATTTAGGAAGGGGTCTGGGAGTGATGCAGGATACTCCAATAAATGATACAGGTTGTTAACAGAGGGCACTTCTTTCTTAATAGTAGCAATACTAATCACCGAGTAGTAGCAGTAGTAGCACACTAAAACAGCCCTTATGTGCCCAACTGGAGACAATGCAGCAAAATGTAGAGTAGCAGGAGATTGAAGTAATCCACAGTTCATGGCTGGGGACCATGAAACTTTAGCATAAATGAGGAGGGTCTACTCAGGGGATCCTAGAATGTACACAGTCCATGGGTGCAATCCCCAAAAGTCCAGCGTCCAGCCCAAGAGTACCCAAGGGCAAGCAGCCTCTCAAGCTCACAGATCCATTCCCACTCAGGTGTAAGACCCCCCTCTTCTGGGATTCAGCCTATTTAACAGGAACCCATCCACTATCTGGGCACACATCCTCAGGGATTGGATAGGCCCTATAAATATTCAGACCTGGTATTTCAATCCTCCCACCCTAATCTCCAAAAGCTTCAACTGGAATCGAGTAGGTAATCAAACTCCCAGCCTGTGGAGCCTCGAACAGACCAAACTAAATTTACCTAACAGCCTAGGCAGGAGGATGCTACATAAGGATAAAAAAGAAGCAATAAATTGTAGGATTTACAGGTTCAGAGCTATGAATGTAAGGACAAATGAGCTATTTAGATGACAATGTCATTGACAATGGTTGGGATGAATTAGTTGTTTGGTGATTTGCAGTTTTGGGAAAAGCATCTCTTTTTTGTGCTACAGGCGTCGCTGTGTCTGTTTGCACTCCTTTCTCTCCCTCTCCCACCCCCACCCCGACATCATTATTACCTTCTCTCCATTAATTTTATATTGGGTTGTGTGGGCAATAAAATGTCTTGTCAATGCCACTTACACTGCCATCATTCTTTTTTAATGATGAAGCTACTATTTTCTAAAAAAAAAAAAAATGCAGTACAGTAAATCCTTAAAACGAATATACATTGCATATATATATACATTTTATAATTAACCCATTGACATGGTATGAAGAGTAACAATGAGCACCTCATTAACTAAGACACTACACTAGCTACACAATGTTTTCTGGCAGTGCCAGAAAAATTATTCTGACATCAAGGAATCAGTGTTACTTTGCAGCCTACAATAACAGAACATTAAATTAGACATACAGAAGTGTGCAAAAGTTTCAGGCACAAAAATGCTGCAAAGCAAGAATGATTTCAAAAATATGTCATGAATACTTTTTATCAATCAAAAAACTTTTGTGGACCTACAGTAAATAGGACAAATAAAACAATAGTTGGTGTGACTACCATTTGCCTTTAATACAACAGTGATTTTCAATGCAGTGCTCAGAAAATGTCATCTAGTGCTCAGGGCGAAGAGGCCAAACTGCACCCCCCTCATTTGTGATGTGCACACCCATGCACCTTACCTATGCCTGATGTGCACACCAGATTGTACTACCCAAGTACAGAGTGCAGAGATCAGAAGTTTATAACATAAAAAGTGCAGGAGACAGGCGTGTGTAGCATACAGAGTGTAGGGGCAGGAGTGTGTAATTTATAGAGTGTAGGGGTCAGGAGTGTGTAGCATACAGAGTGTAGGGGCAGGAGTGTGTAGCATACAGAGTGTAGGGGCAAGAGTGTGTAACATACAGAGTGTAGGGGCAGGAGTGTGTAACATACAGAGTGTAGGGGTAGGAGTGTGTAACATACAGAGTATAGGGGCAGGAGTGTGTAACATACAGAGTGTAGGGGCAGGAGTGTGTAGCATACAGAGTGTAGGGGCAAGAGTGTGTAACATACAGAGTATAGGGGCAGGAGTGTGTAACATACAGTGTATAGGGGCAGGAGTGTGTAACATACAGAGTATAGGGGCAGGAGTGTGTAACATACAGAGTGTAGGGGCAAGATTGTGTAACATACAGAGTGTAGGGGCAGGAGTGTGTAACATACAGAGTGTAGGGGCAGGAGTGTGTAGCATACAGAGTGTAGGGGCAGGAATGTGTAACATACAGAGTGTATGGGCAGGAGTGTGTAACATACAGAGTGTAGGGGCAGGAATGTGTAATATACAGAGTATAGGGGCAGGAGTTTGTAACATACAGAGTGTAGGGGCAGGAGTGTGTAACATACAGAGTGTAGGGGCAGGAGTGTGTAAAATACAGAGTGTAGGGGCAGGAGTGTGTAAAATACAGAGTATAGGGGTAGGTGTCAGGAATGGACTAGCCAGCAATGGTGGGACTCACCTGCCTTTTGATCTGCAGTACCAGGGCTGGCCAGCGGATGCTCCCAGCAATCAGAGACTCAACTTTGCAGCCAGCTAACACCTGGAACTGATTATGCTGGGGTATTTAAGGGATGGCCAGACTTGCAGACTCTGCCTTGGTGTTGTGTTTCTCTTGGGCCCTGTATCCTGTTCCTGCTCTCTGTTCCTGTCTGATTCTCTGCTACCTGTTCTGATCCCTGGCTTGTCTGACCATCCCTCTGCCTGACCCTCTGTACTACGCTGCCTGCTACCTGTTCTGATCCCTGGCTTGTGACCCTGACCATCCCTCTGCCTGACCCTCTGTACTACGCTGCTAGCTACCTGCTGAACCTGGCCTGTGACCCCGACCAATCTCCGCTTGCTCCCCCTGTACCTACCTGCCCTATTGATATTGACCCGGCCTGCCTGACGACACTTGCTTGTATGTACTGTTATCTGTGGGTGGTTGGTTTGTTTGCACTGTATTATGTTTAGTATTGCACTGCGTTTATGTTTGTATTGTTAGTGTTAATAAATTATATTGTTTATCACATATCTGAAGTCTGCGTTTCCCTGCATCAGTCACACACCTCTGGTCACACCTGGGAGCCCTGACAGTAGGAGTGTGTAACATACAGTGTAGGGGTAGGAGTGTGTAACATACAGAGTGCAGGGGTCAGAAGTGTGTAACATACAGAGTGCAGGGGTCAGACGTGTGTAAGATACAGAATATAGGAGTCAGGAGTGTGAAACAGACAGAGTTCAGGGGTCAGGAGTGTGCAATCTACTGAATGTAGGAGTCAGAGATGGACAATGTACAGAGTACAGGGGTCAGAAGTATGAAACATACAGAGTACAAGGGTGAGAAGTGTGCAGAGTGCAGGGATCAGGAATAGGCAACCTACAGAGTGTAGGGGTCAGGAATAACAGTAAGATACAAAGTGCAGGATCAGGAATAACAGTAACATACAAAGTGCAGGATTCAGGAGTAACAGTAATGTAGAGTACAGCAAACAGAAACCGGCTACCAGGAGTATATACACCCTAGTGCAAAGCACCCCCTTTGATTGATTCCACCCCCTTTATTTATATATTCATATCACAGCAGTTTCCCCATAAGGCATTTTGACACACATATACACCCACATACATACACACACTCATACCCACATACAAATATCCACACACCCACAAATATACAGTTGCAAGAAAAAGTATGTGAACCCCTTGGGATTACGTGGAGTTTTGCATGAATTGGATATAAAATGTGCTCTGAATGTCATCTAAGTTACAACAATAGAAGAACACAGTCTGCTGAACATAATACTACACAAACATTAGATGTTGCCATGGTTTAATTGCACATAACATGTAAACATTCACAGTGCAGGGAGGAAAAAGTATGTGAGGCCCTAGCTTAATGACTTCTCCCAGAGCTAATTGGAGCCAGGAGTGAGCCAACCTTGACTCCAATCAGTGTGATGATATTGGATGTGTTGCTGACAGCTGTCCTGCCCTTAAAAAACACACACCTGTTTTGGGTTTACTGGTTTCAAGAAGCACTGTCTGATGTGAACCATGCCTCGCAGAAAAGAGCTCTCAGAAGACCTACGATCAAGAATTGTTGACTTGCATGAAGCTGGAAAGGGTTACAAAAGTATCTCCAAATGTCTTGATGTTCATGTGTCCATGGTAAGACAGACTGTCTACAAATGGAGAAAGTTTAGCACTGTTGCTACTCTCCCTAGGCGTGGTCATCCTGTAAAAATGACTGCAAGAGCACAGCGCAGAATGCTGCATGAGGTAAAGAAGAATCCCAGAGTGTCAGCTAAAAACCTACAGAAATCTCTGGCACATGCTAACATTTTTGTTGACACATCTACAGAAATCTCTGGCACATGCTAACATTTTTGTTGACACATCTACAATAAGGAAAACATTAAACAAGAATGGAGTACATGGGAGGACACCACGGAGGAAGCCATTGCTGTCCAAAAAGAATATTGCAGCACGTTTGAAGTTTGCAAAAAAGCACCTGGATGTTCCACAGCACTACTGGCAAAATATATGGACAGATGAAACCAAGATTGAGTTGTTTGGGAAGAACACACAACACTATATGTGGAGAAAAAAAGGCAGCACACCAACATCAAAACCTCATCCCCACTGTAAAACATGGCGGAGGGAGCATCATGGTTTGGGGCTGCTCTGCTGCCTCAGGGCCTGGACGGATTGTTGTCATTGATGGGAAAATGAATTCCAGAGTTTATCAAGACATTTTGCAGGAAAACGTACTACCATCTGTCTGCCAACTGAAGCTCCGCAGAGGATGGGTGATGCAACAGGACAATGACCCAAAGCATACAAGTAATTCAACAAAACAATGTCTGCAACAGCACAGAATACGCCTTCTGGAGTGGCCCAGTCAGAGTCCTGACCTCAACCCGATTGAAATGCTGTGGCATGACCTTAAGAGAGCAATTCACACCAGACATCCCAAGAATATTGCTACACTGAAATAGTTTTGTGAAGAGGAGTGGTCCAAAATTACTCCAGATCATTGTGCAGGTCTGATCTGCAACTACAGGAAACGTTTGGTTGAGGTTATTGCTGCCAAAGGAGGGTCAACCAGTTATTAAGTCCAAAGGTTCACATACTTTTTCCTCCCTGCACTGTGAATGTTTACATGTTATGTGCAATTAAACCATGGCAACATCTAATGTTTGTGTAGTATTATGTTCAGCAGACTGTGTTCTTCTATTGTTGTGACTTAGATGACGTACAGAGCACATTTTATGCCCAATTCATGCAAAACTCCACGTAATCCCAAGAGGTTCACATACTTTTTCTTGCAACTGTATATGTCCCCTTATACATACAGTATATGCATAGAGTATAGAACTTTTTCTGACCAATTTTATTTAAACAGATCTTATTTGACACCTGACCTCTCTGCACTATTTGTGCCCCTCTTGGAACCTCATTTATGGAAGTTTGGGGGGCTTGGGTACTGGGGATGATATGTCTATTTGTCCTAAATTGCTGGTCACAAACAACAGTTATTGTTTTGTGTTCTTTTTTTGTTTTATTGTATGTTGTTAGGTTTGTGGGCTTAAACCCTGACTGTAAACTTTCTTTGTTCTCACTAAGATACCACTGCGTGGGTTAGTGCCTGAGGATGTAAATGTTCATGTTAAGTGTATTTCTCTTGAAAAACAATAAAAAGAAATTAAAAAAATAGAATTGATTAGTCTGATTATATTTGCCATTTATTAATGATTGTGTCATTATCATCCTTAGGTACTATTCTTCATCGTTGAACTTCAGATGGCAACAAGAGTAAGTACACATGTACAGATGGTGCATGTTTTATTATATATGATGGATGGATTCATTGATTATTATAATTTATTATACAGTGCCTTGAAAAAGTATTCATACCCCTTGCAATTTTCCACATTTTGTCATGGTATATCCAAAAATGTAAATATATTTTATTGGGATCTTATGTGATAGACCAACACAACGTGGCACATAATTGCGAAATGGAAGGAAAATTATAAATGTTTTCCACATTTTTTACAAATAAATATGTGAAAAGTATGGAGTGCATTTGTATTCAACCCCCCTGAGTCAATACTTTGTAGAACCAACTTTTGCTGCAATTACAGCTGCAAGTCTTTTGCAGACTCTAACTGGTTTTCTTCTAAGCTTGCCCTGTATTTGGCTCCATCTATCTTCCCATCAACTCTGACCAGCTTCCCTGTCCCTGCTGAAGAAAAACATCCCCACAACATGATGCTGCCGCCACCATGTTTCATGGTGGGGATGGTGTGTTCAGGGTGATGTGCAGTGTTAATTTTCCATCACACATAGCGTTTTGCTTTGAGGTCAAAAAGTTAAATTTTGGTCTCATCTGAGCAGATTACCTTCTTCCACGTTTGCTGTATACCCCACATGGCATATTGCAAACTGCAAACAGGACTTCTTATGGCTTTCTTTCAACAATGGCTTCCTTGCCACTCTTCCATAAAGGCCAGATTTGTGGAGTGCACAACTAATAGTTGTCCATTGGACAAATTCTCCCACCTGAGCTGGGGATCTCTGCAGCTCCTCCAGAGTTACCATGGGCCTCTTGGATGCTTATTGGATCCTTGCCCGGCCTGTCAGTTTAGGTGGACGGCCATGTCTTGGTAGGTTTGCAGTTGTGCCATACTCTTTCCATTTTCGAATGATGGATTGAAAAGTGCTCTGTGAGATGTTCAAAGCTTGGAATATTTCTTTATAACCTAACCCTGCTTTAAACTTCTCCACAACTTTATCCCTGACCTGTCCGGTGTGTTCCTTGGACTTCAAGATGCTGTCTGTTCACTAATGTTCTCTAACAAATCTCTGAGGGCTTCACAAAACAGCTGCAGTTATACTGAGATTAAATTACTAATTAGGTGACTTCTGAAGGCAATTGGCTCCACTAGATTTTATTTAGGGGTATCAGAATAAAGGGGGCTGAATACAAATGCACGCCACACTTTTCAGATATTTATTTGTAAAAAATGTTGAAAACCATTTATCCTTTTCCTTCCACTTCACAATTATGTGCCACGTTGTGTTGGTCTATCACATAAAATCCCAATAAAATACATTTACGCTTTCGGTTGTAACATGACAAAATGTGGAAAATTTTAAGGGGTATAAATACCTGAACTCAGTATATTTTTGTATAATTAACTTTTTTATTGTTTATATGTTTTATTTCTAATGTTAGTAGTATTGTAAGAATTGCAGATAGATATAATGCTATTTTGTGTTTGTCCGGGTTCCACTGGGCTTTATTGTCCCAAGGCAACTCTACTATGAAATCTTTCCTGATTCGGCATCGGTTTGACGAAGGTGCACATGCTTCAAAACACATTACCCCTCCCTGCTATGTGACATCATCTCCGCCTATGGTACATTCCAGAAGTGAGAGAGCCATCTTGCTTGACACCCACTCCTATTGCTGGACTCTATGTGGATCCAGCCAGGCGATGGATGTCCTGTTTACAGTGCAGCCTTGATCGTAGATGAGCTTGCACCTGAATTACAAGTGTTTTTAATCTCTTTATCTCCTGAATTAAAAGTCATACTGCATTTAGAGGCGCTTTCCTCCTTTTCTTTTGTGGTGACTATAAAGCCTCTACTATTGCGGGGCTCCTTCTTTTAGGTTTTTTTTATTTTACTCTACAAAGGTCTCTTTTATAACCATTTTATGAAATAAAAACTTGTATGCTACCCAAGCATAGATGTGAATTTAATTTGGCACTTGCATACACTTACTCATACCATTAGGTCCATAGAGAAGAGCTCTTTCTACCGACAGACAAGCATCCTCCAGAGGGATCCAATATGCAACCCACCCATTCATCAGCTTCCTCTAGCCCAATGCTTCCTCACCACTTTATCCAGTTTTTATTGCTGTATGTGGTCTGATTAGCCTTCAGTTCCTGACCTGGTAACAACTAGGGCACTAGAATACAAGCTGAACTTCCAGTTTCTGTTCTCTGGAGTACTTTTCCCATATAGACCAGTGGATAGTCCATTGTCACTGTCTTCAGCCTCTAGTGGATTCTATAGAGGTATCTTTCACACAAATCATAATAAGGTATGGGCAAGTGCTATATAGTACATCAGCATACTGAACAGTACAATAGGAGCAACATGAAAGTAGCTAAAAAACAAATCTTATATGTTCAGTGCATGCATTGAGGATACAACCACACCTACTACCACTGATGTGCTGTGGGATGTGATGGGAAGACAGCAGAGCCAATATACCGATCATGGTACTTTAGACTGTACACTATTTTTTTAAATAAACTTTACTGAAATGTCGCTCATTGACAGTTCATTAGGCACTGAAATAGCTACCTAACGTAGTCCTACCACACCTGGTGTGAATGTACCCTAAAGAAGAAAAAAAACATCAATCCCGATAAAAAGTCTCAGCAGTGAGAATGCTCTGTAATTTTTACAGCACCATGGAACTCTTTCATTATTCATAAAAGGTTACATGCTCACTAAGAAAAAGAGAAGTGATTTCAGCAAAATGACTGACTTCAATTTTGCTTAAGATTTCACTGTGCAGACTGCATAGTTGAAAAAAAACCCATATTTTTAAGAAAACCTCATGTTGCTTTGCAAACAGTTTTATTTGCATTTTTTTGTTATTTTTGTGCATTGTATTGCTATCTGACATTTTGTTTCACAGAAAGAAAAAGAAAGTGATACAGAAAAATAAGTTCTAAAGCAACAGTGCACAAATATTTTTTTTTTAAAACATTTTGAACGGTGTTTCTTAATATTAGCTAACAACAATTTAGCACAAAAAACAAGTAAAAAAGCTGCTGAGTTAATATACAGTCACTTACCAGTCCAGGGATACAGATATCATCACCTGGGCCAGTTCTTCACCAGTCTTCGGGTCCCCGGGTCTGCCATATTGCTTGTGGGACTTCCTGGTGTTTAACAGCCAATTTCCCGCTGCACATGCACAAGACACACAGCTCTTTCTCAATGGTCCCAGTCTCCTGGGACATTGACTTGTCTCAGGAGGTTGTGGGTGGGGAGAGGGTGCTGAACTTCTGTTTTGCTTGCCATAGGTGCCTGCTCCCAGAAAAAACCCTCCAAAAGTGGTAGAGGAAGGGGGAGTAAGAGGATGAGCTGAACTACTCTTTTCAGGTGAAGTTTTGTTTTACCTTCAAACAACCCTGAAGGCCCAATAAAGGCCCCAAGTGTTCACCTCCACTCCAGTGATGTGATCTCCATAGGCTTTGCACTGGTTTCTGGATCTTCAGATATTTTGAATGACTGTGCCAAGATAATGTAATTTCCGTGCACCGTGCATGAGCACAGGAGCTCATTCATTCTGGCACCAAGGAATGATGAGAATGTGCACTGAGTTTCAAATGTCTCTTATGTAATTTAAATCCGGTTGTTACAAATTTTTGGTAAAGTTCCCTCCGGCTGAATAGGTTAAATATTTGGGATGTGGATGATATCAATCTCAAAGGGGATTCTGGTGTTTGGTGTTAGCATGACTTGGCTATGTTGAAACTGGTATTATTGGCCAATTTCAAACAGTTGAAATCAGAATTCTTACAGATACACTGTAGTGAGAGGAACACAGAGGTAGTAACAGCAGCACCACCAGCACCACTACCTAGTAGGAGCAGTTTGAGCTCTTAATTTTGTAAATATATGCTCTGTCATAGACAAAGAGACTTGGCTACCATGGCCAGATCTAGGGGGGTGCTGGGGTGGACTGTGCCCCCCCAAATTTCAGTTGCGCCCCCCAAGGTGCTTTGGAGGGGTAGCCCCCCACCCCAAAGCACCCCCCCTTGTTGAGGGTGGCCTGGTATGGTTCAGGAGGGAGGGGCGCTCGCTCGTCACCCCCCTTTCCTGATCTGCTGTGCTTGCTCGGATAAGGGTCTGGTATGGATTTTGGGGGGGACCCCCACTCCATTTTTTTTTTTTACTTTTGGCAGGGTGGTTCCCCTCAAAATCCATACCAGACCCAAAGGGCTTGGTATGGATGGAGGAGGGGCCCCACGTCATTTTTAAATTATATTTTTAATTGCCGGCAATTCTTTTACATTCAGCTGTCAGTGGGGAACTCCACTGACAGCTGAAACATTACCGCTGCATGGTTTTCACTACTAAAATACCGCATGACTTGATAAAATAATTAATGTGGTATTTTAACAGAGTTTTTTGGTGAATTCAAAAGTTTTTTTTTTTAAATGCTATGCGGTATCCTACCACATACTCGGTAAGATACCGCTTAGTGAATTGTGCCCAGTGAGCCTCTCACCATGCCCCCTACTGACCCTGGGCCCTCGGGCAATGACTGAATGGTCAGTCCTCCCCTGTTCACCAGAATGCAAAAAAGCAGCACTAATAATTACTGTCCAGTGCAAATACTGTAAAATTACTGGTAAAGGTTCATGTTTCAGCCTGGCTGTTTAGTGAGTCTCTGTAGATTTGTATTGCAGACTGTTGTAATTACTGTACATTTACTCTTTGGTGCCCTACATTTATTGCTATATACTAGATGTGCTTGATTTCATTGCAGTATACCTCTGAGCTGCATAATTAGTGCACATTAACTCTTGGTAGAATCTTTACTAAAAATGCTGCATGAACTAAATATTCTGTAATTCTACACTTGAGATACATGGGGCAAACGCACATGGGGCAAATGTTTAACGCCGAATGTTAAAAATATTGTTTGCTCCAAAAATAGATTTGTTTTTAGCCAAATATGAGCAGCTTTGTTCACTGATTTGCATGATATCAGACCGGCGGATCTCAGCAGACGCATGCGTACTGTTGTATGCATCAAGCAGTAAGGATATAGAGGGCAAACATAGTGTTGTCATGGGACAAGTATATAATAATAGCAATTATGCTCCATTTTCCAGCAGACTCAGTTAAGTTTATCTTGAGGTTTTTTTTTTCTCTGGAGTGTTTATATAACTCTGGCTGACATGCTATGCAGAGCTTTACAGAGTACACAAAACAAATATTCACTGTTTTGCATGCATTTTGAATTGCACCCAAATAAACCAACCACAATGGACCCCAAGCTTAGCACAATGGACCCACATTTTAGTGCACTACAATGGACTTTTGAATGGACTGATGACAATGGACCTTTAGTGCACCTGTTTTTTTGAGAGCATTCCAATGAACAGATTTTTCACATTTATGCGTTCTGGTGCACTGGAATTAAAAAAACAGTTGCAGGGGCATTAAAGTGTTCCTAAACCCAGGACCCTGCATTCACTATATCTGGTCTCTCCGGACCCTGCATTCACTATATCTGGTCTCTCCGGACCCTGCATTCACTATATCTGGTCTCCCACAGTACACACAATATGGCAGTGCAATTATTTTAGTAAATATAAACTGCTAAATTCCTTTTCTCGCCAGAAGTTAGAGCAGTCTTGTGACTTCAGTAAAGCACTGGTTAAAGCTTGTAGGAAGAGTTTTCTTTCTGCTCTAGGAGGATGTGAAAATCCTGACCCTCTGTCTGGACAGTGCTGATTGGCCCTTTGCTGATCACATGCACTCTCCCAAGAAAAAAAAAAAACCTCTCTAGGAATACATACCAAACTGAGCATGTGCATGTGACTACGGATTCAGTCTATATCAGGTGGTCATTTCAACAAGAGGAGGGGCAGAGAAGACAGGATCAAACAGCCTTTTTACCCAATGCGGAGGATTAACCCCTTAGGTTCCACAGTGAGTATAACAAACAGGCTTTACTGCATATACAGACTGATTTTACTGTTGTGGCTCCCTTACTGCACTCTCGGATAACGCTCAAAATAACGTAGCTGCCACTGTTCTCTTTCTGAAAATGCTAGCTACTTGGCTTTCTCTGGCTTCAGTACTTTTAGGTACTGATATGGAACAAGTAAGCTAATCTAGAAAAATCAAATTTGCTAATTTTCCTCAGGTCATTTGTTTAAAGGCAAATTTGTCTTTATTACGTTTTTGTATCAGAATTTACAGAACATAACAGAAAAGAAACATGGACTGCATGTATATGTGATCAAACATAAATCTGGAGCATGGAGAAAATCCAAACAAATATTTATGACATACTATGCTCAACAGTGATATCATGAAAAATGGTGAATATATATATATATATCCCAGGGACTAGACCCCGAAGAAGATACAAAAAAACACTATGGAGCAACTCAGTAGCAGTCACTATATAAGACAAGGTTAGAAAAGAGAAGTAAAGGGATGATGAGGGGAAACAAAGGAGAGAAGCACCAGAGAAAGAAAAGGACAGAGAAAACAGGAAACAGGGCCTCAACAACACCCCCCCAAAACACCTGGAGGTAGAACCTAATGAATCGTATCCAAAGTATCGTGCTGGAGATAAACAGGTATCTTCAGGCTAAACAGTTCAAACGGACGAGGCCCAGCCTTAGTGAGATTCAACATGGGCACACAAATCCCGAAGGATCGAAGAGGAGGAAAAATGGAACCAGACCGACCATAGTAGTTTATGTTTATCATAGGTGTCATTGGCAAAGGCCAACATTTCTTCCATTCGCATAATATCATTGATCGCAGAAACCCACAGAGGTACTCAGGTCACTGATTTAGGAGGACACTGAATCTCTTGGATCACCATAACAGCCTGGGATCTGGTATTTTCACACAAAGTGACCGGCAATAGCAACCTCCACATTCCCTGCCTGGGGGTTTCCCTTGTCATGATTCTCAGCCTCAAAGTAGATTATATTCTTAAATCACAACCAGGGGCGGACTGACAACTCATGGGGCCCCCGGGCAATAGGGGATCATGGGGCCCCTGTGTCCTTGCCCAAACTCAAAAAAGCCTATGAAAAAGGTACCAGGAGCATCTCATGGGGCCCCCTACTGACTCCGGGTCCTCGGGCAGTGCCCGAGTTTCCAAATGGTCAGTCCGCCCCTGATCACAACTATAGATGAACTTGGGCATCCTTTGAACTCATCTCAATCCAAACATCTACTTCATGCTGATTTCTAATCCATTCAACTTCAGTCTGGGTCATTACCCAGTACATGTACACAACGCAGTGGGATACTGGTGGCGTTAGTGCCCTTTTACAGACACAAGCCAGTAGGCAGGTGCCTACAAAGTAAATGTTTTTTTTTTTAAATAAATTGTTAATGTTAGGTGTTATAGGGGTTAAAATGCTTAGCAAGGTGATGTGTTTTCCCCTACATGACTCCATTTCTGTTTTGTGATGATTTATGCAGGAGGAGACTGGACCTCATGGCAGTCTGGGGATAAGAAGGGGTCAGTAAGGATGGTGCAGGCATGTAATCCAGCCTACACAATTGAGTTGCTCCTTAGTGGGACCATGGAATGGGTTCTGAGAACTGGACTTTCTAGGTAACTTTGAGGGAGTTATTCAATGCAAAGTATGGTATCACAGCACAGCCACAGTGGACTAGAATTATTATTCAGAGAGAATGAAGATGTACTAATGACTCTGTATGTTGCAACAAATGTACTTTTATGAAGCCTGTACAGAACTTTATTATTATTATACAGGATTTATATAGCGCCAACAGTTTGCTCAGAGCTTTACAATAAACGGGAGACAATACAGCAACAATACAGTTCAATACAATCTAGGAGCTTACAATCTAGGAGGGAGGAAATTATACTTACAGAACTGTAAATATAACTACTTTATTCATTAACCATTTGCCCTCCAGAGGATTTACCCCCCTTCCTGACCAGGCCATTTTTTTGCATTACAACGCTGAATTACTTTAACTTACAATGCTGGACCCAAATTAAATTTACATCCTTTTTTCCCACGAATTGAGCTTTCTTTCAGTGGTATTTGATCACCTGTGCGGTTTTTATTTTTTGCGTTATAAAAAAAAAAGACTGACAGTTTTGAGATAAAAAACAATTTTGGCTTTTTGCTATTAAACATGTCTAATAAAAATCAAATTTCATCATAAATTTAGGCCAAAATGTATTCTGCTACATGTTTTTGCTAAAAAAAAATCCCAATACGTTTAAATTAATTGGTTTATGTGAAAGTTATAACGTTTACAAATGGCGGTAAAGATACTGGTATTTTAATTTTTTTTCCTACTAGTAATAGCGGCGATCAGCCACTTATAGCAGGACTGCAGCGGACATTCTGACACTGGAGGGAACTGACTTGGTGTCACTGACATCCCCAGTGATACCAATAAAGTGATCAGTGCTAAAAAAAAAGCACTGACACTGTACTAATGGCATTGGGCAAGAAGGGGTTAACATGAGGGGCGATCGAAGGATTAACTGTGTGCAGGGAGTATTTTACTAGGGGGCTGTGTCAGTGTGCTTCACTGGCGCCGGTGAGTAATTACCAGCCGGGACCCGGTGATTGACAGCCACAAATGGAGGCGCGGGTAGGGCGCGCACACAGCTTGCACTCACCCCCTACCCAGAAATGCAAAATCATGTATATATACGTGATTTTGCGCACCCGTGCCACCCTGTAGCAGTATTTCTGCTATAGGGCGGATGGGAAGCAGTTAAAGAAGTTACTAGTTAAGTGAATCGTCTGATCTGAATTATTTGCGATAGGAGTGTGATGTGCTGTATTGAAGAACTGGGGAATTAAACAGCGTACCATTACAATTTAATACTTTGATTTATGGAACAAAGCATATATTACAGTTAAGTTGAGGTTATGGAGTGCGGAGTGTTAAGAAGGAGGAGCAGCTAGCTCCGGAAGAGGAAGAAGTGGTGCCAGTGACAGAGGTTCCATAGGTAGGAGTAGCCTAGCACTTG
Source organism: Staurois parvus (assembly GCF_062004578.1). Taxonomy (NCBI): domain Eukaryota; kingdom Metazoa; phylum Chordata; class Amphibia; order Anura; family Ranidae; genus Staurois; species Staurois parvus. The sequence goes on along the minus strand of NW_028318089.1, from coordinate 3,094,056 downwards.
GTGTACTCTACCAAGCAGCTGGATCCCTAACATAGGGCCCGCTGCAGAACAGAACCCTCCCAGGGACTGAACTTGGAACCATGTGTTTGCAAGGCACTCGTTGCCTTCGGGCTGAACAACATTAAATCTACAGTGTTGTGAAGAGCAGGTGAAGAACAATCAGCTCTCAGCACTATTTCCCTTGAAGTACATCCATAGTCAGTGCTGGGACAGGTGTCACTTACCGGTGATAAAATGTGATCATTCTCTGTGTGCGGCCTGCAGAATAAATTTGGCCTCCAGCTATGTGGTGGCGCTAACTTGCATATAAGATAATACAAATGTATCAGCATGTGGTTCCCCATTGTCGGTGTCAGTGAGAGGAATGGTGCAGCTTCATTTGTGTGGGCTGGATAAAGGCAGGCAAAGGGCCACATCTAGCCCTTGCTGCCGCTGTTTGAAGACCACTGAATTAAAGTATTCACTCGCATTGTGGTAGAAAAGATATGCATATCATAAACTCCAAACTCAGAGTGCTTAACGTGATGACGTCACATAAACTCTGTCCAAGACAAAATAGACAGTGAATAGGCAATACAGAGCTGCTTCACTGCCTGTTAAATGCCTTCTGAAACACAATCTAACACAGATCGCTTTTTAGAGGGCTGTCACCTGTATGAATAAGTCCTAAATATGAGCACGTCAATTTAAGGGCACTGACATAACCAGTATCCTTTCCCTATGTTTCCGTGTCTTGTGGGGCAGGGAAAGACCCAGCTCACAGCTGATTTGATTAGCAAATACTGCAATGTGAAAGTTCAGAAAGAGATAAGCTTGGAGGACACCCACAATCACAATTACTAATCACAGCCACAATTACTAATCACTAATCAGAACCACCTTCACATAAACATCCTCAAATATATTAAGCTATAACTAATCCTCAGTCCATTAATACTCTTGTATCCTGGAATTCCCATTACACCTTCTTTTGTGCTTCTTACGGAAGAACATTTTATTTTCACTCATGATGCAGTGCTCAGGCCGAGTAGCAACTGCTCCCTCTAGGCTCCAAAACCACTAGCATTAGATATGTTGGTGATGGCTATGAGGAAGAAAGGAGCAACTGAAAATTGCTGAATAGATGAGTCGGGAGTTTCCCTGAATGGATGAAGTGCCTGTCTGTCTTTAAATCATGTACAAGTGGAGAAAATGCAAAGGTTCTCAACAGGTTCCTAAGGGGCTAATAACCCGAAACTTTCTTTTTCCTGATCAAAAAAATGAAGAAGTATGGATAGAACTTGGAAAACATTTACGTTTTTTTACATCTCAATTCCTTTACACCAAACAACAATAATCCTTAGGATTATGCTACACAGCAATAATTGTATCGAATTCCTCTAAATCAAGCCAAGATATAAATAGTTAATCAACGGCACAGCTGGATATGGCAATCGGATCTGGCATATAAGAAAACCAAGAGACACATGGGTCAATGAACAGGGATACTGCTTACATCTGTATCTAGGAACGAGCAGAGCAGAGCTGCAGGTGATTTGCATTGCGAAGCTTATTAGCAACACCACGCTGTGTGAAAATAGTTAATGTTGCTGTTATTGATGTCTTACAGTTTAATACACAAGACAGGATTGCTTTGGCCCTAGCTTTGTATACAGAGATCAGGGGGTGCCACATTTTTCTGATTTTATCATCTGTATATTTGCATTGACTGATCCTCTGAATCTTTATCTTTATCTTTTTTTTTTTTTCTTTTTTCATATCGCATAGAAGACGCAGTACTAAACAATTCCAGCAGCTTCCCCTTTATTCACCATTCTTTAATCTAGCTGAGGTGTCATCTAAGAGGTGCAATAAAAGCAGGAAATACCCTGGTGAGGAAGAACAGTACAATGTCTGTCCCTAATAACTGCTATTTTTCATAGCAAGGCTACATAGAACCAGCTCTGGTTTGCATAATAATTTGGTGAATCCTTTCATTTAACGCTTAATGCATATATACAGTGTACTGATGTTGCTCTGCCCTCTCTCCAGCTACAAGAGATTACTGCAATATACATCACTGGCCTCTTTATTAAGTACACCTGTTCAATTGCTTGGTAACACAAATTGCTAATCAGCCAATCACATGGCAGCAACTCAATGCATTTAGGCATCTAGACGTGGTGAAGACGACTTGCTGAAGTTCAAACCGAGCATCATAATGGGGAAGAAAGGGGAGTTAAGTGACTTTGAACGTGCCATGGTTGTTAGTGCCAGACGGGCTGGTCTGAGAATTTCAAAAACCACTGATCTACTGGGATTTTCACACACAACCATCTCTAGAGTTTACAGAGAATGGTCTGAAAAAGAGAAAATATCCAATGAGCTGCTGTTGGGTGGACAAAAATGTCTTGTTGATGTCAGAGGTCAGAGGAGAATGGGCAGACTGGTTTGAGATGATAGAAAGGCAACAGTAACTCAAATAACCACTTGTTACAACCAAGGTATGCAGAATACCATCTCTGAATGCACAACACGGTGAACCTTGAAAAAGATGGGCTACAACAGCAGAAGACCACGCCGAGTGCCACTCCTGTCAGCTAAGAACAGGAAACAGAGGCTACAATTCACAGGGGCTCCACCAAAATTGGACAATAGAAGATTGGAAAAACGTTGCCTGGTCTAATTAGTCTCGATTTCAGCTGCTACATTCAGATGGTAGGGTCAGAATTTGGCATAAACAACACGAAAGCATGGATCCATCCTGCCTTGTATCAAAGATTCAGGCTGGTGGTAGTGATAAAATGGTGTGGGGGATCTTAGTACCAATTGAGCATCGTTTAAAAGCCACGGCCTACCTGAGTATTGTTGCTGACCATGTCCATCCCTTTATAACTAGTGTCCCCATCTTCTGATGGCTACTTTCAGCTGGATAATGCAGCATGTCACAAAGCTCAAATCATCTCCAACTGATCTCTTGAACATGACAATGAGTTTACTGTACTCCAATGGCCTCCACAGACAATCTCAATCCAATAGAGCACCTTTGGGATGTGGTGTAATGGGAGATTTGCAACTTGGATGTGTAGCTGACAAGTCTGCAGCAACTCTGTGATGCTATCATGTCAACATGGACCAAAATCTCTCAGGAATGTTAAATCTATGCCATGAAGAATTAAGGCAATTCTGAAGGCAAAAGGGGGTCCAATCCGGTACTAGCAAGGTATACCTAATGTCACGTACCTGATGGGAGACTGAAATGACGAGGTCGGCCTTACTTGTGTCACTAGCCCTGACCCCACTGGAGTTGAAACAGAGGGAGTCTAGGGACCAGGGGGACAAGAGCACCAGTAGATGTTGTTTGCAGCTCTTGCAGATGATGACCTTGGAAGACTGATGATCCTCTGATTCATGCGCAGTAATAACATGCAGAGCGGGTTTTGTAGATCGCCAGGTGTGCACCAGAGCAAGGCAGGAAGTGAGGGTGAGAGACAGGAGCAGTGTAATAGGAATAGCCAGAGTCATCAACAGGCAGACAGCACAGTACAGAATCAGAAGCAAAGCCAAAGTCAGGAGCAGAGCCGAAGTCGGGAACCAGTATCAATCAGGAGAGCAATCTGAGTCAGGTCAGGAACAAGCCAGGTCAGCAACAAAGGAATCACACAGGAACAAGCAGGACACGGGGGAGCTGAAGACCAGTCAGCACCTAACATGGGCAGAGGCAATCTTTAAATAGCCCATCTGGCACCAATCTTTGCCGTGCGTGTGCAGGTGCGCGCGTGTGCGCATGCGCACAACCGACCACTCTTCTTCGGACGTTTCTATGCGCATGCGCATTTCTAATCACAATTCGTCTCTCTTACACCTAATAAAGTGGCCAGTGAGTGAATCTATGTATAACTTTCTCACTAAAAACACTCATTGCATGGGGTGATCTAATACTGCAGAGGTATATAGAGTAGCATAATTGGGTATTCTATAACTAGCAATCAGTAAAATTGAGAGTTTTAATTTCGCAGAATTTCTGCAAGGTTAGGAAGATTTCAGCAGTTATCACCATTGTGGTGAAATGCATTGGAGTTAATGTGGAAGTGGTGGTGAGGGTTACAGAGGCTCTGTTTACTTATCCTATTATTGTGCTTGTGCGTAAGAGTAATGATCAAATACAAAAAAATTCATAACTATAACTGTTGCGGCATGGTGTTTTTGCTGTGTGTTAAAGTATATTGCAAGAAAGGAGAATGGAACATTTTCGGCAGTGCAGCACATGGCAATGCAAAATGAATGGCATCGCACTGCATCAACATGCATAACATTACCACAACCGTAGTGTGTATGTGCCCTTAGGGACCAGCGATTGACTAAACAGTACTCTTCTGCAATAAATAGAATCTTCTATCATAGGATAAGGGCAGTGCTTATATAGACCAAAAAATAAAAAAAAAACATATTATGCCAGTGAATTCACAGTTTTATCCACTTGAACAAAGTGCTTTATGTTGTAAAAAAGTAAATTCAAATGACAACTGTGTAAGGTGACCAAAATGGTGCTATCATCTACATGCCTTTAGTTGTACCCACTGCACTCACCATATGTTGTTGACTTCCTAAGTATCAGAAGTCAAATCGCACTTTTGTGCCAGTGGGTAGAACATGTAGCAATTGGTGGTCCTCAATCCCTTGCTTATTCAGCCTTTGTGTCCTTTCTCTTTAAGGACTGTGAAAATGCCTTCACCCCTTTAAAAACACTCAATCATGCCCAGCATCGCCAACATTAAGAGAGAACTGGGGAAGCCTCCATAGTGTAGCATTTTTTATTAAAGACTAATTTAGAACAGTATTGCACTTACATGACGTATTTTTACTCAAGAAAATTAAACAGGTAATGCTGATTTGCGCTCTGGCATGCGTTCCAACTAGGTGCTTCACTGGAAGCACCTCCCAATGCATTTCGTCATCTACGCGTGGCATCATGATGACAAAACGCATTGGGAACGGCTTTCGGTGACGTCACTTTAGCTAGTTGGAACGCATGCCAAAATTTTCTTTGGCTTGAGCAAAAATATTTGATGTAAGTGCAATACTATTCTAAATACATACCATCCCAGGAGTCTTCAGGAGGTGGAGGAGGGTTTTTTTTTTTTTTAGCTAAGCACCCCTTCCTGCCTGCATGCTTAAGCTAAAGGCAGATGACTTCCAGGAAGTAAATGCTACATGATTCATCTGCCCTTACTTAAGATTGCCACTGCCAGAAATGCTAGGGGATGTTTTTCAAAGTGATTTCTCAGCAAAATAAATCATGGAGACATGGGTGGGTGGATGGTTTGCTTTGAATATCAACTATTAAATAAATAACATTTTCGATTTGCTTAGATCCAGTGTAGTTCCACTTTAGGGAAGCCCATTACATTAATGGGTCTCCAACATACCAAAATGGACCAAATACTAGACAAGCACCTTTTTTTCTGACACAGTATACCACAGCCCACATTAGTGTCTTATTTTGAATTGTGGTGCACTGTAATGGGTGCACCTTGATGATGTGTTGCCTTAATGTGCTGGGGTGCCATTGAAAATTAATGCATTACTGCATCACACTACAAAAGGTGTGACTTGGCCCATTAGGAGGACTGATGGTAATGATCTTGCAGTGCTATAGGGAAATGTAGTGGTTGGTCATTGAGCATCTTTGATCATCTACGTAGGATAATGAATCGATCTTTGAGCTTACGAATAGCACCACATTCACAGTGGTATCTGATAATGCATCATTCACACATGAGTACATTTCCTCTGTATGCTGAAGCATTTTGAACAATGTAGCATTATGTGTTTTCTGACCTATGTTTTAAAGCATTTTTCTTCAGTTTATGAGCTTTTCTTGTGCATTTACACCAGGTAACATCATTTTGCATGAGTTAGCTTGTGATTGCTGGAAAATAAACCAAAATTTCATGAGATCGCAGAGAACATAGCATTCTGTATCTTATGGAATTGGTTATGTTTCAGGGTCTAGCAATTGTCATAGTTGTGTCAAAATGTGGCTTCTTATACGTAGCTGGGCTTAAAGCTGAACTCCAGGCAAACAGCAAAATGCATATACACCAATCAGTTATAGCATTATGATCACTGACTGGTAAAGATGACTGGGTCAGAGCATCTCCAAAACTGCAGGTTCTGTGGGATGTTCCTGGTCTGCAGTGGTCAGGGCCAAAAATGGTGCAAGAAAGGAAAACCAAGGTCATGGGTGACCAAGGCTCTCTGATGCACTTGGCGAGCGAAGGCTGGTTTGTGTAGACCGATCCAATAGAAGAGCTATTGTAGCTCAGACTGCTGAAATAGTTAATGCTGATTCTGATAGAAAGGTATCAGAACACACAGTGTATCGCATTTTGTTGCATATGGTGCCCATGCTGACCCATGTCCACAGCCAAAAGTGCTTACAATCGACACATGAGTATCAGGACTAGAACATGGTGCAATGGAGGAAGGTGGCCTGAGCTAATGAATTCAAGAATGGTTTGAGGAACACAATGAGTTTGAGTTGTTGACATGGCCTCCAGATTCTCCAGATCTCAACCTAATTGAGTATCTGAGTTATGTGCTAGAAAAATAATTCAGATCCATGGAGGCCCCACCTCACAACTCACAGGACTTAAAGGATCTGCTACTGACGGCTTGGTGTCGGATACCACAGCATACTTTTAGAGGTCTAATGAGTGAATGCCTTGACAGGTTATTAATTAGCCACTGGACCATTTTTACAGGCATCAGAAGGTAGTCCCCACCTCCTGCCGCCTTCCCAGGCACTCCCGTCCCACCAGGGAGCCCAGGACTGAAACCGGCGGTTCCGATGGCTGACCATAGAGATGACAGAGCTCTCATCAAACCATCTTTATGATCTAAGAAACCAGAAGTGCCAAGTGTGTCACTTCTAGTTTCGCCAGGATGTAAGCAAGCCATTACTGGCTTGTGAAAGCATCAGATCGAACCGATCTGGGTTTGATATGATGCTTTGAAGGGCAGAGGACAGACCTAGGGATCACAAGCAAGGGCGAACGCATATGTAAATGGTGATCACACCACACTGCTGCAAATGTTATAGCGAGAGCAAAAATTCTAGCACCAGACCTCCTGTGTAACTCTAAACTGGTAACCTGTAAAGACTTTTAAAGCGTGGCCTATGGATAATTTAATGTACCATAAGTTTGTTACTGTTCCATGAGCATGCGCAATCTTAAAGCGTAGCATCTATTTACTTGGCGTAACATCATCTTTTATATTTTACCAGACAATTGGGTATTATATTGTGTTTTTAATGCATTACATTTCATTAAAGTGTATTTTTTCTCCAAAATTTGTTTGAAAAACTGCTGCGCAAATACCATGTGACATAAAACATTGGAGCACCCACCATTTTATTCTCCATGGCCTCTGTTTTAAATAAAGTATACAGAAGAACTGATTGATTTTTTTCTGCTTCAGTTAAGTAACACAGGTCTTCTCCCTACCCCTATCCAGTTACTAGCATTTTTCTGTAACTCTGCCCTCTCCTCCTATCAGCATGTTCTCTGCTAGCAAATGAGCACTGCACCACAATTGATTGGCTCATTATGCTACTAATTCCTTTCACAGTTTGAACTGAAGCTGTATAGAAGACTGCAAGAGACTGATAAGCAAGTTAAATTCAGGTAATTCTTACATTTAAAGAATAAAGAGATTCAAGAATTAAAAAGTTTACATTTAATAAACTGAAAGTGAGGTTTTTTTTGGGGGGGGGCGCAGGAAGCCAGATTAGTTCCTGATGGTCCTTCTCCCAGGTTGAGTTCTAATGTACAGGGAATTACAAGAGATTAGGTTTTTGTACTAACTGCATTAGATTTAGGCTAGGTTCACACTATTGCAGGTCTACGAGCTGCATTTGCATGTGCACGACAGCCCATTCATTTGAATGGGCTGCTGTGCCTGCGTTTCGTGCAAGAATAAGGTTCCTGCACTATTTTTAAGGTGCAATGGCAGGAAAATTGCATGCTGTTTCCCAGAGGTTCCCACACCTGCAAACACGCTGCAAATTCAATATAAACTTTATATTGGTTTACACTATCTTGTGTGTGAGTCCATTTTACAATGGTGACTTATTATGGTCACAAGAATATGGTGGTGAAAGCAGAGGTTGGGCTTTCAGAAAGAGGTCCAGATTGACAGGGAACCCGAAAATTACTAAGGGACCCTTAAGGGGGTAGTGTTACACAATTAATGGCAGTATTGTCATCAAGCTTCAAGCAGCACTATAGCCTTCTGAAGCCTGCTGGCAGTTTGTTTAAAGGGGCAGTCAGTACTCCTGTTGAGATAATGTCTCCAGACTAGGAACAAAGGTTGCTTTAGGCTTCAACAAAGTAGCTCAAAGCTGGCTGAAATCCCTTCCCACCACTCTCCATCGCCTCTCTGGGCTCTTCTTTGCGATCAGGAAGATGGTCCCCAGCCATCTCTATGCTCCTGGGAGGCTGAAAGTGACACTTTCAATTCCGGCAGATGTAAACAGTGCCATTTTGTTTTCTGGAAAACAAAGATCATTTTTTGTTGGTAAATCTCATGCATTTCAGGGTAGAGGAGAGATGGGGTCTCTATAAAGATGACCTGTTATGCCTTATTTCTGTCACAAGGAATGTACACATTTCTTGTGATAGGAATAAACGTGATACAAAATTTAAAGGGACAGTGTAAAAATAAAAGTAAAAATTTTATTCAAATTTTAAAGCGCCCTCACCCCTCTGTCTTCTCGCTCGGTGAGCACATAGATAGGTACGTAAATGGTATTCACACCACATATGTGAGGTATCGTCGCAAACGCTATAGCGAGAGCAATAATTCTAGTGCTAGACCTCCTCTGTAACGCTAAGCTGCTAACCTGTAAAAAATGTTTAAAGCATCACCTACAGAGATATTTAAGTACTGCAGTTTGGCTCATTCCATGAGCGTGCAAAATTTTAAAGTGTGACATGTTAGGTATCTATTTACTATGCATAACATCTTTTATATTTTACCAAAAATTGGGTTATATATTGTGTTTTATACATCTATATATATCTTTTTTGGTTTTTATTAACCTGGTGATGTGGCTAGTAACATATTTCCTGACTTAGGGTGTCACCACTCTGGATGGAGAAAGAATGGAGACACCTTTGGACAGCAACATTGCCAATCTGCCAACATATTAAATATTTACATAAATGAATAAAAGCAGATCATTGTAAGCACCTCTCTCAGTGGTAAATGGTTTGTCTCAAATCTCTAACTGACACTTTTGCTGGACAGCTTGGTCTGTTAAAGGAAATTGTAAAATTGTAAAATAACCGATTTATTGGCTGGATCACCAGGTAAAAATGAAGGAACAGAAAAACAAATAGAGCCACAACATCTAAAAACTTGTAGGCAGCAATTTAACCACTTCCCGTCCAGTCCATTTACATAAACGGCCAGATGGAGGCAGTGCAGGAGCAGGTTGCGGTTCATAAATGGCGCCCGCATGAACAGTCTGTGCGCGCTTCCTGGTAGCACACGGCACCGCAGTCCGGTGCCTGCTGTGTGCCCGATGTACGGGACCTCTGTGAGGTCCCAATCATGTGATCACTGATTGGCCAATCGGTGATCACATGAATAATAGTAAGCAAGATGTCACTTCCTGACATCATTGCTTACTACTAGTGAAATCTGTGAATGATCACAGAGGTCACATGGTAAAAGGCTATTCACAACAGACTTGTACCATGTGACAACCTGTGAGCAATCACAGCTCTCACAGTATTTCTCAATGGCTGCAAGAATGCAGTCAGAGAGAAGGAGAAACTATTGCTTTTACAGCCTTTATGGGTGTAAAAGCAATCAGTGTAAAAAAAAAAATTTATCACCCCCCACAAGTAGTACAGTGTCACTATTGTGACACTGTACTGCTAGGGAGACAGTATGCTAAAAAAAAAAAGATAAATAATAATATAAAAAAATAAAAATGTAAAACAAAATTTTAAAAATATATAATTTTTGGTTATAAACAAATTTGAGTTAATTTTTTTTTTTACTAAAAAGATAACTGAATTAATTTTGGCCAAGATTTATGAAGAATGATTATTTATTTGCATAATCATTCTTCAAGAAAAACACTTTTTTTCAAAATTTTTTGACTTTTCCATTTATATAGCAAAAAAAAATTAAATCCCAGTGGTGAATAAATACCACCAAAATAAAGTTTTATCTGTCTCAAAACAAATGCTAAAAAATTCATATGGGTGCAGTGTTGCATGACCACGCAATTGTCATTCAATGTGTGATAGCACTGAAAGCTGAAAATTGGTGTGGACAGGAAGGGGGTGAAAGCGTCCGGACTTGAAGTGGTTAATACATTTTTTCCTTTCGGTTTAATACTACTGTAATGTCAGGTTAGTGTAATCAAAACAGCAGAGAGCTCTGTAGCAAATGTTTTGTAACTAGTAAAGTGCATCATTTAGGAGGCTGTGAAAGCAAATCTAAAACTACATCTACATCTAAAATGGTTTCCTAGAAAAGACCTGCATGGTACCAAAAATCCAAGCATTCTAGCAAAGTCTTAGCTACTTTTTAAACTGATTAGGTTGGGGCAGAAAAGTTGCCCGTTTTTTATGAATGTAGAAACTCCTCTAATAAAAATATTAAAAAAAAATATATAGTGTTCTGTAGGTTGTAACTAAGCAATTAGTAACCAACTTTTATGTGACATAAACAGTAATGAATAATTATCTGCGATTGGTTCATCATCATTACTAAACATTATCGTTCTTGTACCGTTGGCTACAATATGGAGTTACTGGCAGCAATTTTAACATTAATGTAGTTTTAGAAAACATGAGAATAAAAAAATATCCATTAACTGCTTACCTCTTCAGTCATTTCTGTAATAAAGTGATGAGAAAGATAAAATTAGTAAACGATTTTGCAGAAGTTGCTCCAGGGACCGAAGACACTGGGATGCTATAAACAGGGACAACAGAGTACTTAGTTCAGTAAGTATTATATCATGTGACAGGAGCAGCTCCTAAGCGCCCTGCAGGCTCTGAGATGCAAATGGCTGCTGATTAGGTTTGCATACAAAATGTAGTGGTACATTAATGGGTTTGAGCATCTGTGCCAAGGCCCTGCCAGCGATAAGGCTGCCAGGATGTAAAACCTATGCGTGAATGCTTCTCCTCTTGCTCCATGAAGTGAAGATCTGACTGTCAATGTAAATTAATGTATGTAAAATAGCACCCAGGATACAAGAACAACACAACTGGGGAATATCTTAAAAAATTATAGAAACAAGTGAATGGCTATACAAAAATAAACAGGTATAAATACAATTGACTATATAGGCAAAGTCATTGGTAGAGTCCATGGGGTTGATTTACTAAAGACAAATAGTTTTTTTTTTTGTATGAGAATTTGCCCCTGAGCTTAGTGAATGAGGTAATGCTTTGCTGACTTCCACCATCCAACCATGTGCAAACAAAAATGCAGCTTTTTTATATACATGTAGCCAAGTGTCGGCTATATCATTATGCCATTGTGGGACATTTACAGATGAGACTATGGTTAACCCTTTTCCCCCCTAGTGCCCAGTACTAGAATTGCTACATCACTCCCTGTCAGTAGAGTGGATTCAGTTTTTCTGACAGCAGAGGATCTTGGTACCTGTAGTCCTATAGCCAATACATCCTGTATTTCTGAGTGCTGATTGAACTACAACTATCAGAGAGCTGGTGAATGAGGAGAATGCTGATAAAGCAGATATATTCTGCAGAAAGGGGCTGGTTATCTCTTGGCATGGGATTTAGAGCTGAAAGCAACTGCCGTTCTCCTCCAGATACATATTTCTGGCCTACTGCTGCGAGACTCAACAGTTCAGCACATCAGTGACACCAATCTCCACACTGTAATCACACTAGCCTCTTTTCTATCAGGACTGTCATTGTCCAGTCATTACACAGATATCTCTGCTCACCGCTCTGACAGGCCGTCAGGCGGTAACTCTGTACATTCCTTCAACCAGCCAAGAGCCTTGGCAAGAACTCTGTTCCTAGGAAGCCATGCTGTCCATAGGATTGGTGAGTGAGCAGATGCCCAACCTCTAACTGTCATCACTCTAGAGACACTGCATGCAAACACCTTTACACCTCAGCACCAGGAGATTTTTGCTTTGAGCAGTACCATGGTCTATCTGTTAAATTTAACTGTATTACCAGTATTCACTAAGGTTTATGGGACCCACCATTGCTAGCAGCAGACACTGAATACCATCATATCAGGAACTTTAAACATCACAAGACTCAAGTTGCAATCTCTAGTTAAAGGGACCTGTTCTCTTTTAAGGCCATTGCTATTCAAATTAGGGTACTTATATCTATTCATACCAGAGTATAAATTTACATAATTCTCTGCATTCTCCATTGTGGTGCCAGTGGACCAGAGGAAGATGATAAGTCAACAAGCCTTTTCTTCCCCCTCTTTGCAGCTGGTTTTGCAATTAAATGGTTGAAGCTTACTACTCAAGACTGTATAATAAGTTAAATGTTGCTAATTGATCATTTCTATTTTACCAGTGTTCTGCTTTTTTATGTTAACTGGAGTTGTATATCCTATACCCATTATTTCTGTGTCCTACTTATTTGAACAAGTTTAATATAGAGGTGTTACTAAAGAATTGTGTCTCTTGCATTAATATTCTATACTCTTGAAATACAGTATGTCTGAATCCAGAGTGTCAGAGGTGTCAGGAGGCTTGCAAGGTCAAGGCAACCACTGGGGACAAACATTATCAAGTGGCTCCTGCGGGGGTGGCGCTACATACATATTTCCCTCGCATATGATTGGTTGCAAAGCACAGATTGACCACGTTCACTAAACTCTGGGGAAAATTCCCTTGCACAGCCTATTATTAGTAAATCAACCTCCTTTTCTCCCAGGATCAGCAAGACTGGATAGTCCATTAATAATAGTGTAGGGCTGTTTTGGAAGATATGGGTGTTTAAGATTGTTCTGTGCAGACTGATGACAGGATGGCAATTATTGGAAAGTGAGCACAGATCAGCCTCACTGAAACTCCTGTGGCAGGGTATTGTCCAGCTAGTAGATAGAGTCATGGAGATACAACCAGAGTGACAGTGGAACACTATTATAGTTGTTTTAGGACTGCACAATGGACATCTCTACTATAAGAGATATAAAGACTGCATTTGCTGACCCTCTTCAATTTGCTTGGTGGTCTCTGGCCTGAGTAACTGTCCTTCAGGTACACAATCAGTGAAGTTAGAACTTATATGCGTCCTTGTTCCAGGTCAGTGATTCAGAAAGTAGTAAAGTCAAAGAATTAGCAAGACAGCCAGGCAGCTAGCATTTTCAGAAGGAAGGAGCAGCATTGGCAGCATAAGGAGATTTTTTATAAATACTTTTTTTTTTTAGATTTTTTAAAAATAAATTTAGAATACAGTGGTTCTTACATACAGTTACAGACATACATTGTAGAATTCAGGAATGATTTGTATAAAAAAACATAAACATTATAAGAAAAAAACAAATGTGATAAATGTGGTTGGTAAACTAAAATCCATTTGTAAGGCCAAACTTTAGTTGAATTGGTACAAGTTTATCTTTTACCCTGAGTATGTTACAAAGGATCACAATAAATAATAATAATAATAATAAACATTAATTCAGGGAACTACATTTTATCATAATTTCCATCCACAATGTGTATAAGGTCCCTCAATCGTAGACTAGGTGTTTAGATATTGTCACCAAATGTTGTCAGCATTTTTGGGCCAAAATCTAGATTTGTAAGTTAATTTATAAAGTGGACGTGTCTGGTCAAAGAGTGCTTTGCAGGAGTCAATAGTAGGTGAATTAACATTCCTCCAATTTAAAACGATCAGTTTAAAAACATATATAAAGAAAAAAAGAATTTGTACTAATGTTTTACTTCCACTGTCTACAAACCACCCAAAACCCTCAATAATCAGAATATAAAGTTGCAAATGTTAGGGAACGTAAAGATTTCTGTTTTAAGTTTAAGACCAAAAAGATATTTTTTTTTAAATACCAAATGAAGGACTCTGTTTTGGTATAAAATCTAAACCAGAAAATATAATTTACCAATCTTGTAGAATTTTCTGGATGTATAAAAAAATGTGATAAAAAAATTATAAAAAATATTATATTTATTTAAGTCTGTCCCTAAAGGAGATTGGTGTATAGGGGTATGAAAAAAATGATTTCCAGTCATCTTCTACTGTTTTAGGAAAACCTTTTTACCATTCAAGTTTGAAAGTGCTGAGTTTATTGTTTAATCTAGCTAGAAAGTACATAATATTATATATTAGTTTGTATTGGTAAAGTAGGAGAAAGTGTAGAATTTACTCCACTGAGACCATATTGTGCTGCTGTAGCATGACTCACCTGAAATTAATGATAATCCCTTCTTATTGGGACATTAAACTCATGTTGTAGGTTATTAAATTTTTAAAGGCGTCATGATCATAAAGCTGATGCTCATATATTATTTCAAATAGAGTCCAAAGATTCTCCCATTTGAACTCTTATCAAATTCCTGTAGTTGAGAATTATACCACAAAAGGTTCTTTAGTGGAAAGGTACCTGCTATAATTTGGGTACAAATTGTAAGGATCTTTATAACATCCTAATTAATAAATTACCAAAATATCAAGACGGCTATTCCTGTAGATTGGATTCATGAAGCTCTGATAAGAAGAGAAAATAGAAACCTCTATAACAGATGCATTATTTATCTGTGGAAATAAGCACCAATGCAAATAAATGAACTGCAATAGCAGAGCTATAGGTTGGGTAAAGCCAATCCGCACTCTTTAACTAGCAGCTGTAGGGTCTCCGAGGACAGTTTAACTTGGGAAGATCACCACAAAAATTAGACAGAGATGTAAAATGTTGTTATTTTCTTCCTGGCCTGGAAAGATTGCAGGAGTTTGCTCCACTTCCCAAGGTCAATTCTACTTCTGCCGGAGAAAAAAGAGCCAAAGAGCCATTGAGAAAAGTACTTAGTCTTCTAAATGCAGCTGAGGGAAATAGTAAGCTAAAGAAAAACAAAATGCTGCAGGTGAAAAGTTTGGATATGTATTGTTTAAAAAGCCTCTTTTTAGTGAAGTTTAGATATATTTTATTAGTTTGTATGGTCACTTTCCCAGTAGCATCGTTCACAAGCTGGAGTGAAAACATAATGAAGCATGAATAAAGAATGGTGATTGTGCAGCAGATAACTGCCAAGCAGTGTTGGGTAAAAACTACAACTTGAGCTGAATTTCAGAACTCTCATTGCATTGAAGTAACTTTGGGTCCTATTCAGTGGTTACTTTAGCAGTTTGGAAGGTTGCTAGACATACTTTTGTCACCCAAATAATATCTGTGCCCTGCCCACATCCCCCACTAAGTGTTTTTTTGTTTTGGGTGCAGTTTCGCAAAAACTCTCAGTGGATAGTGAAGTAGTAGTTGGATGTGGTTTGGCTGTAAGAACAGACTTGGGAAATCTGGTAAAGATACTTTTTCTTTCAGAATCAGCTTCAATTGTCAGCCTCGTGTCCTGCCCTTAAAGGCATTTTAAAATATTTATTTTTTCCCTATTTGGATATTGTGTCCCTTGTCTTTTCTTTGCCTAAATCTACTTATTCTTTGTTTTTATGGGTACAGGAAGAGACACCACAAAAGTAGATCACAGATAATCCTAATGTAATAATGGGCCCACCTTGGTATTTGTCCATGACCCTGCTTCAATATCACTATCTAGAGTACACAGTCATTCTGAAACTCAGTTGACCAACCTTTATCAAATTTGGTCATATAGACAAGTAATAGACAAATCTGATATTTTTTATAGCATTGTAGCACCAAAGATGAGTTTCCAGATCATGAAGAAATCATACATGAAAATATACGTAAGGCCAAACTTTTGTGATAGAGTAGGGATAGGTTAAAACCTTCATCAGATTAATTTTTGCAGTCTGCGTTCTGTTGAGGAGATACCCCTTCACTTCCTGTTCCAAAGTGGCAACAAAAAGTGAAAGGAAACATCTCCAAAGCAAGAGCGATTGTCATGGTGTATGTATACTGTACAAATCGCCAAGGATGGGTCCTGGATGAGTGCTATGTGGCACCAATATTTGAACGGTGGTCTCTTTAAGGAAATGTTTTGGGTACCTGTGATGAGTGAGACCTGTCAAGTAAAAGATAGGACTAACTCACTGTCCTCTCAGCATTAGTAGTGGCTTATTTGGGACCCAGAATTTTGGAAGTCCGGAGTGACATTTGGGTGGGAAAAGGACCTCCATTCCTGACTACGGAGACTTTGGTCCGTGCTCGGTTAAGCAGCCTCCAGGAAGCAGCACATAAGACAAGAAGCTCCTAGTGCTAGTGGGTGGCGTAGGGGTTGAGAGGGAACCTGGCTGTGTGCTGCTCCTGTGCTGAAATATGACAGACATCTGAAGCTGGAGGTCACTAACTCTGGGGTAAAGCCCTTATATGAACTTTACAGGTCTGATATTTTGGATTGTGCTGAAGATAAATGGATTTTTTCGTTGTGTTTTCTGAAGTTCTGTTTTGCTGCTGCAAGCTATATTCTATTTGCCTTAAAGAAAAAGAAAGACTTTTAAGTTAGAAAAAAATGGCTGTTGCACATGATCCCAAGGTGGTAAATCCCAGAGTTAGCAACCTCCAGCTTCAGATGTTTGTCAGTTTTCAGCACACTTGTAGCAAACACAAAGGTCTCCTCCAAACTCCTACTTCACCCACTAGCACTAGGCGCTTCCTGCCTTATATGCTGCTTTCTGGAAGCTGCTTAACCCCGCATGGACTGGAGTCCCCATAGTCAGAAATGGAGGTTCTTTTCCCACCAGAATGTCACTCCAGAACTGCAAAAAATAAACCACTACCAATACCGAGAGGACTATGAGTTAGTCCTCTCCTTTACTTGACAAGACCGGAATTCCTCACCCATCACGGGTGAGACCCCTGAGTACCCAAAACATTTCCCTTAAAGGGAGCACAACCCAAATATTGGTGCCACATAGCACGCATCCAGGACCCATTCTTGGCATCTTGTTCAATACATATAATATGCCTATATTTTACATGTGAGCCCTCCAGGCTACGCATGCTAAGTAATGACAGGTGGCAGGGATTCACTTTCAAACCATACATGGGGCAATCCTTGGCAGATTAGGTCTAACATAGCTTATTCTATTATCTAATTGCCTCCTGTACAGCATCTGACAACTCCTTTCATGTAGTAGATGCTCTGTTGAAACAGGGCTCAATTATGTCAGCAGTCTGTCACTGTCACTCCGAAACTGTGAGGACAACAGATGGATGACAGGTCCCTTTGATTACGATATAAAAGTCTATAACAGAATCACTTTTAAATGTCCTAGCTCTTCAGCAGCGCAGAAAATGTATCACATTCTCACCATGTTAAATTGTCTCAGCTCTTTCCCAGAGCCTTCAATGAGTCGTCAGCCGCCTTGCAGCCCTCAAGACATTTAGATGGTGTAAGAATGGCAGCACAGAGCCTAGAGTTTAAGAAGAAAGCTGGGTGATATGACACTGGACCCTGCTGGAAGGAAAATAAGCAATCTAAAGATAATGTCAGCAGAAGCAGCCAGATCCATGGCAAAAAGAAATGGAGCTTCTGCTGGGTAAGAAAAAAAAATGAGATTCCCACTGCTATGACAGCGGAGGGGAAGACTGAAATGCACAAATGAAAACTTATTAATTTTGGAATGCAGCGGGGAGTCTGAAGTAATGAGAACAACAAGAGATGTACAGAAGCTAGAATAAAGACAGGGACAAAATGTAGGCGGACAGATGATATGAATACATAGCCGGGCACACTCTGTACCAATATGAGGTACAGCCTGCCTGCGAGGTTTATGCTAAGCATCCTGTATTTAACTAATGCTATAAATGTCTTAGCTGGCCATAAACATACCTCCCAACTTTCTGAGTTGAGAGAGAAGGACACATTTTAGTATAAATTATTTATGCAAAGGATGCAAAACAAGGTGTACACTCACAAAAGAATTAATGACTGGCTCAATCCGCAAGTGCTTTATTCACTTCTACATTTCCTTTGTACTGGCTTTGAAAAAAAAATAATGCATGACTGTAGACGGTAAATGGAAGGTTGTAGCAGAACATTTTTCTTAGTTGAACAGTGCAATTTATTTTTTAAAGAGATCTATACAAAACATGGAAAACTGAGCAGGAAAGAAGAAGAGCAAGATTTAGTTTCAAAAGAGGGGCCTTCAAATGAAGCAAAGTTGGGTGGTATGCACTAATGCCACAGACTAATAGAGTATAACGCCAACACATCCAGGTAGTTTGGTGCCTGGTAGTGGTGCCTGTCACTCTCATACATTCCTACTGGATCACTGGCCCAAATGAATTTGGAGGATCCCAAGAACTTCAGACAAGGAACAGGAAATGCCCATAATTTGCCAAATCACAGCAGCCTGGTATTCAGGTAGAGTAGGGGCATTGAAAACTACTGCAGATCTGTGGCTACACTTTATCTGTCAGGAGCTTTGGCTGTCATACATGTATTGTTTATATGATAATCTAACAACTTCAAAGGCGGTCACAATGTTAATAATTTATTAATATTCCTCTAAAAAAAAGCTCATTACATCACTATTTATTAACCCCCCCACCTCCCAGTCATTTTTAAGGTGGAAAACATACCTATTTTTCCCCCACTTGCTTTGATTAACTCTAATAAGCTCTGGTGTAACCAATTATCCTTAGAAGCCACATAATTAGTTGAAATAAATACACCTGTTTCAGAATAAATTGTTTAATTTGCATTTACTTTTTAAACTACAACTAAAGGCTCCTGTATGACAGTCTAAACAAGTCCCAAATCCAGTTGCTATGTGATGTACAAGCCTCATAAAGCAAACAGAAAACCTCTGTTAACTTCTCTGGCTGAGCCAAATCCTCCATCATTTGTGTCTCACATGCTCCCCTTCCCAGACACTGCTGCTCACAGTGGGAGGGTTTCAGCAACAGTAATGGTGCTGTCAATCCAGAGAGCAGTGGGCAAGGTTGGGTGTGGCCAGGTACTACATGCTGAATTAGCAATGACAGTGCTAAAAGCCACGCTCCCTGAAACATATTCTCACCCCAATGTAGTTCAGCTAGGCAGAAGAAGCTCTTCTTTTGTAGCACTACTCCCATAGGAGCCGTAGAGCGTTTGCGTTCAGAAGCGTTTTTTTAAGATAACCTCAGGAGACCTTCCAAAATGCCCAGAATGAACTGAAAAACAGTAAAAAAATAACTATTTCAGACATTTTGAGAGAAATAGAGAGAGCAGACGCAGAGAACGCAGTATTTGTTGAGATTAGCTGTCTTTTTTTTTTTTTTGTGTGTTGTTTGGAAAAAGCACATAGGAAAACATTAGGGAGAGTTCAGGGGCTGCTGAAAAAAATGTATGAAAGCTCCTAAACGTGAGTTTATCAGCTGCAGTGTACATGGAGCCTAAGACAACCTAATAGATCTCTGAATAAATCAGAACCAACAGGGACAAACAAATTAAAAATCATGCATTAAATACAGTACATACTTACATAATTATATTAACCACTTCAAGTCCGGACACTTTCACCCCCTCTCCTGTCCAGGCCAATTTTCAGCTTTCAGCGCTATCACACTTTGAATGACAATTGCACGGTCATGCAACACTGTACCCATATGAATTTATTAGCATTTTTTTGAGACAGATAAAACTTTATTTTGGTGGTATTTATTCACCACTGTTTTTTCAATAATATATTCTCTTCTTTTTTATTAATTCAGTGATTGGAACTGATCCCCTGTATGGCTCCCTCTGCAGAAAGCCAGCAGGATGGAAATAAGAAGAAGACAAATTTCAGATGCTGCAGAAAGAGCCACACAGGGAATTGGTTCCAGTAATTGCCCCCGTCATACCAATCACCCTCCCTGCCCACATTCAATTCACCGAGCTGCCTGGGCCCCCCTGCTGGACTGGGCCCTGTACAGGAGCCACAGCTCAAGGAATCACCGTAACCCCTGGAGGAACCCTAGGTTTCCACAGAACCCTGGTTGAGAATGGCTGCTCTTGAGGGATCCCACAGATATGGTATACACATAGTTATATTGGGCCGAGCATGATCAACATGACTATGTAAAAATATCCATAGCTGGAATTCTTCAATATACTCAATATAGTCAATGCTCTTTTTATGTGGCCATCTGATTATTTGACATTATTATTACATGGTAAGTTCTATTAGCAAATTTAAAAAAACTGCAAAAGAAATATTGAATACAATTGTTGAATCAGGCATACATTTAAATGTAGTCCCATGTGATACACCAATTGCTTGGAGCGTCCTTCCTTTTTTTGGGTTTGATGCATTATTTCTTGTGTAAAACTGCAACACACAATCTAATGAATTGTTCTATTTAATGTTCACCTTGACTGGGTCTCAAGTTATTCCACCTATCCTGAATTTTTTGTACAGATCAACTGTTTAGCAGCTTAAGGGCTCATTTACACTGCAGCTGATAAACTGACGTTTAGGAGCTTTTCTTTGTTTTTTTTTTTAGCAGCCCATGAACTCTCCCTAATGTTTTCCTATGTATCCATGTACACATCGTCGTTTACAGGCAGTTGAGTTTACAGTCTTTTTTTGAACGCACCAAACTTTGCGTTCAGGAGTAGATTTTATCAGCGTTTCAAAGGCAAAACGCTTGTAAACGCGGCTAACCGCGTTTCTAAGCGTTTGCGTATTGAAGCTTTTTTTAACTGTTCCATATCCAGATGCTGTCCAGAGCCTTTTTTCATCATCAGAAATGCATGCAAAGTGTTTTCCATGTATTCAAATGGACCCAGTACACCAGCACAGTCAGTTGCACGTTTTGCATGAAGAAAAAAATGGTAGAACGTGCCGCATTATGCTCATGATGGGATCCATAGTGAATACAATCAGCAAAGACAGGTCATCTCAACACATACTGCTCTCTCTGCTTTTACTCTCTCTATTTCTCTCAAAATGTATGAAATAGTTACATTTTTACTCTTTTTCAGTGCATTCTGGGCATTTTGGAAGGTCTCCTGAGGTTATCTTTAAAAATTGCTTGTAAACGCAAACGTGCATAAACGCAGTATGTAAATGGGGCTAAACTAATGGTTTTTAACCTACGTTTTCCAGCAGTCAGTTTCAATCGCTCAGAAGTGTTTTCCAAATGCCCCGTGTACATGAAGTCTAATGATTCAGATCCTGGGGTATTCTGACTAACCGCAGATCTTTTCACGGTTTCTAACTGTCCCTTATCAGCAGATACAGTCCAAGGTAGCAGAGATGAGTTCCAGCGTTGCTGAGTGTAAAAACAAAATCCTTTTTTTCAATAATATATTCTCTTCTTTTTGATTAATTTAAATTATGTCAACTTTCTAAATTTTAAAGATTATCACCTTGATATGTTGAACATGTTCTTTCGAATGTGAAAGTGTTTATGGCTAAGTTTAGCAAATGTGTGAAAATAGAAAGAGCAGCTGCTAATTGCCAGTGTTTAGTAACAGATAAATGAACTTCTCACTTATTTGTATGTTCTAAGTAGGCTCTAGGCTGTGATCACACTTCCTCACACAGGATTTCTGGCATGGTCAATATGAGGGTCTGCTACTGACGGTTATTGAAGGTTAGAGTTGGGGAGAGAAACTGGAAATCAAAGGGGTTAATTTACTAAAACTGGAGAGAGCAAAATCTGGTGCAGCTTTGCACAGAAACCAATCAGCTTCCAAGTTTTATTGTCAAAGCTTTCAGAAGGCAAAAAAAAAATCACCCATTAGTACACCCCCCTACACAAAACACTAAACAGTTCATTTGTGAAATTCCTTACCATTGAAGAAAAAAGTCTAACTCAGATTTTCAGGAAGTCTTCATTGTAATTCAAAAGATAACAGCATCTGCTCTGCCAAGGAGGAGGTGTAACAGCCAGGATTACATCATATCCTCTCCTCTAAAGGAAACTACTGTTCCCATCAACCTCTGGGAAGTGCACTGAATGTGGGCGGGTACACTAGGCCTGTACATGTTGAATGTGTACCTGCCTACTTCAACATAATTCATGCTCCCTCATTCTCCAGCCACACTGCTCAGCACCACACAGCAGGGCAGTTAGGTGATGTAAAATATGCATGTACAAAATGTTTAGTTCATTCTATGTAGTTTACTTTCATTAAATATTTAATTCATCCTCCTCTATGTTTTCTGTTACTGGCTGTGGCTGCTATTGTCACATGCAATCTCTCCTCCTCCAGCTACAACAGCAGATAAACCAATTTATCAGAGACTGCAGCCATACTACAGGAGATGACTTGAAACATCCCATGGGGCCACACACAAGAACACACTGATAAAGGTTCTATGGCTATTCCTGTGCCAGGGTCAGGAATTAAGGGGAAGTCCCTGTCCAGTGGTATCACAGAAACAGAAAGTCTCCCTTCAGTGGTGTCATAGAAACAGAAAATCTCTCTCCAGTGGGGTCACAGAAACAGGAAGTCTCCCTCCAGTGGGTTTACAGAAACAGGATGTCTCCCTCCAGTGGTGTCACAGAAACAGAAAATCTCTCTCCAGTGGGGACATAGAAACAGGAAGTCTCCCTCCAGCGAGGTCACAGAAATAGGAAGTCTCTCTCCAGTGGGGTCACAGAAACAGTAAGTCTCTCTCCAGTGGGGTCACAGAAATAAGAAGTCTCCCTCCAGTGGGGTCACAGAAACAGGAAGTCTCCCTCCAATGGGGTCACAGAAACAGGAAGTCTCCTTCCAGTGGGGTATAGGGATAGGAAGTGAGGGGAAGTATTCCTCCAGGTGGGTCACAGCAACAGGAAGTCTCCCTCCAGTGGGGTCACAGAAACAGAATGTCTCCCTCCAGTGGGGGTCACAGAAATTCTCCCTCCAGTGGGGGTCACAAAAACAGGAAGTCTCCCTCCAGTGGAGTCACAGGGACAGGAAGTGAGGAGATGTCCCCCTCCAGTGGGGTCACAGAAACAGGAAGTCTCTCTCCAGTGGGGTAACAGGGTCAGAAAGTGAAGGGAAGTTTCCCTCCAATGGGGTCACAGGATCAGGAAGTGAGGGGATGTCTTCCTCCAGTGGGGTCACAGAAACAGGAAGTTTCGCTCCAGTGGTGTCACAGGGTCAGGAAGTGAGGGGAAGTCTTCCTCCAGTGGGATCACAGAAACAAGAAGTCTCCCTTCAGTGGGGTTACAGAAACAGAAAGCCTCCATTCAGTGGGTTCACAGAAACAGGAAGTCTTCCTCCAATGGAATCACAGAAACAGGAAATCTCCTGCAAGTGGGGTTAGAGAAGCAGGAAGTCTCCATCCAGTGTGCCACACAAACAGGAAATCTTCCTCAAGTGGACTTACAGAAACAGAAACCTCCATTCAGTGGGGTCACAGAAACGGGAAGTCTCCCTCCAGTGGGGTCACAGAAATGGGAAGTCTCCCTCCAGTGGGGTCACAGAAACATGAAGTCTCCCCCAAGCTGAGTCACAGAAACAGGAATTCTCCTTCCAGTGGGGTCACAGAAACAGGAAGTCTCCCTACAGTGGGGTCACAGAAATAGGAAGCCTCCCTCCAGTGGGTTCACAGGGACAGGAAGTGAGGGGAAGTCTCCCTCCAATGGTGTCACGGAAACAGGAAGACTCCCGCCAGTGGGATAACAGGATCAGAAAGTGAAGGGATGCAGGGCTGGATCTAGCCAGTCCAATGTGGGGGTGCAGTAAAAAATATCAGGGGGGCAGAGGATGGGAGGTCAGCAGGGCAGAGGATAAGGACAGCAATTTGTAGGTCAGTGTACAGATGCCATTCGTTTGTAGAGCAGTGTACAGGGAGGGAGGACAGGGGTCAGCAGGGCAGAGTTCAGAGGTCAGTGGTAAGTGAGGCAAAGATCAGGGGTCAGTAGTAAATGAAGCAGAGGTCAGTGGTAAGTAAGGCAAAGATCAAGGGTCAGCAGTAAACGAAGCAGAGTTCAGAGGTCAGTGGTAAGTGAGGTAAAGATCAAGGGTCAGTAGTAAGTGATGCAGAGTTCAGGGGTCAGTAGTAAGTGAGGTAAAGATCAAGGGTCAGTAGTAAGTGATGCAGAGTTCAGAGGTCAGTGGTAAGTGAGGTAAAGATCAAGGGTCAGTAGTAAGTGATGCAGAGTTCAGGGGTCAGTAGTAGGCGATACAGAGTTCAGGGGTCAGTAGTAAGTGATGCAGAGGACAGATTTTGAAAGAAGAAAGCATACACCTAGCGCATTATCCAAGGTTTATTAAAAAGTGTAAAAAGACAAAAGACATACTCATAAACATAGCGCATATATAAAGCCTATAAGGCCACAGAGATGGCTGCAAGGATAGCAGTGTGTCCGACTGGTGGTGTGGTCGGCCTGTTGATGCGTTTCGGGGAAAAATCCCTTTCCTCAGAGCTATGGCCAACTTGGGTTGGAGCCTTGCTTTATATATGTGTAACCAGTACCACCTATAACAAAGCCCCTCCCCTCAAACTCAGAGGAGGAGGGGATCATGGGAGTTAGTCGAAACAATGTATGCAGAAAAGTAATATATAAATGGTGCAAATGTAAATATATAGATATAAACATATAAGTACAAAGAAGTCAATATTAAAAACCATATAATAGTTTGTTGATTTCCCCATCTGTGGAGGTCTGCATCTCTGGAACTTTATCAATAGGTCATTCACACACCTGATCCCATGGCCTCCCCCTCGCATTGGCTCCCTAGAGGCGCTGGAGAGTTAACACTTCTGTCCGCAGAGATCAGATTTTCACTAACAGTGGGAGAGACTTAAAGGGGGATGAATTAACAGAATCTGTGCCTACTTGCTATGTACACTCACTGATATACCGGGATCCTTGTACTCACAAAATACTCCTACTTACTATGTCCCAAGTGACAGTCTCAGGGTCTCAGAGTTACACATAAACTGCAGAATGAAGGACCTTTTTTAAAAAATGTAATCTTTTCCATCACTGCTTTTCTGCACACAAGAAGTAATCACCTTGTCTGACTGAGCCTACCTTAACACCTTCCCTCCTATAGCAGATTGACTGCCGGGCGGGACACTCGCCGTTGTGACTGGGCGTCATATGACGGGCTCTGATGGGTGAATCTGATGTATGGGGAGCTCTGATGGGGGAATCTGATGTAAGGGGGGCTCTGATGGGGGAATCTAATGTATGGGGGCTCAGATGGGGTAATCTGATGTAACTGGAGCTCTGATGGGGGAATCAGATGTATGGGGAGCTCTAATGGGGGAATCTGATGTATGGGGGCTCTGTTGGGGGAATCTGCTGTAAGGGGTGCTCTGATGGGGAATCTGATGTATGGAGGCTCTGATGGGGGAATCTGATGTAAGAGAGGCACTATTGGGGGGAATCTGGTGTACGAGGGCTCTCACATGTGATTCTTTGCAGTGTAAGTTGAGCACATACATTTTGTATGGGCTCAAATTGCACCGCACTGGTATCAGTGCATCCCTAACTACACTGCTCAAAAAAATTAAAGGAACACTTTTTAATCA
Organism: Staurois parvus; assembly: GCF_062004578.1. Taxonomy (NCBI): domain Eukaryota; kingdom Metazoa; phylum Chordata; class Amphibia; order Anura; family Ranidae; genus Staurois; species Staurois parvus. The sequence continues at coordinate 3,068,443 of NW_028318089.1, read as the reverse complement.
GAGTATAGAATCAAGTCAATGAAACTCCTGGGATATTTATCTGGTCAGTTAAGTAGCAGAGGGGGTGGTTAATCAATTTCAGCTGCTTTGGTGTTAACGAAATTAACAACAGGCGCACTAAATGGGCAACAATGTGACAACCCCCAAAACAGGAATGGTTTTACAGGTGGAGGCCAATGACATTTTTTTACCTACTCATCTTTTTCATTTTTCACTAGTTTTGCATTTGGCTAGGGTCAGTGTCACTACTGGTAGCATGAGGCCATACCTGGACCCTACAGAGGTTGCACAGGCTGTCCAACTCCTCCAAAATGGTGCATCAATGCGTGCCATTTCTAGAAGGTTTGCTGTTTCTCCCAGCACAGTCTCAAGAGCATGGAGGAGATTCCAGGAGACATGCAGTTACTGCAGGAGAGCTGGACAGGGCCATAGTAGGTCCTTAACCCATCAGAAGGACCAGTATCTGCTCTTTTGTGCAAGGAGAAACAGGATGAGCACTACCAGAGACCTCCAGCAGGCCACTGGTGTGAATGTCTCTGACCAAACAATCAGAAACAGACTTCATGAGGGTGGCCTGAGGGCACCCACCCGGCACCATAGTGCTTGATTGGCATTGGCCATGGAACACCAGAATTTGCAGGTCCTGGCACCCTGTGCTTTTCACAGATGAGAGCAGGTTCACCTTGAGCACATTTGACAGACATTTGACAGGCACAAAAAGGGTCTGGAGAAGTCATGGAGAACATTATGGTGCCTGTAACATGGTTCAGCGTGACCATTTTGGTGGTGGGTCAGTGATGGTCTGGAGAGACAAATCCATGGAGGGATGCACAGACCTCTACAGGCTAGACAATGGCACCTTGACTGCCATTAGGTATCGGGATGAAATCCTTAGACCCATTGTCAGACCCTACGCTGGTGCAGGGGGTCTTGAGTTCTTCTGGCCCGGCCCGTCCTTATGTGGCGAGAGTATGCAGGCAGTTCCTGGAGGATGAAGGAATTGATACCATTGAATGGCCCCCACACTCGCCTGACCTAAATCCAATAGAACACCTCTGGGATATCATGTTTTAGTCCATCTGATGTGGCCAGGTTGCACCTCAGACTGTCCAGGAGCTCAGTGATGCCGTGGTCCAGATCTGGGAGGAAATACCTCAGGTCACCATCCGTCGTCTCATTAGAAGCATGCCCCGATGTTGTCAGGCATGCATACAAGCACGTGGGGGCCATACAAATTACTGAGTACCATTTTAAGTTGCTGCAATTAAAAAGTCAGCAAAATGGACTAGCCTGTTGCATCATGTTTTTACTTTGATTTTCGGGGTGTCTTTGAATTCAGTCCTCTGTAGGTTGATAATTTCCATTTCTATCAAACTATGAGGCATCCTTACATTCCTAACACATTACCCAGTCCAAATCAATATAGATATCCAGCATGAGATTTTTCCTCATTGAGATCTGATGTGTTTTCAAAGTGTTCCTTTAATTTGTTTGAGCAGTGTATATCAGTATTGAGTATAGAAAGATTCTTCAACCAGTAGATGGCAGTGTTTATGTTTGTAGTTGCGTCCTTGATATTCTCTATGTCTTTTCTCTGGATAGTTTCCTGTTTCCTTGTTGCAGCAGAAAAGCTCGTGTGGACTGTGCACGGTCTCTTCTGTAGGACTATATACTGAATTTCTAACAACCTTTCACCTCCCTTATGCTGCACACCTGCACATTATCCCCCTCATCTCCATCCTCCCACTCTGTGTGACCTGTGCTTTAACACTTTCATCTCCTCCTGCCTCTGTGAATGACCTGTATGTGCTGTATCTAGTGAACAATTACTAATCTCCCTAAATAGCAGCATGTTTCATTTTCTCCAAAAAATTTTGGGAAAATCATGTTGTGGTGTCTACTTTTCAAAAAAGTGAAAATGTTTGTCAACACACCACAGATCTTCAGATAATGTCCCAAGTGTTTTTTTTTTATTGGAGAATGATCACATAATAACAATGAAGTACAACGGTTTGGAGCTGTGGCGGATCCCTTCATCAGGCACGTGATAAGAAACAATCACCACCCTCTGATGTCATATGACATCATAAATCCTGCCAAAATTTCATAGTAAACAAAACAGTATTAACAGTCATGAACACATTATCCTGCCAAAAAGCAGATCGCTTAAAATATATTATTCCTTTCAAGATGTTTAGCAACATTAATGAAAAGTGTCATGATGGTGTGCTCCACAAAAAAGGATCAGGTCATTTCCTCGACTGGGCACATCAGCCAATCAAAACATGGAGCGCTGACCCGAAAACCCCGGAAACCTATGATGTCAGGGAGCTCAACCATCACCAACTGAAAGGAACAGTAAAGCCAACTGCTTGAGGGAAAGGGGGGAGGAGATGTCACTGAGAATATGTGTGATGGGAATATTGATATTATTTCCTTCCAAAATGGGGTCACTGTCATACTGCCCTGTTATTTTTATTTTACCAGAAGTTAAAGGAACAGTTTTCTAAAAAAAAACCTTAATTTTTTTTCCTTTATCTAGTAAAAAAATTTAAAAAAAACAAACGCAGAGGCTATTAGATACCACTAAGAGAAAGTACTGTCTATCTAAAAAAATAAAAAAATATTTATATAAATATAAATTCCTTTGGGTACAGTTTTGCATAGCGTAGTAATTGTCTGTCAACTTATCACAGCACTGGGAACTAGAAATTGACCTGGTACTAAAGAGGAGTTACAGGCTGTTACTCAAGTGGTTAAAGTGTTAGTTCACCTTTATAGAAAAAAATTTAAAGGTGAACTCACACTGTACACACTATACCACCCGTCCCCATTGTACTTACCTCTGGGACTGTCAATGCCAGTCCAGTGGTCCAGGGATTTGAAATCCATGCTCTTCTCCCTCTTCATGCTTCCAGAATGGACCAGAGCCGGATCTAGCCTGTCTGCTGTGGGGGTGCAGTAAAAAATGTCAGGGAGGCAGAGGATAAGAGGTCAGCAAGGCAGAGGATAGGGTCAGCAGTTTGTAGAGCAGTGTACAGGTGGTTATCAAAGCAATGTATTAGGGGATGCAGGACAGTGTGCAGTGGGTCAGAAGGGCAGAAGATAAGATATCAGTAGGGCAGTGTACAAGGGTCAGTAGGACAGTGTACAGGCAGTCAATAGGGCAGAGGATAGGGGTCAACAGGGCAGAGGACAGGAATCAACAGAGCAGATGACAAGGGTCAGCAGGAGAGAGAACAGGGGTTTTCAGGGTAGAAGACGGGTCAGTAAGACAGAGGACGAGGGTCAGCAGGTAAGAGGCAGGGGTCAGCAGAAAAGAGGACAAGGTCACTTTTGGCAGAGCACTCAGCAGAGCTCCTCCATTCATCCCTGCACAGCACACAGCTTGGGCACTCAGCAGATTTCCTCCTCTCTATACACACCACACAGAACATAGCTGAGCCTGGATTCTCTTATAGACACAGGCTCAATCTGTAGCTTAGCCTTACTACTTACTTGCCATTCCAATCTGTGAATTTCACAGGTCAGAACTGTAATATGGCAGCCAGCTATACACTGTACATATGGAGCCTGTGTCTGTGAAGGAATCTGATCTCAGCTATGTGTTGTATGCAGAAATGGATATCTGTTGAATGCCCTGTGAGCAGTGTTACTAGTGTGGGGACAAGTTTATCTAGTGCTTAAGGCGAAGATTAAAACTGTGCCTCCCCCTCCATATGTGAGCATCATGTCTCAGCATAAACCCCTCCTTAAAAAAACAGCACTGGTCAGCAAGCTCACCCCCTAAGCAAAAATTCTCTCTGCAAGCCAAAATTCTCCCCAAATACTGTAAAAATATCAAAATTCCTCCTCCCACTCCACATTCCCCCTCAGCACAAATCTTTGCCCCCCCCCCCCATTCCCATCTCCTAGCTCAAATCCCCCTCCATTTGCCCCCTCCTTGCACAAATTTACCCAACCCAAAAAATCACCTCCCGCACACATCTTCTTTCCCCTCAAATTTAGCATCCTAGCACACATCCTCACCCCCAAATCCCTCCTCCCAGTACAGATCCTCCCCCACAAATCTCCCTTTGTAAATCAAATCCTCCCTCTTAGCTCAAATTCCCCCTCCTAGCACAAATCCCTCCATCCCTTCCAAGCTCAACCCCCCAATCCCCCTCTTATGACAATTCCCCCTCATCCCCCCTCCCAGCAATAATCCTCACTCCCACATCCCCCTCCCAGCACAAATCCTCTGCTACAAATCCCCCTACTAGCATAAATCCCCTCCCAATCCCTCCTCTTAGCAAAAATCCCCCAGTTCCCCCTCCTAGCAAACCCCCCCCCACACTGTATACAATTCCCCTGCTTCCAATAGGCAAACTAGGCTGCCGCCTAGGGCGCACTTCTGGAAAACTACGGCACGCGGGCCGTATACGGCCCGGCGGACCTTTTAATCCGGCCAGCGGAGCGTGATACTGTCAGGATGGCTGTCAGGATGTGTGTAGGCGGGGCAGCGTGACGAACGCGAGGGGAGCTAGGCTCCTCTCACAGTCCGCCCTGAAGACCGGTGTAGCATGAAAATCTGTCTCTTATGAGGATCTGTCCCCCTCGACGTATCTGCGCATGTGCCGGAGATCGCCGATCGGCTGCTAATGCCTGAAACTGGCACATGCGCAGATACGTCGAGGGGGACAGATCCTCATAGGAGACAGATTTTCATGCTACACCGGAACGGCGCGGGAACACGGCGAGAGGCACGCGCGGAGCAAAGGTAAGTGAATTGACACAGGGGGGACTTGGGGACTTAATATGGGGGATGAATTAATATGGGGAATGAATTACTATAGGGGGGATGAATTACTATATGGGGGATGAATTACTATGGGGGATGAATTACTATGGGGGATGAATTACTATATGGGGGATGAATTAATATGGGGAATGAATTACTATAGGGGGGATGAATTACTATATGGGGGATGAATTACTATGGGGGATGAATTACTATATGGGGGATGAATTGCTATGGGGGATGAATTACTATGGGGGATGAATTACTATGGGGGATGAATTACTATGGGGGATGAATTACTATATGGGGGATGAATTACTATGGGGGATGAATTACTATGGGGGATGAATTACTATATGGGGGATGAATTACTATGGGGGATGAATTACTATGGGAGATGAATTACTATGGGGGATGAATTACTATGGGGGATGAATTACTATATGGGGGATTAATTACTATGCTTACTATGGGGGAATATTACTATACTTACTATGGATGACACATACACATCATTCATCTACTCTTGGTCCGGCCCCCGGGTCCAATATATGAACCCATTGCGGCCCTCAAGTCAAAAAGTTTGCCCACCCCTGACCTAGAGGCACCTGGGCGCAGCACAGGCAAGTACTTTCTCTGTGTGGGATGCCACCACGTCATGAATGATCCTTCAGCTGAGGGGAGGCAGAAAGGCCAGAGGAAGATGTCAGGTGTCTGGGGCCAGTGTAGCAGCTGAGCTTCCTCTCCTTCCAGTGTTCCTCTCAGACTCAGTCATTTACTGCAAGCCAGTTGGTGGCTGCTGATCACTGTGGAGTTCCAGCCTTTCTCTTCCCATTCATCAGCGGAGGCAGAGCTGAGCCTGTGGAGGAAGGTAATGTGTGACTCTGATGTCTTGTGTCTTTTTGCGCGTGACAAAGCCGGCCGGTCACCCATCACATGTGCAATGTGTCAGTGAGTGATGACATCATCACAATCCCACTGCCTGCTGATCTGTCAGTGGTGGTGGTGTGTTGTGTCAGATCTGTCCCTCTGTGTGGGATCGCTTAGTTCAGGTGTTCTCTGAGTGTGTGTGGGCTGCCTGCTGTCACAGCATTTTATCTCGCCCCATTGCCTGGGAAATTCCAACGTAGGATCTGTCAGATGTGGATCCTGCACTCACTGCAACTGTCACCCTGCCACTTCCAGCCACAGATACAGTCCATCCGTGACACTGATTTTGTCTTTAATATTGGTTCTGGTGGCAGTTTAATGTTTGGTGATTTAATGTTTTCTACTGTTTTTAAATTTTTTGTATTTAATTACTTATTTATTTATTTTGGGGAGGGGGGGGGTGCAAGTAGCTCGTCTTGCCTAGGGCGCAAAATAGTCTAGCACTGGCTCTGTGTACAGCGTTAGTTCATCTTTTCATTTTTTCTCTGCAAAGGAGAACTAGCACTTTAAGGTGCCCAAACACTGCAGATTCTGAGTATGTGTCTGTATCAAATGTGATCCAATTATCAAATGATTCTTTTATTAGTCAGACACACTATTAGTGCTTAACATAAAGACGCATAAAACAGGTTGTGAATGAGTCACTAAGCTGACTAATATTTGCAACCTGACAAAACTACTCTTCATAGGCTATACATTACAGACTGTCCTAATAAAATGTCAGAATCATTTGTATTGGATTAAAATCTCTCTCCAAATATGGCCATCTAAAGTTTAATTATGATGCAATGCAATTAGAGAGAAGGACAGAGCTTTTTATTTTGGTATGATTTATACCAAGCTCTAGGATATTACATATCCATCCTGTAAGAAAAAAATTGAAAATGATAATAGGAGAGAAGGCTGGATATTTACTTTGGCTGCCTGAAAGCCAGTAGTGTGAGTTCTGCTATTACATCCTTTGAGAGTTATTGATGAATGTTACATGGCTAGAAAGTGATTTGATTGTCTTCTAGTATCTATAAACAAGAAAGGAATATAATCGTAGATGTATATAATTGTGTATTGTATAATCTATTTTTTATTAAAGAGACCCTCTCGCCAGAGTATGCATTTCAACAACAATCTACACACTTAATTATATGAGCATTTAACATATTTTTTTGCATGTTATTTACCTGTAAATACTCCCTTGTGTAGACATCCAGACAGGGCTGCTGATAGAAACCACGGGGCCCATACAGTCAACCTGATAGCCCCCCCAAAAAAAACACATTATTTATTAATTTCAGGTACTTGTATAGCGCTGTCAATTTACACAGCGCTTTACGCATATATATTGTACATTCACATCAGTCCCTAACGCTCAAGGGGTGTACAATCTAAGGTCCCTAACTTTCATTCATACATACACATATTAGGGCAATTTAGACAGGATCCAATTAACCTACCAGTATGTCTTTGGAGAGTGGGAGGAAACAGGAGTACCCAGAGGAAACCCACGCAGGCACAGGGAGAACATGCAAACTCCAGGCAGATGGTGCCGTGGCTAGGATTCGAACCAGTGCTGCCAGGTGGAAGTGCTAACCATTTAGCCACTGTGCTGCCCATATACTAATATACTTCAGTTATAAACACAGTGAGTGATCAGTACTGATCACTCATTATGTTCATTCAGGAAAGAAAGGGGCTGGTATATGTGACATATTTACTGGACCCTTCCCTAACTCTCCATCATGAAGGATCCTATTGTGTGCTTGCAGCTGCTAGTGGGAAGGAGAGGAGGGAAGCACTGCTGGGGTGGGGGCACACAGGTGGGCCTGGGCAGCAAGGGGAAGTGTATGGTGCACAGGGAGGGTGATGGGTGCAGTGGGAGAGGGGGGGTTGGGAGGCAATTACTGGAACCAATCCCCTGTATGGTTTTCTCTCCAGCAGCTGAAAGCCAATGGGAGCTTTCAACTGCTGCAGAGAGAGACATACAGTTGATCAGTTCCAGTGATTGCCCCCCTGCCATGCCAATCATCTTCCTGCCCACATCCGATTCACTCAGCTGCCTGGGCCCCCCTGCTGGCTTGGCCCCGTACAGGAGACATGGCGGTACCCCCTTTTCCACGGCCCTGCATCTAGAAACCCTGAGACTGTTGCTGGGTGCCACTATGTGATGTCAGCAGCCCCAGCAGTCTCAGAGTTGTCACTCCAGTGACACTCTATGCAATATTCCTCATCACTCCTTCCCTGGCTTTTATATGAAAGGTTATGTAGGAAGGTGAAGGGAGGGGAGAGGAGCTGGGACAGCATAGAAAGTAATTAGTGGCTACATGGTTAGCACTTCTGCCTAGCAGCACTAGGCTTATCGGTTCGAATCACAACCCTGACACTGCCTGCCTGGAGTTTTCATGTTCTTCCCGTGCCTTTGTGGGTTTGCTGTGCTTTTCTCCCACACTCCAAAGAAATGCTGGTAGGTTAATTGGATTCTGTCTAAATTACCCCTAATATGTATAAATGTGAGTAAGCAGCCTGTCACGGTGTGCCTTCACCCTCCCCCCTCCTCCCCCTTGCCGCGTCCTCATCCTACACACAGCCTCTAAAGCCAGGCTGTGCAGGATGGGGGGAGGGGACCCCTGCGGTGAGGGTCACAGCTCGTCCGGCAATCTAGGTGGAGGAGCTGTGATCCCCCACCAGGAAACCCCAGCAGCGGACCGCCAAGATGTCTCCGCACGCCCCAGTAACAAAGGCCGCGCTCACGAGAAGCAAGGCCCGAGTCAAGAGGGTGGGGCAACGCGGCGCTGGGCCGGTCATTGCCAGGGCAACCCAGAAGCGTCCTGGGGGGTTTAAAAAGTCCGGCGCGGGAGCCGGACGGTCTCTTCCTCCTACGCTGTCCGGCCACTCTCCCTCGGCCCGCCGGCACCGCTGTCGTGGGAGGTCTGGGGGGGTCAGGGCCTCTGCAGCCATCCCTGCTGCGCACTCTGCATGAGCCCCCCTCCTCAAAGGTCAGATCTCACAGCCATGCATCCCGCTGCTGTCTCTGGCAAGCTGGCCACTGCGAGGGCCCCTGCCAGCTGATTGCTGGGCCTCTGTAGAAGCTGGCCGCTTTGAGGGCCCCTGCCTGCTGATCACTGGGCCCCTGGAGAAGCTGGCCGCTGTGAGGGCCCCTGCTTGCTAATCGCTGCTGTCCCCTGAACAGCTGGCCGCTGTGAGGGCTGCCGTTCGTTGCTGAGGGTCCCTGGGAAGCCGCCCCGTCTGCTGATTTCTGGGCCCCTGGGAGTCCGCCCTGTCTGCTGATCGTTGGGCCCCCTGGCAATCCTCCCCGGTGTGCTGATTGCTGAGGGTCCCTGGGAAGCCGCCCTGTCTGCTGATTGCTGGGTCCCTGGGAAGCCGCCCTCCCTGCTGATCACTGAGGGTCCCTGGGAAGCTGCCCTGCCTGCGGTCAGCTTTGTCCCTGGAAGCTGCCCACTGCTGAGCATCTGCAAGACGCCTATCATGAGTTTCCCTAGAAGCCATGAACTGCCCCTATTGTGTGCACAGACCACCCTTGTCATGAACTGTCCCTAGCGTGCGCACAAACCACCCTTGGTATGAACTGTCCCTAGTGTGTGCACAGACCACCCTTATCATGAACTGTCCGTAGTGTGCACAAAGACCACCCATGTCATGAACTGTTCCTATTGTGCGCACAGACCCCCCCTGTCATGAACTGTTCCTATTGTGCGCTCAGACCACCCGTGTCATGAACTGTTCCTATTGTGCGCTCAGACCACCCGTGTCATGAACTGTCCCTAGTGTGCGCACAGACCACCTGTGTCATGAACTGTTCCTATTGTGCGCACAGACCCCCCTGTCATGAACTGTTCCTATTGTGCGCACAGACCACCCGTGTCATGAACTGTTCTTATTGTGCGCACAGACCCCCCTGTCATGAACTGTTTCTATTGTGCGCTCAGACCTCCTGTGTCATGAACTGTCACTAGTGTGCGCACAGACCACCCATGTCATGAACTGTTCCTATTGTGCACACAGACCCCCCTGTCATGAACTGTTCCTATTGTGCGCTCAGACCACCCGTGTCATGAACTGTTCCTATTGTGCACACAGACCCCCCTGTCATGAACTGTTCTTATTGTGCGCTCAGACCACCCGTGTCATGAACTGTCCCTAGTGTGTGTACAGACCACCCGTGTCATGAACTGTTCCTAGTGTGCAGGGGTCAGCCCCCCTAGTCAAGGTCCTGCTGAGTCTCCGTGAGCCTGATGTCCCTAGAAAGCTGGGTGGGAGCTGTGCTGAGGTCAGTCCCCTAGTCAAGGTACTGCTGAGTCCCCGTGAGCCTGATGTCCCTAGAAAGCTTGGTGGGAGCTGTGCTGAGGTCAGCCCCCTAATTAAGGTCCCGTTGAGTCCCCGTGAGCCTGATGTTGTCCCTAGTAAGCTGTGTGGGAGCGGTGCTGAGGCCAGACTCCACAGCCAAAGTCCAGTTGAGTCCCCGTGAGCCTGATGTTGTCCCTAGTAAGCTGTGTGGGAGCGGTGCTGAGGCCAGACTCCACAGTCAAAGTCCCATTGAGTCCCCGTGAGCCTGATGTTGTCCCTAGTAAGCTGTGTGGGAGATGTGTTGAGACCAGACTCCACAGCCAAGGTCCCGCTGAGTCCCCGTGAACCTGAGGTTGTCCCTAGAAAGCTGTGTGGGGGTTGTGCTGAGGTCAGACCCCATCGCCAAGGTCCTGTTGAGTCCCCGTGAGCCTGCTTACCGTGGGTGTCCCTACAGGCCGCATGTTGCGGAATGCCATGAACTGTCCTGATTGAGTTTCTTTCATAGTTCAATAAAGCTTTGTGTGTTCCCCATCTTCTTTGTGTGTTCTGTCCTGCCTATGCTTCCGTTACAAGCCTTAAATTGTAAGCTCCTTGAGGGCAGGACTAATGTGAATGTATGATATACAGTGCTCAGCATAAATGACTACACCCCTTTTGAAAAGTAAGACTTTAATCAATATCTCAACGAACACGAGAACAATTTTCAAAATTTTGACAAAACTGAGTTTCACAGAACATTTGTTTAGCTTGTTGCATGAAAATAAGGTTAATAATATAACTTAGATTTCAAAATCTTCAGTTTTACTCAAATTAGTTGATGCAAAAATGAATACACCCCACAAAAAATACTACTCCATCTAGTATTTTGTATGACCTCCATGATTTGTAAGGACAGCACCAAGTCTTCCAGGCATGAAATGAACAAGTTGGTATACTACAATGACTATACCAGCATCTATCTTTTTCCATTCTTCAAGAATTACCTTTTTTAGTATCTGGTTGCTGGATGGAGAGGTTTGTCTCTTCAGAATTCCCCATAGGTGTTCGATTGGGTTCAGATCAGGAGACATACTTGGCCACTGATTCACTTTCACCCTGTTCTTCTTCAGAAATGCAACAGTGGCTTTAAATGTGTGTTCTGGATCATTGTCATGTTGGAAAAGTGCATGACGAGCAAGGGCACAGAGTGATGGTAGCATCCTCAATATATTATATTCAATATAGAGCAGTACATCTGTGAATTCATGATACCATCAATGAAATGCAGCTCCCTGACACCAGCAGCACTCATGCAGCCACACAGAAGGACACTGCCACCATCAAGTTTCACTGTAGGCACCATGCATTTTTTACTCCTCACCTTTGCGATGCCATACAGTTTTGAAGCCATCAGTTCCAAAAACATTTAACTTGGTCTCATCACTCCAGAGTACAGAGTCCCAGTAGTCTTTTTCTTTTTCAGCATGGGCCCTGGCAAATTCTAGGCAGGCTTTTTTGTGTATGGGCTTTAGGAGAGGCTTCTTTCGTGGACGATACCCATGCATACCTTTCCTCTGCAGTGTATGCCGTATGGTGTCACAGGAAACAATCACCCCAGTTTGGCTTTCTACTTCTTTAGCTAACTGCAGTGAACTTGTATGGCGATTTTCTTCATCCCTTCTCATCAGAAGACGCTCCTGTCAAGGTGTTAACTGCCGTGGACGGCCTGGAAGTCTCTGTGAGATGGTTGCAGTTTCATCACTGTTAAATTTTTTCATCACTTGTCCTACAGTATCCTGACTGATAAGTAAAGCTTTGCTGATCTTCTTGTAGCCTTCACCTTTCTTGTGTAAAGAAAATATTTTCTTTCTCAAGCCTTGTGACATATCTCTTCCATGTGGTGCCATTGCTGACAGCATGAAATGGGAAGAGGTGTTCTTTGTTAAGTAATGACCTTTTATAATCAACTGACTGCTGGACACCTGTGTAATGAATAATTAGACTCACCTGTAATTGAATTCTTGTTAATTAGGATTTTGTTGTCTAAAATTTATCTTTGCTCCTAAGACTTTCATTGGGGTATATTCATCTTTGCAACATGGCCTTGAATTAATTTGTTAGTAAAAATACTTTTTTGTGTGTGCAAATTAACAAATCCTGTTTGCAATCAATGGCCCGCATTTGTGGGAGTATTTTGTAGTATAGTGTTCCATAGAAAATTGATTCTAAAAGGAAAGTAAAGGTTTTCTGACAAATCTGTTGGGGTGTACTCATTTATGCTGAGCACTGTATATATAAAGCACTGCGTAAATTGCTGCTGCTATACACTCACTGGCCAATTTATTAGGTACACCTTGCTAGTGCCAAGAAAATATTGCCTACACCATCACACCACCACCAGCCTGAATCATTGATACAAGGCAGGATGGATCCATGCTTTCATGTTGTTTTCAACAAAGTTTGACCCTACTTTCTGCCCATTCTCCTCTGACATCAACAAGGCATTTTCATCCACAGAACTGCTGCTCACTGGATATTTTCTCTTTTTCGGACCATTCTCTGTAAATCCTAGAGATAGTTGTGCATGAAAATCCCAGTAGATCAGCAGTTTTTGAAATACTCAGACCAGCCCCTCTGGTACCAACAACCATCCCACGATCAAAGTCACTTAAATCCCCTTTCTTCCCAATTGCTCGGTTGAACTTCAGCAAGCCATCTTCACCACGTCTAGATACCTAAATGCATTGAGTTGCTGACATGTGATTGGCTGATTAGCAATTTTTGTTACCAAGCAATTGACCAGGTGTACCTAATAAAGTGGCTGGAGAATGTATAAGTACCTGTAATAATAAATAAAATAATTAGCCACCTCCAAAAGATGAGAGGCCATGACACGGAAGTAAGACAGAGGCTGGGCTAGAGAATTATAAATATAGATATGCTCAGTGACAATTAATAAAAGGAACCTTTCATTATATAATAATTTCAAAAATCCAAAATCTATAATTTTTCAAATTAAAGTCCAATTTCAAATTAAAGTCCAATATCACAATAAAATAAATAAATAAATACGTGTAGTCCAAAAAATTGATTCAAGTGTAAAAAACTCTCCGCTGCTTGCAAAACCTTGATTACCTCAAAAAAAAAACAAAACAAAATATATACATATTGCATTATCCTTTATAAATAAAAATTTACATGTGAGATCAATCCGATAATATTCACCCAAGTGAAAACACGTGTATATATCAAACCACATACACATGCGATATACTGTGCAAAACCATGCATGTGAAACACTCTACTGTGCTAAAAACTCATGACACAGTGCACACTTCTATCAGGGTAAGGAGTGAATACCCTTACCAATATTCAAAGCAATTTATGTTTTTGATCTCAATCCACAGAAATTGCCTGGTGATATAAATCCTTTTGAAGATGTCCTCAGGGTTTGCTTTGATCCTATGATACTGTATGGATCCTTCCACCCTAGCAACTCAGATATGTTTCCACCATATACGCCAGTCAGATACCTTTTCCTTGTATTCTTTTTATTCCATTTTCTTTCTTTAGCTGCACCCGTTTTACGATTGTTGTCTGTTTCCTGAGAAAACAGGGCTAGAGAATTGGCTGGTCAAATGTTCCAGCGAGTTCAGAGGCACATTGCAAGTGAATAAAAAATGTTCTAAAAAAGGAAAATACTTTTTTACTTTCTTTTCCTGTACTTTTACCTGCATTTTTGAAAAGTTGGTGACAGGGTCCCTTTAAAGAAATATATAATTGCTTGAGGATACGTTGAACTTTTGATTTTGTTAGGAGTCAGAGCTTTTCCGCTGCAAGACGATGCTTTTCACGAGAGCACTCATGGTAAAATTGCAGTTTTTCATGTGTTAACATATATTATGATGATATGGTCTCTTGGTCACCTGTGTTCTTCTGACTTTTGCTGTCTGCTCCTAGAAGACTTGACTGCCCTCAGAGATCCTGCTGACACATAGAGGTGGCCCAAGACTTTAGGAGTTTCTTCCCAACCTTGGGATTATTAATACCCTTGAAAGACAGTGTTATAACAGGAGATCCAGGGCCAGCAGACTATGCTTTTAACCCTCCACTGGTGAGTGGCTTAGTCACGGCTTTAGAACCACATCTAGGCCCTACAGTGTTATTTATATCTAAATAATGTTATACCTGTTTTTATTAATTGGATTTGTTATTTACAGTGTCCTGTTATTGCTGTATTACGTTAACTAAACTTTCTACTTCAGGGCTTTCACCTTCACCCTACTGGTGTGTTGGTGAATATTGGGTTTGCTTCAAACTATGTCACCAAGGAGGAATGGCAGAAGGAGCTATCTATTCAGTGTCTCCTTTGGTGGGTAGAATTTAAAGCGGAGCTCTACCCAAAAGGGGAAGTTCCGCTTTAAGCCTTTGTCCCCCGATCCCCATTAAGGATTGGTACCTTTGGCGAGCGGGAGGGGGAGCATGTACCCGAATTTGACAGGTACACGCTCCGACTTCCGCTGCGATCGCCTAAGGCGTTTGGAAGTTGTCCTCCCCCCTCTCTCCCCATAGTTTTACACGTGACAGGTCCCAGAAAAATACGGGGCCATTCACAAAGCGCAGCGCTTCTCGCGCATGTGCAGTGGGAATCCAGCTGTGAAGCCGCAAGCTGTCACAGCCGGGTGCCCACACCGAAGATGCCGGCGCCGGGTAGAGAAAACGGCCAGTGAAACCAGCGGTGGTGAGGACATCGCTGGACCGAGGGACAGGTAAGTGGCTGTATAAAAGTCAGCAGCTACAGTTTTTGTAGCTGCTGACCTTTATTTTTTTCAACTGCAACTCTACTTTAAGGTGAAGCTACATATTTGACTTGTGCAATTTGTTTCATACAAATGAATATTTGAACAAAATTATTGTTATTCAGATACAAATGTATCCGAATCTCCGAATCACAATAGTAACAAATTTCAACGAATCTGGAATAAATTATAACAAAACTACAAATTCATTCGTATGACATGATGCAATGTTTGAAGCATCTGAAAGAATGTAACAACAAAATGAATGATCCAAATTGATTCAGATCCATTTTGTTTTTATTTTGCATTAACATTTGTAATTATTATTAAAAATTGCACTACCTAGGAAATGAAAACACATAGAAAAAAATACAATAAGGTATAAAAGTGAAATAAGACAATGATTCCTACTTATTGTGTTTGGGTTCGATGGAGGTGATCCATCAAAAGCTCCGAATCACAACATACTGTAAATTAATCCAAAACTGATTTTGTTCTATTCATTCTTTTGGATGCATACAAATTTAGTTAATATTGTCCAATCAGCTCATTCCATTTCTCTTTGTGGGTTGAACTAGCAGGGATGACTCAGAGTGCATAGGTAACCTTCCAAAATAATGAATTACCACGTTAAAATGAATATAGCCAATCTTCAGAAATAACCGCTGAAAATACAAATCGATTTGGAACAACAAATATATGACTATAAAACAAATCCGAATATACAAAACAAATCTGAATATGCTAAACAAATTAATAAAACAAATCATTCTAACATAACAAATGTGATGAAACAAAATGATTTACTTAGCGCATGAATCCGAAAGAAAACACATTTTTCTGTCGTGCACATCTCTACTACATGCCATAAGCCCAGATTTGCTCAGGACAGCTGAAGGCCCCTAGTATGTGTTTGCATAAAATCCAAAAATTTGACACATGGTCAAAAGGGACAACTTAATTAAAAAATTGGGTCAACTCTGCTAAAAGGGCAGGCGACCCTCACAACATCGTGAAAGTGTCAGAAACTCCTGTTTTATTTTATCATTTACATCCTAGGGGAAGACAGATGCATACTATAGTTCTGCAACATCAACAGTAATTTTTCTGTTCTTGCAGCATGTTTTAAGGGATAAAACATGGGAAAATGTGCATGTGTTGCAGAGATGTACTGAACCTTTTTTTTGCCTAGATATATGCATTAATTGGGGAAATAACACATACATCACAGCACATCATGAATAATGAAAACTGAAGTCTACATTCGAGCAGTTCATATATAATCATTTCTGTAGATTAAACCCCATGATCCTGAAGAAGAACTACAAATCCCTGTAAAGCAATGTATTGAAATATTGCAGTACTAAGTTATGTTCTTCCACGATGGAAAGAGACAAGATGCCATGTAAAGGCATTCAACCAGAATACGCAATCTTCACCAGTTTCATTTTCTGACACCACTGGGACAGAACACTGGAAAAATACATTAGGGCCTTTTATTTCCAGATGGTGATTTTTAGCCACTCTGTGTGACAGAATGAAACGTGTCATGTTATTGTGAACAACTAGAATGAAACAAAATTAAATTATGTTGGGCAGAAGGGGGAAAACATCCCATGTATAATAGATACAATGCTATAGGTCTTCAAATGCTTTCTGATTTCAGGATTTGATGGTTTGGATTACTTACTGGATGTTGAACAATAAAGGCTAATACATTTAATGCATTTAACGCAAACAGTAAATATCATGTAATGGAAGGGTTTAAGGACTATAGTTTGGAAACTGTATGGGGTGGATACCTCTCTTGATAGTATCCAGTAACGAAGATATGTGAATTGGTGGAGTGCTGGACCACGATTTCGATATTTAGATCTGTTGATAATTTATGTAGCACTACCTCCTTAGGAGTCGCTGAGTTTCGGGTCCCCCTATAGTCCTGCACCAATAGGAAACATGCATTTTCTTCAGATCTTGCACATAGGAGACAGTAAACAGCGCTTGAGCTTGTTTTTTTTTGTTTTGTTTTTTTCAGTTTATTAGGGGAATTGAACTTGGATGGGGTAAGGGGGTGTATTTGAGGCCCAGGGAACTGTTAAACAGAGGGCAACTTCCTGAAACTTATGTACAAGTCCATAGAAAGGTTTCTCTTCCTGGAGAGTTTTCCAGCCTCTCCTGGTGAACCATCCCAAGGGAACAAGGAGATCTAGAATCTGCCTTCTTAAAACACAGTCCAGCTGAGGCTAGTTAGGTTTCCCACTCAAATTCCCTCTCCTCTACTCCAGTCCAGGGGGTGAAGAAGTACTCACTGTCCTTCTTCTGCAAGCTGCAGGTTGCCAGGAAGGATCCTTCCCTAGCTCTACAGATGGTCCTCACTCAGGGGGCAGGTGAGTTTCAGGTTTCCTCCTGTCTAGATCCTTACTGGAGGCAGGCCCTTCCCCACTGGGCCCTCTCCCAGGCTTCACACTCCAGCTCCTGTTCTCACATCTTCCACCCAAACTCTCCTGTTGCTGAGCAAGCTCAGACACACTTAAGAGCTGCCCTGGTCCCATGCCAAGCTTCCTGCCTGGGGATTTGCCAGAGTCCCCTTAAGTGTGCAGATCAGCTTCTCCTCACCCCCACCCACTGAGTTCTAGAGACTCCTCCAAGTCTCCAGACCAGCGGGAGATATCATGGAATTGACCTGCAGAGTCCTCAGCCCTGATCCAAGATGACCTGGCTGCCTCACACCCAGGCTGACTCACACCCAGCCTGCTGTGCAACCTTTCTCCCTGAAAAAAACTAGCTAGCTCCCCCTGGCTAACTACAGGGGAGCTGCATTTAGTTAAAGTGTTACCAAACCCACAATAGTGAAATCAGTCTGTATATGCAGTAAAGCATGCTTGTTAGATATACTGTGGAACTAAAGGGTTAATCCCCAGCATTGTGTAAAAATGCTGTTTGATCCTATCTTCTCTGATCCTCTTCTTCCTTTACTGTGTGCAATCCATCTACCATAGTACAGAGCAGCAGTGGCAAGATGCACATGTTCTGTTTGGTGTGTATTGCTAGAGAGTTTTCTTTTTTTTTTTGGGAGGGTGAATGGGATCAGCACAGGGCCAATCATCACTGTCTGGACAGACGGTCAGGGGTCATGTAGCCTCATAGGACAGTCAGAGGAGAATGAAAACTCCTCCTACAAGATTAACCAGTGCTCGGACGGACACTGACAGAAGTCACAAGACTGCTCTAACTGCTGAGGAGAAAAGGTATTTAGCAGTGTATATTTACTAAAATAATTGCATTTCCATGTTTTGTGTGCTGTGGGAGAACACATATAGTGAATGCAGGGTCCTGGGAGACCGGATATAGTGAATGCAGGGTTTAGTAACACTTTAAGTGGCTGCTAGACCAGAGCAGGCATATCTACTCCAGAATACCTGTTCTAGGTACACCTTTTTCTCAAAGCTCTCCTATGCAAGCTCTAATGAAGAGGATTAATAAAGCTCCCAAAACAAGCTGACTATTGTTTTTACTCTCCTGGTGAATAAAAAGTGAACTGGGATGTCAGCAATATGTCATGCTCTCTATGATTTGTTTTCACAGGCCTTTCATTATATTCCTTTCGTTGTTTACATGCTGGCTGACCAAGCTATCCAGAAAATGTGACATTTACAGGGGTTAGTACAAACCACAGAACGCTTCTTATAATGGACAACTTTTATTCTTGCGGTTCCAAAATGAAAAAAATTAGTTGGCTTTAAAGAAACCAGAAAACAGAAACCACTTTCTTTTTTTATTTGTATAGAGTAAGGGAGGGTTATAACCCCTGTCAGATTTTTTTTCACCATCTGTGTCCCATTGGGGCAATTTCCCTTCACTTCCTGTCCTATAGCCAAAACAGGAAGATGGAAAATCCCTAGTAATCACCAGAACTAAATGTTCTCCATAAGATTTTCCCTCTATTCCTGTTCTGGCGGCTACCTAAAATTTGGTATTTTCTTTTCACAACTAGAGAGGATGAATCTGTCTAATGGGGGCACGGACAGTAATAAAGACCTGGCAGGTGTTTTAATTCCACTTCACTCTATCCAAAACTAAAAAATGCCTTTAGTTACACTTTAATGCAGGCCTTAGACGGCTCGAAAACCGTGCTTTTTTCGACCGATAAAAGAAAAATCGGTCGTTCATTAAACCAACGTAACCACCAACGATTACGAAAATCGGCCGACCAAGTCATAAAGTTCACCCCATATAACAGGCAAAATGTCTGTCACGGTTTATACGCGTATTTTTATTTTCGTAAGAACGATCATACGATTTGGCCATCATTGACACAAAAATCGGTAGTTTTCCACGAATTTTCCAACATGAGCGGTAATCCAAAAGTGGGAAAAACGCGAAAACCAGCCGACGAATTAACCCACTAACAGTGTGAAAATCGGTCGATTTTTGAACCATCTATGGCAGGCATTAGGCTCCATTCACATTCACAGAACGTGCAAAAAATGGGTGTCGTGCTTTTGCTGCCAGTAGATGCGCATTTTCACCGGTGTCAAAATGCACGATAAAAGAACGCCCAAAACCTAACACTCAAAAAAGTGCAGGAGCTTCTTTGGCGTCATTTGGCATGCTTAGGACAGCCCATTCAAATGAACGGGCTGCCCTATATGTGGAGCACAAATGCGCAAAAATAAAATAATGAAAAGACAAGCATTCACACAATACAGAGATGTGAATGCAGCCTAACTGGTGAAAAAGCGTTAGCTGAATTTAGATTTCAATTTGATTGTTGCTTACTGGAACTCCATTTAAAGCATGAGCAGTGTTCTCACCCTGGAAAAAATGATGGATCTGCTTGTAGGTACCTCCCAACACAGGTGGTGCTGTAGTACCACCTTGCAGGTAAAGTGGAACACAGGAGAAATGCCCTTCCTCTTAGGCCTCAATCCGTGTCATCGAGTGGACTACTGCCTGATTAGATGCTGCCGCTTGGGTGACCCCTGCGGTCATCTTTAGTGAGGGCAGTGGCTATAAAAAGTACTGTCCCCCCGCTGTTGGAACACATTCTGCGTGTGGCTAGGTTAGGGCCAGGAACTTGCTTGTTAGGGACAGTATGCCTAGAGTAGGGAGAGGTTCCAGAGGAGGAGGGACAGGATTGTCGTCAGCCTATCAGAAGGGGAACCTTTCTTTCTGCATCTGCCTTACAGCCATCCCCTGTGCGCAAGGTGCTGCCAGTCTCAGTGCATCGCTCTCTGCAAGTACTGTATAACATTCTGTGAGTGTTGCTAGTTTAGTTAATACAACTTCTACAATTTCAACCACCTTGTATGCCATTCCTTCCCTCAGGGGTACCTAACACCCGGGCCCCTACAAAAATGCCTGTGTTAATGACAACCTGCATTATATATTTTATTTTTGATTTTGCCCATAGTTCCACTTTAAGCTGAAATTCCCTTTACATGGATGTGATGTGCAGCTACGAAAGAAGGACTCCTCAGCTCTCTGGACAATTCCTCTTCTACTTTGGGCTTTGTAGGGCAAAGTCCGCACCAGGGGCGGACTGACCATTTGGAAACTCGGACACTGCCCGAGGACCTGGGGTCAGTAGGGGGCCCCATGAGATGCCACTGGAACCTTTTTCATAGGCTTTTTTGAGTTTGGGCAAGAACACAGGGGCCCCATGATCCCCTATTGCCTGTGGGCCCCATGAGTTGTCAGTCTGCCCCTGGTCTGCCCATAAATAACAGTGGCAGAGAGAGTGCATGAGACTGTGTGAGGGCCTAGCACAGCAGGACACTGCAGAAGAGTTGGGCAGCGATGCTTCTCTCTTGGGCCATCCAGAAGGACCCCGTTGAGTGGACTCAAAACAAACCTTGCTGAATAATTGTCAAGTTGCAGCATTCTATGACATCAGCTGAGTATGACTCCCTGAGTGGTGCCAAGTCCCCACCCACACAGCTAAAGCAGTGGAAAGACTGTCGCTAATTAAGATAAGTGCATCAAGCATTTGTAAGAATGTCACTTTGAAGCTGCAATTAAGGCTAAAGCTGTATGTTTAGAGCAAGATGGGCCTGACACCACAAGAGAAACCAATGTTGCCTCTGAGCTATACTTTTTTTCCTGCTTGCACAGCATACATATATATATTGTTAACCTTGAACAGGCAGGCAGCAGTGAAAGTGGTGTCTGTGACATTCGTTATAAAGAGGGTGTAAAGATGGGTAATTGACTGAATGATCAGATAGAGAGTAACTGTAAATTTCAGCTTACTAAACAGGTGTAAAGTGAGAAGCACTAATGGACAACACAGTCAGAATGGCAAAGAGCGTGCAAAATAAAACTGATTGTAAATGGTGCACAAACATGGGTTCTCACAGCCAGGGGCGGACTGACCATTTGGAAACTCGGGCACTGCCCGAGGGCCCGGTGTCAGTAGGGGGCCCCATGAAATGCCCCGGTACCTTTTTTCATAGGCTTTTTTGAGTTTGGGCAAGGACACAGGGGCCCCATGATCCCCTATTGTCTGGGGGCCCCATGAGTTGTCAGTCCACCCCTGCTCACAGCAAAGTCTCTGTAGCCTAATCAGGGTATTTTGTGGCTGATAGCATAGCTATTTCAGTAAAACAGTAAACTGCTTACAGTTATCCTCATACACAGCATCTCTATCAGTGAAGTCCAGGGTACCTGGTAACACAGGTGACCAGCTGGAGGGATCCAAAGAGAAAGGGCCACCCCACTGGAGCTGGAGTTCTTTAGCAGCAATCAGGGAGTAGTTCCCCACAGTAGCTGGATTATCCTAGGAAGTTGTGTGATATTAGGCTCTGGTCTGGTTGCCCACACACGTCTGACAGTGGAGGGCCTCTCATTTGTCTGAAGATCACTTGCCCAGCTGCTTTTGCCTCATCAGGTTGGACCTTTCTGAGTTCTAAAAAATATATATTGGTGCAGCGCTAAGACAATGTGTAGGAATAACCAATCCAAATGACATACACGCACATGTGTGATAAATGCGTTTTGCTCATAAAATATACTTGTACAGTAATTATAAGCTCATTATAGTCTGACACATATATAAATAAAGGTGCAAGTGTCCACAATAAACGAGGAGGTCCGACGGCCAACCAATTTTACCAGCTGGTCAGTTTGATATTTATGCGATTGTCATTGTAATACGTCTACCATTTACTGCAGTATTGTACTTTTTTTTACCTATTCCTTTTAAAATTACTATTAATAAAGTATCATTGAAGTACTACACCATGGGATTATACCTAATTTTTGCTCTGTATCAAGCACCTTAATCCCCTAGCAAATCTCCAGTGAGTGTCCCAGTGCCCGGAAGAGGCTGAACTATCTGTATTGGCTATCACATCCTGATACTTAAGGGAGACCATCTACCCCCAGGCCACATCCCGGATTACCCCTAAGTGACCCGTGAATGACCAGGATTATATGATACAATGCGCTTTTTATTAGAGCATCTGTTGAGTGCGCATTTTGTATATTTATTGGCACACCCACCTAAGGAGAATAAGCACAATGGGATTTTACTGAAGTCACTTGGAGATCAGATCTGATTTTAAGAATTTATTGACTTTCTTATGATCCTCACGCATTTTATGGTTATGCGTTGATTGTGGACACTTGCACCTTTATTTATTTATATATTTGTCAGACTATAATGAGCTTATAATTACTATACAAGTATATTTTATGATGAAACGCATTTATCACATATGTCATTTGGATTGGTTATTCCTACACATTGTCTTAGCGCTGCACCAATATATATTTTTAGATTACTTTAAAGGCATATGGTTTACCTTTTAGTGTGTTCAGCTGCTTTTATTTTATTTTTTTTTATTATTAGCGCTCGCTTAAGCGCTGCCTATCCACTATTTTCCACTATTTGACCTTTCTGAGTTGCTGAGGGAGGGAAGCAGAGAAACCTATCTTACCTGGGCATGTCCAGGAACCAAGAGAGTTGTGGGAAAGGGGCCCGAATCTGCATCTGAGCATGATGTGTACATGGGTGCTCCACTAAAAGGGTGTGTAGCCAGGTGCTGATGTCGGCTGTATGAAATCTTCTGCCTTTCCCCCACTGGTATACTGTGTGAGAGAGATGGGCTGTGTGTGGCTGTAGCCTGCATCTCTCTCTGCTCTCACAGCTGCTGCTAGGTGGACATGTGCAATTCTCCAATTACGGTACTCTGTCCTCTCCCTTCTGGCAGCGCGGATCCTATCAGAGGGCTTGAGAGAGCCAATGGGAGCATCAGAAAGTACTCAATGTGCAGGCACTATGGATGATGGGAATTGTAATTCTTAAAGGGGTGTGGCAACGCGTTGTTGTAAATGAGGGCTAACAGGCTACTGGACTTCTGCTTAGCCTTTGTAATTGATTAACATTCTTAAAGTGACAGTGCACCACCTAAAGAAGAACCCCACCAAAAGCTGGCTAACATTAATTACTAGGTGCCAGGCTTTTTCTGCCACTTCTAGAGGTACCCCACCTTAGGAACTTATACGCCCACTGTTACTAGGGTTGTATGCGCAAGGTGTACACTGGGAATCTTTCTATTCTGCTGAACTGGCAGATATTACTTAAAGACTCTAGTAGCCCGGTTCAAGTTAGAAGTGTATAGTTTCTTTAAGTGCAAGTTAGTGATTTGTTGCATAAGTTTCTTTCATAGTGTTCTTTTGTCTATGCATTTATCTGTTTGTTGATTTGCACCATATTGCATTGAATTACTTGAATACATTCAATTGATTTACTGTTAAGCTATTTGTGGCCTCATTCCTGTACATTCTTCGAGTGATAGTCTGCTAACCCTTAAAGTGTTACTAAACCCAGGACCCTGCATTCACTATATCTGGTCTTCCACAGTACACACAACATGGAAGTGCAATTATTTTAGTAAATATAAACTGCTAAATACCTTTTCTCATCAGCAGTTAGAGCCAGGGGCGGACTGACAACTCATGGGGCCCCCGGGCAATAGGGGATCATGGGGCCCCTGTGTCCTTGCCCACACTCAAAAAAGCCTATAAAAAAAGTACCAGGGGCATTTCATGGGGCCCCCTACTGACCCTGGGCCCTCGGGCAGTGCCGAGTGCTCAAATGGTCAGTCCACCCCTGGTTAGAGCAGTCTTGTGACTTTAGCAGAGCACTGGTGAAAGCTTTTAGGAGGAGTTTTCTTTCTGCTCTAGGAGGATGTGAAAGTCCTGACCCTCTGTCTGGACAGTGCTGATTGGCCCTGTGCTGATCACATGCACTCTCCCAAGAAATAAAGAACCTCCCTAGCAATACTCACCAAACTATACCTGATAACTGTATCAGGTGGTCATTTCAACAAGAGGAGGGGGCAGAGAAGAAGGGATCAAACAGCCTTTTTGCACAATGCAGATGATTAACCCCTTATGTTCCATAGTGAGTATAACAAGCATGTTTTACTGCATATACAGACTGATATTACTGTTGTAAGTCCACTGGTGCAAACAGTCTTTAGTTTATGACCAAGGGTGTCAGTGATGATTGAGCAGTTTATAGAGTAATGATAGAGCAGAGGACCCATCAGCAGCAGCGTCTCCTCTGGAGGTAAGCACCACAGGTACTAATTCCCAGTTTTGGAGGCAGTGGATGTGGCTGTAATTGGTCCTTTTTTCTGTATTTGGTCCGGTCACTTGACATGTTTCTTTATTTGGGGTGGTGGTTGGCCCTGAATGACACAGAACTTTTCTGTCCAGCATTCTCTGTTGAGTTCAGGGAAGCTTGATGAGGTACCCCTTAGGGGGTGGTCCCTTCAGCCCTTGGCTGACAGGAAGTGGATCTAATGATTCTGAACGTCGATCACCCCAGAAAAGGACTGGCACTGGGTCACAGAGTGCTGAATCTGTTGGAGACAGCGCCTGAGATAGGGTGAGTGTTGCAACTGGAGTTGTTTTTTATTTTAACTACTGAAAGGAATTCATGTAGAAAAATAAATTAAGATGGATTTGAGTTTTAAGATGAACATCTACAGGGCTCTGTTGTTTGATATTGTCATGCACATTCAGGAACTGAGTGACAGGATGTAATTCATAGTGTAGCACCCTTCTAGTTTAGCTAGGGGG
Organism: Staurois parvus; assembly: GCF_062004578.1. NCBI lineage: Eukaryota > Metazoa > Chordata > Amphibia > Anura > Ranidae > Staurois > Staurois parvus. The sequence continues at coordinate 3,043,564 of NW_028318089.1, read as the reverse complement.
AGCTAGGCCCTAACGGTAAGACACGATCTGTTGGCAGCTGAGGTGTGATAGTCAGTGGGTTCAAATTGTCGTCAGGGCTGAGAGGCTCTGCAGGCCAGAACCTGTGGAATTTCCCACTGCTCCGAGGCTTTCAGAGGAGGACCTTGAAGGCATTGGGTGGATCTGAGGAGTGGTTGGCTGCACTCTTGAGGGAGTTCAGCCAATCCCCAGCAGAAGGATTAGCAAGGGGCTGCACTCCCTTTAATAGTGTTGGAGCCTGCTCAGTGGCAGGAGTGAGGAGTGTGGAGAGTCGGGTGGAAGAAGGAGTAGGAAGATGTGAGGCAGAGGAAGGAGGCTGCCAGGAGGCCTAGTGGGATGGGGCCTGTCTGTAAGCTTGAAGCCAAAAAGGAGGAAAACTCGGGAGCTCACTGGCCCCCTGAGCGAGGACCACCTGCAGGGAAGGAGCAGTCCAGCTGATAGGCCTGGTAGCAGCAGCCAACCCGCAAGCAGTACAGGGGAGGATCTGAGTGAGTACACGTGCACCCCTAGGCAGATAGGGAATGGAGTACTCTGGTGGGAAACCAGATTAGCCCCATACTAGTGACTATTCACCTCATTTGAAGGAACAGGAGCCAGATCCCCTGCTCAGGAAAAGTCTCCAGATTGCTGGGTGAAGAGGAGTTCATCTAGGGTCTGGGTCGGTACAACTAGAAGATACTGGCTAGCACTCCAACAGAGTTACTGTGTCACAGAAGAGAAGTCTGTGAATAGCTCCAGGAAGTTTGTCTTCAGTTATCAGTTCCTTGGGCATCCTATACCCCCCTTACCCTATGCAAATTCTAATCCCCTCAATAAAATACAAAACCAAAGCTCAAGAACTGATTTTCTGCCTGGCTGCGCAGGACTATAGAAGACCCAATTCATCAGCAAACCCCAAGGGGGTAGGGCTACAATAGTAAACATACAAAGCATATTACTATATTTCATTTGTTACTTGCTGTTCCAGCACCTCTGTAAAGGATCTCCGGAGAACTATTAATGCCTCTGATCCTGATGAAATGCTCTTCTCTCATACATTTCTGTATACAGATTACATGGCACGTGACCAGCAGTATTACAGGCAGACAGAACAGTTTACATGCGGGTTGGCCCTGTTACATAAGTAAGCAGTTTGTACCAGTGCCAAGCCTCGGCTATATCCATCCTTATGAGCCTACCATTAGTTCCTGTAGCATGTTCAATAAAAACGTTCACAACAGATGAAAGGCATTGATTTTTTAAGCTGATTAACAAATGATTGACCTAACATTTTCAAGCAGTTGCAAAGGTGAAATTTTAATGGTAGTTAATATAATGTCTACTGTTGCAAGAATTCAGAAAATAAAAGAATGTTAACAGTCTGGAGGATGTTGCCAGCTAATAATGGTATTAGGAGTTGATTCACACCATGAATTGCACAGGAACGAGATGTGCATTCCTGTGCAATTTACATAAAATCTGGGTACAGTGCAATTTCAGTCCATTAATTTGAATGGGCTGAAATTGCACCGGACTGCACCAAGAGTAGTGCATGCGCTACTTTTTAAAACGCACAGCAACCGGATCACATGGTGCTACTGTACCATGTGGTACAGTGCAGGTAAACGCACACTGTTTGTAACCTGCATTTTGGATACCATTACATTAACATTGACACCCACTGCAGATCGCAATTGCAGTGTGCTTTAAAAGCGGTGTGGAAAACATGCAAAGAATGTGGGTTTCCAGCACGGCGTTTGGGTGTGAACTGCCCCTTAGGCAATAGATGTTGGTAACAGTTAGGCATAAAAACATTTTTTGCTTTTTTGTATGGTTTTATTTGTTTGTAAATATTCTTTCTTTTCCTTAACCTGTTCCCGCCCAGCTAATAGCAGAATGACAGCCGAGCAGGACTCTTGTTGATCCAGGTGGGTGTCATATGACGTTCTTCCCGGATCGCACCTCGCGTGTGCCAACTTGGCCGTGCTGTGGCAAGATCTGTCACCAGCTGGGTACCTTGGACTCAGCCAATGACAGATCTGTGTATCGGCCCGTTGCCAGTATCATGTGATCTGCTGTGACCAATCACAGCAGGTCACATGACAATTGTAAACAATGGATGGCTTCCTTTCATGCCATCCATTGTATACATTTGTGTCCCTAGCTGTGATTGGTCACAGTGATCACATGTAAAGACTGGGCCAATCACAGCCTATCTGTGTCATGTGATTAGCTGTGGCCAATCACAGCTAATCACAAAAAAAAAAACTGAATGAATCGATTTCATTCAGTTAAATGCTTGCTCATAGCAAAGAAATTCTTTGCTATAAGCAATCATAATGTATATTAAAAAAATACTGATCACATCCCAAGTGTAGTACAATGTTACTATGGTAACGTTATACTACTCTGGTCACAGTGAAAAAAAAAGTAATAAAAAATAAAAAAAATTGAAAGAAATTGTTAATTTTTTTTTTTGTGCTGTCACCAGTCAGTGTCCCTGATCACTGCCACACAGAGGGCAAAAATGTTCCTCTCTAGATGAGGAAAGCTAGAAGAGACATCCCCAAAAAGACTTGCAGCTGTAATTGCAGTGAAAGGTGGTTCTATAAAGTTATGACTCAGGGGGGCTGAATACAAATGCACGCCACACTTTTCACATTTTTTTTGTAAAAACATTTTGAAAACTATTTATCATTTTCCTTCCACTTCACAATTATGTGCCACTTTGTGTTGGTCTATCACATAAAATCCCAATAAAATAAGTTTATGTTTTTGGTTGTAACATGACAAAATATGGAAAATTTCAAGGGGTATGAATACTTTTTCAAGGCACTGTAAGTGTAATGTACTTTGAGGCTTATTCAGTAAATAACATAAATGGCAACTGGGACATGGAAAGAGTTGTAGCACATAACAACCAGAGTTCAGTGTACTGTAGTCAGATAAGGAATGATGCTGGTTGTTATGTAGGTTCTATAAGGAACCGAAAAGAGCTTAATTCGGACAAGAAGATATGCTGTACTGTTGCGCTTGGAATGACAGAGGGGTATTTCCAAGGACTCAATTTCAACTAGTGGTGAGTAATATTTCCAGGAACATCCCATTGTTACATTGGGATGGGTGGACAGTGGAATTTACAGGGGTACTGATGAGTGCAGAATAGGAGGGAGTGATATTTCCAGGAATGCTATTTTGGTGAGTCAGGGATATGGACAGTGATACTTCCAGGTACAGTGTGTTGCTGAGCCAGGGATGGGGCATAGGGCCATTTCTTGGCAGTTTGACATTGTCACTTCTCAGGAGTGAAAAAGGATTGCCTGTCGGAAAACAAACTGGTATTCGGAATATTAGAGTCTACGGACTGTATGGGCATTTTTCTAATGAGAGGGTCTCTTTAAATATACATCACAAGTTTCCAGAGCTGACAGGACTTAATAATATAAGTAATAAAATTCTAAAGGATGATTCATGCAATAATTTATCTGTGACTAGTAAATGTGTGCCATTCATGAACAAAGTAATTTTGGGAGTGGGTGTATTTTGTTGTGTAGTCATTTTCTTAGTGTGTCATGTCTAATATAAGAAATGTAGTTTGTTTTGCACATTTATTTGTTATATAATTGGTCTGTGCAAGACGAACGTGGAGCGGGATTATAAAAGAGGGAAGGAACGCATTAAAAGCAAGAAGTAGTGGAGAATTATTACAGAATGTGTATGAATGCATAAGGAAGGATTTGACCAGACAGGAGAGTGAGTAGAGTGTTGGCATGAATAGAAGTGAGGAGTAATCACATGGAGGAAGAGAGCGAGTATGGATAGAAGTGAGGAATGATCACCATGAAGAGAGTAAGCATGAATGGAAGGGAGGAGTGATCACAGACTGGAAGACAGTGGGCATGGATGGAAGGGAGGAGGAGTGATCACAGACTGGAAGACAGTGGGCATGGATGGAAGGGAGGAGGAGTGATCACAGACTGGAAGACAGTGGGCATGGATGGAAGGGAGGAGTGATCACAGACTGGAAGACAGTGGGCATGGACGGAAGGGAGGAGTGATCACAGAGAGAAAGAGAGTAGACATGGATAGAAAATATTACAGAGAGGAGGAGAGTGAACATGGATGGAAGCAGAAATGGTTACAGAGAAGGAAATAGTGGGTATAGAACAAAGTGAGAAGTGGTCAAAGAGAAGCAAAAAGTGGACATGGATGAAATGATCTCATAGAGGAAGAGACGGCATGGATGGAAGTGTTAAGGAATCACAGATAGGAAGAGAGTGGGCACATATGGAAGTGAGGTGTTACCACAAAGAGGAAGTAAGCAGTCATCACAAAAAGGAAGAGAGTAGGCATTGATGGAAAGGAGGAGTGCACAGGGTCTGAAAGAGAGTGGGCTTGGATAGAAGGGAGGGGTGATTGCAGAGAAGAAGAGAGTGGGCATGGATGTAAACGGAGGAAAATATAGAAGAGGGGAGGAGAGTGAGCATGGATGAAAGTAAGGGTGACTGCAGAGAAAAAAGAGTGGGAATAGATAGATGCGAGGGGTGATCTCAGAGAAAAAAATTGGACATGAATGAGAGTAAGAAGTGATCTCAGAGAGTGGGCAAGGATGGAAGTTTCAAGGGATCACAGAGAACAAGAGAGTGGGCAAGTATTGAAGTGAGGAGTAATCACAGGGGAAAAGTGAGGTGTTATCACAGAGAAAAAGAGAGGAGCTGACATGGATTGAAGTTGAGAAACATTATTACAAAGGGGGAAGAGAGGGCATGTATGAAAGTGGGGAGTGATAACAGACAAGAAGAGAGTGAGCATGGATGCAGAGACGAATGGGGTATGGAAGGAAGCAAGAAGTGATCAGAGAGGTGAAGACAGTGGGAATGGATGAAGGTGGAGAAAAATAGTTACAGAGGGGAGAAGAGTGGGCATGGATGGAAGTCATGAGTTATCACAGAAGGAAATAGTATAGAAATGGGAAAAAAGGTAAACAGCAGTAACTTGGGCGGTGCACAGTGGAAAGAGCAGTGGGATGAAGCAGCATAGTGTTAAGCCGGACATAGATGGAACGAATCTCGGCAAGTACAGCAGGGACCAGCCAAGATTCGATCCATCTACAGCCAGGCTGATTGTACCCATTGATCGACTTGGGTACAACCAGCATGCCAGATTGTTAGCATGCTATTATTGCCAGCAGCTATAGCTGCTAGCAGTAATCATTGTGCTCTCCTGGCAGGGATGCCCCCCGAATCTCCTCACCAGGAGAACGCATAAGCTCCACCGGGAGGATTCCCCATCAACACTGACTGACCCATGGTTACAGGAAAGAAAATCGTATAATCCATGCCCTGCCTTAAATGCTGAATAGATATGCAGGTCTAAAAAGGTGTTAAAGTGGGGACTAATTGTCTTCTGGGTAATGTAGGAGTTACTGAGGGAAGAAGGATTGCTTCTGCAGATGGGAGAGAGCAGAATAGGCAGGCCCTAGTTTTCTTACTTTATCCATGTTCCTCCTTAGAGCTTTAAACCTGTGGCCATCTGTGAAGTGGTCAGATCAAGAAACTGCCAAATAATGTCTATGGGCTACTTTACTTACTTCTTTCCATAATAAGAATAGATAAACTTGACTAATGTGTAGTCACACAGAGGTGGCCTCTCTTTATATAATCCCTGTCTGTGCTATGTGTGTGCACACAAAGAATACCACTCTGACATTTCTCCAGATTCCTCCTTTCTGCCTGGATGCTTTTGCACTGTGCGAAGACTCCATCTGCTAATGTGAAATACAACCTACCAAACCCACCTACAGTCACGTCAGTGAAAAGGTTAATGAGGCAAGAACATCAAGGGCACAGAGCATCCACAGTCTGTGTCCATACACAAGGTCCAATTTGTTTTAACAGAGAAAAACACTTTTTCTTGATATCCTAAAACAATTGAAAAAAAAAAAACTGTAGCTGCTGATCTTTAAAAAACAGCCACTCACCTGTCCCTCGAACCCGCAGTGTCCTCCACGCAGCCCGTTTCACCAGCCATCTGGTATTCCAGGCGCCGGCATCTTCAATGTGGGCCCCCGGTTGTGACTGCTTGTGGCTTCACAGCTGGGTGTCCACTGCGATGCGCAAGTGGCGCTGCGCTTCCTGAAAGGGCCCGTAGTCTTCTGGGGCCTGTAACATGTCCCAGAACACTACAGGGAGGGAGGGCAGGAGGACAGCTTCCTGTTCGGAGCGGAAGTGGGATCGGGTAACTGTCAATTTCGGGTAGCTGTGTCGTCCCCCCCCCGTTCCCCAAAGGTGCCAATCCTTAACCACATGCCGCCCAGCCACTGTATAAACACGGCGGCAGGGCGGCACGGCTGGGCAAAACCACGTTTTAAAAAACATGTGTTTTGTAAACGGGTAGGGGGCGCACGCGAGGCGCGCCGCTGCCCTACCTGTCCCGCCGATCAAAGCCACGGATGTCAGTCGCCGGGTCACAGCCGGTCGTTACCGGCTATGTCCCGGCAATCGGCAGCAATCGCTGACAGAGAGCACAGCTGCAGTAGCTGTGCTTTCTGTCAGTTCCCTGACAGCTCCAAGACAAGCTGATCGGGACAGAAGAGTTTCTCGCTCCCGATCAGCGGTGTTCCCTGCAGTACACATCCCCGCCCCCTAGTAAAACACTCCCCTCACACAGTTTCACTGAAAAATAAACTTAACACCTTCCTCCCCAGTGCCATTAGTACAATGTCAGTGGTTTTTTTTTTTGCACTGATCACTGTATTGGTGTCACTGGGGATGTCAGTGACCCCAAGTCAGTACCCCCCAATGTCAGAATGTCCGCCGCAGTCCCACCATAGGTCGCTGATTGCCACCATAAGTCGCTGATTGCCGCCATAAGTCACTGATCACCGCCATAAGTCGCTGATCGCCGCCATTATTAGTATAAAAAAAAAACTAAAAATCCCAGTATCTTTCCTGCCATTTGTAAATGCTATAACTTTCACGTAAACCAATTAATTTACACGTATTTTTTTTCTTTTTAGCAAAGTCATGTTGCAGAATGCATTTTGGCAGAAATTTATGACTAAATTTGATTTTTAAATTTTTTTTTACTGGACATGTTTTATAGCAAAAAGTCCAAAATATTGTTTTTTTTCCTCAAAATTGTTTTGTTTTTTTTTATAGCGCAAAAAATAAAAACCGCACAGGCGATCAAATACCACCGAAAGAAAGCTCAATTTGTGGGAAAAAAAAGATGTAAATTTCATTTATGTACCGTATTGCATGACCGCGCAATTGTCCGTTAAACTAGCACAGCGCTGTATAGCAAAAAAATGGCTTACATTGCAGTATCTATACCAGTGGTGGCGAACCCGTGGCACGCGTGCCACAGCCGGCACGCCGAGCCTTATCTGTGGGAGAATCCAGCGGCGCGCTGTCTTCCCGGCTGTAGTGTGCGTGACAGCCGGGTCCCAAGTGCGCATGCACAAGAAGCAGTGCTCCTTGTGAATGGTAAGGCGGTACCTGGGACACATGACAGATCCCAGAAGCCGCCGGACCAATCACAAAGCGCAGCGCTTCTCGCGCATGCGCACTGGGCATCCGGCTGTCCGACGAGCGCCCACACTACAGAAGCCGGGAAGACAGCGAGCGGCTGGATCGAGGAACAGGTAAGATAAAAAAAAAAAACTCTGCGGAAGTAAGAGCGGGTACCTGTCAAATTCAGGTACCCGCTCCCCCTCCCTCCCCAAAGGTCAGCAGTCATCCCTGTGCTGTGTCCCCAGTCTCTGGTCATCCCTGTGCTGTGTCCCCAGTCTCTGGTCATCCCTGTGCTGTGTCCCCAGTCTCTGGTCATCCCTGTGCTGTGTCCCCAGTCTCTGGTCATCCCTGTGCTGTGTCCCCAGTCTCTGGTCATCCCTGTGCTGTGTCCCCAGTCTCTGGTCATCCCTGTGCTGTGTCCCCAGTCTCTGGTCATCCCTGTGCTGTGTCCCCAGTCTCTGGTCATCCCCGTGCTGTGTCCCCAGTCTCTGGTCATCCCCGTGCTGTGTCCCCAGTCTCTGGTCATCCCCGTGCTGTGTCCCCAGTCTCTGGTCATCCCCGTGCTGTGTCCCCAGTCTCTGGTCATCCCCGTGCTGTGTCCCCAGTCTCTGGTCATCCCCGTGCTGTGTCCCCAGTCTCTGGTCATCCCCGTGCTGTGTCCCCAGTCTCTGGTCATCCCCGTGCTGTGTCCCCAGTCTCTGGTCATCCCCGTGCTGTGTCCCCAGTCTCTGGTCATCCCCGTGCTGTGTCCCCAGTCTCTGGTCATCCCCGTGCTGTGTCCCCAGTCTCTGGTCATCCCCGTGCTGTGTCCCCAGTCTCTGGTCATCCCCGTGCTGTGTCCCCAGTCTCTGGTCATCCCCGTGCTGTGTCCCCAGTCTCTGGTCATCCCCGTGCTGTGTCCCCAGTCTCTGGTCATCCCCGTGCTGTGTCCCCAGTCTCTGGTCATCCCCGTGCTGTGTCCCCAGTCTCTGGTCATCCCCGTGCTGTGTCCCCAGTCTCTGGTCATCCCCGTGCTGTGTCCCCAGTCTCTGGTCATCCCCGTGCTGTGTCCCCAGTCTCTGGTCATCCCCGTGCTGTGTCCCCAGTCTCTGGTCATCCCTGTGCTGTGTCCCCAGTCTCTGGTCATCCCTGTGCTGTGTCCCCAGTCTCTGGTCATCCCTGTGCTGTGTCCCCAGTCTCTGGTCATCCCTGTGCTGTGTCCCCAGTCTATGGTCATCCCTGTGCTGTGTCCCCAGTCTCTGGTCATCCCTGTGCTGTGTCCCCAGTCTCTGGTCATCCCTGTGCTGTGTCCCCAGTCTCTGGTCATCCCTGTGCTGTGTCCCCAGTCTCTGGTCATCCCTGTGCTGTGTCCCCAGTCTCTGGTCATCCCTGTGCTGTGTCCCCAGTCTCTGGTCATCCCTGTGCTGTGTCCCCAGTCTCTGGGCATCCCTGTGCTGTGTCCCCAGTCTCTGGTCATCCCTGTGCTGTGTCCCCAGTCTCTGGTCATCTCCTGTGCTGTGTCCCCAGTCTCTGGTCATCTCCTGTGCTGTGTCCCCAGTCTCTGGTCATCCCTGTGCTGTGTCCCCAGTCTCTGGTCATCCCTGTGCTGTGTCCGCAGTCTCTGGTCATCCCTGTACTGTGTCCGCAGTCTCTGGTCATCCCTGTACTGTGTCCGCAGTCTCTGGTCATCCCTGTACTGTGTCCGCAGTCTCTGGTCATCCCTGTACTGTGTCCGCAGTCTCTGGTCATCCCTGTACTGTGTCCGCAGTCTCTGGTCATCCCTGTACTGTGTCCGCAGTCTCTGGTCATCCCTGTACTGTCCGCAGTTCTGGTCATCCCTGTACTGTGTCCGCAGTCTCTGGTCATCCCTGTACTGTGTCCGCAGTCTCTGGTCATCCCTGTACTGTGTCCGCAGTCTCTGGTCATCCCTGTACTGTGTCCGCAGTCTCTGGTCATCCCTGTACTGTCCACAGTTCTGGTCATCCCTGTACTGTGTCCGCAGTCTCTGGTCATCCCTGTACTGTGTCCGCAGTCTCTGGTCATCCCTGTACTGTGTCCGCAGTCTCTGGTCATCCCTGTACTGTTAATTAGTTTGCACTACTGTACGAGTTGTTTTTTCTAAACCAAAAGCTCGATATTCAGGTTTCATTGCAGTGTTGGCACTTTGAAAGAAATAAGTTGGTTTTGGGTTGCAGTTTGGGCACTCGGGCTCAAAAAGGTTCGCCATCACTGATCTATACCATAGTTTGTAGACGCTATAACTTTCACACAAAGCAATCAATATACACTTATTGGGATTTTTTTTTACCAAAAACATGTAGCAGAATACATTTTGGCCTAAATTTATACCCAACTTGAGTTTACTGTATATTTTTTATAGCTGAAAGTAAAAAATATTGTTTTTCTTCAAAATTTCTGGCCTTTTTTTGTTTATAGCGTGAAAAATAAAAAGCGCACAGGTGATCAAATACCACAGAAAGAAAGCTCTATTTGTGTGAAAAAAGGACGTAAATTTCGTTTGGGTGCAGCATTGCATGACCGCGCAATTATCAATTGAATTAGTGCAGCGCCGAGTAGCAAAAAGAGGCCTGTTCATTAAGGGGGGTAAATCCTCTAGAACTCAGCTTAGCTTTTTCTAGGAACTCAGCAGGGTGTCTCCCTGAAGCAGAAAACCAATCGCCTCATTTGGGCGGGTGTTGCAGGCGTAGACCCAAGCTATGACCAAAAACCCTCACATTTGATGTCATGGTTCATAACTTATTTTCGATGCATTTAGCAGCCTTGCCACTAGTAGATTAATATACAGAATCACCTGCTGAATGTCTAGGTATGAAATATGACATACCTGCTGGGATGGTTAAGGAGATATCTTTTTCTGCTCTCCTGTTGATTCCAGCTAGGGGATGTAATATACCAGATGACTTGTATTAACGAGACCGATCTGAACATATGCCCAGTTTTTAGGTACGTCTCATAGTCCAAGATATGTAATCATAGGGGAAAAGTGGATTTTTAAATGTAAGTCTGGTTTACGACTACCTGGAATGTCTTTGAAACTCAGTGAGGGCTTGGTTTATGGCTTTACGATCCCTTTTCCAAGCAGAGTCTCACAGACATCTGGAGGCCAGGCTAATTAGGGTTTATAGCCCTGAAGCTCTCCCGCTGAGCTTGCTGCCTGTGATCTCTGTCATTATCCAGACCACATGTCACTCAACAGAGAGGGAGGGGGGGTATCGGAGGAATCTGATTTGGGAGAGAGAGATACAAGATGGAGGTGTTTGGAGCAAAATGGATGACCGCGTCCATCTCTGTGTGCATGATTGCTACAACCATGCCAACTCTAATTAGCTGTTTACAGCTGGCATCCAGGCCTGGTTGCTGACGTCTGTCCTGTTTTAGTGGAGATAAGAGGCTCTTTTGAACTGTGTTACAAGTTACAGATACGAATTCCATAACTTGCAGGAGGAAGGAGGATGTAAGAGCACTGGGTTAATGAAAAACGAAATGGCTGAGAACTTAACAAGATGGCTGTCGCCTACAACTTCTGTGTCCCTATTGCACACAATCATTACACAAGGTGCCTAGCGTAGCCCAGAAGAACCCATCCTGGAGTAGGCCTCACAAGTGACCAACACTTGGCGCCCAAAGAGGAGGGGAACATAGAGAGAGTGTCACCCATCTGCCCCCTACACACAAAGTGCTCTTTAGGACCAAGGCTCAGTCTCTAATGTGACCAGGTCTCTGAAGACTTCTGCAGAAAGCCTGTGGTCCAGTTGATACTAACCTAGAATGTGTCTTCTGCTTATGGCACTTTACAAACCTTCTGTACCGTGTTATTTACAGAGTGTTTCCCTGATCTAGAGTTCTAGCAAAGCCTTATGTGTGACCTAGTCTCTGAGGGCTCACATAGTGAGTAAGGCTACCCAGGCAGAAGCACTGGGATATACCTTACAGTTGGTACCATTGGGCACCAAGCATTTACAACATTTACAGTGTTAACAGCTGAGGCTGAGGGAACTGAGTGTTGACATCATCTCCTAAATGAAGTGTTGTGCACACTCTGTTCTCTTTCTCCCACCATTCAGCCTAGAGGAAGCTACTTTCCCCTACTACTCCTGATTTTAAAGTGTTTTATGAATTAATAACTCTCTGATTTCATTCCACTGCCCACCTACAGTGGCATAGTTGCCTCTGGCTGCCTATGACCCACTTTGCATCAGCTGCCCAGGTTTGTGAGTAAGCAATACCTTGCCTCAATTTGGGCATAGTTGTTTTTCTGCCACACGGTGCAACATTCCTTTAAAAGACACACAGAGGACAGTTCTGATGCAATGGGAGCCTAAATTCAGATGAGATGGGGACTCAGATGGAGAGCAGGGACTGAATGTCCTGGAAGGTAAAGGTTTATGATTTCCAAATGGTCATTACGTCCCACTATTGGAGAGAATGAGACTAAAAGGGAAGCCCCCATCTATCGCTGACTGAGTGTTTGAGAAGGATTTCCAGGTAGGGGTTCATGGCGCAGCAGTGAGCGATGGCCTACAGGTCTGGATCTTGGAATAGCTGATAGCTGTGACCTTGGAAGAACAGAGTTTGGCATTTTCTGGAGGCTTGAAAAGGAGTCTCCTTAGTAGGTGGACTATTGTGTGGCACAGTGGGGCATCTATTGTTCTATCAATAGGTATAGAGGGGTATAATTCTTGAAAGAGAGCATTAACTGTAGATTGTAGATCAAGAATCATCAGGAAGGCTGGTTGGCAGGAGCAATTCTCTGCATCTTTCAAGTGAGAAGTGAGTTGATCATTTATGCAGCTTAGTTCAGAGACCTCCTTGTCATTAGTGTCTATGGTGGAGCTAAGGTACTCCATTCTGTCCTCAAGATCTGTTTTGTATTGGCCTGTCTCCCTTATCTCTTTAGATAGGCAGTCAGTGATTTGGCAAGAAGTGGATTGTAGGGCTTTCTGAAGGATAACTATTTTCTTCAAGAGTCATCGGAGATCTTCTTGTGATGAACTGTTCAATGTTTCAAGTATGCAGTTGTCTTCAGTTTTAGAGGCCACAGCATTAGGTGAGAGTGGAGAAGGTAGGGATGAGGTAGCTAACATCATCTTGGATGGGATTTTAGACAGGCCTTCCAAGATAAAGTAGTTTTCGGCTTCTGTTTTGGGCTAGTTCCGATGTAGTGAGGGGACAGGCTGGCCATTCTTTGCGCAAAGTGCCACTCTGGCGCTAAGTGCATGGCACTTTAAACACAGCAACAAGGGAACATCTCAACATCCTCTCATCATTTCTCCTCTGCTCTTCTAGGTAACCACTAATTCCATTGCTCTCCCAAAACCTCCTACTCTGCCTGCCTGCAGCTGACATCTGCCTTCTGTTGCCCTCAGTAACCACTGATTCCATTGTTCTCCCAAACCTCCTACTCTGCCTGCTTCCAACTGACATCTGCCTTCTATTGCCCTAGGTAACCACCGATTCCATTGCTCTCCCAAACCTCCTACTCTGCCTGCCTGAAACTGACATCTGCCTTCTGTTGCACTCTGTAACCACTGGTTTCACTGCTCTCTCAAACGCTAAGCTATTTTTCATACCTGAAATTATCTGCTTTGTTTGATTTTTTGTAACTACTGTCTATACTTGCCTGTATTAAGTGAACTTAGTCTCAGTGCCTTAGCTGAGATCAAACGCCTTGCTTTATCTCATGTCCATCCTGCTTGCAATTTGTTAAGGGCAGAACACCTCCACCATGTGTCATTTATGAGCTCTTAATTGAACTATTGCCTAACCTCCCCCAGTCCATCCAAGTATAAATTCAATACAGTCCTTGGGACGGCTGGCAAGGGGACAAGCTGGCCATTCCTTGTGCAAAGTACCACTCTGGTGCTAAGTGCATGGCACTTTAAATATGGCACTTTGATTAAGGCAAGTACAAACATTAGTGCTCCACCCCAAGTAGTCTGCAAGTGCTCTTTCCTCTCTTACCTCTTTGCCACAACCTCCCTTTGTTATTTCTCCTCTCTCCAACATGCCCTTTCTAACTTTCTTGGTTGCTATTATGCCCTCACTTCCCAAACTCTCTTCTTTACCCCTCCCCCCCACCCCACAACCTGTACATATCACCCTCACTTCTGCCCTCTCAATATCATTGCACTTATCTCCTGCTCTCTCTTGGTCCACATAATGTCACCACTACAAAATCACTGCGGCATTTGCCCTCATACAAATCCTGCTCCCACCTCACCTCCCTCACCCTCCTATTACTACTAACTTCCGGAGACATCGCCCCAAACCCTGGGCCTCCACCATCATACTTCAACCCACAGAAGCAGCAGCCTCCCCTCTCTGGCTTCAGCCGCAACCCTCACTCTTATCTCAATTCCCCTGCTTCCACGCACTGGCCTCTCCCTCCTATGTGCCCTCTGGAATGCCCGCTCAGCCTCTAACAAACTTTCTACTATCAATGACCTCTTCCTCTCCCACTCCCTCATTCTACTTGCTATTACTTAAACCTGGCTCCAGGATTCTTTCCCCTCCATCTCTGTCCCTCTGCTCTTTTGAAGTGCACTGTATTCATCTCTTTTCTCCTGTTTGTCTGAGGATCGCAGTCATCTACCAGCCTCCGGGCCCAGTTTCACGCTTTCTTGATGATATTTCAGCATGGCTACTGTACTTTCTCTTCTCTAAGGTGCCTGTCATCATCCTCAGTGACTTTAACATCCCAGTCGATGTTAACACCTCAGCCACCTCTCAACTAGTCAACCTAACTTCCTCTTTTAACCTAACACAATGGACATAATCCACCACCCACTCTAACGCCAACAGCCTCGCCGTTGTATTCTTCCACCTATGCACTCCCTGTAACCTCTCTAACAGTCCCTTTCCTGTCTCTGATCACAACTTTATCAGCTTCACACTCTCCCTGTCTCCTACCTCCCATGCCTCCAACCAGCAAACCGTTACCTGTAGAAACCTCCACCACCTGAGCCATGACCTTCACTCTGCTACTGAGTGCCTCTATAAGAAAATTGCACCCCTGTCCTGCCCAAACCTGGCCACATCTGCCTACAAAAACTATCTATCATCCACCCTGGACGCTCTTGCCCCTCTCTCTACATGCAGAACTAGGCCTCGCCTGTCACAACCCTGGCAAACAGATGACACCAGAAGTCTCAAGATACGCAGCCGCGCTCTTGAGCGAACATGGCATAAAATGAAGTTCCTGAAAGACTTTACCCTCTACAAATCCGCTCTTCTCAAATACAACTCTTGCCTCCACGCTGCTAAGCAAACCTACTACAACACTCTGATCAAAACCCTCTCATCCAATCCTCGTCAACTCTTTCCTATCCTTAATTCCTTACTCCACCCCCCACTGCCTCCACCCACCAACTTACCTACTGCACAGAAGATTGACAGTCCTTTCAAGAACAAATAGACACAATTCGTGATGAGATCTCCAGTGTCAAGCTTCCTCCTCCAACCAACATACCAGGCCCAACACCACACTCAACACTCTCCTCATTTGACCCTGTTACCACCAAGGAAGTTACCGAACTCCTTTCCAAGGCCCACTTCACCACCTGTCCCCTGGACCCTGTCCCCTCACGATTAGTGTAGCCTCCTTCCTGCTCTATCCTAAACTCTCTAACTCACATCTTCAACCTCTCACTCTCCACGGGCACCTTTCCCATCCTACTCAAACATGCACTGGTTACCCCTATACTCAAAAAACCCTCGCTGGACCCAACCTGTTTGAATAACTTAAGTCCAATCTCCCTGCTCCCGTTTGCCTCCAAGCTCTCTAGCACCTTGTTCACAACCGTATGAACTGCTACCTCATCGTCAACAACCTTCTTGATCCCCTACAGTCTGGCTTCCGCTCACAACATTCCAATGAAACTGCCCTACTAAAACTCACTAACGACTTACTCATACTCCTAGACATTTCCACTGCCTTTGACACAGTCGACCACCCGCTCCTCCTCAGTAAACTCCACTCTATCGGCCTCCGTGACTTTGCTCTCTCCTGGTTCTCCTCTTACCTTTCTCACCGCGCTTTCAGCGTCACAAACAACTCCTCCTCCTGCGCTCCTCTCCCTCTTTCCGTTGGGGTACCCCAAGGTTCTTTCCTGGGGCCCCTCCTTTTTTCTCTCTACACCTCCTTCCCTGGGCCAATTGATAACCTCCCATGACTTCCAATACCACCTTTATGCTGTGACACCCAGATCTATCTCTCCACTCCCCGACTCACCCCCTCATACTACTCACGTATCACAAATCTACTAAGCGACATATCAGCATGGATGTGCACCACTACCTTAAACTCAATCTTTCCAAAACCGAGCTTGTAATATTTCCTCCCCCCCCCCGATCCCCCACTCATGACTTTACCATTAAGATCCACAGCACAACCATTGGTCCTTTCCCTCATGCCAGGGTACTAGGCATAATCCTAGACTACGATCTCTCCTTTGGCCCCACATCCAATCACTAGCTAAATCCTGCCACCTCAACCTCTGTAAAATTTCCAAATCCACCCCTTTCTGACCAATGACACCACAAAACAACTTATCCACGCCTTGGTTTTATCCTGCCTTGATTACTGCAACTCCCTCCTCACTGGTCTACCATTATACAGGTTTTCCCCTCTTCAGTCTATTATGAATGCTGCTGCTAGACTCAAACACCTTACCAAATGACCAGCGACTGCTGCCTCTTTCTGCCAATCCCTTCATTGGTTCCACTAACCCAACATATAAAATTCAAAATACTAACCACAGCTTACAAAGCCATCTACAACACTGCCCCTAGCTACATCACCAACCTCATCCGCAGATATCGCCAAAATCGCCCGCTCTGCTCCTCCCAAGACATCTTCCTCTCTAGCTCCCTCATCACCTTCTCCCACACTCACATCCAGGACTTCTCCAGAGCCTCTCCCATCCTCTGGAACTCCCTACCACAGTATGTCCGGTCAGCCCCCACCCTGTCTGTCATTAGGCGATCTTTGAAAACTCACTTATTCAGGGAAGCCTACCCCACCTCTACCTAAGAACTATACTTGAATCACCTCCACCAGATCACCCCCCGCAGCTATCACATTTTGTATCACCTCTCCCTTCCTTTAGATTGCAAGCTCCACGAGCAGGGCCGTCCTATTCCTTCTGTACTGAAATGTATTGTAATTGTACTGTCTTCCTTATATTGTAAAACGCTGCACAAACTGTTGACACTATATAAATCCTGTATAATAATAATAATGTAGACTATCATGGCTCATGGAGCCGTCTCTGCAGAGACAGTATAGAAATATTATGGTTTTAGAGTGAGGTTTTCAGCTCAGTTATATCTTTGCCTATGTGCTGGGGTGTGGAGAGCCTTCAAAAACTGTCCGCAATGGGCAAACTTGTATATGCGCCCCAGGGTTGCCCTCATCATAGACTTATATAGCTAAGCAGCATGAGACCAATCCATCCTAAGTACAAACCCTGGTGCCGTGGATATTTTGGAACAAACGTCTGCAGCCATGTGGTTCAGCTGTGATGCTCTGTTAAAAGCATTTAAGCCTGTATTTTGCATGGGTATAACATCTATTATGAGCGCTTTGACTTTATGCAAGAGTAAGGCGCTTTAGCTTTGTGCCTGGGTAGGCTTAAGGAACATTTAAAGTACTTGGCCTTTGAGGGTAGGCAACTTGTTTTCCCTTGACACTGTTATCCCAATGCCTCTGGTGTGTCTCGTGCTGTGGACTGTGTGCTTGCCTCTATATAGGAGATCTTGGGATGGGACCAAGGAAGCCCATTCTTCATTAGCTAAAACAGTAGTACCTCATAGATGATTACAGTCTACCTTCCACTCAAGTTGCAGGTCTCAAGGCCAGAAATCCTCTGCTTTTTCTGCTCAGTCCTCTGTGTGAAAGTACACCCCCATTTTGACAAATAAGGACTGTTTGTTCACCCTGTGGAGTCCTATGGTGGTTCACCTTCTCGCAGTTTGGATGCCCAGGCTTCCCCTTGTAGCTTCCACTCTAGACCCTTGCATCGGGTACCTTCTTTTACCCAAGTTTGTCTGTGTATCCTGCACCCTGGGATCGCTAATTCCTATTCTGGTAGCACCATGCTCTTGGATGTTGCTTTTTTTTAGGGGAGACCATTTCCTACTGATGGTTTCAACCCTTGCAGTATTTTGCTCTCTTTGACCCTATACCTCTCCTGAGAAATTTCATGGCCTGAAACATTGACAAGGATTGTTTCCTACTGCTTCTTTAACTTGTAATTGCTTGACTATCCAGTGTCAGACAGTTGTTCTGGATTTTGCCCATGGCCCTGATTCCTATGCCCCCAGTGCCATTGTGGTATGCTCAGAAGACCTTCACTAAAGAGAGTCTGTGTCCTAATTGCTCGCACTTTGTCGAGAGTCCTATCATTTACTATAATTTGGGATTTTTGTCTTATTGTAGTTTTGAAAGGATGGAAGCACCACACAGCTTGAATAATCCTTTGAAAGTAATTAATTAGCAAAAACGTACACATGCACAGCTCAATTTTGTGCACAGTCATGAAATGCTAAATGTGAATTCAAGCTGAGTGTTTAGCATCTTTCAGATCACTACTGAAAGAGGCAAAACACTATATTAAAAAAATATATATTTCCAAAAAGCATTTCCTATTCAGTTTCAAAAGACTGAAATCTCTTCTGAGTGAACAGACACAAATAAATTGGCATTTTGCATCAACATGAATATATAGACACTATTTGTACATATTGATCCTGGGAGGTAACAAAAAACATATTGAACAAACCACTAACTTAAGGCTAGCTTCACACTCATGCAGTGCGGTACAACACATGTGATTTGCGCAGGAACCACACCGCAAATCACATGCGAATTGTGTGCGGTGCGATTTGAGCCATACATTATGGCTCAAATCACACCGCATCCACACCAAAAACGTGCAGGACCCTTTTTTGGTTCCGCACTAGAATCGGATCGCATGGGTGTTCACACCTATGCGATCCAATTCTGCACATCTCACCGCATTTTGCGGACTGATTTTGGGGTGTTGTTAACGTAACATACACACCCGCAGCAGTTCGCATGAGCGGGGTGCAATGCTGATGCGGCGCGGAGTTCGCACAGAAAACGCTGCAAATTCTGCACCACATCAGTGTGAACCCAGGCTAAAGTGGTTGTACAGGCTGAAGGTTTTTTATCACCATGCATTCTATGCAGGGGCGGACTGACAACTCATGGGGCCCCTGGGCAATAGGGGATCATGGGGCCCCTGTGTCCTTGCCCAAACTCAAAAAAGCCTATGAAAAAGGTACCAGAGGAATCTCATGGGGCCCCCTACTGACCCTGGGCCCTCGGGCAGTGCCCGAGTTTCCAAATGGTCAGTCCGCCCCTGATTCTATGCATGAAGGTAAAGAACTTTCTGTGTGCATCTCACCCCAAAGCCCCCTCTAATACTCACCTGAGCTTCTTCTCGATCCAGTGATTTGCACGGGAGCCTCGGCTGTCCCTGGTCACTTTCTCCTCATTGGCTGAGACACAGCAGCGGGAGCCATTGACTCCAACTGCTGTCAATCACAGCCAGTGAGCCAATAGAGAAAGAGTGGGGGCGGGGCCGAGCCATGGCTCTGTATTTCTTATAGAGGCATAGAGCAGGGCTCGGGAGTGAGCAAACAACAGTGCCCCAATAGCAAACAGCTTGCTACTGGGGACACTGGTCAAGGGGTAGGAGCCAGGAGTGCTGGCGGGTACCCGAAAAGAAGAGGATCGGGGCCGATCTGTGCAAAACCACTGCACAGAGCAGGTAAGTATAACATTTTTTTTATTAAGAAAAAAAAACCTTTAATATCACTTTAATGTCAAGGTGCTGCTCATTTTTTCCAACAAGGCTTTTAAACATTCTAAATCGTTTTTAATATAATGTTCTTGTATATTGGCTTGTCACATTAAGCCTTGCATTGGTTGGCACTTCTCACATTTGCACCATTTAGTGTCATTTAAGTAACATGCTCAGCGCTTTTCTCTGTGTGCTGTTTCACCAGCTTCATCTGCACTCAGACAGTTGCCCTGGAGCAGTAGTACCATAAAGACGTTCTTAGTATTAACTCTACACTTCAGACCTCCTCTTTGATCTCTAACCCACAAGAGATCTTTTCTCTCTCCACACTTGTAATCTTGAAGCATTTCAAACTCTCATAAATCAACACGATTGCAGCCTCTAACCTCAAAGGGAAAATGAGAGCTCATACACCTCATTGGCAGAAAAACAGCCCACTTGTCTGTATTTATCACAACTGCCGCTTCAAGAAAATTGAAATTGTTTTTGTAAGTGAATCCTATATCGAATGCAGTAATTATTGTGCTATTATAGATCTTGTGCAATGGTAGCGAGGGCCATGGAAAACTACATTAAAGGGGGTAAGTTATTGTTTTGCTTCTGTTTATGCTAATGGAAGGGAAATGGGAACAATTATAGAAAGCGTTGCTACAAGACGTTCCATAACATTTCTAAATGGATTTTTCCAATAAATAATATGAAAACTATCTATGTAAGTATCCTTCTTAGCATAATATGATAGCTACATCAGCTGCCATGCAGTTTTTCTAGTCATTTCAGTGTCATAGGTGGGGATTAGGCAATAAAGTATTTATTAACCACTTCAAGTCCGGACACTTTCACCCCCTTCCTGTCCAGGTCAATTTTCAGCTTTCAGCGCTATCACACTTAGAATGACAGTTGTTCGGTCATGTAACACTGTACCCATATGAAGTTTTTTTACATTTTTTTTTAGGCAGATAAAACTTTATTTTGGTGGTATTTATTCATCACTGGGATTTTTTTATTTTTTGTTGCTACAGGTGAAACTCAAAAAAATAGAATATCATGCAAAAGTTCATTTATTTCAGTAATGCAACTTAAACGGTGAAACTAATATATGAGATAGACTCATTACATGCAAAGCAAGATAGTTCAAGCCGTCATTTGTCATAATTGTGATGATTATGGCTTACAGCTCATGAAAACCCCAAATCCACAATCTCAGAAAATTAGAATATTGTGAAAAGGTGCAATATTCTCGGCTCAAAGTGTCCCACTCTAATCAGCTAATTAAGCCATAACACCTGCAAAGGGTTCCTGAGCCTTTAAATGATCTCTCAGTCTGGTTCAGTAGGAATCACAATCATGGGAAAGACTGCTGACCTGACAGTTGTGCAGAAAACCATCATTGACACCCTCCATAAGGAGGGAAAGCCTCAAAAGGTAATTGCAAAAGAAGTTGGATGTTCCCAAAGTGCTGTATCAAAGCACATTAATAGAAAGTTATGTGGAAGGGAAAAGTGTGGAAGAAAAAGGTGCACAAGCAGCAGGGATGACCGCAGCCTGGAAAGGATTGTCATTAAAAGGCCATTCAAAAGTGTTATTATTATTATTATTATACAGTATTTATAAAGCGCCAATAGTTCGCTCAGCGCTGTACATTACAAAGCTGGACAGAACATGTGACAGAACAATAACAATACAATGCAAAACATGAGAGGATCGAGGGCCCTGCTCTTTCGAGCTTACAATCTAGGAGGGAGGGGATGGTGGCACAGGAGGAGATAGCTGTGGGGGATGGAGTGGTAGGAAGAGTGGAGGAGGTCGGCAAGTTAGCAGGTGGTGGGGTAGGCTTCCCTGAAGAGATGGGTTTTCAGGGTGTGCCTAAAGGAGAGGAGAGTAGATGATAATCTGATGGGTTGGGGCAGGGAGTTCCAGAGGATGGGTGACACCCTGGAGAAGTCCTGGAGGCAGGCATGGGAGGAGGAGACCAGGGAACTAGAGAGAAGGAGGTCTTGTGAGGAGCGGAGTGTGCGTGCTGGGTGGTACTTGGATATTAGGTCAGTGATGTAGTTCGGGGCAGTGTGGTGGACGGCTTTGTACGTCAGCGTTAGGATTTTGAATTTGATCCGTTGCGCAATCGGAAGCCAGTGGAGGGATTGGCAGAGGGGGGTGACGGAGATGGAGCGGTTGGAAAGGTGAATAAGTTTGGCAGCCGTATTCAGGATCGACTGAAGCGGGGATAGCCAGCGGCAAGGCAGGCCAGTGAGGAGGGAGTTGCAGTAGTCGAGTCGTGATATGATGAGGGAGTGGATGAGCTGTTTAGTGGTTTCTGGGGTTAGGAACGTGTGTATTTTGGCGATGTTGCGGAGGTGGAGTCTGCACGAGCTTGTTAAAGATTGGACTTGGGGCTGGAAGGATAGGTTGGAGTCCAGAATGACACCAAGTACTCTGGCCTGCGGGTGCGGGTTTGATGGTGGCGTTGTTGGATGTGATGGAGAAGTCAATGGGGGGTGGTGTCCGGGCTGGGGGGAAGACAAGAAACTCGGTTTTGGAGAGGTTCAGTTTAAGGAAGTGGAGCGACATCCAGTCAGATATGTCGCTCAGTAGGTGTGTGATTTGGGCGGAGACTGAGGTGGGGGGTTGAGAGATAGATTTGTGTGTCGTCAGCATATAGGTGGTAGTTGAAGCCGTGAGAGTGTATGGGGAGGAGGTGTAGATGGAGAAGAGAAGGGGCCCGAGGACGGAGCCTTGAGGGACCCCAACAGAGAGGGGGAGTGAGGGGGAGGTGGTAGAATTATAGGTAATGCTGAAAGAGCATTGTGACAGGTAGGATGAGAGCCAGGAGAGAGCAGAATCTCTGAGGCTGAGGGAGTGTAGTTTTTTGAGGAGGAGGGGGTGGTCGACTGTGTCGAAGGCCGCAGAGAGGTCAAGGAGTAGGAGCACTGAATAGTGGCCATTAGCTTTGGGGGTTAGCAGGTCGTTGGAGAGTTTGAGTAAGGCAGTTTCGGTGGAGTGTAGGGGACGGAAGCCGGACTGTAGGGGATCGAGGAGGTTGTTGTTGTTGAGGTGAGAGCTTAGACGGGTGTAGACTAGGCGTCGAGGAGTTTGGATGTAAATGGGAGCAGGGAGATGGGTCTGAGGTTGTTCGGGTCATTGGGGTCCAGGGAGGGCTTTTTAAGTATGGGGGTGATGTGTGCATGTTTCAGAGGGGAGGGTAAAGTGCCGGAGGAGAGGGAGAGATTAAAGATGTGGGTGAGGGAGGTAGGATGGAGGGGGAGGGAGGTCGTAGGAGTTGTGAGGGGATAGGGTCGAGGGGGCAGGTGGTGAGGCGGGCATCAGAGATGATCTTGGAGACTTCCTCGATGGTAGTAAGGTCAAAGGTGTGAAGTGTTGGGGGGGCTTCAGTATGAGGAATGTAGGGTGGGGTGGAAGTGGAGGTCTGAGCAGTGGTGGGGCCGTGGGAGAGGGGTGATGAGGGGGTAGCTGAGTGAGGGGGAACGGGGTTGGAGGGAGTTTGAGCAGCGATGAAGTCCCTGCGGATTATGTCGAGGGAGAGGGGGGATGAGGGGGTAGCTGTGTGAGAGGGGACAGGTTGAGAGGGCGTGTGAGTTGTGGCGATGTCCTTGCGAATTGTGTCAATCTTGTTTTTGAAGTGATTGGCAATCTCAAGGGCAGTGAGTGAGGTGCTGGGTGGAGGTGGGGGTGGCGAGAGTAGAGAGTTGAAGGTGGAGAAGAGTCGGCGAGGATTGGAGGAGAGAGCCTTTAAGAGGGTCAGGAAGTAGGCTTATTTGGCTGCATGGAGGGAGGAGGTGTAGGTGTGGAAGGCAGATTTGTAGCGGGTGAAGGCTTGTTGGGATTTGGGGACTTTCACAAGGAGTGGACTGAGGCTGGAATCAGTGCATCAAGAGCCACCACACACAGACAGATGCTGGACATGGGATTCAAATGTCGTATTCCTTAAATGTCGTATTCTCAGAAGTGTCTTACCTGGGCTAAAGAAAAACAGACCTGGTCTTTTGCTCAGTGGTCCAAAGTCCTCTTATCTGATGGCAGCAACTTTTGCATCTCATTTGGAAACCAAGGACCCAGAGTATGGAGGAAGAATGGGGAGGCACACACTGCAAGATGCTTGAAGTCCAGTGTGAAGTTTCCACAGTCTGTGCTGATTTGGGGAGCCATGTCATCTGCTGGTGTTGGTCCACTGTGCTTCATTAAGTCCAGGGTTAACGCAGCCGTCTACCAGGAGATTTTGGAGCACTTCATGCTTCCTTCCACAGAAGAGCTTTATGGGGATGCTGACTTCATTTTCCAGCAGGATTTGGCACCTGGCCACACTGCCAAAAGCACCAAAACCTGGTTCAATGACCGTGGGATTACTGTGCTTGATTGGCCAGCAAACTCGTCTGACCTGAACCCCATAGAGAATCTATGGGGCATTGCCAAGAGAAAGATGAGAGACATGAGACCGAACAATGCAGAAGAGCTGAAGGCCATTATTGAAGCATCCTGGTCTTCCATAACACCTCAGCAGTGCCACAGGCTGATAGCTTCCATGCCACGCCGCATTGAGGCAGTAATTGCTGCAAAAGGGGCCCAAACCAAGTACTGAGTACATATGCATGCTTATACTTTTCAGAGGTCCGATATTGTTCTATGTACAATCCTTGATTGCATGTAATATTCTAATTTTCTGAGATTGTGGATTTGGGGTTTTCATGACCTGTAAACCATAAACATCACACTTATGACAAATCACGGCTTGAACTATCTTGCTTTGCATGTAATGAGTCTATCTCATATATTAGTTTCACCTTTTAAGTTGCATCACTGAAATAAATGAACTTTTGCACAATATTCTAATTTTTTGAGTTTCACCTGTATATAAATGAAAAAGTCCAAGCATTTTGAAAAAAAAGTGTTTTTCTTATAACATTTTGCAAATACATAATCTTTCTTCATAAAACTTGGCCAAAATGTATTCATCTATTTTTTAGAAAAAAATAAAAAATAATCCAAATTAGTTTATAACCGAAAATTTTTTTTACATTTTAATTTTATTTTTTTATATTATTTGTTTGCTTTAACATACTGTCACCCGAGCAGTATAATCACTATACTGACACTGTACTACTTGTGGGGGGGGGTGATGAGGTTTTTTTTTTTCTTTTTTTACACTGCTTTTACACCCATAAAGGCTATAAAAGCAATCATTTCTCCTCTCTGGCTGCATTCTTGCAGCCATTGAGAAATACCATGAGAGCTGTGGTTACAGCTTGTCACATGGTACAAGGCTGTTGTAAATAGCCTTGTAGCATGTGACCTCTGTGATCATTCACAGATTTCACAAGTAGTAAGCAATGATGTCAGGAAGTGACATCTTGCTTACTACTGTTCATGTGATCACTGACTGGCCAATCAGTGATCACATGATCGGGACCTCACACAGAGCCGGACACGGCGGGCACCAGATCGCAGTGCCGCACACTCCCAGGGAGCGCGCACAGGCAGTTAATGCTGAGGCTGTTTATAAATGGCCACCCGCTCCTCCACTGCTCCCGTCTGGCCGTTTATGTACATGGGCTGGATGGGAAGTGGTTAAACCAACTCTGTTGCTTGAAAAAAAATATATAAAACAAGCATCCTGCAAAAAAGACTTTCAATACTTACCCCTCCTGTTGGTGGCAAGTCCTCACTCTAGTCCTCTCAGCTGGGAAAGGTTGATTTCTCTCTGGGTTTTGTTGTACCCTGTGTCCCTATTGGGGAGATTTCCCCTTACTTCCTATTAGGACAGAAAATGATGAGAAATCCATCAAAAGGGAACACAGACAAAAACACTTTTTAATAGACTAGGGAAGGTGGTGTTAGAACTTCTGGGAATGTTTTTGTCACTGTGCCTTCATGTTCTAGATACAACTCTTCTGCCCTTTTTTTTGTACAGTATTACAAAACATTATTAACAGCATTTGGGTGGAGTGAGGCAGAATTTGATGTCCCATTGCAAGTTTGGATGGCAGCAGGGGTCCTTACCCTATACTTGGCTCCACCAGGATAGCAAGGGCATTGTTGTGTGCTTTCTCCAACTCTTCCAAGGAATATACCACTATGGAGTCAGTGAAACATCATGGACTCTCAATATAGTTGGAGGGAAAACACATTCCATGGTGGAACCATTCAAGAAAAAGCTGTCTAGGTGGGCCATGGTTGGGTTAGACCTCCCAAAGCAAGGTCACTGCCAGAAATAAAGATTTGGAGGAGTATCAACCCCTTTCTTTAACAACAATGTAAAATGTTTGGAGGTAAACTTCTGTTTTATTAGGAATATCAGTTAAAATATTTATTTTTTTCAGGTACTTATATAGCGCTGTCAATGTACGCAGCGCTTTACACATATATATTGAACATTCACATAAGTCCATAACCCTCAAGGAGTGTACAATCTAAGGTCCCTAAAAGATATCTTCATTTAGGAAATCCTTTGTCCCCAGTGTGTTTTCACATTGTGAGCACTTGGAGGTATAGTTATAAAGAATTAGTTGGAGGAATGTCACAAGCATTTGTGCAGCCATCACAAATTCTGACGTAATTTTTCTTAACATGTTGATTTCCTGTGATCGTCAGCTCCACCTAGTGGCCAAAATGCAGTATTTTCCTGATTGAGGTATTTCAGGGGTAAAATATACATTGTGGCCACTGGATGGAGCTGATGATCATAGAAAATCAACATTTTAAGGTAAATATGG